>NC_057923.1:3878361-4547527 GCF_018873765.1 Telopea speciosissima
CTATTCTACAGTTAGAAAATATAGAAAACTTGAGTTACAGAATGCGTTCAAGACCATGCATACCAAACACAGCCTAAATTGAAGCCTTACATACATAAAATTTTAGTGAAAAAGCTCTATATTTCCATATTCATCCTCCTATTTCTTTATCAAATCGCACTATTCCAAAATTATTCAAAGCTATGCTTGGTTGGATGGAAAAGAAAGAATTGATAAAAAAGTGCAAAATTTTCATAGAATTTCATGTGTTTGGCTTATAGGGATAATGCAGGTCTTGGTTTTCAGATTTCGAGAAAGGGGATGAAAAATATGAAAGCATTACGTTCCCATCTCATAGACATGATCTTAAACATTTGGACCCAGGAGAAAGTTTTCCACCACCCATGGAGGAGTGTTCACACACTATCCTAGGTCTTAATTACTACTCCCTGTCCCCCTCCTCATAGTACAGGGTTGAAAATACCCTTCGCAGTATTCTGATGCCCATCCTAAGGCGCTAAGACCCATTGGTGAAGAAATTCCTCCTTCGCCGTGGGTCAAGGGAAACTCGGTCCTCTATCTAATGTTTATTTGTCATCTCATCTTCTTATTCTGAGCATTTTATGGGTCCAAGGCAGCTCACCCCTTTTGTTGCCTTCCGACAATAGGCGTGCACGCAATTACTCTACCCCTTTTGAGTATTTCGGAGTTATGTTCAAACCCAAAAGATAAAAGAATTATTGGAAAAAACCGTAATATAAAACTCACAAAGATAAAACTTGGAACACAAACATACGGATAGTTTTACTAGAGTCTAAGTCACGGCATTGGAAGAGAGAGAGAGAGAGAGAGAGAAAAGAATAAATAATTAAGTCAGGTGAGATCATCCTTCGTGATCTTGGTATCGGCTGGATCGGATCGGATTGGTCAATACGGATCGGGATTGCCCAAACTCGGGCAAATATGGTACTTTTATCTCTATTTTTTTATATAAAAAAATTATTTTTTTTACATTTTTACCCCTGTCTATATAGCTGGATCGAATCGGTATCAAGATCAGTCTCGACCGATATCCAATCTGATACCTCAAACCATGGTTGAGATACTAGCCACTGAACCAAACTACCAAATCTTTCATCCTCAACTTCTCCATTCTCAAATCTCAACCTAGGGCAAAGCAAACCTCCCGGTCTCCTATAGCTCAGCGGCGGCAGACTGCCCATATTTGTTGCTCTGTTTCTCTTGCTCGCTCGCTCGCTCGCCCACCCTATTTCATCTTCTTTCATATAGATTCTATTCTGGTTTCAGGGCAGAAGCGCAGGCATCTCGGCATCTCCTTTGCAACCTAGGGCAAGAAACATTTGTACTCTCCATTCTCTGCCAAGTTGTCCTTGCGGTGCTGCATATTTCTATCTCAACAAGCATCAGCCATTTAGCCCTGGTGGTGCGTATTTCTAGCTCAACAAGAAACCCAAAGGTATGAGCTTTAGTGAACCGAGATTTCCCCGTTTTTTATTTTTTTTCTATTTTCAGAAGCTAGATTGAGTATTTTTTTTCCCTTGTTTTTATTTGGGATTTAACAACTATGGCAGTGTTTTGATCTCTGCATCTTTGTTCAATTTCTATTAGTGCTTTTCTTCGTTTTATCTTGCTGAACATCATCTTCTTTTGTCAATTTTTAATTCTATTATTTTATCTTGCATTGCCATTGTGGTTCTTTCTGTAATTTTTTGCTGTCCAAGGGTGAAAGTGAGAGAAGAGAAAGAAGAAGATGAGGAGTTTGTTGTAGTTGAGGGCAACTCTTTTGTACAAGAGGAGAAGTGTTCCTAGCCCTTGTTCAGGATTTTAGAATCTGTCTCTTTAGAGGAGCACTCTTTGCCTGGAATTTCTTCACCGATCGATGGAGGTGTGCCGTATATGTTGATCATTTTATGCTTTTTGCTTATTTAATAGTTTGTTAACCAATCAAGCTATATATTTAGGCACATCAGTAAATATTATTATTGTGTTTCTTAGGTGTACATATCTATTGCATAGTGAATATATGCCCATATTTTTGCTCCCGGATTTTTATAGAGCAACTGTATTATATACGTATTAAACACGTGTCGTATTATTGTCGTAGCGTTTTATTACGCCAGATTTTTTGAAAAGTATTATTACCGTACAATCCATTTGACTGCCGTACATATCCGTTCCCGTATTGTTATCGTTTCCGAACTTACTAACTATGCTATTTACAGAGGGAAGATACCTTTTAAGACACGCCAGTCTAAGGGTTGCGTCAATCTGTTCTATACGATTACAAGTATCCTTAATCATGATCGCACCTCTTAGTATAAATACGTTTGTCTTTTAGTAAAGGCACAAATTTTTATCACCTGCGATTCCCCTGCCTGGTATGATTCCCTAGTGCCTCTAATAAAAGGGGGGGTGGATCCCATCAGGGTAGAATGATCATTTCAGCGCCCCATGAAAAGAACCGCACAACTGTACCAATCAACGAACCTCAGGAGATAAAGGTCCGTAAAGGCACAACCTTACATATGACCATATATCTCATAATATGTAGAGACATATCTCTCTATACCTTTCCGTGTACAAATGTTGAAATGTCCCACCACATACATAGGGGTATGGTTCATACCTTTTTTTAACATGTGCGAGTGCGACGACTTATTAAGAGTCATATCTCTCGCCCGTTCCCATTCACTAAAAGATGTGATTCTCCAAGGGCCGTCTTTGGTTAAAATTTCATTTTAAAACCAACAAAAATCTTACAGTAATTGGGAACATGATACGAGCTCGAAGTTAGGTTGGTTTGTAGGTAGGTATCTCAAGGGAAAAATATCACCTCAATTTGCTTGTCTGTCAATTTCTTTAGTTCCCTCTAATAGAGGGAGGTGGACTCTACCCTGGCAGTGTGTTCGAGCAAGGTATAGAGTGGTCATTTCAATTCCTTATTAGATGGAATTGAGCAAATTGAGGGGCAGGCAAATTGAGGGGATAAAGATCCCGTCGTCCTCATGTTCTGACACTTTTGGGTAAGCATCATCGACCTTAGTTAGTAGGTTCGGGAATGGCAATTGAACGGGAACGGATACGTACGGCAATTAAACGAACTAGACGGTCATAATATTTTTCAAAAATCCGACTTCATAAAATGCATACGGTAATAATATGGTACACGTTTAATACGGGTATAATACGGCATAGACGGCAATAATACTTTTAAAAAAACGGACATATATTCATTATATAACATGCATTCATCACCTAATAAACAAAATAATATCATGATTTTATGAACTAAAATAAACACAATAATATAATATGTTATATAACATCTCTAAGATTATCATTTAACATACCAAAATATCAATAATCTACAAGAAATGAATGTAGATTGTCTGAAAATGAGATGAGCAAGTTGATTACCTTATCATTAAATCATTTTTCCAGCATTACATTTCTTTCTATCTACAATGAGATAACCATATATTTTTAACCAGATGTGTTCTTGTGAAGGGGGATGAGTTCCCACTAATTAACCAACACAAGACAAGAGGGAGAGTTCCAGATATGGATCTCCACTGTACACATTAGCTATAAGAGACAGAAAAACAAGAATAAAATAAAATAGAGATTGAGCCGTTCTCGCCAATATCACACCAGATTCATTTGCTTCACTACCACCATCAAAGTTCAAAGACCAGAGAAACAAGAGGAGAGTACAAGACTTAAATGCCGTTTTGTTGAACGGAGATGGGGAGGATGATTGGAGATGGAGGGCGGCTATTGTTGCGGCAACAGTGTTGTCTGCTACGGTTGGATGTTCAACGCAAATCGAAAAGGACGAAAGGGAAAGTGAAATCGTTTCCCTAAATTCTAATCTTTTGGGTATTTTTTTTTTTTTTTTTTTAAACGTATAATACGCGTATTATATGAGTATAATACTCGATCGATTAAAAAATGCTTTTTTTATAAAAATACGAAAATGGAAATATTATACGTTTAAAAATTCGAATACGCATATAATACACGTATTTACTAACTAAGTCATCGACAAGACCTAGTGCAATGCAATGCATTGATAAAAGGATATGGAAAAAAGGAAAAGAAAAACTACGAGAGATTGGGGATTTACATAATAAATAGTAAGGGAGAATGTTCTCTGTGCCTGGGTCTGTCACCTAAGGGGCAAGGTGGTCATTGCGCCTACCCCCATATGCCTGGGTGCAACCTGCGCTACCACATAGAGAACAGCGTCCCTAATAATAATAATATTAGATATATCCGTTCCTCAACCCACCAAAAACAAAGCCACTCCGCAAACAAGGAACGGAGGTTTTACAATTACCAAAGAGAGACTGAAGTATTTGAAGCGAATTGATCTCACAAAATTCAAAAAAAAAATTTGAGAAACCAAAACCCTAGCTCTACAAATTACAAATACAATTACGGGATGTGGATTTTGTTAATCCCTTCTTAGAATACCAAATGGGTTGAAATTAAAAGGTATAACCGGATCGGTTGGGATGGGTTAAGATCAGCCGGTGTAGATGTGGACACCGACGGCGAGGATAAGGATGGCGTACACGGCGAAGAAGATGAGAGTATGGACGACGATGGTCTTGCCCTTGATCTTGAAGCTCCCGAACTTCACATGGCTACTGTTCCCTGGTAGCTGAAAAAGGAGCCCCGGTGAGAGGATTACCAATAGCAGTACCCCTATCAGAACCGGTGCCCACTCCACCATTGTCTCTCTCGCTCTTTCTCACTTACTCTCACTGGCAACAGTCACGGACACCGATCTTATGGGAGAGAGAGAGAATCGTCCTAAACCCTTTAGGAGAACAAAAAAGTTTTTGAATCAAGAATCAGGAATCAGAACCTACTGATTCCAATCCGATCCGATTCAACCGGACCAGGCACTGTTCTATTCTCTGTGCCATAGTGCAGGCTGCGTCCAAGCACATGGGTCTCACATGGGGTGGGTGCAATAACCACCTTGCCCCTGAGTGGCAGACCCATGTACTTAGACGCAGCCTGCGCTGTGGTACGGAGAACATTCTCCCAAAATACATACTTGTTTGTTATTCATAAACACACAACACATTGGTATATGTGCTCCATATCTGCATGTAAAAACGATGTCTCTGTCCACCAACGGTAAATAAACAAATAAAAACATATCTATAGTGGTAGTGGAAGTGGAGGGGTTGCTGTTCACACTTTATACTTTTCTTAGGATAGGATTCCCATTCTGATATCCCCCATTCCAAATGGAAGAAATTAGGGAACCCAATGCCTCCTTTAGCTTTAATTCGGATAGCACTGGCATCTAATCTTAATCTCTCTCTCTTTCAAAAGACACAGACAAGAGCAGTTGTTGCTAATATATCCCCTTTTGGTGCACCGTCTTGTTGACTGAAGAAGCTTTTGTTCTCTCATCGATCAACGGAAGAAGAAAAAGAAGCTCAGTAACATCTCTTGGCCAAGGACTTCTGTTGGTACCTTATTTTCTAAGTAACAAACTAAACAAGTAGAATGAAAGATTGGGCAGCTCCCATCATAGCTGTGGCCCTGTTTGCGTTTCTCACGCCAGGAGTGCTCTTCCAATTACCTGGGAACCATCAGCCGGTTGAAGTTGTTAATATGAAGACAAGTTTCATCTCCATTTTAGTTCATGCAGTCATCTATGGTTTGCTCCTTATGCTGTTCCTCGTTATTCTTCATGTACACATCTATGTTTAATTTGTCTTCAATACTAGAATTTGAGAAAGAAGCCGCTCACAGTATCTATCTCTCTCTCACTCACTCTAATTGAAAAAAGTCTTTCCGTTTCTTTTACTCGTGTTTCCTCTCATCGTTTTTGAAGTTGTTCTGATCCAGATATCAGTTCTAAAGATTAGATTTCTCCATTTTTCTTTATCAAATATTAGCTGCTGCAACAGATGCTTCCATGGGGAGAACGACAGGTCTGTCATGTGACCATTGATTTGTCATAGTTGCAGCTTCAATTGTTCAAAGAGAGGAAGCCCAAACTGCATATATATATATATATATATATATATATATATATTTGAGGATCATCTCGTAAATCAAATTAGTTAAGATAATAGGACTGAAATTCCACTCAAAACCTAACTCTACTTGAGTATCATACAAGAGGCCATTTTGAACCCAGTGGGGTATCCATCTGAAAAGGCAAGAATGCTGCAACAGTAGAACTTAAAGAAGAGAGAGGGTGCAGAAATTGAGTTTGCATCATCTAGCTCCTTTTTTAGCTCAATATGATACTACTGCTCAATGCCCCCCCCCCCTTCCCACAGCAGATTGATCTCTTTCAGTGGCATCCAAAGAGAGTAGTAAAAGCCCGAGAAAACCAATTCTCTCCACTGCAACAATTATTTCTGCAAAAATACATCTGAGGTCCATACCGATATCGACCAAACTAACATTTATAGGCAATCACAAATCAAACATCTCCCTGTTCAAGAACTAGCACTGGATGGCTTCACAACCTGTGAGTTTTCTGGTTACAAATTGAAATACAGCCAACAGATCACAAACATTCTACCGATGGCTCTGGCAATGCATTTCTTTGCTACATCATCCTTCTCTCACTGGAGAGCTTATTGGCGTAAGTGACAGGGACCGAGGGATTCAAAAGACATGCTTCAAGAGTCCCATTCTAAAAAGAAATATTATAATAGTACAATCAAAGATGATAACACCCGAAAGGTAGTTGTTACATGTCAGCAAGGTTTTAGACATGACTCCTTTTAGGATTTGCTTGGTCAATAAGTAAGAAGAGAAAATGCCTGGTTGCACCCCCCCCCCAAAAAAAAAAAATTCTGTGAAAGTAACAGATACAAGACCCAATTCTGCATCGATTACTCATTAGATCCTGTAATCCCACGTGTTCATAATATCAACAGGCCAAGAAGCCAACTCATTAAGCAGGTCCAACAGTGCGATCTGGAGAGCATGAAATTGGTAGTCCAGCACAAAGGTTGATGCGTTGAGCAGCCGAGACACTTTATGACTAATATTTTGGATTTTGGGCTATAGAAGAGCCAAATACAGAAAAATCCACACTCGCCAAAATTAAGGTTTATGATCCAACTTACCATGATAGAATTCTAGTCCATAGAACAGCCAAATCCAAGAGATGACCCATGCTGCAAACAGCATTCTATATATGTCAGGAATAAGATAAAATAATATAGTACCTTTTGTCTATTGTCCATAGACTCCTCGCATTTGAATTTTGGAGCCATATTGCTGAGCTGCGTTGCAATCCTCAGATGATCCATTATTTGCATCTTGTAACTGCATGACTATTCCTCCCACCCAATAATTTATTCCACAGTTGTTTGGGTTGTGGTTTAACTACTTTCACATTTGATTTTCATCAATATATATTGTTACATTGAATCTCTTCCAGGCTCACTGTATACAGTCATGTAAAGATTGAGTTATAATTGCATTGGCTATCAACCCAATAATTTATTCCACAGTTGTTTGGGTTGTGGTGGTTTAACTACTTACACATTTGATTTTCATCAATATATATTGTTACATTGAATCTCTTCCAGGCTCACTGTATACAGTCATGTAAAGATTGAGTTATAATTGCATTGGCTATCAAGTGACCATTCCCAATCAAACAAACTCTCCATAAATTTTATGACCCAAAAAGGGGGGCTCAACAGTTTCAATGGGTCCTGGGTTGAATGAAACTACACAGACCAAACTCGATTCTGGTTCTAATGGTTCTGCCCTAAATAGTTGAGACAAGCACCTTTGAGATCTCAGCTATTTTACTAGGACGTCTAGGTCTGTCGGGTCTCTATCCATTTCTGATGTTTTCCAGCAAGGCAACGCTAATTACACAAGAAGCCCCCATAGTATCTTCAACTCATGCTCTTTAGGCGCTGCATTTAATTGGTCCATTATCTTTGTTCCATCACTGTTGTTCTCTGCTTCTTTGCCTTCATTTATGGAACAATTCCCTAGATCAAAGACACCATCTTGATTGAAATGGTCAAGTGTGATCTGGCTTATTGTGTGTATGTCAAATTTAAGATTCCTCTAAACCTTGGATATGCCTGTATTAAAGGATCTTCACATTTAGTAACAGAGAGGAAGGCGTGCAGTACTCAAGGGGAGACTGTAAGCAAAGGAAAAATGAAAGGACGTGAGGGAGAATGAGTGTGAACTCAAGAGATGGGTCTCCATTGGTAACACACGCATGCAGAGGTAGTCTTAATGACAAAGATGGAGGCAATGGCTATTTCATGCATGATCTAAACAATGAAGTACCGGGTTCAAAATCCAGTTCAACAGCTTCAGCCAAAGGAGTAACTACTTTGAAATGGTGGGTCTTGGCAACTAGAATCATGCTTCTACAAATTGATCTTACTCTACCTCCCATACCTTAAGGTGGAGAGATACAGAAATAGCTTACTCGTATATGAATACTGAATACTGATGACTTTATGACAACATCAACAACAACAACACAGCCTTATCCCAACTAAATGGGGTCGGCTACTTTATGACAATTTTCCCTTCTCTTTTCCCTTCTATGCAATATCTCTCAAAACTCCAGTATGAAAGTTTGTAACAAATTAATGCCCATGCTTAATATCCTAAATAGATAGTCCAGAGGTAAAACAGAAGGAAAGAGAATGTGTATGCACCCTGGGTGATCCAACTTGCTGGCTGTTTTTCACCCCCATTTTCTTCATTTTCCTTTCTTCCCAAAGACATATCAGCTTCCCAATTCCCACTCCCACTATGTGCTACGAAGACCACAAGACATACCGAGGACTTGCTTCACACACACACACACACACACAGAAAGAGACCAAATGCCAAAACTACAAGAATTCTTCAATTAAAACAGATAAGTGAAGTGCCATTACTTCCAAAAGAAGAATTCAGGTGTATGAGTTTAATCAACAAAAGCTAGGTGTATTCATTTCAGTGGTGACGTGACAAAATATATGAATGGCCTAGGCTTCACAACCAGCATGACCTTAAATAGAGTTAATGGCGGGATAGAATCCATGTAGCTGACCGCATTTGGTTGGGAAAAGGATTAGTTGAGTTGAGTTTATGTAATATGTAAGGTACTTATGAATTGACAGAAGTTAGGGTGGTGCCAACTTGAGTTGGATTGCAGAGCAGTACCCATGTTTCCAACCTCAAGTAGTTGGGACTTGAGATAAGTTGATGAAAATATAGGCTTATAACCTCTCTACCCACCTAATCCAGTGGAGAGAGGTCCACAGTGGAAATAGCATAAACTAGACCACTCAAGTTAAGTTTATCCTGTTGTTGAACTAATGAAATATGGCTATGAAGTATGAACCAATCTGCCCGGAAATTACAATATTTCCAGCCTGCTGTTGGACCCATTTTGATTTTTGAGTCTTTAAATTGTAAGTTTTAAGTTTTAAACCCAAGATAGAAACCAGAATTATATGTTTCCAGCTTCCTCCATTGAATCATTAGAATTTAGAAGTCCTTGAAGTAATTCACCAGTATTCTTCTTCACATGAAACATGGGATCAGTTCCCATGGTGATAATATAATAAGACCATACAAATGCAAATACAAGTATTCCCAATCTGAAACAGAAATTGGGAGGAAAAAGAAGAATCATTCACAAAATCAATAAAATTAAAATCAATTGTGATATCATGTCACTCATATCAGAATTCTATTAATGGCACAAAGAACAAGAGAGATGTAAAAGCAACAACATGAGCAGGTATCAAGGGAAGTCGAAGCAACTGAGAAACCCTAGGCAAGGAAGAAATTTAAGTTGATCATCGTCAACCAATGTAAACGTGAACTCCAACAGCTAGCAAGAAGATGCAGATGAGGGCGAAGTAGAGAATGGAGTGAACCAGAATCGATACCCCACTGGTCTGGAAGTTGCCGAACTCGATAAAACGATTCCGACCCGGCACCTGGATTAGCAAACCCGGCGATAACAGCACGAACAGTACAACAGCCACGAACACTGGTCCCCAATCCGACATCTTTTCTCTCCCCTGTTCTTCCTCTCCCTCTCACTCACTTGGAAGATTAAAAGTGATGTAATGCAAGGGAACCAAATTGAGAAGATCGGAAGTTGTGACCTATGAGTAGAATTTGATGAGCTTTAAAGGGCTTGTTGTTGATGGGTTTTCGCTCCTTTTCGGAAGCTACAGGACAAAGGACGGAGGTTACTGCGATCCTACACCACTGCGTACTGGTGAAAGCGAAGGTTAGAGAATCAAGTCAACTTGGATTCCATTCCCGCTGTCCCATTTGCAACGGACACGTGGAAAATAAATATTAGTTATTTTATGAGTCCTTCCTTTTCCATTTTCATTTTTTTTCTTTCTCTAAATAATCATTTCACACGAGGGGAGAGAGAGGATTTTTGTAGAATAGTGGCATTATCATATTAGTAGAGGATTTGAGAGTTAGGGTTGAGACTTGAGAGTTCAACAACGACTATTTCTTCTACTCTTCTTAGTCTTTGATTTTCTCATATAGATATATGATTTTATGTATCATATTACATAAAAATATATATATAAACCAATAGAAAATATAAGAAAAAAATCACATTATCTTAACTTATAAAATTATAAAATAAGATAACAAAATCCAATAAGGTAACTTAAAAGGATAGACGGACAAAAAGATATACTTTAGATATTTTATTACCGTCGGATTGCTAAACGAATCGGATAATAATTGGTTAGATAGGATGATTATCATGTTCGTATCCAATTAGTTTCGAACGGATTTGAATTTTCCTAAACGAATACGAACCCGGATCGAATACAGATTTTCAAATATCTGTTTACATCTCTAGATTTTAGTGTATTTTTTGAAGGCCAAAAAATTTTCCTTATTCTGCCCTAATCTTAGAATTCGTACATGGTTCTATCAATCCATGTTTGGATTTATTTCATTTTCTATTTCTAAGGATGTACTATGAATTTTATTTCGCATCATTTCTTGAAACATGCTTTTTTCCAAGAAATCCTTGGGCTTCAGACTAATGGTTTAATGGTTTAGGGTTTCTTAGATTAAAGTTCTCCATTCATAAGGTTCATTCATTTTGAGAGTGACTTTAAGATTTTAGGTTCACGTTTCAGGTTTAATGGTTTGGGATTTCAAGTAACCAGATTCTAGGGAGTTTCCATCAAACTTATCTTTTTCCATAAAAAACCTCAGATTTTCGGTGACAATACCCTAATTTAAAAAGAAGTGTTAAACAATAATATGAATGTCGTTGTTTGGTCATGTAACCGCTGCACTAGCGTGGGGTCAATGAGAACACGCTTAAGGGCATTAATATGGATGTGTTTTTTATTTCATGAGGTCATTTCATCAGGAGAGAAAGAATTCTATTTTTCCTATGATGAAAGAAAACTTTGACCATAAAGTAATATCATATCTGAACTTTGAAAAATTTTATAAATGAAATCAAAGCGCTTTATGTTCAAAGTTTTGGAAAAGTATTAACTGCACAAACAAGGGCATCGGACCAGGGCTGGTGGGCCTTGTGGTAGCAAACTTCTTGTTGTGGATTTGTATCATCTCTTATAGCACGCAATCCCCCCATCCTCCAAGAGGACCAAAACCATGTGAGCTTCCCTCTCGCTTTTAACATTATTAAACACAAATCAGGGGAAAAAAATTATTTAAAAGCAAGATGAGGAAGTGGGAGAGTGTACTTCAAGGTTCAAGTAAGGCAGATTTGGGATCCATCTCGGCCAATTCTGATTCAGTCAAATTGATCAGAATCAATTGGAATTGACCTAAACCTTAGAAAACCTTTTAGGGTTAGAGGAATCGCGATTAGAATCGTTCGATTCAACCTATTTAAGAAAATCTTTAAATCCAGCTTCTAGCCAATTCATCTCTGCCAATTCGGTCAAATTGATTGGAATCAATTGGAATTGATCTAAACCTTAGAAAACCTTTTGGGTCATAGGAATCGGGATCAGAATTGGCCGATTCAACGTATTTCAGAAAATATTTCAATCCAGCTTCTAACCCCCTTCCGGCCCATGAAACATGTATGACTTATCAATTCTAATATACAATTTGATCGGTTGCGAATTGAGGCACAAGCAAGGTTCTAAAACTCGGGTTTCAATTAGGTTTCGATCAGTCAGAAAATGAGTTCGTCTAGGTTTCGACCATATCTCGATTAAAACTTAAGACTTTCTTCAGGCTAACTCAAACCTTGATTCCGAGGCCTTGAAATTGTTTTTTTTTTTTGCCCTGATTCTTATTGTGATGCCTATTTTTGACATTTTAAACTCAATCCATGCATTAGTTTCACATAGAGAACACTAAAAATATTACTTGTGGTTTTGATCCAAGTTTGATATTGTATATTGTTCTTGGGCATGGTATCAAATAAGGTTTGACCGGAACATAACTCCTTCAATATAAATGAGATTCAAGCAATCTTGGATTTGTTATAAAGCATTGTTTTGATAGTTTTCTAATAAGTCAAAGATTGCTTAAATCTGATTTATATTGAAAGAATTATCTACTGGTCAAACTTAATTTGGTGTGCTCGAATGCTGTCAAAATCGCTCTGAACAAAAATATTTCTTTGGACATCAAAACAAATGAATATTTTTACCGCACTTTTGATTTTTAGCAATGTTTTACCATATTAAGATTTATGAAATTTTTAGATTTGAGAAATACCCCAGCATTAGAAAATTGAAAATTGCACCTACCGTCGAAATCCAATCTTTGTTCTTGAACTGACAGGTTGACTTTTTTTCTTTTTGGAATTTTATTTTTTTATTATTTTTGTTGGATTCAAATAGGGGGTATTTGTTTATTTATGAATAATATCATACTTAAATGATATTAGACATAACTAAGTGTCTGTCCTGATTTCTGACAGTTTCTGGGATAAATACATGTCTGTCCTAATTTCGACTTTTATCCAGTTTGTCATATTGTAGATATTTGCATTGATCTAGAGAAATATGTCATACTAGAAAATTCTCTCATTCCCCCCAACCCCCTAAAAAAAAAATTCCTCACAACTAACTATCTTTCCTCTGCATTTTTCTAGTTGCAAGTATCTTTTGGTTTCCGTTTCTTTTTTTACCATAGGGAGAAAGTTTTCCTCCACTCACAGAGGATGGTTCACCCACTATCATAGGGTTCACAACACCTCTATAGGGTTTTAGTATGTTCTCATAATACCCTGTCAATACCTTCTCCTACTTTCTCCAGCCCCATAGTGAATGGGATCTCATTCACCGTGGGTGGAGGAAAACTCAGTCCTTTGCCTTTGATTTCCATTGACTTCTCCTTGTCCCTTCCCTACCTTGATAGATGCGTTGCATTCGATCTTTTCACATTTTTCCCTTAAAAAATTGATTGTTAGCTACATACTTGTAATCACCAATCAAAGTGGGGAAGGGGGGGGGGGGAGAGATGACGTTGTAATATCATTTGATAGTTAAATTCTTGAACTTCCATATTGGTCCATTCTTCAATATTGGCCTTTTTTATAAGGAAAAAAATGGAGAATTCCCCAATCAAAATATTTTTTATCTGAAATTTTCTTCTCCGTCTCAATAAGATAATCTTTATGAAACATGGAGAAAAATTTAATGTAAAATATAATTTACATGAAAATTTTATAAGAAAAAAAAACTAGGACATAAAAGGGCAAGCTATCGATATCTGGTCATGTAGCACCTGCATTAGCACAGGGACCAATGAGAGTGCATGTACAAGCATCAACATAGATGTGATTTTTTTTTATTTCATGGGATTAGGGTAGTACTTCTGTATGGTCTTATGTCTAAGCGCAAGAACCACACAACCACACAACATTTTTTTTTACCAAAAATTAATACTAAGGATATTTATTGGTGTCATAAACCCTTTGACAATTTTGAACCTCACAAGATACATCTGAGCCGTCCAATTTCATTATTTTTCATATTTAAATCGTTTGTTCTTGCATATAGTTGAGATTTTGTACAAAATTAATACATAAATAATTTTAATATAGAACAATTTAGACTATGTCCTCCCTAGGTCACTGTCGGAATAGACACATCATCTATTCATATGAAAGAATAACCATCATTACAACCTTGAAACCATTATCATCAATAAACAAAAGAACATTTTAGTTCATGTTATCAGCATTGGAATTGATCATGGGTTGGGACCCACACATGGTGGATGTCATATGGGCCACTCACACAAGAATGGAAACCCAGCTCATTATCTCTAATTCCTAAAAGTGTGTAGTGTGGCAGTACTAGGTGGAGATATCGATACCTGGCAGTTCGTACATCTAATGGTCTGAACTCAACATAAATTAATGAATTCAAACCATTGAATGTCAGAGTTGTTATGTGTCAACATCTCCACCCCGAATGACCGTACTGCACAATTTTAGGGAATTTGAATCTGCTCAATATCGATGGAAAAAATAATCACTGTTTAATTGTATCAGCGGATCAGGCTATGCATGCCGTATTAGTATCAATCATTGCATGGTAAAAAATCTGACTTGTGTTGTTCATTTAAAAAAAAGTTCACACACGCATGGGAAGTCGATGCCGTGTTAGTATTTGCATGAGAAAAAATGTGACACGTGTTGTTCATTGTTTTTTAAAAAAAATTGGCATGTGGGCATGAAAAAATCATTTCCGCAAATTACGAGATCCCCTACACTATTTGGATTTTTTGTACCACCAATTAATAATTGCCACGTGTCAGTCATAGATACCACATTTTTACCTTGGAACCTCTGAATATTGAATTTGACCTTCTAAGCTGACTCATTGTATAAAGGGCCACCGTGGGTAGCTGATCCGGACTCCCCGTAACCACACTTTTAGATTACATGAAGGGAAAATTACATGATTAGTTATTTTTGGATTTTCATTTATAAAACTGTACATTCTATGTTTGAGTTAATAAAAATAGACAAAAATAAGTTAAGGTTTACAAAACTGGACAAAATAGTGCCTCTCCCTCCCAAAATTATTTTTTTAGACATTTTTACCCTTGCCATTGCCTTTTTGCCTAGGCATCCTCGGTTCCCTGCAACCCACCCCTGTCCCTGCCACCGCCATTCTCTGCTACCCAAACCCACCCCTCCCTTCCCTTCTCTGTGATTACCCAGGATGCCTGGGCAAGAAGGCAATGGCAAGGGTAACAATATCTAAAAAAGTAAATGAGGGAGGGAGAGACACTATTTTGTCCTATTTTGTAAATCTTAACTTGTTTTTGTCCATTTTTGTTGATTCAAACATAAAGTGGACAGTTTTGTCAATAAAAACCCAAAAATAACTAATCGTGTAATTTTCCCAAAAAATCTAGCTTTGATCTAATTTACACGTGTCATCTTTTTCTTGAGAAGATGCTCGGCCAATGAATTATCAACCTTCCATTATGAATCTAAGTCAGGATTGTGATCCAACAACAACGAATGCTTAAGGTGTAGGATGAGGATAGCTGATAGTGCAATGTTTCGTTATATCCATTCCTTAATTTACAGGTTGTCGTCACTCAATCTGTTTGGGCCGGTTTCAGTTCAGGTGAATGGTTGCGATAAGGTGTTCGGCCAAACCAAAATCAAATCGTTAAAGTCTGGTTTCAGTATTTATCGGGTTGATTTAACAAGATTTTATCAATTCTATTTCCGTTTTTGGAAGAAATCTTTTTTATTTGGCCAAAGGTTTTGTGCAAAGTAGGTTCTAGCTCTCCTCCAATTGTGGCGAAAGCTGAAGGGTCCAACCCAACAAAACAAGGGTGATTATGATTATTTCACAGGTAGGATCTAAGTGGGCCCCATATGAAATGACCACAACTCCCCCTTGTTTTTGGGTGTATTTGTTGGCCTGGACCCTCCAGCTCCCGCCATAGTTACAGAAAAACCAAATTGATAGTCATCGTTTGATAAGGACAATAGGGTCAAAATGACCAAACCTCCCTATATTTATAGAAAATGGTACCTTTTCCCATATTCGACCATGCATGAACCTTTTTCCCATTTTGTTTTTTATTGATTTTTATCAGTGTTTCAGTTTCGATGGGTTTGTTCTGATTCGATTTTTTTTTATCGGTTCATAAAAACCAAACCAAAACAAATCGATAAAGGTTTGGTTGGTTTGGTCCAGACTTTAACCGAATTACCTGTCGCTTTTTTTAAAAAAAAAAGAAAAAATATTTATTTTAAATTCAAAAAACCTTCTGGCCTAGAGATAACGCATCAATGGAAGCTCATCGATTATCATGTGAAATTGGAGCATTTCCGTTAGAATCGTTGACGTACCCTGACCATTGAGTGGCCTTTGAAATTTGGAGCCTTTGGTGCAACGAAATAATCGAATGTCGATCCCTCTTTAGGGTCTCTCTTCCTTCCAAAGAACGACACGCCTGTTGGTTTTTCTTACCGGAACTGAAAATCCGGTAAGGTTACCCGGCGGCGACCGTTCTGTCTTTTGCTAGTCAGGACTCGGAACTTCGGACTGCACGCACTTGCCGGAATTTCTTAGTAGGGAGGTGGGTCTTAAATATATCGATTGGTTGGTTCCTCCTTGCCAAGTTGAGGTGAAATCCTTTGGATTTTGCGTTCGAAAAGAGGCAGCGAGTGGTGAACCTTTGGGACCTGGAATATCCAAAGTTGATCTGCCATTGGCGAATTTTCCGTTAGCTGCTTAGACTCTATTACTCATCGACGTTTTCGCTCGAGTAACATCTGTTGTCTTTTTTTATAAAGGAAGAAGAATCAGAGATTTGTGTCTATTGTTTCGGTGGAGAAGATGAGTGGTCAAGGAGGTCCTTCCAGGAAGAGCATGACTCGGTCATTCTCGTCATCGCAGATAAAGAAAAAAGCTTTGGAGAATGGAAGCAGTGACGCCGGGCATACATCGATTGCTTCATCTCGTTCCATGTACGGTTCATTAGTATTGTTCTCGTACTATTTTGATTCTATTCAAATGGTGGATCCTAAGGACTACTGAAATTGATAGGAATTTTTTTATAATTGCTACGAAGGAATTATTTTTTAATTGCTACGTTTTCATTTTATGTGAATTGCTGCAAGAATCCAATTCATTCATTTTATTGATTGGTTTTGTTTTCGTTTGCTCTATTCTGTTTTCAATTTGGACGACTCTTGTTGAGGAGGAAACTAAACATTTACACTTGGGAGTCCTCATGAATGGATTGTTAGGGTTCATCGGATTCCATACAGGAAGGAGCAAACTTTTTATGGTGATGGTGATTGATATTCCCTCCCGAAGTTTGGCTTGTTTTACAACAACAACATTTTTCTTTTTGGTAGCACCAGCTACAATAGTTTGCTACCTGAAAATGTTCAATTCAGTTTGCTGACTTTTATCCTGGATGCCAAAAATGATTCATCCGTGCTGTCTATTATATTTTTGTCCTTTGAAACTTTAATTTTGAATGCTCTTAACTCCTTCACCTGGTAATGGCTTTCGTGGAGTCTTTCATGAATGTCCTAACTCCTATGTTTTGTCCCTGGCAAATCGGTGTATTTGGAGCCTCTCTTCTTAGCGTGATTGGTTATGCCATGACCTAGACCGGCACTGGCTTGCTCCTTTGCTCCCTCAATTTAGTATAATGTTACTTGAGGCATGTTGGAGCTGTTGTTGTATCAAGTATGGCCTCAAATAGAGCTGATTGGAGGGCAAGGATCCATGTAGCAGACCCCATTTAGTGGTCGAATTGTAATAATCTTTTTTTGCTCTTTTCTTGTGCTGTTGACAGGATACGATCTGCTGAGCGTACTGTAAAACACTTGCGGCTATCAAAAGCCTTGACAATACCTGAAAATACTACCATCATTGAGGCTTGCCGTCGGATGGCTGCTCGTAAAGTTGATGCTTTGTTGCTCACGGACTCAAATGCTTTACTTTGTGGAATTTTAACAGACAAGGTATGGCTTATTTATGTGTTGTTAAAGGTTTCTGAAATATCACTTATGTTAAAGTATTTGATGGTGTTCCATTTTATTTGATTTGTAGGATATAGCTACAAGAGTCATTGCTCGCGAGCTAAATCTTGAGGAAACACCCGTCTCCAAAGTCATGACAAGGAACCCAGTTTTTGTTCTTTCAGACACACTAGCTGTGGAAGCTCTGCAGAAGATGGTGCAAGGTTTGTACCATTTTTGAAGTGCACCAGTTCCCTTGTTAAACATGTTTTGCTCATTTGGCTTTATAAAGTTGAAATCCCAATATATATCTTCAGGGAAATTCAGGCATTTGCCTGTTGTGGAGAATGGAGAGGTCATTGCTTTACTTGATATAGCAAAGTGTCTATATGATGCAATTGCACGCATGGAAAGAGCTGCTGAGAAGGGAAAGGCCATTGCTGCAGCTGTTGAAGGAGTGGAAAAGCATTGGGGGACTTCAATCTCTGGTTGGTGGAAAGTATCTGGCATTTTGCTTCTTTTTCTTTCCCCTCCACTCTCGTTCCTTATGGAGTACTTTATGAATTTGGTACTCTTAAGAAGCCTATTGTTGGTTAATTTGCAGGTACTAACACATTCATTGAGACTCTTAGGGAGCGAATATTTAGGCCGTCGTTGTCTACTGTCATTCCAGAGAATTCAAAGTAGGTAATATCGTTATTTGGCATTGATATTTGTTATCTGCAGAACCATATGCTTTTGGGTTTATTCAAAGTAGGAAATTTTGACTGAATTTGGCAATTTTCAGGATAGTGACAGTCTCACCCACTGACTCAGTCTTAACTGCAACAAAAAAGATGCTTGAATTTCGTTTGAGCTCCGCAATTGTAACTGTTGGGAATAAACCTCGAGGAATTCTTACGTGAGTATCTTCTGAGGCTTGTTGCCATATCCTATACTTGTTTGTTTGTGTAATTTCCTAAACGTGTATAGGTAATTAGGTATCAAAGAGGTTCCAAGTCCTAAACCTTATTTCAACTTTAATTGTCTGTAAGAGATAATCTAAATCTGATCTGCATCTGATTGGATCGAGTTAGATATACCTCAACCTTGTTCTATCTGAATCCAATCCATTCTACATCCCTAATCTGCTCTGTCGAACTCACATTCTCACATCTTAAATTAAGTCCATTGCTCAAGTTCTAAGTTTCTAACAACTTTGTTGTAAACTTGTGATATTACAGTATTATAACCTTAGAGAAGGGCCATGATGGTGAAGCCTCGTCTCCACCCCCGTCAGGGATTCTTTTATTGTTTAAAGAAAATGGAAAGATTGCAATATCTATTTCTCAACTACCTTTTTTTTTTTTTTTTAGTTCCAAGGATATTCTGATGCGGGTCATTGCACAAAATCTTTCACCAGAGTCAACTCCTATGGAGAAGGTATGCCATTACACAAATGATTTTCCCCAGCTCAAGTGAAACTGCTTATTTGGTAACCTCTAGTAACAATAATTTTGAATTCTGTTTTATTCATTAAGAAGAGTTATCTAGGAGCATGTGTTATTTTTTCTCTTCTTGTGAATGAACTGCACTTTCTCTATATTTCTAAGCATCATATGTTGTACTCCATTATCCAGGTCATGACCCCAAATCCTGAAAGAGCAACAGTTGATACACCAATTGTTGATGCTCTGCATACTATGCATGATGGGAAATTTTTACATCTTCCTGTTGTGGATCGAGGTATTTTTGCACTGAGATAGAAAATAATATTTTAGTGATAGTGCATCTGATTTTTAATCCTAATTTCTGGTAAGTTTGGATTGCTTGCTACAGATGGATGCATTGTTGCTGTTATTGATGTAATCCACATCACTCATGCAGCTATAGCCACTGTAAGTTGCATCACCATTTTGTTGTCATCTTATGCTCCCCTTATGGCTTTCATTTCTGCCATTATTTTTACCAGTGCCTTTTAAAAAAGAACTATATGCAGTCTGTGCATCTGTGTCTAGGGTGCATTGATGGTAGCTTCAAAACCTTGCTATTTTTATACATGTTGAATTCCTTGAAAAAAGAAGAAATTTAATTGTGTTTTTGCTGCTCTCCTCATGTGGCAAGATCCTGGCTTCCAGCCTCCTGCTAGGCACCGTTTCCCTGCCCCCCAGGGTGGATGCTCCATAGGTAGCCATCCTCACACCGCATGCCAAGAGGAAATCCTCTTCTATGGGTGTTTTCTAATTAAGGATTTGAACCATTGGTGGCTGCTATGATGGGAAAAAATCCCTAAAACATATCTCTAGGGGATTTTCAAGGTAGAACAGACATGATCTGGGCCAGAAAATGCATGTTTGATCTTGAATATATTTCTGATGGATAGTCTGGATTGCCCATATTGTCCAACATGGCTAAAAACAGGAGTCATGTAATAAGAGTAATTAATCAGAAAAAAAGTAGAAAGTTTATGTAGGCAGAATTGTAGTATATTGGGAATTCTCTGGATGTTGAAGTGTTTGGAATTTTTACCTTGTAGCCAAGTAGTTTTTAAGCAGATCGTTGGCTCATTGAACCTCTCAGTAATGCAGTGCTAATCCAGAACCATTGAATTCTAGTGGGAGATCAGCTTGCTACAGGTTTGCAGGTGTAGGGATAGAACCAGGTTTGAGAAAGAAAGAAAAACTAGATAACTTGATTTAAACAATTCTGATCAGTCTGAAATTACAGTCGAATGAACAATACAAGCAGTAGATCAAGTCTATAAAATATGATCTAAATCTGATGGACAGATTTGAGGTAACGAGACAATCCTTCTGAGGATAGGATTTTTTAAAACCTAGAAAACCAGAGAATTTGATAGCATAACTTTTATGCCTCTTAACCAGGATCTGATATAGGAAAGAGAAGATATGATCAGGAATCACCACCAAGGGTCCTACAGAATTACCATAGTATGGAGCTCTGAATCACCCCAGAACCAAAGGCATAAAGCCTACTTTCATTGCTCAAATTCATATTCAAGGCTGAAGTCCCATACAATCTTATACAAAAGACGTATTAGGTGGCATGGCTATGTTCAACAGAGGCCTTGGAATGCACCATTATGGAGGAGTAATTTGATTCAGATTGAAGGTTCTAAAAGAGCTAGGGGCAGGCCAAAATGACCCTAGGAGAAGTTGTGAGGAAAGACATGCATAGTTTAGGCCTTGTCTCAAGTATGACCTCAAATAGAGCTGATTAGAGGGTAAGGATCCATGTAGCCGACCCCAAATAGGTGTGATATTGCTGAATCGTTGTCGATTTTGTTGTGCTCCTTTACTTTTTACTATTTTTTCATTGCAAGGACCCATGTAGTTGACCCATTTAGTTGGAATAAGGCTGAGCAGTTATTGTTGTTGTTGTTGTTGTAAAGTGGCCTGTTAGAATAAAAACCCATTGGACCAAATGCCTAGCAAATATAAACCCATACCAAGTCTTATATCTACTAAATAAGTTCATTTATATGATTTATCTGCATCACTCAGGGAGGGTGATGCAGTTAAATCACCTAAATATGGTTATTTTATTAGAAATAAGCTTTGGGTTGGGTTATGTATGTGTTGGGCTATTGATCCCATGTGCTTTCTTGGTAATGGGCCACTTTAATGGGCCTGTAATGTGGGTAGAGGCTAGGCATACGGTATTACTTAGTTAAGTGACTTTATTTCTTTATTTAAGTTGTTATTAAGTGTTTTAGTCAGGTTGGATTAGGATTCTGTAAGTCTTAGTTTTGGATTGGGTTAAGCCTTTCCTTTTTAATGTAGGATTCTATTTTTGAGTCTTCTATATAAGTTTGTAAGGGAGGCCTGCATTGTGCACGAATTTTGATTAATGAAAAGCTTTTGCTGCTCTTCTCTTCTTTGCGTTAAGAAATCCCTTGTGTTTGATCAAGGCTGGCTAGCGTTTGATCCATCCAAACCACCTTTCGGTGTGAAGCCCGGGTGTTTAAATTCTGTTTGTTCTTATACTTCTTCTAACTTCCTCTCCATTAACAAGTATTGTTTTCTGATTTCCTACATTTCCTACTCTAATTAGTAATTCATATGCAAGTTTTTTTTTTTTTTTTTGGTCATGAATTTGATTTAAGAGAATCTAGCCATTAGAATGCCTTCAGATTTTGGGAATTTGTTCTTCACTGTTCTAGAGAGATTCGATTACTATCTCCATCAGATCTGACCTGCGGATCTGGAGTTATACTAAAATCCATATTTTACCCTTATCTCTTAAATGGAATTCTGTCCTTTTAAATAGTGATTCGTTTTACTGGTTTCTCTACTATGATTTGCTGAGATTTATAGTATATAATCAGAACTGATTACTCTACATTTTCCTCTTTTTTGAAATTCTGTTCGAGTGGTGTAATTACTGTTCTACCCCTCTCCTAGCAAAACTAGGATTGTCTCATATCTTCTGATCCAGCCCTTGGATCGATCTAAGATTTTCAGCAACTGTTGATCCCTATATTTGTGAACTCAATAAGAGTTTGGTGGACATCTGACCATCTGATTTGCTTTTATTAATTATTCTCCTAATCTAGATTTTTATACTCTGAGAAAAGGTCATATTTTCATTCTGTTTTGATTACTCAAATACAGTCCTACATTAGAGGGTGGAGAAAAGACAAAAGTTACCATATAATATTATTTCTTTTCTTGCATTCATGCATTTCCTTTATTGCTGACTGTAAATTTATCATCTTTCTGAGGTGTATGTCTTAAGCAACTCTTTTTTGGGTGTAGAATATCCATTTTTTCAAAATAAATTACTTGTACATGTCAATGATCAGTGTGGAACCTGCACATCGAACATTGTTATACTATGTTCCAAACCTAGGATAAAATAATTCTTCCATTCTTCAAATTTGTGGTTAGGATTCTTGGTTTTTTTTTATTTATTTATTTATTAATTGTGAATGTTCCCATTGCCATAAATAATCTGCTCTAATGGTATCTGTAATCTGTTATCAAATAAGGTGAGAGGCACGGGTGGTGGGGCTGGAAATGAGACAGCCAACAGTGTGATACAAAACTTTTGGGATTCTGCCATGGCATTGGAACCTGTGGATGATGAAGAAGAGACACGGAGGTTTTCACTCTTATATAACTGCAGTGATACATCTATGATTTAGTATTGTTTCTTACTGTCTTTTAGTGACTTTGCAGTGAGGGATCATTGAAATTGACCTCTGATGGAACAGAGACTGTGAGGTTTGCGTCTCTTAGTTCATTTGGTTTGCCTAATACCTTTGGCTTCAAGATTGAAGATAGAAAGGGCTGGATGCATAGATTTATCTGTGGTACGTTTTTGTTTTCATCCCCTCAACCAAAATTGTAACATTTGCTGATAAGGTGCTCGAGATGATGTGAAGGACACACTCTATGAACTTTGCCACATAGTGAAAGGAGTAGGCCAGACCTTGTTCAATTGATCTTATAGTATAGCTACCATCTTTGGGCAACCAGCACAGTTTGATAATCCTGACTTCATTATCATCCAATTTATTGCTCGTCAAAATTGATATGGCAAATAGTCCAATAAATCAGTAGATTGAAATAATTGAATGGCTGTGATTGTTGTTCCCGGCCTAGGAGATTACCCAGATGGGCCAATGTAGTGTTTCAGGCCGATCCTAGATTCTTGATTAGCGTAGCTAGTTTCCATGTCTCCTTGATGGTATGGTGATACTACAGAATTGATTTCCTTACCCTGCTGTTTCAGACACTCGAAGTTTGACAGATCTTTTAACTTCCATCCTCCAGAGGGTGGGTGGCGACATTGATTGGAACCATTTGCCCCAAATTCTGGTATTTTGAAACCCATTGGTCATGTTTTATATTTTGTTATTGTAGTTACTCTGCATGATGGTGGTCTTTCATCTATTTAAATGTTTCTGTAACTGCTTATTTGTAGTATGAAGACGAAGATCATGATAAAGTTGTGATTGCATCAGATGGTGATCTTGCAGCGGCTGTGGACCATGCAAGGCAGGTTGGTTTGAAGGTATGGTGGCTTCTGTCCCCTTTTCTATGTAGGAAAATGAATGTAGTCATATCTTGTAGGGTCATCTAGTGTTGAGGTTTTCTATATAAGCATGCTATTACAAAATTTATTTTGTATAAGCCTGGACACGATCCCACTGCTCTTTGCTGTTCTAATACTTTGATCTACGGGAACTCTCTAGCATTGACTTGCTCTAGTATCCACACCTCCAATGTCAAAATTGGTGCAGTTGAGTTGTCCAAGTGATGATGTCTAATGTTACCTGATTTGTTATAATTTTTTTTCTCACACACTCTGACACTGATTGACAATTTTAAAACAGAGTTTGAGGTTGCATCTAGATTATTCAGGGTCAGATGGTCAGAGGCGTGGTGGCTCAGAAGGTTTTGATTATGCACATAGAGATGCATGGGCTTCTGCATACAGTACCGTTGCAGCAGGGGCTGCAGTCGTTGCTGGACTTGGTGTATTAGCATATTTGCAGAGATACAGTTCCTGAGTAATCTCAGATATTCTGGTATTAAGAAGAATAGCCAGGAGCACACAAAGCTGTTTGGAAAAGCAGCTAATGGTACGGAAGGGATGCATCTTCTATATTCACAAGGCATGCATCTATGTTCCAGGGCACCAAATATGACTTGACTGGCAGCTTCTCAAAATTCGCCAGGGAGGGGGAATAGAGTAGAACAGAAAGAAGATAATGCCAAATTTGGATTGGCTGCGGGCAAGTGTACTGGGGGCCTGGTGTTATAAAATCATCAAAGTGGGTCATTATCTGCTGCTGTCAATTGCTTAAGTTTACTTTTTCTTTTCTTTTTTAATGGAAGACTAATTTTACTGTTTTTACACATGTATGGTAGACAATATTGAGTCGGCCATATTGCAGTTGCCAAGTAAATGAATTGGAAGAAGAAAATTTGGCACTAATTGAGATTTTATGAGCCCTGCCATAATGTGAATTAATGCATTGAGTGGTCGAGATATGCCTGTAAATTTGAAAGATCATGGATTTACCATTCTGCAAAAAGGGTTTGAATTCATGGTGATTGGTGGAAGAGAACAAAAAAATTAGTTATAATTTCTCCTCTTGTTGTAACTATAACAGAGTGATGTTGTGTTGTTGACAATAATGAGATGTATGCCCCAAGCAATGGCAAAAGGGTTCAGGCAGGTAGAGCTGTAGTTGGATAATGTCAAACTTTGAACTTGGTTGACACAGGGAATACCAAAGAGGTGGCCTTGGGACTTATTTGATCTCCTTTTCTAAGTATCTGTATTTACTTGTAAGCTAATTGTAATTTAACATGCAAGGACAAGCATATGCTCTCCTTGGCTGTTCGATCTTTGTGAGACCAACTCGCGTTTTTCTTGTCCCTTTAATTGAACTTATTTCTACCAAAAAAAGAAGGTAGCAAGTAGAGTAGCTAACATGGTTAGACTTGGTCAGTAAATTATCTATGACAGTAGAAGACCATGTAGTTCAATTATCTTTATTTGCTTAATTTAATTTTAGGGCAAAAGATCACTGTCAGGGCCTCGAGAGCCTGCACGCACGGGATGGCCAATGAGGGCACACGTGCAAGCATTGACCTGAGCGAAATTTCTACCTTTCCATGGAGATGGGACAGCACTGTGTCTAGCCACAGCAGCCACGCTGGCTACACGACCGGGTAGTGTTTTTTTTTCCTTGATTTTGTTACCGCTTTAAAAAAAATACGCCCCTCAACTAGCTCAGGACTTTTGACTTTTAAGACTATATTTGTTGTGGAGTTTAGAAAGTGCCAAAAAGTGGGTCTATAGAGTTCATGTATCCCAAGTGCTGATGGGTTTGGCTCTTTTGTCTTCACTTTGCGTCTTAATGCATTCATTCCCCTACCCTCTGCGGAAAAAAAAAAAGAAGAAAAAAGCTCTAGTAACTATAGTTAAAGTCCCATGAGGGCATTGTGATGTAGACAAACTTTAAAAAATTGAAATAGAAGTCAATGTGACACATTTTCCAAATGCTACTTGGCTGTAATGACTTAAAAATAAGAAAATACAAAGGATATAAAGTAGGTAGGTGCCTTGCTCTTTATATCAAATTTCACTTAAAAGGGGGCTGACCCAAATGGTAAAATAAACTGTAAAATCCTAGTAAAAATATAACTGTTCTAAAAATAAATAGAAGGTTATGAGTGCGATCCTTGGAGCAATGGTAAATGTTGCTCCATTGTAACCAAATGGTCACGATATGAAGTAAGTGTTTAAGCCTTGCCAGTTTCAATTCAGTCCAAGATGCTAAGACCCAACCAACTGGTTGCATTTTTACTTATATTTTATAAAATAAAGGACAAAGTTTTCCTCCACCCATAGAGGATAGTTCACCCACCATCTTAGGGTTTACAAACCCCTCCAGGAGGTTTTGGTATGTTCCAAAATACCCTCCCACCCCTCGGTGAATGAAATCCCATTCACTATAGGTGGAGGAAAACTTGGTCTTAAAACAAATGATGAGATCTTGAAGGTGTTTTCAAGTCATTGGATTATAGGGCTATGGATTTTAATCCTCTCCAAATCCCTAAACTATGCAGTGTGGCAATTTGAGGTGGAGATTTTGGCACGTGGTAGCTCGGATATTCAACAGTCTGAGCTCATTGACTTTTATTTTATCGGTACCTCCACCCCCACATTGCCGCACTGCATAGTTTTAAGGAATTGGAGATAATTATTTTCCATAGGGCTATGCCTCATAAATTATTTTGTATTAACCAGGGGACTGATGTAAATATTCTCTTTTTTTTTAACAAAATTTAATTTTCTATTCTTAAAAACAATATAGCTTTTGTCTACTTTAAAATTGGACAAAAGATTCTATTAAAAAAAGGGAGAATGTTCTCTGGATCACAGCGCAGGCTATGTTTAGGTACATGGACCTGCCACTCAGGGGGGCAAGGTGATCATTATGCCCATCCCCATGTGTCTGAGCACAGTCTGCGCTGTGGCCTAGAGAATAGCGCCGCTGAAAAGAATATAGCACAAGAGAAAACTCAACAAACCTGTATTCATCAACATAAAGACATGCGTCAATATTTTGACATCATCATCACATGCATAGAGAAAAACTTGCGGTATCAATGAAAGTCACATGGACAACTCGAAAGAAGAATATCTTTCAAATCTTTCAAGATCCACCTTCTACCCCTCCACCTTCTACCCACATCCCTCTCCCTTTTCTAAGCCAGGCAATATTACAAAGGTCGGGGCATTGTTGTGTCCAAAATCCTGCTCCCCCTTTCTCCGGAAAGGTTTTGTGCATTGCACGAATCATACACAAGTACACAACCGTCGCTTAAACTGCCAATGTAAGAGAGAATGAGTGTGTAATATCATTCTTACCCCTACAGGATAAAGGGACGATAAAAGAAGCATCAAATCCGAAACTCCTTTTTCTGTTTTTTTAATTAGGGTTAGTAGAGTTGTCCCCTCGGTTGCTGTCACATAGGTCATGGTCATGACTCTCACGCTGTCCCATTCTTACAAAAAGCATCCCTAATTTAACACGTGATGTATAATAAAATAAATTTCCATGTGATGAAAATATGTACTTTATTAGCGGAATAATCAACTGACGGGAAGACGACAAGATATGCTTAGATGAAGATCTTTTATTATGGTCACAGACGTCTTTACCGGATGACAGGGGTGTAATTGTCATTTGAATCTGTAAAATAATAGTGTTTGTAGCTGACCCGCATCCATAAGATTAAAGTTCAAACCGGATCGTCCATTTTGCAAATGGTCTAGTGCTAGTTTATCACTTGTAGTTCCCTGTCCGGTCCAGCTCTGCAGTTCCTCTAACAAGGGGGGACTGGAATGACCACCCTACCCCTGTCCAAACACTCTACCCAGGTGGGTCCACCATCCCCTATTAGAGGAACTGAGAAACTAGGCCGGACAGAAAACTGGAGGAGATAATTTTTCATCCTAATACAAAGTAGTATTCATTCAGGCACATTGATAAAAGAGCAACCCAATGCATAAGATTCCAGTTACTCAACTTGTTTATGGCCTGTTTTCAATCTGTCTATAACCCAATTAATCCGTTTAATGATCAATTATTAATCCAATTAGTTTGACAATCAATTGATAAAAAATAAACTTGTTCATACATAACCTATATAAAGTATGAAATCCTTAGAGATAGAGGGGATGAAATCACTATCCCTCACCCATGAAAGGCGCTCGCCTTATCCTTCTGCATGCCCCTAATGGCCTTTGTGCACAAGGGATCCTCTGCAGCTGGGGGTGCATTGCACCTTGTCGAGTGTGACAGCAGATGGCGACAGCTGGATTTAGTGCCATTTGAGGTTGAGCTGGAAATGAGGATTTCAAAATTAAGAAATCCTTCTCCCCGTTGCATGTACAACATGCTCAAATGTTCTAGCTCGATCTTCACCGATTGAATGACATTAAATCCACGTGTTGCCATTTTCTGTCGTACCGTACAGCTCATCATCAAGCTACAGAGGAGCTCGATGAACCGGCATGACCGATTGACACCCTCTATGTATAGTTGTACAAGTGATTTTGGTTCATTCACAGCTCATCAATGTCTGCCTTTCCCCGATTTCGTATAAAACATTGGATTCAAATCCTCCACTGCCGAGCTGTCCGACAAGACGATACTGTCGAGACACAACAAGCCAAAAAATGACCGCCTTACCCCTGCTCGGGCAAGGACAGATCGGCAGCAGAGGATCCAAATTGACATAAAAAACACCCCGCCCCAATGATATGATATAAAACATCGCTGAGGCGACGCTGTTTTGTTGCAACAGTCTCTTACAGACTTTACTAGTCAAAATAAAGTCTATCTTCTCACCATCGAGTCGGAAGTCGGAAGCTCTCCGTGTCTTTCCAGTGACCATCGTTGAGCTTGGATCCGTACTATGTAGCCGTTAGTTTCCTTTGGAGCTTCTTTCGTGCTTCCCTCGGCAATTCGAGTACTGCCCTCCATTCTAGTGTTTGATGTATGCATGCTCCGTACAAGAGAAACGCCAGTGAAGGAGATCCCCTGCAATTTGTCCAGCTCTAACTTATATCCATCGACAACCATGAAATCAGGTAGCAGTTCGATTTATTTTTTTCCCTTCCTTTTCTTCTTTAGTGTGCCTCTATTTTGCTTTGTATTACTTCATTTTTGCTTCCGCTAGTTACGGTAATTTGTTGAGTAGCTCGCTTTCTATAGCGTAGATTATCAATTACGACATATGAGAAAAGGGTTTCCCTATTTTTTAGTGGTGATGATGTTTTTGAAATCCGCTGCTCATTAGGTTCTTTAGTTGTTTCAGTGTAGTAAAGCATGTAATTCCGTGAGGACATCATGAGGACTTTCCTCGAACAGGGATCATTCGCTTTTGTAGACTTCTTCAAATTCTATAATGATGCCAAATAGAATCACTTGAACATTGCTCTTTTTGGTGAAGTGGCTATTAAGGAAACACACAAATTCGTGGGTTTTAACGACAAGGGATAGTGATGTGCAGGTTTGGACAGGTTTTACCATTACTGATACCGAGCCAACAACTCCAACACCCCCCTCCCCCCTTCCCCCCCCTCCCCCACCAAAAGAAAAGGAGGATTAGGAAGCATAAATGGAACTTAACAACGATTTTGCAAGGCTACAGGGGTGGTGTTCAAATATTAACTTGGAGGGTAACTCCGACATTTAAAGGTGGGTGTGGTGGGTCTGTAGTTAAGACGATCTATTCCCATTCCTATTAGTTACCAAGACAAAAACGACATAGACAAAATGATAGATGGGACTCTACTGTGGAGAATATATTATCCTAGGTTTTTTGGAATGGACAGACTGAAGCCACTCCTTACCAGATTTTCATCCCCTTTCATTAGAAATGATGTATGAACGGCTTCAAGGTTTGATTTTGGGAGGATTTGTAGTGGAAGGATCTGCCACTATAGAACTAATTCACTTGCCTATTCTCTCATTTTTTTAAGGAAATTAAATGGCTTCATTTGCATCTTTATCCCCTTCTAGTATTTCTCGGGACATGGATCCTTTTAGGGTCTTGCTGGATCACAAAATTATTTATGTTCATGGAAGAGTGAACCCTTGAAGTGAATGGTCAATTTTTATCCAAATCCCTGTTTGTCTCCGTATTGTGAATCTATGCACTGGTGGCTCTTTCCCTAGTAATAAAAACAAGCATCTAATGGGAGGTAGCCTACATGATGTTAAAGCATCCCGAAAGTAATTGGTTGTCACTGGGACTTTTGAACTATTACTGCCTTGCATCATTGGCCTGTGTAATTCCCACCCCTCTCCCATCGTATATAACTAGTCTTTGTTCCCTTCCAGAGGGAACATGACCAAGTTACACTAGAGAATTGCACTCCTTTGCAACCATTTTGACTTCATTAAAAGAGAGGCAAATAACCTCTGTTATTCGTAAAACGTAGCATGTGGGTAGTTCTCAAAGCAGTGGCCTGCATAATGAATCACAACTCAAAGTTCTAAAATCAGTGGCCTGTGTAATGAATCACAACTCGAACTGGAAGAGCTATATGATTTGGTGCAGGCCACCTTTAATTTTGAAAAAGATTCTAAAGCAACCTTCAATCATATAATACACTCAGCTTTGAATTATACTGTTGAGCTCCTAAAGCAAACAAAAGCATGCAATTGAAAGCAGCAGTAACCTTTTAGCTTATAGGTTTGATTGACATCTGGACAGTCAAATGCTTGTAACATCTTGGACTCCAGAAATTTATATTAATCTAGATTCATTTGAATGGAAGGCAATTTGTCACCTTTGTTATTAAGTAGTAAAGCAACTGTTGAGTGGAATATCTAGATTTCATTGTACATACCGGCACACTGACTTCACACATTGTTTAATTTTTATAGATGCGAAATTTCTTGTGTGTAATCATATGATTGATTCCTTTAAGTCCTGTAAGAACCCTGTGGAGCTCCCATGATGGATTCTCACAAGCTCTAATCTTCAGTATCTGATATGCTGAAGGTTAATTTGAAGATAAAATAATTGAAGTGTAAATTTATTTTATTGGGCTTGTGTGCCAAATTTTTAGTGTGGATCATAGAACTCTCTTTCTTTAGTTCAGCTGTACTATAACTTACTCTGGGATGTACAATCTCTCTCAAGGTTCAAGGTCATGGTATCTTGGCTGGTTTCAGTCAGTCAAAAAACCAAGTTGTCTCGGTAACTCGGCAAGTTCTCGGCCGAGTTGGTGCATTTTTTATGTCAAATTTCAGCCCTTCATTTTGGTGCCATATAACCAAATTAGGTCATGAAACTTGCAGACAGCCTATTTTAGGCTCTATAAAAATGGTGGAACCTTTAGTTTTTTAAAAATCACACCAAAAGCGGTAGTTTGACTTAGAACCTTAGGTTGGTAGTGTACGTTGTATATATATATATATGTATATACTGATATGACCAATTCCACAAAGTCTTTAGTATTTTATTTTATTTTATTTTATTGTATTTTTTTTTTTTTTTAAGAAACTAAAATTTTGTTATTCTTTTCATCTTTCTTTCTAAGGCAGATCTTTAAAACATCACACATGACTACATATCTACATTTTGTCCAAGTTAATCTGTCAAATTACTTACTTTCAGAACATAATGTAATTGGGTAACAGGGAAAAAAGTCAATGTTCATTCGTTCTTCGTTTTTGTCTGCAAATTTTTTTCTCATTTTTGTTCACTCTATAGATAGATCAGTCAGATTCGGGTTTTGTTCGTCTGAAATCAGTGAGAAGATTGCCGCACCGAACAAGCAACCACCTGTGCCCACTACTTCAATCTTGCCTTCACCGTCCGAGGATCATCTCCAGGGTTGAAGATGGTGTGAGGACTTCCAGGAGGAGATGACGGATCGCATTCTGAAGGTGTAGCTGAAGATGATGACTTGGAGATGCTGTCACTATATTGTTTGTTGACGGCATAGTAGAAACCTAGAGCGGGCAAAGTATCGGAAAGCTTGCAATCTAGATCTAGAGAATCGAATCTGAAACCCAACTCAATACATGCCTTAAGCTCGTCGAGGTCTTCATTGGTGACACTCCGACTTCGTCGATTCTTTCTGTAGTTTCCTTTTCGCTTTAACCAAGCTTCATCACGATAAGTGTCAGGAGACCACGATCGCTGCTTGTAGAGCGGTGCTAATGCCTTGAATGGTGGTGGTGGTGCCGCCTTGTATGTGTTCAAAATTTCGACCTAGTCTCGTCGAGTTGAGGCTTTTATTTCAAGTGAATGGTAACAGTTTCGACCAATTCAAGATTTCTTGGTGGGATGCCGAAATTTCGACCGAAACTTGTTGATTCCCTAACTTGCCTATGGTTTTGACTCGGTAAACCCAAAAAAAACAAGATACCGAGATCTCGGCGAGACCTCAAACCATGATTTCTCTTCACTTCTCAGTACTCTATTGAGCTAATTATAAGAAAAAGGCTAAATTTGGTCTGTTTTTAGATGATAACATTCAATTATTTATTTGGAACAATTAACATTACTTCACGTAGCAGATATAAATTTCATGATGTACGTCTTCTTAGAGTGTTCATGCCCATGTTTATCAATGAAAGAAGGTTTGACTTGTAGTTTTGTTTTCATTATTTGCCAAAATTCCAGTGAGGATCATTGATAAGCTAAAAGGTTCTTACTGATGTTGACATATGCTTGTTTTAATGTGAGTACAAAATCAAATAAAAGTTCTTTCCGCAAGTGAGATATTACTTTTGATTTTGGGAAAAAAGCACTCTTTATTTATAGCTACTCTTTACTTACATCTTCCCTTTTATTTTTTTGGGAGGGGAGGGGGGGGGGGAAAGCACTGGGTTGACAATAGCCCTCCCAAGTTGTGGCTGTCAATTAGACAAGTTGTTCTGATCCTTTTCTTTTTCATAACAATCCTTCTCCCTTTTTAATCTCAGGGTTTGATATTAAAGAGTTAGTTCAAGAAGCTCACAGCCGCTGGTTGAAGCCTGCCGAAGTACTCTTTATTCTACAGAATCATGAGAATCATCAGATCATGCAAGAGGCCCCTCAAAAGCCATCTAGTAACCTTCATAGACCTTAAGTTTTTGTGGCAATTTAGTGCTCTAACTCTAACCTTATCTGTTAGGTTTTTGAATTCCAGCTCTTGGCAGTCTTAGTGTAGATTACTATATCACACATGGCATCCCTACATACTGATTGAATTTCTTAACAGGTGGGTCTTTGTTCCTTTTCAACAAGAGAGTCCTTCGATTTTTTCGTAGAGATGGTCATATGTGGCGAAAAAAGAGGGATGGGAGAACTGTTGGGGAAGCACATGAACGGCTTAAGGTTTGTCAAAGATGTTGATGCAATTATATTTGTTAACATTGACCTTGTGGAGAAGCTTTATGCTTTAAGATGCTTTGAGGACAAAGCTATACTGCCTTATTTGAGTAGGATTACTGTCGTCTCAATGACAACAAACACTCCTCATATAAAGAACAATCCCCCCCTCCCAAAGGAAAGGAATACTGATGTAGGTCGAAATATGAAGAAAAAGAGACCAAAATACTGTTCACATGAACATTTTCACAGCCCCTTATTTTGCCTTGGTGTGAATGCTACTAGAAGATCTTGTAAGGCCCAAGACCAGATCATGTGAAAGCTTTATTAGAAGACTCAATTTTGTCTATGCGTGGGGATTTAGGAGTTTAGTTTAGTTTCTATTTTTAGAATTATTCTCTTAGGTTTTTTGTGGTTGTCTATTAAGCAATCTTAGCTCAGTTTAGTTTCTAATTTCAGATTTAGAAAGTAGGATTAGCTTTTATTTAGAAGTTTCTATTTTCAGTTTGTTTCTTTTTTCTTGCAAGTTTCTAATTTTTCTTACTTGTAAGGCAAGCATAGCTGCCCATAAATATGTAATGCCCTTAGAGCCCCCCCCCAAATAATTTAATGAATTATTGAATGAAGTTTTGAGGCATCCTTGCACTCAGTTATGGGAGTAAATCCTTGTTTCAACAGCTGGGATAGCTGTGGGTGAGAGACCCAGGGCTGAGAAAGCCCATCCCCCTACCCCCCTTCTTCTCCCCCTCTCAAAGGAAAGGAAAACCATTCAAATTTCTTAGGAATTACATTTGGTACTCAATATTCAATGAATATAAGCTCAAAAAAATTAAAATTCTAAAAGATCTTACACAATCTTAATCATCTACCATTCTAATCATTACACACCACAATGAAGTTAAGAGTAACAACAGTGTTACTCCTACATAGAGTCTCAACCTACTTTACAAACTGTTGACGAACCTACAACACAATCTCACGAAGCACACTAACTCTTTTTAATGTGTCAAACATAAGAGGGGGTGGGGGTGGGAGACCAAGATTTATAACCGGCCAATTGGCCATTTGATGAAATTAATTCATGTCTGATTTTTTAGTCTTGGTCTCCATGGACAGATAATTGTATAAGTTTCCAAACAAATTGGATGTTTGAATTTCAAGCTGAAGGTGGGCTCAAAGTGTCTGGGTATGTCTGAAAGATTGAAGTTCAGGATTTCTTCCATCATTTTGTTCTGTGCAGCTCCAATCGTGTCTGATTGATGCTTCAGCTTTGATCTGCTTCCAATTTATTTATTCAATTCTCAGTTCCTCTTCTTGAGGGACCTAATACTTTGAGTAGGAATTTTTCACCTCTAGTTCTCTTCTAAAAAAATATTTGCATGACAGACTACGTTGATAATTAATAGATGCCCAGGCCTAAAACAATGTGTTATAAAACCTTATATACTTCAATTAATTAAGTAAAGTACCCCCAAATGACTGAACCTATTTAATTGATGGATAAAAATTACAATTGTGCCTTAGAACACTTGAACTAATCCCTATTGGTACATCCCAGCTGGCAATAACCAGTTACTCCCATATAGAAACTTGATCAAATTGATTTCTTTGAAAAATCATTGGCTTAAAATGCTGCCAGAGATGCTTGTACATCACTTGATTCTAGTCCTGATCTGAATCTAGCTATCTTGGGGTGGGGGGTGTTTGGTTACTTGAAGAGGAAAGTCGTCTCAGTTTTAATGTTTGCAAAATTTTTGTTGTATTGGAATCTTTTTCTTATTTTTGTGGTTAGAAATTGCATTAGTGATTTACTGTGCAGACAGTTTCTTTGATTGAAATCATTTAGCTTGTGAAATGAATTTTCTGATATTTTTCTTTGTGGCAAGGTTGGGAATGTTGAAGCTTTGAATTGTTATTATGCACATGGTGAGCAAAATCCCAATTTTCAGAGGCGAAGCTATTGGATGCTTGATCCGTAAGTGTCATACTATAAAGCTCTTCAGCTATAATTTCAAATCCTCCTAGTGTATCCATATCCTGCGGGCATCAAGTTCTTTCCTTGTTCTTATCATAGACAACTGATACATAGTGTTAAATTTCTCTCTTTTTTTTTTTGGCAAATGTGGAAAATGTAGTTGTAGAATTGTCAAAAGGGCTTCTAAATAAAAATTTTAGTCCATGTTACAACAAGGTGGCCATTTGACCCTTTTCCGTCTTGTGTCATGGATATGTATTGAGAAGAAGAACTTGATAGAGTAGGATTTTGTAGGGGTACACTGTTTATCCTGATTGTTTTGTCGGCTTCATGTGTTTATTTGGTTTGAACTGTTTTGTAGGGGGAGGGGGTTGGTTGCTATAAATCTTGTAGGGTTGATGTAATCCTCTGTGAGATAATTTTGCAATCTAATACACAAGAAGAGAAATGCAATCTTGGATGGAATAGGGTTGACCTAGGGATAATGGGTATTGCCAATGGCTACTGAAGAAATCCTTAGGATCGTGTGAGACCTTGGAAAATATTTCAGTTGAGATCCTAATACATCAAGCGTTGTACTCCCTGATCTTCATATTTGAATTTTAACTTGTCTTTGATACCCTTTTTACTAGTTGAAACCCACTTGAGACAAGAAACTATTATTACGGAGTGCCAATTTGGTTTTATGCCCTCCCTCTTCATTGGGAGTGGGTTTGGATTGATATGACATTTGGCCGGTATTCGATTTGTGATTATGTTGGCAAGCTTGCCTTTTGTGCCGCCATCTCCCACATTTGGATGGAGCGCAACCTTAGAAGATGGACTTCCAACTTTCGCTCTCTCAACAAGATCTGGAATGCCATCTCCTTTAATGTTTCATCTAAAATTAGCTCGCTTCCCCTTGCGGCTGTAAAGGATACCCCAAGGAACAGGCTCATTGTTGTTTCCTGGGGCCTTCCTCTCTCCATTTTGCTGACTAGTTAGCTTAGGTTCTGCTTTGTTTGCCCTCGGGCTTGTTTCTTCCTCCTTTTTTCTTCGTAATTAAATTTTTATTCATCCAAAAAAAAAAATTGGTTTTATGTCAGGAAGATCCATGATATAAGCTATTGACTTAGGAGATTCATGAAAAGATTTAGAGATTGCAAGAAGGATTTGGACCATGTCTCGGTTGAAACTGGTACTTTCTCTAGGCTAACTCGAACAGTGGTTTCGAGGCTCAGAAGTTGTTTTTTTTGCCCTAATTCTTGTTGTGCTGCCTATTTTTGACATTTTGAACCCAATCCATGCATTAATTTCACATAGAGAACACTCAAAATAATACTTGTGGTTTTGACTCAAGTTTGATAGTGCCTGTCCTGGTTTCGAGTCAGGTGTCCTCAAGTTTCGATGGGGATAAGTGAATTTATATAGATGTTCAGGTCGAAACTTGCGAAATTACCGAAAGATGGTTGAAACCATGCGAAATTACGTCAAAAATAAAGTCGACTGACATCTCATCTTGGTAGGCTGCGAAACCAAGATAACTTGGTCGAAACTCGAGTTCTTCTTCCATGGTTTTTATTGACATAAAAAGCTATGAAAGTCTCCCTAGAGTGGAAGTAAATAGCTTCTGTCGTGGATCTCCTGATGCAGATTCCCTAATTGGCCAGAAAAACAAGAAGAACCAAGGAGGATCCAGCCTCAAGTGGACCAGCACTGGTCCAGCTCAAGCCAGCCAAGAAGACCAGTTCGAACCAGTCAGCTGGCCTTCTAGAAGATCCCTTTTGCTGGCCACGATTTTGACAGGAGATCTGGTCTTTGACCAGTCAAATCTCCAACTGCCTAGTTTCTAATTTATTTAGTTACTATTTTTGTGTCCTTCCTTTTTTTGTTTTAGGAGGCTGGATTATAAAGTCTTAGTAGTTTCTAATTCTAGGTAGTTTACTTTCTATTTTCAATTTTCTATCTTAGAAAGTTTCTATTTTTCTACCTTCTATTTTGTAAGCTTGCCTAAGCTATTAATAGGCTCCTATTGTAAGGAAGGAACAGATTTGAATAATAATTTTTTTTTCAGGCCATGCTTGCCATTGGTTGTGGGAGAAAATCCTTGTTTCAACAGTTGGGATAGCTGTGGGTGAGAGACCCATGGTTGAGAAAGCCCATCCCCCTACCCCCTTCTTCTTTTATCTTCTCTTCTCCTCCCTTCCGTATTCGATCTACACTATTGTGCTGTTTCTGTGACTGCAATTAACCACTGTGAGGGTACACTTTGAAGACCAGAATCAATCCTCTGTCAAGTCCTTATCAGTTGCTGCTGTAACACACCTGGAGAAGGTGTAAAGTACCTTGCGGCGTGCTGTTCTTGCTTGGATTCCCCAGCATCTTCAGGCCTTCATAACTCCTCGACCAACCATCAAAACCGGCTGGGTTTAGGAGCACAAAGTTCCTGCACAAGGACCTACACTAGATCCTTACCTGGAGTCTAAAACTCCCTCTGATTTGCAAGATCTCCATCAACCTTCTAATTTTGAACATGTCCTATATCTCAGCTACCCTTGGTCAGAATTGACTGAGACTTGGAGGGTTTTCTACTGCTATCTGGGCCTTCACTCGACCTCAGTTGTAGCCTTTACTGCTGGCTGGAATGTTCTACAGCACCATCTTCTAATTCTGAGCTTTACCTTCAATTCTCAAGATCAAGTCAGATCTCCACTTCTGACCATCAGAGTTGGACCAGATTTGGAGCAGGCATTCACACCACCAAGGCTAGTCTTCGATCAGATTTGGAGTCCATTCCTATGGCTGGTTTGTTCAGATTTGATTACTTTCTAATTTCAGCCTTTTCTTCTATTTTGTACTGTGGGTTTTATTTGGGGCTAGGTTAAACCTGACCTAGTCTTACATTATTTGGTATCAGAGCTATGGGTGATGCGGAAAATTTCAACAATCCTCGTCATGCTCCGTTGAGTACTAATGATGCTCGTGCTTTAGCTGTTCAATAGTTTATTGATAAACTAGCTTCTATTGAGAGAGATGTGCAACAGATGAAGAGAATTTTAGGCAGCAAACTGTGGATAGACTTCCACGTAATCCTCCTCCTCGTCTACCTCAAAGAATTCCACGACAACAACACCAGTATGAAGATGAAGCTACTGACTTTGGTGCTAGTCGACAAGATGACAAGCACAAGGTCAAATTGGAGCTCAAGGAATATAATGGGAAGGTTGATCCCATTCTATTCTATTACGGGCTGTGTGCGTTGAACAACTGCTTTGACTGGTTTACATTGACTGAAGAGCGTAAACTTAAGCTGGCCCGTACCAAGTTGATTGGGCCAGCAAGAGAATGGTGGCTAATGCATGAAAACAAGTTGTGTCGACAACACGATGAGCCTACTACTTGGGAGGAGATGAAAGAAAAATTGAAAGAGAAATATTTACCTTCCACTTTCTGTAAGAGATTAGATGACCAAATCAACACCATTCACCAGGGGACTATGACAGTAGAGGAGTATATGGATAAATTCAATAATTTGATTTCCTGTATTGGAGTTGATGAGGAATATTACCAGCTTCTATCCAGTTGCAAAGTGGGATTGGAAGCTGAAATTCGCGACAAGATGGGAGTGGTGACCATTCATAGCCTTAGCGATTGTTTTGAGAAGGATCTTGAGGCGGAAGACAGCTTTCCCAGACGATTCACTTCACAAGCTGCTGAAAAGAAGAAGACTTCCCCCTAACTGCTCTAGAGGTACCCCTATCCATGCTCCACAAGTCACACCGGATAAGGGTAAGGCCCCTATGGATGCAGCTAGTACACGTTGTTACCATTGCAATAGACTTGGCCATGTTGCTAGATTCTGCCCACAACGCGGCTAGGTCAACTATCATTATAACCATTGAATCCAACCCGGAAATGCTTGTATGTGAACCACAGTTGGGTGATGAATGGGCGGGCTGTTAATGCTGCCCTTGAGGGTGAATACTAGGATGGTTCCCTAAAAGATGGTTTTGATGAGAATGCTTATGGAGTACATGTTGTTTCAATAATTCTGCTTGCTGAAAGGAAGTGGACTGGAGGCGACACAGTATTTTTAATACTTTGATGAACAGCGGAACGTCTACAGCACAATTGATTGTAGACAGTGGGAGTTGTGTGAATGTGGTCTCTCAAGCATTCGTTATTGACGGACAGTTCAAGCTTGAACCACACCCACGGCCCTACAAAGTGTCGTTACTAAATAACAGCACTTTGGAGGTCAACCATAGGTGTTCTGTCCCACTTCAGATTTCCGGCTATGAGGATGTGTGGTGCGACGTTGTCCCTCTGATCCTGACTGATGTGTTGCTAGGAAGGCCATGGATTTATGACCACAATGTCTTGGTGGGAGGTACCGGCTATGAGGACGTGTGGTGCGACATTGTCCCTATGATCTTGATTGATGTGTTGTTAGGAAGGCCATGGATTTATGACAACATTGTCTTGGTCCAAGAACCAATGTTTCTTTGATTTCAAAGGAAAACCATTGGTGCTTAACCCACTCAACATACCAGCCATGAAACCAAATTGAAGGTTGCCCAAGCCAAGCGCCAACAACTATTGAAGCCTATTCTTGAGAAGCCACCAACAAAGTAGGAAAGTAAACATCTTCAACAGCATACAATTGCAATCACAAATAAAGGGAAGCATGTTGCAAAGTCATTACTAGTATTATCTCACACGGAGTTCTTGACAGTTAATAAGGAATCAGATGTAGCAACTTTACAGGAAGAGTCCAAGTCTGAATCAGAAATGGTTGCCGACACATATGTACATGGCCTCATGGATACGTCTGAGGATGTTGAAGTTGAACATGTGGAATTTATTATTCCACCAAAGTACACTGAAGAACGACTCCACGTCATCTGGACTACATTCGTATCTTCAAAGAACTACCTAAGTTCTGCTACGGGCTGAAGACATGTGCACAACACGAAGATCAGTCCTACTCTTCTCAAAATTCGAGGTCAAATTTTTTTTAAGAGGGGGAGAGCTGATGCAGATTCCCCAACTGGCCAGAAAAAGAAGAACCAAGGAGGATCAAGCCAACCTCAAGTGGACCTGAACTGGTCCAGCTCAAGCCAGCCAAGAAGACCAGTTCGAGCTAGCCAGCTGGCCTTCTAGAAGATCCCTTTTGTTGGCCACAATTTTGACAGGAGATCTGGTCTTTGACCAGTCAAATCTCTAACTGCCTAGTTTCTAATTTATTTAGTTACTATTTTTGTGTCTGTACTTTTTGTTTTAGAAGGCTGGATTATAAAGCCTTAGTAGTTTCTAATTCTAGGTAGTTTGCGTTCTATTTGCAATTAGTTTATATTTTAGGAAGTTTCTATTTTTCTACCTTCTATTTTGTAAGCTTGCCTAAGCTATTAATAGGCCCCTATTGTAAGGAAGGAACAGATTTAAATAATAGTTTTTTTTCAGGCCATGCTTGCCATTGGTTATGGGAGAAAATCCTTGTTTCTACAGTTAGGATAGCTGTGGGTTAGAGACCTAGGGTTGAGAAAGCCCATCCCCCTACCCCCTTCTTTTATCTTCTCTTCTCCTCCCTTCCCTATTCATTCTACACTGGTGAGCTGTTTCTGTGACTGCAGGTAACCACTGTGAGGGTACACTTTGAAGACCAGAACCAAGCCTCTGTCAAGTCCTTATCAGTTGCTGCTGTAACACACCTATAGAAGGCTTAAAGTACCTTGCGGCCTGTTGTTCCTGCTTGGATTCCCCAGCATCTGCAGGCCTTCATAACTCCTCAACCAACTATCAGAACCTGCTGCGTTTTGGAGCACAAAGTACCTGTACAAGGACCTACACTTGATCCTGACTTGGCGTCTAAAATTCCCTCTGGTTTGCAAAATCTCCATCAACCTTCTAATTTTGAATCTGTCCTATATCTCAGCAATCCTTGGTCATAACTGACTGAGATTTGGAGGGTTTTCTACTGCTTTCTGGGCCTTCACTCGACCTCAGTTTCTGCCAGTACTGCTGGCTGAAATGTTCTACAGCATCACCTTCTAATTGTGAGCGTTACCTTCTATTTTCTAGACCAAGGGAGATCTCCACTTCTGACCATCAGAGTTGGACCAGATTTGGAGCAGGCATTCACACCACCAAGGCTAGTCTTTGATCATATTTGGGGTCCATTCCTGCGGCTGGTTTGCTCAGATTTGATTACTTTCTAATTTCAGCCTTTTTCTTCTGTTTTAATTTGTGGGTTTGCTTGGGGCTAGATTAACCCTAATCTAGTCTCAACAGCTTCGATCAGATTTGAAGTCCATTCCTAGCATAAAACCAAATTGGTTCCCCGTAATAATAGTTTCTTGTCTCAGGTGGGTTTCAATAACCATCTCCCATAATTTGGCAACTACTAGAGAAGAGAAGTGTTTCTAGTAAATATGTGGACATAATTAAAGATATGTATGATGGTGTGGTGACTAGTGTAAGAACTGTTGGGGGGGGGGGGGGTCAAGGTAGTAATTCTCAATAACAATTGGGTTACATCAAGGATCATCTTTAAGCCCTTATTTGTTTGCGCTTATCATGGATGATTTAACTAGAGCCATTCAAGATCAGGTTCCTTGGCATATGCTTTTTGCTGTTGATATTGTTTTGGTGGATGTGACAAAAATAGGGATTAATGCCAAGTTAGAGTTATGAAGATCAACCTTGGAATCAAAAGGTTTAAAAGTGGCATAAAAACGGAGTATATTGTGTGTAACTTTAGTTACACTAACACAGTCCTCAAAGTGATTATTTTAGGTACCTGGGCTCAATCATAAATGAAGGTGATATAGAGTATAATGTTTCACAGAGAATTAAAATAGGATGGATGAATTGGAGAGGTGTGTCCAGAGAGTTGTGTCATCGACGTATTCCTTTAAAACTTAAAGGAAAATTTTATAGGACAGTTATACGACCGGCTATGATGGAAAGGTTGTAAGGGCTCTTTCTGGTCCAATTGGTGTAGGAGACTCCACAAGTCAAGAACTGAAGCCTTTGGAAACAGGGTTTCAATTGTCGATCGAGCAGAGATACAATAGTTGAAGGTGATCAGTGTATGTAATTGGGTGGATGAGGAATACTACTGAGGAACCTTGTGTATGCTCAGCTTATAAGAACCATTCAGGATCTTGTTTTGCCGCTGGATATTGTTTTTTCAATGGATGCCAGTAAGTGCCAATTAAACTGTTGATGAATTGTCAAGGCAGAGATCGTGTGACCGAGACTTGGTTTTCAAGAAGGTATTTCTGTGAGTGGTAATTGCTGTAACTGTTGTTGTATTTGTGATGGGATGGCTCCATGAGCCTTGGTCCTTTCGTGGGATGTATAATTAGGAATAACTATGCACTCACTATTTATTATTTCTCTCCTTTCATGAATAAATTGTTAATTGGAAAAAAAAAATTCTGAGTGGTGGATTGAGTTATTATTATTATTATTATTATTATTTTGTCTCTGTGCTTTAGATTTGTTGATTCTAAGTGTACTCTGATTCAGATATGTATTTTGTGTGATTTGTGTTTACATGTATGTGCTTATAGATTACCTCCATGTAAATTGTTAAAGAACAGTTTATCTATTTATTCTTAGATACTGTTGAGGGGTACAATTGAGTTGCACTTGAAACAACTCTAATAAGAATTTTTATTTTGTTTTTATTTAAAATTCTGTGGAATTCTAAATCAGGAACTTAGTAAACAAATGTGAAATATGTTAGCGCTAAAGCAATGACATCCTATCACTCAATCTAGTTTCTGACAGATTCTAAATATTCACATTTGGTCTCATATAGTATTTTCTTTGCCAGGGCGTATGACCACATCGTTCTTGTTCATTATAGAGAAGTCAGTGAGGTATGCTACTCATGCTGATTATGGGCGGGGCAAATCATATGACAGTTCTATTATCTGATCTTATGAAAATTAATGATTCACCGTACATTAACCTTTTCTTTTTTTTTAAGTTTTTATTAAACTCATGGTTTGTCTCTCTTGCATATTGCATTTGTTTATTTATTTCCATGATTTTTTGTGTTGTTGCTGCTAAAGCTTAAGCATGAGGGTTTCTCCTTTTTCCATTTTGACCTGTGAAAATTAGTGTATTCATTGCCTCTATATGTTGTGCTATGTGCATGGATCAGTTAAAATAGTTTGGTGATGTTAAAGAAACTAAGTGGACTTAGTCTTCTATGACACCCATCTTGTTGCTGCTGAACTATAGGAGTTTGTTTCAGCTCTTAATGTCCACATGCAAACTAATTTACACGGGAGAACTGTTATTCCTTGATGCTGTGCCTTGACCTTGTCTATTGTAGGATTAGAAATAATTGATGGTTTCTTGGGGTGATTATAGATGTTATCTTTTCTTCAGCAAGAGGTCCTTTTTGTCTGAGAAACCAATCATATGGGAGGTTTCTTTTGCCTGCATATGTCTGGGCATTAAGGCTTAAGGGCCACAATAGCAGAATTTCCAAGATAAGGGCAGGGGTAATCCTCAAATCACCATGAAGGCATGTAACTTCTAAGATTGTAATTTCAATGGATATATTACCTAATGGAGTTGTGAAAAATTGTGGAAATTTCTAATATGGAAGTAGATAAATAGTTTTGTAAACATTTGGAAGACAATGATGGTGAATTATTATTGTCAGAAAGGTCTGTTATTTTTCCAAATGTCACAAAGCATTTATTCTGCCACGTAGACAGATGATATGTCTACTCCGACCTTTGGATAGAGAGGACATGGTCTAGATTAGCCACATATCAAATTTCGGAGTCTAGTTCAATTAAATACCTCCTTTTGTATTGGCACACATCCCATTTATGTCCATGCATGTGTTCCAGTATTCTAGACATTACTATTCACTCTCCCTACTCTGAGTGGGAATAGACAGATTAGATTTTAAAAAAAAAACATAAAATTGGATGGCTCAGATTTGTCTTGTGATTTTCGGAAACATCACTTTCCATTGTTATATGTATAACTACCCAAATTATAAATAGAACTTCGGAAAATGTTTTTTCTTCTGCATTTGTGCATCCAAATGAAAATTAGTAGTGTTAAAACAGGCATGTTTGGACTCAAATTGGTTTACAAATATGAATCAAAGTATAACATAGAGGAACTAATATCTTCTAAGATGATGGTGGCCACATCATTCCCCAACATGGTTCAGACCATATGAAATTTTTTTCTCCCACGTTTGTGGGTGTGGGTATCATATAGAATGCATAGCTGAAGGCATCATACTAGTATCAGAGATTTTCCAAATTGGACTTGGTATTGAGGATTTGGAATCAGGTGCACCTTTCTCAAAAATGAAGCAGTGAAGCTTATCTGAGTCAGTATGTAACAATGCCTTTAACTGTTTGATGCTTCTGGAGCTAGTATTGAGGATTCGAATTCGATTCTAACGCATCAGTCCAAGTCTCTGGGCTTACCTTATCAGGAAGATTACCATGACTTATTCCAACAGAATGGGGTTGATGCAGTTCAGTTCAAGGAGGAAATCCAGAAAATGCACAAGAAATAAAGTTTTTTTTTCCCCTTTGGTTCAATGATGAATCTGGACAGGTTGCAGTGGTGAAGCTGTAATACCTCTTGGTGGTGATTCCGATCAGACTCTGCTGGCCTACTGTGGTGATTCAGTAGGTTGGGTGTGATGGTGATTCCATTCCCGCTGGCCAGGTGGTAAAGCAGTGTTCATATCCTTTTTTATTCTTCTTTTATATGAAAAAAATGTTAGAGACTTCAGTTTTTATTACTGGTTTGTCCCCTTATGTGATTGATCTCTCGCTGGGTTACTGTTTCAGGATCGATTCTGCATTAGGAATTGGATACATGAGCCTTGTTTCGGCATTCAACTCACAGGCCCATATTTGTTGTAATTTTAAATCATGCATGTCTTTTCTCACGGCTTCTCCCAAGTCATTTTTGGCCTTCCCCTTCTTTCTTTATTTACATTATGGGTGAAGCTTTATTTCAAATTTTATGAGGAATTGCTTCTAGAATTATAGACCAGTTTATTTATTTTTTTTTTTAATCTTTATTGAATTAAAAAAGGGGAGGTCCAAAGGATTGACGCCCATCGAAAAATGCTGCAGTACATAAAGCTAAATAATGGAAGAAACATTAGAAACATAAACCAAATAATGGAAGAACATTAGAAACAATCGTGTCCCATTCTTTTCTGAATTTGACATTACTGTATGCGTTGAAATCTTTAAGGGTCATTTGAACTCTGAAGCTGTGATGTCTCCCTACTTGTTCCCGTGACCCTACACCTCATATTTTGTGTTTCATTCCTCCCACATAGACCAAAATATGTTGAAGTACCATGGAAACAGGATGGATCATGTTGTTTCTCAGATCTTCTATTATAATCTCAAGCTGTCTCGACTTAAAGCAAATTGTTTATACTTTTCACCACCACCACCACATTATGGTTGTCCATTCAGTGTTGTGAACTGTTCTGGCTAAATGCCCCTTCCTATGGATCTTAGCTGCCATTTTCTTGATGCATCTCTTATTTTTATGTTTTGGTTGTTACTTATTTTGATGCTTTATGTCATTTACAGTAGGTGGTGACTAGTACAATCCTGAGTAGTTATGTTACAAAACTAGGTTGATTTAATGTGTTTACAGGGAAGGCACAATGCTGGATCACTCTCTTACCTGTCACCAGGCTTTTCTTCTACTCCAAGTCAGAGTACCACTCCTTGTACTGCCCAAAATACTGGCTCTTTGTCTGGAACTAGTGAATTTTATGAATCATCTCGCAATTGCATTAGTCCAGGATCTGTGGAAGTCAGTTCTGAGTCAGTTATCAGTACTGAGCTGGATCACTTGGATCAAATGGAGAGATCGAGAGAGTTTAGTAGTTCATCTGAGCCTGAGGTCAACCAAGCACTTCGAAGGCTTCAAGAGCAGTTAAGTTTGAATGACGATGACCTTGCAGAAGAACTTTCTTCATACTGCACTCAGATGGAGAAGACAAAAGATTCAGGAATCCTAGACTTTGAAATGAAGGGCTCCAAACAGGACAAGTTTGAAGTTTTACCACATGGACCAGAGTACAAAATATGTGATCAGCATTATAGTTGGAATGCTGGGGGGCTAGAGAATTCAAACAACCACCAGTTGCTACAACATACAGGTATGTTTTGTTTGTTGGTGTTCAGGATCGTTGGTTTAAGAAAAATAATAAAAAAGAAATAGAACTATATCACACTTCCTGCTTCATGTTGGTGGTAATGCAGGAGCTTCCCCTTTCCTTATATCTTGTATATAATATTCCGGATGTTAGCAATCTTTGCAATGTTGATACCATCTTTATCAATCTCCTGGAATTTCTTTGTACTCCATTTTATATTTGCTTTCATCTCTCTTCCTTTCTTTTAGTTTCCATCTTTCATTTGTCATTTCCCTTTTGTCATCTCCTCATTATCCCCCCCCCCCCCACTTTTTTTTTAAAATAGTCTTCCTTTTTCTTGTTTGTTTTGGATCCATGTAGCCGAACCCCATTAAGTTGGGATAAGGCTGTGTTTGTTGTTGTTATTGATTTCCTCTATTTGCTTGCATTTTTACCTCTTAGATTTATTGTGAATTATGAATCTGATATCGAACAATTTGGATACCTGATGGTAATGGGCCGGCTTTCGAGTTGAAACTGTGCTCCTCAGCTTAAGAGCTTTAATAGCTCCTTGGCTGGGCTCTCGATGCTTATAGGCGAACTACAAGAAGCTGGCAGAGCTTTAGGCTTTAGCCATTGGACCACACCCATTTATCCTGCCTAAACAATAACCCTTTTCTTGTTTGTTCTTCGAATGATGCTAGTGGACAAGGTGTTAAGTATCTTTCTGTGTCCGCCGATACTAACCGATACATATTGTATCTTTAAGGTACCGATATGATACCTAATTTTTTTTTAGTATTAGTACATATAAGAAACCTCATCCTTTATATATAATTAATTGACCTCCTTTTTATACATGACATATTTTATGTATTACTTGTAGTGTTTTATTCTTTAAAACTGTATTTACATATCCTAAGCATTTCCACTTGTCTCATCTTACTTTGTTCTCTTTTTATACATGACATATTTTATGTATTACTTATAGTGTGTTATGCTTCAAAACTGTATTTTGCACATATTCTAAGCATTTCCATATGTTTCTTGACCATTTCCAACGTATCTAGCGTATCTTGTGTCTCTTTGATACGATTCATCTCTTAAAATCATCCTTCCAATACGATACCCGATACCGATACTTTAAACCTTGCTAGTGGAGACCCCAAATAATAGAGTAAACTGAGGTCAGGGGACTAGGCTAGATTTTATTTTTGAAAACAAGGCTACAATTAGAAAATATGATTCAGAAGTTGGGTTCTCAACCAGTTATGAAATTAGGTTTTTAAAAATAAAACAAAATTCAGAAACGAAGTATAATTCCAGACCTAAAATTCGGGCTTGAATGCACAAAACCAGATTGAAGACCATGAAGTAATCAGAATCAATAACTGAAAACAGCAAAGATATATGCCAATCAGAAATAAAAAACTTTCTGTAGTCGAAAGTTGCAGATAATAGAGAAACATTAGGGAAAACATGACATGATTCACCATGAAAACTGTATTAGGTTTGAGCATCAACCCTACAAAGAAAAGGATCAATCCACCCAAACACGTATTCCATTCCCTAACCATAGCTGAATATAAACTGATTACAAGGTGTCTATATATACCCCCACATATAAAAATCCTTTTCCCTATTCCTACCTTGACTTGGACTTGCTTAAGACTCCTAAACAAAAATTGATAGATATCTAAATTCAGATGGAGGCTAGAGAACTTTCCTAAGCCCCAATATACACATCCTATTTTTGTTCAAAATACACAAACTAATCTTACTACTATCCTATGACACATTCTTTAAATTTAAAGGAAATTATGTGTTTCACTCCAAGAAAGAGTATCTAACTTCATTTTGCTATTGATTTCCGAAAAAGAGAAAAGTAGGGAGAAGAAAAGGTGTGTCTAACTAACCACTTGTGCTTTCTGTAGTTGACAGGGAACATTTGGGTTCTGAATATACACTTGAGAAGAAGGAGTCTCTATCATGGAAAGAGATGCTGGAATCGTGTTCCACTTCAACTGGGTTTGATTCTCGAGAGAAATTCTCCAACATATCAGATGGAAATGTGAGTTATGCCAAATATTATCCTATTTTATTTGTTTTAGCTGTTGATTTTCCTTCTCTGTCAGATCCATCAGACTTTCTGCATTTATCAAACAATTCCTACCAAAAACTGAACATATATTTATGTTTCTATAAATTGACATATTATTACACTTCTGCAATACTCAATTTCTACTTTTCTGGATAAGGAAGTTATTGTGCATGAGGTTTTGCAAAACCTGAACTGATTTGGAGGCTTGTACTGATACAGACACTTGAACATGAAAAGCCTGTGTCGTCAGAAAGGGGGAGAATCTTGGGAAGCCCAGTTGGACAACAGGAAACCTGGACTTCTCAGCGGTTGGATTTTCATGGTAATAGTTCAGAAAATAGGTTGAATTACTACACTACTTCTGAGAGTGATTCAAACATGCAAATGCAACTTTCAGTGGCTAGAGAGTTTCTATTAGGCTCCGACAGTTCTCTTGTATCACCAACTTCAACAGCACTGCCTCAAGTAGTAGAAAGCTCCAAAAGATCTGCATATTCTTGGTCAATGTGGTTTGACCAAGAAAATCACCTTGAAGTTCCTCTTGAAGGACATTCAAGTTTGTCCATCGCACAGAAACAGAGATTTACTATTCATGAAATATCACCAGATTGGGGATATGCCACTGAGGCTACCAAGGTATGTTCCACGAAGTCCTATATCTATGATCATGCTCCTTTTTGAATGATACTCCCTCATTTCCCAGTTGTAAACTGAACTGTCTTCAAATGTCATGGTTTAAATCAGAATTTTTTTACTGAGAAACTTGGATTTTATGATTAATTGATTCTGTTCATGTCAATTCTTAGATACGCTGTTCACATGACACATGTATGAAGGACCCAATGTCAAATCTTAAATGAACGTTAGCCATCACATTGATCTGGATGATTGGAAGGGTGGTTACTTCTTCAATGTGCCATAGGAAAAACGACTGACTAAACACTTGTTAACCGTCTATTATTGCTTGTTTATTTGATCTGAGAAATATAAGACTTCTTATATTTATATAGGAAGTTTCCTTTCTGCCCCGTTTAGATAAGGTTGTGTGCAACTGTGCATAGTCCTAAATGTCAGTAAATGGCAGCCTAGTTGGTGCTGAAATTATTGGACCTGTTGTCCAAGTTACCACGTTACCATCTGTCCACCACATTTAGTTTTACACCAAACACATTGCTCCGTATGGAAGCGTAGAGCTTTGAAAATTGGTTGAGAATTCGACTTTGGCAAGGAAGCCAAAAATACAAGGGTAAAAGTTCAATACATGTGAGCCATATGGTTGAGATAGAACCCGAAATTCGACGCTAATCCAAGGAGTATATTACCAATCCAACAATTAATTTGACTAGATCTGCTGTCCACATGGCTAAAATGGTGGGCCTTAAGATGAGCTTATCCTATTGAGGCCATGCATGGACATTTTCCTGTTTTTATGGGGAATGATTTAAAGCAGATGTAAGCACAGCACTATTGATTTTCGAACTTCCAAATTGGAGGTCAAGTCAAGTCCATACCCTGTCTATTGACATAAATGCCCTAATTCCAATCCAATTGGTGGAATAGTCAATGACAGCTAACCACATTCTTACTAAATCATTGCCCATTTATCTATTAGAGTCATGATATCATTGAAAACCCATATCTTTAATCATGGATCCTACTCTTAATTGTACAATAATAACACCCCCCCCCCAAAAAAAAAAAAAAAAAACTGTTACATCTTTTTTTTATAGGTGCTGTCAGATATCAAGATTTTAAATTCTATCAACTCCTCGTAGATCTTTGTATGGTAAACTATATTTTACACTACCTACCTAGCTTCCAACTGCATTTCATGTCATATTCTTACTTCATTTATTCTGTTCATGTGTATTATAACTTCTAATTTCTGTAGAGTCACTATGGAAATTCCTCATATCTTCATAGACCTTGGTTGTTGCATGTTGGAGAGCTAAATGTGCTGACTATCCTACCCAAGTGCGTCTTTAGAGTTCAACTAAATCATGATTTTTCCTAAATGAAGCCTATTGATCAAACGATGAGGATCATCAAGCTCATGTAGAATGGATCACAAGTGGATAATATTAAGGTGGTATTAAGTGAACGGTTAGGACAGTTTGGTTTGACCATCAGTGGTCAGGAAAAAACTGGGTAATTGTGCCCTGATGGGCACTGTAGTATCACTTTCCCAAATTTTCCTTCTAATCCCGCACAAGTTGTCAATGTTTCAAGTAACTTCTGTTCCAATGTCAGTTTCAATAATCTAAAGTTGGAACTATGTGATGCAGGTCATTATTATCGGATCTTTCCTTTGTGATCCATCAGAGTTTTCATGGAATTGTATGTTTGGTGACACTGAAGTTCCTCTAGAAATCATTCAAGATGGTGTTCTTCGTTGCAAGGCTCCTCCACATGGTCCTGGAAATGTCAGTCTATGCATCACATGTGGCAATAGGGAATCCTGCAGCGAAATCCGGGAATTTACATACAATATCAAGCAAGGGAGCTGTACTCACTGTGATTTACCACAGAAAGAAGTAACTAAAAGCACAGAAGAACTGCTGCTCCTTGTCAGGTTTGCACAGATGCTTGTGTGTGATCCACTGGCTCAAAGAGAAGATAGTGTTGAATCAGGAATTGATGTACTGAGAAAATTGAAAGTTGATGAAGATCCATGGGGACATATTATAGACACACTCTTAGTTGGTAGTGAGACTCCATTGAGTACCGTGGATTGGCTTGTTCAAGAACTTTTAAAAGACAAGTTGCAGTGTTGGCTTTTGTCCAAATACCAGGCAGAAGGTGACACACTCGGCTGTTCCCTGTCCAAGAAAGAGCAACGGATAATACATACGGTTGCTGGGTTGGGCTTTGAGTGGGCTTTAAATCCAATTCTTAACTCTGGGATCAGTATAAATTTCCGTGATGTTAATGGTTGGACTGCTCTTCATTGGGCTGCACGGTTTGGAAGGTAAATTAAAAATCTGTCATGTTCTTGCTTCAACCATTCGTATTCTGCATTGTGATGAGGTCAATTAAAGCACTGCAAAGGTTAGGTATTGAGGTTTACACCCTTAATGTTTAAGGCACATGATGTGCATTTCTCAAATTTTGAGGTTCTAATATTTGAAGCCCCTTGTGCTTCATACATTAAAATCCAAATTGGCATTATTGTCTGTTGTCTCAATTCTAGAACATAAGATAGAATTTTCTTTATTTTAAATATCTTTTAAAATAACACTTTTGACTTATCATGTTAACATATTCAGCATTTTCTGGAAATTAGTGTTTAGAAAACAGTATCCAGTTAGGGACGGTTGGGGTGGGGGGCTAGGGGGGAGGACTACCACCCAATTTTGCCGTCCGGACAAAATCTTGTGTTCCAATCTCCAGATAAACTGGGCATGGCCGCGACAGTCATCTGGCATCCCAAGCATCCCAGACATCCCTCTGAAATACTGTTGGAAGTTCTTTTAGATTCAGCTTAGGGGCTTCTCTGTAGTTGTTGAAGGCTTTGTGTCACCAGCCCTGCTATATAGGTTCTTCTTTTTCTTTTTGTAACTTTTTTGATTGTTGGAATATGTACTCCAGAATATCGTGGGGGTATTCTGGTCCTTTTGGGGTAGTTTTTATGTTATTAAGTTTAAGTCGGCTATGTGGGTTTTAGTCCCGCATCGCCTATTTTAGTCTCTTGTAACTTTCCCCTCTATTATAAATAGAGGGGCTTACCTATCAATGAAGGTAAGCAATTATTCTCTCATTCTCTCTTTTCTAGCCCACGATTCTGCCAACATGGTATCAGAGCAGGCAGGGGTCACGGTATCGAATCCCCCCGGGAGCGGGCAGGTGTTAAAAAAATTATTTATCCACCCGTGTCCCCCTTTGGATAGTCCGCCGTGTTAGTGCTCCTTTATGATATACATATTGTTTCCTCCCTTTCCTATAAGGTCGGCTTTTTAGAGGAAGCGGTTCCAACATGGTATTAGAGCAGGTCTGATCTAGGTTAGAAAAAGAGAAAAAACCCTACTCTATCTCTTAAATCGATCTCTCCCTTCTCTCTTTCTCGGCTTCTCCTTCTGTTTTTTTTCTTCTCATCCTTGTAAGGGGGCAGCACTAATGAGGTAAATACAATATCCAATGATTTAGTTGCTGCCCTCCTCCATTATATCTATTTTTTTTTCGATTAAAAACTGCTGGAACCATCTCTGCGATTTGGAGATTCCCAGAATTCTTTGGAGATCAGAATCTTATCATCATAGAAGGCTGACCTTCCACCATTGGAGCTCCCTTTGCTATCTTTTCCAGCACCTTACTACCCTATTCCAATGTCCTACTTCCCTTTTTTTCTTTTTCTCCATCTCTCATTAACCATTCCAACCCCTACCCTAATTGATCTCAACTTGTCAGGGTTTTGAAAAACCCTGACTCTAATCGATTTTAGGGTTTCCCTTTTTCGATGCGGCTGAATTTTTGGGGGTGATTTCCTACTACTACAAGCCCTACTCGACCTAAGTTTGGACCCTTTCTGATGGCTGGATTTGTTTCTACAGCAAAACTTCCTTAACCTGCTAATTTGGTTACCTGCTAAAAACCCTGACTTTCAGGTTTCAATTTTTGCTAATTTTTGGAGGGCTGATTACTCCAACTACAAGGACCACTCGACCTCAGTATTAGCCTCTTTCCAAGTGTTTGAAGACCCCTAACCCCAATCGATCCTCATTTTCAGGGTTTTACAAAACCCTGACACATATCGATTTTAGGGTTAGGGTTGCTTGTTGCTGCTGGCGTTTTTTGGAGGTGTTTCTACCATCAAGAGGGACATTCTACTTCAACTATTCATGGCTTGAAGAAGTTTTATTACACAGGATAGCTGCTGCCCTATTTTTTTAGCAATTTTTGGTGTTTCTCCCTCTTGAAGATCAAGTCTCAAACACAAATAGAGATTGGTTATTCGTATAAGAGATCCATTTGAAGCCGCAGATGACAACATCTATTCAAATGCATCATCAATCTTTGACAAGTCATCATCAATTTTTTTTTTAAGCCCCCTTCCCTACATTCGATCTCAACTTTCAGGGTTTTTTACAAAACCTTGACTTTAATCGATCTTAAGGGAAGGGATGTCCTATCTTGCTGATTTTTTTAGGGGACTTTTATCACCATCAGAGGAGTATTCAACCCAAGTTTCAGCATCAATCATGGATTTATTATTGAAAAAACTCAGGTTCATCTTATGGTTTGATTTTTTCCAATTATCAGCCTATTTTACTGATTCTTATGTGGCTGGTTGCTTCAACTACCTATTGGATTTGCTGAGTTATTATCTTATATTTGCTGGTTCTATTAATTGGCTTCTGTAAGCATGATTGGTTGACATGTTACTGCTGCCTTTATGTGGACTACTGCTGCCCTATTATTGAGACTGAGTATCCTACTATTGGAGATTGAATTTCTTTCATTATTAAAGACTCGAATCTACTACCCTGGAGATCAGCTTATTTGGGATTACAACAGTATGTTTCAAGGTTATTGGTTGCAACTACGAACCTATTCAGTTATGTGAAGCTTTTGTGGTTCATATCCGGCTTACTTTGAGAGCTTGATGCTAGCCTTATTCACTAATTCAGATCTGATCCAAGTTTTTTGTTGAAGCTTCTTACATCCATTGTTGTCCAGATATCTTCGTCAATTCTATTTAGCATGTGGGAGTTTATAGTTTGGACTTTTGCACACTGATTCTTCTTTGTGTGAAGATTGATCAAGTTTTTGAAGAATGGTGCCTTCTCCTTCTACAAATTAGACCTGTTTTTTATAATTCAGTTATGATCATTGGAGATTGGCGTTTTGGAATTAGTTTGATCGATTGAAAGAAGGTTGTAGATTACTGTGTTGCTTTGTCCATGATTCATTATCCCACTGCTTCTTTTCACTTCACCACCTCCCATATCATACCTTTGGCATATACCCATAACCACCTTTGAAGTTTATGGTATTCTCTAAATTGCCATTTCTTCTCTTTCCATTACCCTTAGCACCATTTTGGAAAATTCTGGAATATTATACTTTTGCACTGTTTCTTACATCATCTCCATTTTCTGTCCACGTGTACTACTACATGTGAGGGGGGGATTATGTACAGTATACCTGCAGCCATTGCAGAAAGCAGAACTTGCAGGAACACTTGGTGCAAAATATAGAAGATTAGTGTTTCTACCATTGCTACTTGGTATCCTTCATTATTGGGTTGAGTTTGCCGTAAGGGGGAGATTGGCATTAAAGTATTGAAGATGTTTGGTTATTACCTGCCTATATGAGGTTCTACAGTTGGCTTGATTTTTTCTGCTGCTTGATTTTTTCTGCTACTTGATTCATCTGTTCGCTACTCTTGTTACTTATCTTCAAGATTATCATTCGGAGATTCATTACTGGACAGCAATAGAAGATTGGTGAAAGCTGCCTTTTTTGGAAGACATTCCAGTCTCGGTTTGCTGATCAAGTCTGCCCAAGTTTTGAAGATCTATTTTTTTCAAGTTCTTGAAGGTTTAATTGGGAGCTGCATTCGTCTTGAAGCTGGATTCTGCTACAACTTATTTTTTCCAATTTTGTTCAAGTTGGGCATTAGTATATTATATGCGCCAACTTGAGGGGGAGTGTTAGCATTATTATGGAGTTCTTTTTTTCTTTAGTTCAAGTTGGATCTTCTTTCTTTAATTATTTGTACAATCCAGCTTGAGGGGGAGTGCTGGAATATGTACTCCAGAATACCGTGGGGTATTCTGGTCCTTTTGGGGTAGTTTTTATGTTATTAAGTTTAAGTCGGCTATGTGGGTTTTAGTCCCGCATCGCCTATTTTAGTCTCTTGTAACTTTCCCCTCTATTATAAATAGAGGGGCTTACCTATCAATGAAGCTAAGCAATTATTCTCTCATTCTCTCTTTTCTAGCCCACGATTCTGCCAACAGATAGCTTATGGGAATCGATATCTGTAATTTTTATTATATTTTGATATGGAGTTATTTTGTTTTTCAAGGTACAATTGAATAGAAATTTAGATCTTTAAGTGGGGATTTTGTTTTGGGCCTGTTCTAATTTGTTTTTGATTCTGTGACAAGTTGACAACTGACAATTCATGAAGCATTGTTGTTTTTCCTACATTTATGGGTGTATATATGCATTTTTTTCAATCTTATATTACTTCTTTGAATTTTCTACAAACGAAATATTCTTGGAAGTTTCTCTAGTCTGGCACCAATATCTGCCACATGGCACATTGGATGGAGCTGAAATTTTGTGGACAGGTAGACCCAACGGTCCCCTACTGATGTGTCAAATTTCAGCCAAAACAGAGTTGGCCAAGTGGAAAAATAAAGCTTTGAAAATCCAGTCAAAAAATTGAAGGTTTTCTAGAAAAGAATAGGCAGATGAGAAATTGAGGATATATGGCTGGTTGAAATTGCCACACCAACTTTCCGTGTAGCAAAGTTGGTGCCAGTCTAGATTTTTTTTTTTTTTGCTTTTTTTTGAAATAAATTTAAATTTGTGAAGTTAATTATGGTCCCCACTCTAGGCAGATGAGATGTCTCACATCATGTCCTGGTGTTGGGAAATGCTCTTAATTCTTCTAGGTTCCTAAGATAAAAGTACAAATTATCTATCGAGTCCACCTGTAGTCTACAAAACACATTGCAGTGACTGTTTCACAACTCAACTAATCTAAGCCTTACCGCAAGTATATGGAGTTGGCTACACAAATCCCCTTTCCTCATTCAATTTTATTTAGAGCCCTCTTTGTCAACCTTAGGCCATGCATGTCTTTTCTCACTCACTTCTTCCAAAGTCATGTTACACTTGCCCCCTATTTTCTTAGCTCCTACAATCTGAATAGATGATTGGGTCCTCACTGGGACTTTACTACTGCAAAGTTTGCCATGTTTTAATGATTGTAACCATCTTTCTGTTGCATTTTTACTATATGCAAAAAGGTCCAGGAGTTCAAAGGTATATGGAGTCTGAATTTCGTCAAGTTGGGGCTTCTAGACCAACTTTCAAGAAGTTCAAATACTTTACCAAGTGATTTTTTATCTAACCAAAGAGAACAGCTGTTAGAGATTAGAATCTTCAAATGTTATACAAACTGAAATGCTGTCCTTGTGCGCAGGGAAAAAATGGTTGCTGCACTTCTAGCTGCTGGTGCATCAGCTGGTGCGGTGACAGATCCCACCTCACAAGATCCAACAGGTCAATCTCCAGCATCCATTGCTGCTGCCAATGGTCACAAAGGACTTGCTGGATATCTCTCAGAGGTGGCTCTAACTAGCCACCTTTCATCTCTGAAACTGGAAGAAACTGAGCTTTCGAAAGGTGCAGCTGCTGTGGAGGCAGAACGAACTATGGAGAATATCTTCAAGGAGAGCCTTGGTGCCACAGAGGATCAGCTTTCACTCAGAGATTCCCTTGCTGCAGTTCGAAATGCAGCTCAGGCTGCTGCACGTATACAATCTGCTTTTCGTGCACATTCTTTCAGAAAGCGGCAACAAAGAGAAGCAGTAGTAGCTTCTAGTGTTGATGGTTACGATATCACTACAGACGACATTCTTGAGCTTTCAGCTGCATCAAAGTTGGCCTTTCGCAACCTTCGTGATCATAAGTTAGATAAAGCAGCTTTGTCTATTCAGAAGAAGTATCGTGGTTGGAAAGGACGGAAAGAGTTCTTGGCATTGCGCCAGAAAGTTGTGAAGATACAGGTACTTGAAGTCCTTTAACAATAATCTTGGATATTTTAAATAAAATGAATTAAAAAAAAAATGAGGACTTAAAATATGTGCTTAAGAATCTCCTTTTCCAAAAAAAATCTTTAGAAGGAACTTTTTTCTTTTTTGTTGCTTCAGCCTTCTTAAGTAAGGCATTACATACTTCCATACATAAGATAGTCTGCTCTAGAAATGGAGTTGTGAATAAGGAAAGCCAGAACTTGGGTGACTCTCTTCATCTTTGTTCTAAGTGCATATCTAGAGATTCATTTAAAAGGTACATGTAAAATGCATAATGGGGTTTTCATTATTTTGTGTTTTTGTCAGGCTCATGTGAGGGGGCATCAAGTCAGGAAGAAGTATAAGATGGTGTGGGCTGTTGGTGTTCTAGATAAGGTTGTCTTGAGGTGGCGTCGGAGAGGAGTTGGTTTGCGAGGGTTCCGGCCCGAATCAAAATCTGTTGATGAAAGTGAAGATGAGGACATCCTTAAGGTATTCCGTAAGCAGAAAGTTGATGTGGCTACTGATGAAGCTGTAGGTAGAGTTATGTCGATGGTTGAATCCCCTCAGGCACGTCAGCAGTATCGTCGGATGCTGGAAAGCTACCAGCAAGCCAAGGTTAGTGAGTGAAATAACTTAACAACTGAACATTTATCTATGCCTCTTCTATTTCTCTAGACTGTGACCTTTAAAATCTAAATTCCATACATCTTCCAAAGTCTATCTCTTTACTTGGGCTTTCATTTCGTACACTTCACAACTTTGCCAAATTCAATTGTGTTTTGGATGATCATTTTCTGGCATACCCTGATGATGATCCCTTGCATCAGGAAAAGGGCAAGAAATTTACTGTCCCCCTGTGCGGCAGTTGTTAGACAAGTGCACAATGACAGGATGTACTGTTCATTGGGTCGTGGCATGTAGATATTCTATGCTGGGGTTTCTAGTCTGTATCTCTTTGGTATGACCTGTCAAATGGTGCATCTTGGCCCCCTTCCCATGAGACACCTTTGCAGCACAGGTAGGGAAGATGGATTCTTCCAGTCTTGCATTTAGTCTGTCGATTGAAGTGGGAAAACATTTCTCTGGAGACTTGAACCCTTCCCAAGGATAGAATGCCCCTATAGATTATAGAGGGCAGATAGCTTCTTAGAAAGTACTACAAGAATGTATTTCTAAGCAACTTGCTTTTTCCCTTTTGTTCCTGGTTTTTTAAATTAATTAAAAATGAAGTCTATGTAAGTGATGCCTCTTTCCCTGTTATTAATTTATGAACAAATTTTCACGCTGCAACATGTTTCCACTATGTTTCATTGCCACTTTTTATATTCATAATTGTTTATAATCTGACCATTTTGAGAACGGAATGAATTTCTGAAGATGTTTAGGCATAATCACCGCTATCCATTCGGTTAAAGTTGGTTATACATTGGTGATTTCACTTCGTCTAAAACCCTTGGAACATAAATATTCAAAATCTGTCTTCCTCTTTGGGTCACAGTTATTCTCATATTATAGGTTTCTTCCAGATGGTTTTAGTTTCTCTTTATGGTAAAATGTATCTCTGAGTATTCATGTTCTTGGGATCAATATTTTCCCCAAATGTACTTATATGATCATTTTAACCGCAGGCTAAATTGAGTGGTGCAGCAAGTGAAGCGACATTAACTCCTCAATGCAATTTTGATGACATGGAAAATGATTACATGTACCAGTTCCCATAGGTTGTTCTGAATTACCTTAGCTTTTGATCCCTCCATATGCCCAACTTTGAAGCTCACCTCATACGTGTCAACTGCATTCACTTGTACATATATTCATGTTGGTTCAGGGTTTGTTACTAATGACTCTAATTTATAGATCTGGTAGTTGAATTTGTGCCCATTTGTTGATGGTGTAAATGATTGTAATTGTTGTAAATGGTTTTTCAATTGTAATTGCTGATTTAGTTTGTTAATACTCTGGAGGTTCATGGTCACTTTCTTTTCGTCTCCCTTCTGAGTTTCCTTTGCCAATTTGCTACTTCAGTAATTACATTGCAAGAGAGGAGATGGTTAATGTTATTGTTCAGCTCAACAGATTTTGTAGGGTGGATGAGTATAAATATAAGGGAAAAAGAACGTTAACTGGTCGTGTGGTTCCTATGCCAATACCTTTTTGTGTGAAAAGACCATTCAGCCCCCAGTGAAATCGAAAATTGCATCTAAACCAATGCTTCTGTGTGTACTTTCATTGACTACTGTGCTAGTGCAGGAGCTACATGACCGGTTAGATGTGTGTATGTGTGTGTGTGTGTGAGAGAGAGAGAGAGAGAGAGAGAGAGAGATTTGAGGTCTCAAAGGGGTGTGGAAACACATAAGAAAAGAATTCTTAAATGGAAATGGAAAAGAGATGTCTCCCTATATTCCTTCGGAAATGGTAAGATCTTTCGGGCAAGAAGGGATTGATCTGTATCATCTTGATTTGGTTCTACTTCCTCGCTTTTTTAATAATATTGAATCGGGTTTTTGTACTATCCGTATCAAATAGAACATGCTGAGAAAAATCTTCTTAATGTAAAACCCGCATGATTTGGATCGAAAACATGCATAAAACAACCACAAATCAAACCCAAACTATACTAAACCTTAAAAGGCTAAATCACGAGTTTTAATCTTTCAGTTTTCAGTTCGTTTCTTCCGCTTCCGTCTTCAACTGTTGATTCTATTCACTTTATCTTTTGTAGTTCTGCAATTCTGCGCGTTTCCTCTTTTTCGTCTTGCCTCTTCTAGACTAGTATGAGATATTTCCAAGTCTCATATGAATTGAAGACATAAACCGAACAAAATCGAAAAAATTAAAACGAATTACTAAATCGTATAGGAAACTGAATACAAACCAAACAAAATCGAATTGATTTGGATCGATTTTAGTTTGAGTTATGAGAACCATTTGGTTACAATTCAGTTTATCAATCGAAACAGATCCAATAAACCATAGACCATTTTTGACCATTACACCTGATAAGGTCAGAAGGGTTGTAACAAGTAGGATCCGCCCGGTACAATGCAAATTAGGCTATGGGTTGATATATATACATAAAATTAACCTAGATATATAAATGGGAGAATGTTCTCTGTGCCGCAGCGCGGGCTGCACCCAGGCACATGGGCCTGCCACTCAGGGGGCAGGGTGGTCATTGCACCTATCCCCATGTGCCTGGGTGCAGCCTGCGCTGCGGCACAGAGAACAGCACCCCTATATAAATAAACGGCAAGAGATTACAAACAGGTAGAGCGGCCCTTGCACTAGTGCGGGGCCCAATGAGAGAGCATTCAAAGAGAAGCATAAACATGTATTAGATTATTTATTTCACGGGAGATGGTACAGTAATTTCACACGCTTGTGTCATGGTGCATGCTCCACATGACCAGGCAGTTTTCTTTCTCCCACAAATTAAATTATGGGCCGGAGTAGGGGTTCCTTCATATGCCCTCTCACATAATGAGCCGTTCCTTACTTTCTATACCCTCTCACATAATGAGTTGTTAGGCCTATCATAACCCACCATGGGATCTATACGTTGCTCACCTATATTAACATTTTATACGTCAAACCAATAACAACGAGCAAAATGATATATTCAGTGTGGATAGAGAAGAGAAAGAGAAAATAAACTCTGAGCAAGATTTTGGTTTACATTATTGAAGTCGGTATCAATCATCGTGGATATTGATATTGATATGAATATGGATTGATCATATTGATCGAGTTTAAAAAAAAAAAAAAAAAAAAAAAAAAAAAAAAAAGAAAAAAAGAAAAAAGAAAAAGAAAGAAGGTAAAGAGAATGCTACCTGGACGTGTGTGGTGTGCTACCCTTACGCCCAACCTTTTCATGAGGGTACGGTGATCATTTTGCACACCCCTGTGTCTGGGCGTAAGGGCATTGCAACGCATGTGCCCAGGTAGCAATAAGTAGCATTCTCTTTCTCTTCTTTTTTTTACTAAAATTCGGTTATATCGGTGCCTTATCGGCCGATACAAAAGTCCATGACTTTGACAGAGGGAGAGAGAAGTACACCTAGCAGCTCAGGAATGTGTAAAGATGTGAAGTGTGAACTCATCTTCATTTTCAAATCCACCACCTCAATATAGTTGCAGAAAATATCTGCTAATCCAGACTGCAAGTTGAATCGTCCATTCGAAAATTGCCACGTTTCTTCCAACTAGGAAGAGACTACGCAATCCTTTTTTGTCGAGTTCTTAAGGTTGGGAACGCTTCTGAGCCATTTGGGAGAGTTGGGTAAGGTGTGAGACTCAAGGGCTCAATCAAATAGATCTCTGCGTTATTGAGTTACCAAATCGCCATGGACATGGAGAAGGAGGAGGAGACGGAGGACGTACAACTGCGGGTGAACGCTAAGTATGACGCGGAGCTCCTCCATGGGGCAATCCAAGATCTCATTGAGGAGAAGAGAGCGGGGAGAAACAATGCCTCCGATGATTGCTTCGTCGACGACGACGAACAGGTGCTGCTTTCCAGATTAATTTCGCAGGTAAATTTTTTTTCTTTAAAAAAGATCAAGTCCATGTTCTTATAATACTTCGTGGATTAGGGTTAGGATTTCCATTTTTTTTAATTCAATAATGCTTCTGTTATGATATTTTTTTACTGTGAGTAAAGCCGTTCGGAAGAGGAAAAGTATTCTTGCCCTTTATTTTATTTTTTTTCTTTCTTAGTGTGCTTACTTTTCACTTATCTTGCCTTTTTTTTTTCTTTTCTATTCATAAACGAATGAATTAGATCTTCCCAAAGACAACGATTAGTGGGGGTGTAGAGCAAGAGCACATTCTAATGCGTGGAAATGAGAATTTTGAATTCAATAGTACCTACTCTCTCTCCCAGGGCCCTCTTTCGAATGCATCTTCTATACTGAACTTCTAGTACTGAACTTCTAGTAGTTTACTGCAAATGATAGAATTACTGTGGTAGAGCAAGGTTTGGGGAATCGGAAATGACTGATCTTGATTCTGGACAATTCGTGCAATCCTTTTTAAAATTGTTCATGATAAATGCTTTATCTTATTAGTTGCTTTTGCTTTTTTTTTCCCAGTCAAGAAAATAACAGAAAATCAATGAAACTTATTTCTAACATTAAGTTCCCAACAAGTCTATTGAATCAAAAAATGCTAAAATTTGAGAAATTTTAGCTTCTTCCTTATTTCAATTTTAGAGGGTTCTGGACGATTCTAGCCAATTCGAATTAAAATCAATGGAGGCCTATCCCATGTTCGATTCATTGAACCTTGGTGGTAGCCATGTTTATCGCTAAAAGATCTCCTCTGGCCTGATAGTGCTTTCTACATCTCTCATCTTTATATGCCTTTTTGCTAACAGCAAATACTAGCCCCATCACATCTCTAATATCTTTCCTCACTTCCTATGTCCCACATACTCTCCTAACAAAATCTCCAAAAAACCTCTTCTCTTTTCGTACTATGATGATGATGATGATTTAGAACACTAGTGTTGGAAGGAATCTGAAGGGACTAAAGGGGAATAACTTTGGATTTCACCATTAAAGCATTCCAGGAAGGTTTGGAGCCCAGGGAACAAGGCTGTGTAGGTTCCTGTAAAAGTTCTTAACAAAATTGTGAAATTCTTGTTCCAAGGACTGCACATACTTCTGTGCAAAGATTACCGTTGGTCCATTACGACCACTCTGGTTTTGAGTCGGGAAACAGCCTCTCTGTGAAGCACTGGTAAGGATGTGTACATTATGACCCTCCCCAAACTCGTAGTGGCGGGAGCCTCATGCACTGGGTACGCCCTTTAAGACTTGTGAATTCATGTTTAAATTCCTAGTGAAACCTTCTTACTGTACTTTCTTTGAAATATAAAAACACCCACTTCACTAAATCTTCGACCTGGAACTCTTCTTGTTTACTCTTGTAACAGTTGGAGACATTAAAGGGAGATGTAACCATCGAGTCATCAAAACCAGCCTCAGAAATGGATGTGCTTTCTGCAGTTAGCGAAGAGGATTCAAAAGATGAGAATGTAGGCGGGCCAAAAGATGGAAGCACAGAAATGGTACAAGAAGCAATCCTTAAAGAGCTTCGGAAGGTGAAGAGACAGAACAGTATCACTCATTGGCTCCTTTCGATCATGATATTTGTCACTGTTGCATGGCAGCTCTCTGAGGTCTCACTCATAATGAATGTGAAGAACAAAATGAGACACCCTTTTGGAACTGTTGGAAATGCAATCAAGGGGATGCTAGGGGGTCGAGGGAAAGATGAGAATGATGAGCCAACAAATAAGGATCAGGTGGAAGGCCCTTGGCTTGATGGTTTCAAAATGCCAGAGCTTCCGAATGTAGACTTTCCAGCCTTGGGTTTAAACGATGACAGTGACTAGACCTCTTCTCTTAGTGTTCAGATCGAGAGCTCAGTGAGGCTATTCTTTTCTGAGGGAAGGTAGAGGAGCTGATATGCCCTTCAATTGGTAACAGATGAAGGTAAGAGCATGAGCTACCAGGACATTTCCCCATATTCCTATTCCCTGGCAATCTTGAAATGCTGGTGCATTGTATATCTGGCAATTTTAATTTGTAAAGAATGTGTATTGAAGGAGTTGATCTGAGGTGTGAAAAACCCAAAATTTTGATTAGATGAGAAAGTAGACTGAAAAGTAGGGAGGAGAAATGTGATCAGACCAAACTGGTGCCTATTTGTATTACTTATTGTAAACATCACATTTAGCCCTGTTGTGTTGGATTTGCTATAGGTTTGGAATCTATATAGTTTAATTGAACCTGCCTAAATGACAATAAAAAGATGGATTTTCAAATGAATTTTCTAAAAACAGGTCCACAGTCTAATCTCTGTTTGAGCTTTGCTGTTTGAGTCAAACAGCCTCTCCGTGAAGTAGGGGTAACAATGTGTGCATTGTGAACCTCCTCAGACCTCACAGTTGCGGGAGCCTCATGCAGTGGGCACGCCCTTTTTACTCTCTTAAACAATTACTTTTCATTTACTCTGCAACTTCTCATAGGTGGACAAGTAAAGTTTCTAAGCACCTTGCAAATGCGAGTACATGCAGAAAACCATCTTCCATTCTCTCCAGGAGAATGTAAATTGTAATAGATTTTAGGATGTCCTTCCAGAACATTCCCATCTCTACCACCGCCTTCTATTGAAATCTGCGAAAATTGAACTGTGTACTCAAAGTTCGATCTGAAGTTGAAGCATGCAAGAGAAAGGAGTTGCCTAGCTAGACAGTGATCGAGGCAAGGAATTTCGATCTTAAAGGGTGCAAACAACGACCATCAATCCTTCTCACCATGTTGCCGGTGGGCAGAAGCTTGTGATGGAGAGGTATGATGCGTGTTGGCTCGGAGAACGAGACCCTTCAAGCATGGTGGGTTCTTCGATCATATTAGCACTCCTTATGTGAATGTGCCAAAACCAGATTGGGAACGTGAATGCTGCTCCTGATTTCTTCAAGTTTTATGGATTGTGGGGGTTTCGTGTGCCGAGAGGTTCATGGTCTCTCATGGTTCAAGAAAGGAACTGGTATAATTGTTCTGATTTTGATTTCCACCCCTCTCCCCAGTTTTTGCAGTGAATATTACTGCACGACCTACTAGGTCACATTGTCACCATTCCATACATAATATTCAATATAACGGTGCAGGATCACTCCAGAGGTCCATTTCATGTGAGGACGTTGCTCCCCATAGGATTACAGAAGCAAAAGAAGATGCTGGGCTGTCGGAGTTAAGGGGGAGATGGTGCAGTTAGCTGCCGTCCCCAACTGAGACCATTTTTGGAGCAGTTTCCCCACCAAGATGAGCAAGAAGTTTAGTGCCAAAGACGCCCACTAGTACGTTTTTAAGGGTGCAGTCCCTAGATTTCATTAGAGCTTACGGCTGTAGTCTCCAGATTTCATTACAGCAAGCAAAGAGGCAATTCACCAAGTTGGGTGCACATCAGTCTCCCATAGTTCGACACTTCGACATGACGTTTGCCTCACCACCAGACCAACTTTACACCCTAGACATCATTACATATCTACTTCATATCTCTACCTAACATATACCTTTTTATCTTAGTTATTACTATTGGGTTAAGGGTCCTCTGAGCCACCAGGGTATCCTACACCTTCGAAAGAGAATAATTAAATCGTTTTTTGAGGCATAGGAAACCAGTAGACCACCCTGGCATCTCAGAGATATTTTTCTCTTTTTATTACTGGGTAAGGCTCTAAGCCGACGGCCAAGAATGAATTGCACCCTCTCTCTCTCTCTCCTCACATGACCTCTCTACCCCTTTGTGTACTGAATCACTTCGTAACTCATTGATAAATTCAACAATGGGATCCTGCTCCTCTCTAAGGAGTTCAGTGCCTAGGGAATGCACGTGCGTGGGGGCGGGGGGGAGGGAATCCAAGAGCTGGACTGTGCTGCACACATCTTGATGCATGTCTAGTCAGTCATTGCGATGTATGTGGCGCAGTCCAACGGCTGGATACCCCCCTAGGAACTCCCTGGGCACTGGACTCCCTGGAGAGGAGCTCAATCCACCTGATAGTTCTATTTCCCTTAATATTATTAAAGAATATGATGGTCATCCCTCTCATATGAGAGGCATGGGAAAACCTTCCCCTTTTTTAAGGGGAAGGGTTTTTGAGCTAGTACTACAGAGAACCCACCAGTTAACAATTGGTGAATAAGGTGAGGAAGGCGAAGGAGGAGAGACAGTCTTAAGAGAGGAGATATACTGCTGACGTAAATATGGGAGTGTGATCTCTGAACTTTGGGTGGGGGGGGGGGTGTTGGGGGGGGGGGGAGAGAGAGAGAGAGAGAGAGAGAGAGACTGCAGTCATAGCCTACATCACCTTCCCAGACATTTATACCAACTTGTCTAAAAAGAAATCAGAAGGAAATTATCAGTCCAAAAAGGTTTGGCGGGGGAAGCATTGTTTTTTTTTTTTTTTGTTAAATGAAGCATTGTTTTTTATACCAAGGCATTAAGTCATGCACATTATTAAAGTCATAATATGCTCAGCCTTCCAAATTTCGAAAATGTACCATTACCTGAAATTTCTTGTGTCCTTACTCCTTGTTTCTCTTTGATAATTAAAAAAAAAAAATTCCGGTGGACTGCCCCACCGTTGGGTTTTATAAAGGTCAATTGTGATGCTGCAAAGCCTCAAGGAGATACTGCTGGCAGATTGGGAATTATTTTTAGGGATCACAATGGGCATCCTCTAAAGACACTCTCTATTTCCCAGGTCTTATCCTCTGCAATCCAAGGAGAAGCTCTAGCCATTAGAGAACCCCTAATGCAAGCTCGTGAATTAGGAATCATAAATCTCCTTGTTGAATCAGACAACAAGGAGATTATTAGCTTTATTGAAGATCCAAATCGTGTTCTGCCGCTTGATGTTGCAGTTGTCGCTAAAGATGTTCGAGAGCTATGTTCTACTTTTGTATCTGTTTCTTTTCTTTTTGTTCCAAGGGCTATGAATGTAATTGCAGATGCCCTGACAATGAAGGCCTTGTCTATCATGTGTATGACAGATTGGCCGATTATCACTCCGTGGCTTGATGATTTTTGTTTATCTAAAGCCATTGGCTGTACACATGATTCTCATCAATAAATCTTCATCGTACCCAAAAAAAAAACATTCGGCCCAAGCAACCGTACAAAAACCAAGAATGCTACCTCAAGTATTTCATATACAATACAACAGAAGAATTTCAAATCTTCTAACCTCGTTCATTTATAATATAAAAAAAAAAGTGTCTTCCATCAAATCCTATTCCATTCCTGGAGATTTAGCACATATTCAAAGAGCAGTTTTCACCAATCATCTAATCACAACAACAAAGGAGTCTTTGCTTTCGAAGTCAGAATATTGAGAACACAGGCAAACCAACCCAAAATAGAAAGAGGGAAAAAAAAAAAGGATTCCATTTTAATGTCTAAGAGCTAATGCAAACTGATTTCTGTCCCAGATGTTCCAACCAAATATGGTCCCTCCCCTTGCAGTTCCCAGTTGATCATTCCTATACTCATGCATAATTCAACCGGAAAATGTCATTGAACACATAGAAGCTTGCTTGCGGGGTTGGCATCAAATGAAACATCTACAAGCCAAGAAACAAACCATAAGAAGTTGGACAAATGTAGCAGGAAAAGAAAAAAAAAGAAACAAATACATGAAATCCATACAAAAGATATAAGAAGATGCCTCTCAAAATGACCAGCTCTGTAAGAAGTTTATTTTTTGTGGGGAGACGGGGTGGAGGAATCTGATACTGACCCTAATCTGTCCATCAAGGGAATTGAACTCAATCTCAGATTGCAAATTAATGAATTGTGAGCAGGAACAAAACTGAAAACACAAATTACAGATGCCCGGTACATGAATTGAAAGGATAGATTCACGACTTTAGCGGATAATTCTCTCTCCCCCCCCCCCCTTCCCTTTTCAACCCCGGCCTGCTACATTGCACCACTGAAACAGGAGCTCTGTTCCCCACTGTTATAGCTCCTGAAATAGGGGACTTTACATCTCCTTTCCAACCCCCCTTTCCAATAGGGGACTTTACATCTCCTTTCCAACCCCCCTTTCCAACCACTCTTCAGTCTTCTCCCCCGCCCAACCCTACCCCATCCCATTTCCCAGGATGTTGCAGTGGCCCCCAAAACAGGGACTCTGCTCCTCTCCAAGACCCATACAACTTCCAAATCCTAACCCCCATGTCCCAACCCAGACCATTTACTCTCTCTTTTGTTTCCAGTTCATATCATAAGTTCTTTTTTTTTCCCATTTACTTACATTTTTTGATTAATTTACTTACAATAATATATGGGAGAGGGTTTCTTACGACATCCGAGTACTAATTCAGGCGTATGGAAAACCCCCATCACGGATCGTAAATGGGGATCTAGAGGAGAGAGAGAGAGAGGGAGTGGGGCCCTCACTTTTTGTGAGAGGACATGCAAAAGAATCCACATGCGGACAGCATGCAGATCATTTGCCTATAATATATACCACAAGTAACTATAAATATATAAATCATAGAAGGACAGAGATTTCCTATGATGCAAGAGTAGGAAACCACACCAATGAGAGTGGGAGATGAATTCTTTCAGTATCTTTCAGTATTGATTGAGGTGAGAATCAGTGTAGGCCCCACGAGTCCTTACATGAGAGGGCGTACGGATTCCTTCCCACTCCAACGTCATGGGGATCTTTTTCCCATTATATATATATTATATAATATAATTTTCAGCCTTCTTAGTTCACCCCTTTGGTGACAACAAGTTGTCCCCTTTATTTATGCATATGCATGTAAATATTCTCAAGAAGCTCTCAAATTTACCAAATATTTAAATTTGCTGCTCTCACAGTTTTACTCTTCCTCCCGCTCTATGCATTGGGCACTTAGATCTTACATGTTCAGTTGATTTCTTCAATATCTGTACTTATAGTTGTTATTTTAACCTGTATAAAATTTTTCCATCATTTTCTACTGATTCTCCCACTTTTATCTATCAAGCACTTGTCTATTCTTTGTATATTCAAATCAGTGCAATCATCCTTTTTATTTATGAAGAGAAATCTGTTTTCTCTTATTTATTTACTATAACTGACTTAAGTTTGGTGTTGACCTGATCCAATTTCTGCTAATTATCAAAATTTTCTTCTAATCCCAAATTCTGTTTGATCAATTTTCTTATTTCATTCGATCCACTCTTCTTATTTAGCATATCAAGTTCTCCTTTTAATTCAACCCAGAATTCTATCATTCCTATTTAATCTTCTAATTTGTTCTCTTAAATGACCATATTAGCTCTCTGTTTCAAATTTCTCAGGTTTCAGTTAGCTAGTCTACATTAACCACTAATCCCAATTTGACACAACCACCCAATATGTTAAAGCTTCTGTTGTGGATAAATAATTTAACAAGGCCTCCTTTAGGAGTTTTAACCTAGAATCATTCTCAAACAGAGGATTCTTCTCTTCTAAGACTTCACTACGTATTTACACATTAGGATAAACGTTTGAAACTACTTATATATTCATTGACCTCCAGGCTCCACGAGTACATTATTATACAATTCTGAGCTAGTGACATTTTCCACCTTCATCCTTCACCTTTCATTTTTCTTTTATCCTCCATCTTGTATTTATCATTTTCTATTTTCATTTCTCCCATCCCTCCTTTCCCCATCTATTCATTCCCCCTTTTTTTTTGTTTAGACCTCAGTTTTCCTAACCTGTTTTGTTTGGATCCATGTAGCTGACCCCATTAAGTTGGGATAAGGCTGAGTTTTTTTGTTGTTGTCTGAGTAGTGAAACTCATAGACCCACTCACACGCAAATAAAAAGGTGATTTAATGAAGGCAGCATGGTAGGGATTCAAGTGTTCAACGGAATTTACAATTGATTAAATGATAAACCAGAGTCGAGGTATAAAGCAAAGACTATATATACCCTTAAAAAAACTGCTACTCTGGAAAAATAATAGAATGCAATACTATTTATCTGGAGAGGAAAAAAAGGTTATAGAACACAATGCACATCTTTTAGAATTTAGAATGTTGGTTTACTCCATGATACACATGATCAACTCTACTTATACAGACCTTAAAGTTCAAAGGTCTAATTAAACCTGAAACTCTCAGAGACTTTAACAGCATTGCATCAAGATTCCAATTACAACAAAGCAATGCATGAAAGACACAATTATATTAGCAAATGCATAATGCATGTAAATAATGACTTAAAAATGCCTCAAATGCATACAAAGAGTCATACTGTTTCTCCACAATCCTAATTCCAGCCCTCGTCACATGGACAAGTCTACTTGATTTATGAACATGGTGAGCAAATAAATAGCTATTCGTGGCATAGTAGCTAAACAAAACCCACATGCTGACATGCATAACAGTTCACACAGAATATGACAATCAACTATGGGCATCCATACTTGCAATATGACTGAAGCATAAACAAAAAGTAACATAAAGATAGTACAACCAAATGCAACTAACAGCCAGTGCCAATGCGCAAAGATTAATGAGTATTGGCACTATTTAAACTTCATACTATCATCAGGACGATTCCAATCCACCAAATTATTCCAATTATTTATTAGTTATTTTATTAATGCTTTTCTTTCAATTAATAATTAATATTTGAAAATATTTTTAAAACTTCATAAGAATCTAAATTATTAATATTATTACACACATACATTTTATCATAATTTTTTCATTCAAGAAGTTTGACCCCTCCCTCCAATTATGTTTTCTTTGTTTTCATTTTAGTGACATAGCCGTACCACTCCAATTTGGATTGAAAAAAAGGTCAAGTCAAATAGTCTTCTACATACTATTCCTAGGATTGATCCAACATCCAAATCCACATATACAATGCACATGCACACTCTAATCACCGTTTAACAATGACTAGAAACATGTTAGCACATAGCATCACATATATAAATAAGCCCATGGGAAGATGAAATGATAAATCAATTGGAGGATGTATAATAACATAAGAAGGTACAGAGTAATTTACTACTACATGGTAATGACGCATGTGTATCTATATGAGTAACAACTGGATAATATGATATAAAAGAAAAGAGAAAACAATCAAAATTACATGCAAATCATGAAATTAATTTGAGCGAGAAAAGGAAAAAATAAATAATATCCTCCAACAAAACAAGGATAAAAAAACACATAAGAATTAAATTAAATCTGCTGAACAAGCAGTGGTAGCATTTCTGGTGGTAGAGTAAAGTAAAGAGAAAAAAAATTCCTTTTCTATCATCAATAGAATTAAACCGCATAGAGACAAGGGACAATAAATAAATGCAAGAAAAATACATGAAAAAAGGAGGTTATAGCACAAAATTTTACCTAAGTCCTCTAGCTAGCGTAACAAAATTAAATTCCAAAGAGAGAAAAGACAAAAGATGTAAGAGTTAAAAGTATCCAAATAATGCAAAGGGAAAAGAAGGAATCGTTTTCTATCATGAGCAAAACAAAATTCCATGGATAAAAATAGAATACTGAAAACAATAAAATATGTAAAAACCGTTGTGGATTGGTGGAGGTGGTGTTAATAGTAGCAGCAGAAGCAGTAATAGTAATAGGAAGTGACATACCTAAATATAGCCACCCAATGGCATCACGCCACGTCATCATAGCCAGGAACGGCCTGACGAATATAAGCCCATTGGGCCATACCCATGCCTACTCCAGCAAGGAGTTTGATTATAAAACAGCGTAATCTGCCACGTGGGAAGTGAATCAATCCACTTCAAACTTACCGTTGACAGTTAGTGGCACACTCCTATAAGGAAACTGCAGGAGTAACGCCCACGGTTCCTACTAATCAGGGATCACTCTCCCAAGAGGATTCCACGATTGACTCTACTACCATGAATAGAATACTCCATCAACAGAACTCTCCACAATCGCCTCTACCTACAACCTACACTATATATACTCAGGTATAGACCTAATAGAGACATCTTCACTATTATTCTTTTATCTGCTGCTAGAGAAATCTAACTTAAGCATTGGAAAGTCCCCCGCTGGAGAAGATCAGCCCTCTTTTGTGTTTATTTTGTTCCTCTGTGCAGGTTACCTTACAGGACGATCCCCTTGACGGTTTCATGATGCAACAGTAAGAATAAAGAATAAATTTGTTCAGATCATAAATCCAACATCTTTATAAATCACAGAGACGCCAAGGTCCCAATGTAAGAAATGTTCGCAAGGTCCTAACATAAGAAATGTAAGTTGTGAAGTTCAGAAGCAATGGCGGGGAAGAAACAAGCATGATCAAGAAGGCATATACATAAACCTAAGGCGAACTTCAACACATATTAAGAGAAGGAATAAGGTCAGAATCACACTATGATCCTAAACAAATACGCACAATCACACGCACCCAAATTAAATTTCAAGTAAATTCACGACTCAATTATCCAATACGATTACCAAAAATATGTAAACGAAGAGAAGCTAGATATGGATATGAATATGATTGCGGATAAAATCAAAGACATCTACCATCAAAGTTTTTGGAAAAACTGATCAGAAATGGATCAAATAAAAATGACCTGCCAAAAACCGTGAATCTCCATTAATTAAATCTATAACAAGTAGAGATAATGCTTCCCCGTCGAACGACAACAATAAGAGCGATCAGATCTTAATGGCCTACTTGGTGCATTAATCTATATAATCAAAATAAAAAAAACAAAAAAAAACCATCCGTTCAGTCTCAGTCCCAAATCACGTATTAAATGATAATCAGGAAAGCACAACAACAACAACAGATTCACACACGTTATCAGGCTTGACGACCGATCCATCGACAAACAGATCAAAATAAAAGTATAAAACCCTAGAACCCCGATGAAAGCGTCAAGACAAAGAAGTAAGGTCAATCGAGAGAGTATGAGAGTTGTTGGGATGGCATACCTGGCTGAACTTGAGGGCATGTTGTTCACCGGCAAGCTGTAGATTGCCGCTGACGAAGACGAGCATGCCGCCGGCTGGACCGGAGGGCTGGCAATCGACGGTGGTGATACTGTGCTGGCACTGCTGGAAAGGTAGACTGGTAAGCTTGGCCACGATGTTCTGAGACCCCTGGATCTTTTGACCTTCGAAGGTGAGCATCGAACCCTCCTGGTACAAATTCGCCAAACCCGCACGATTTGCATCGAATGTCGTATAGTAGTGCTCCACAAAAGCCTTGGCTACAGCGTCGGGATCCATCCTATCGTCGTCGCAACTCTCTCTCTCTCTCTTCGCAGCTGGGGCAGAAGAAGAAAGGAGGGAGGAGACAAATCAGGAAGAGAGAGAGAGCCACACAGATTTTATTTGTAAGCTAACTCAAAAGTCTCACGGTCCCTCCAATGAACAGTTTTATAGATCAGTACTAATGTCTATGAATGATTCCCTTCCATTTTTAATTTTTTTTTATCTCCTTTCCAAATTCCAATTAAACAGAAGTGTTAAAATTTTTTTCGGAAAAGCAATAAGGTTCACTACCCGCCTGATACTCTTTCCTGCTCTCTCCTGCCCCCGGTGAATAGGATCTCATTCACGGTGGGTGGAGGGAAACTAGGTCCAAGCATTAAAGTGGATATGTCTCTTCAAGTATAATTAGTATATGACAGCACCAAGAACTTGAAGTCTTGAACAAACTAATAAGAGACCATAACTTTATAGGGTTCATGTTCTCTGTGCCGCAGCATAGGCTGTGCCCAGATACATGGGCCTGTCACTCAGGGGGACAGGTTAGTCATTGCACCCACCCCCATGTGTCTGGGCGCAGCCAGCGCACCCGGCACAGAGAACATTCTCCCAACTTTATAACTCCCAACTTGTGCTACCGCATAATACGATATCTGATGTGGCAATTTTGATCGTTGGATAGATATGACAATATTTAGATTGATCACATGTCAAACTTCATAGCCACCTTGAATTGTATTCTATACATATATAAGCATGGACGACCCTCTCCATGGCCCATGTCTTCTTGTTCAATTTGTTGGTAGTCCTTGATCTTCAAAACTGTATTTTATCACTTTGCTAATTTCATTTTGCGCAAAACCCATATGTAAGCTCGATAAAATGAATCGTGGGGAGAAGCTTATATTATGGTTATGGAGAAAATTTGTTGCCCTTTTCAGCTTTCAGTTTAAATTAAGAAAACAATTGCATCTCATGAGGGACCTAGCTAGCTCACCCATTCCATACCCATGAGGAACCTAGCTCTCCAGGATTGGCTGATTCCTATACAAAAACTAGGATCAGGATCGTCTCCAGGGAGCAGGGAACGCCCAGGGTGCTGCCAGCCATTGGGCTGTGCCGCAAATAACACTAGGCGTGCACCGAGATGTGTGCGGCACAACTCAACCGCTGGATGCCCCCTGGCAGCACCTTGGGCGCACGCCTCCCTAAAGACGAGCTAAATTCCAAAAACTAGGGTTATAGCATTTTTGGACCAATTCTGATCAATTACTCAGCGATCCTGACTGACTTCGATCTAGCCAAGACCGAATTTAACCCTATAGTTGGAGTAATGCTTACCAAACCCATTTACTATTATTAATACTCCTAAATTTCCCATTAGGTGATATTGACCTAGTTAGGTCCCTTACGGTGACCCAATCACTTTTCTTAAATTAATATTTGTTATTGACATAACAACATTGATATCTTTTTCATTTATCTCTAGGTCTTTTCAGTCTCTCTTGCACTTTAAGCTACAATATCTACACCATCTCACTTAAATTGTAGACATATTATATTATGTACTGTTAAAGCAAAACACCAACCAAAGCACAAAAAGAAACAAGAACAGAGTAAGATGACACAGAGATATAACGTGGTTCACACACCAGTATGGTGTGCTACATCCACGGGCGAAGGCGAAGCTGTTTCACTATGTAAATCGGAGAAAGTTATAACAGAAAACTCTCAAGAACACCCAAAACGGCGCTGCTTCTCTCTCCCTGAAACCTTAAAGCGAAAACCCCCAAATCTTCCTCTCTTTACAATTAAGTGGGTAAAGAACATAAATACTCCTCCATCGGATCCAGGTCGATCCATCGGGTCGGCCAAAGCCCTCCGCTACCATCACAGATCTCAGAAAAAGTTCCATTCGGGTAGCCACAAAAAATGTCGAAGCGGGTCATTCTTCGAAAAGGGGTCCAAGAATTCGAGACATACATAACATGTACCAAGTTTTCCTTTAGCCATGGTGAAGGGAAAATCCCTTGACTAGTGTGTTTGATCGGTGTCCATAGGGTATCACACAATCTAGGGTGTGTTCAACCATTTGTAAATAGAAGGGGTGTTATAGGAGCCTAGGATGGTGGGTTTTCCTTCACTACACAGTCAAGGAAAACTTCGTCCTTTTATTATATATATGTTATATTTAGAGGGATCTTTGATCTGATAGAGCATGTAAGTTTGGGGATGCAGGAGGGATAAAAATCATCTTTATGAGGGTATTTCCGACACTTCATCTTATAAGGGATAGTTTATTCTATTTTTGCGATCTATTGCTCCAAACAACAATGTTCCATCTCTATTTGTCGAGCAGAAAATTTTTCTCCTTATATTTATTATATCCATTGGATCAAAGCTCACTTCATCGAAAAACCCATAGTAGGAATACAGGCTATGTTTGGATGCCAAGAAAATAAGTGTCAGTGCCATATTCAGGGAAAAAGATCTTGTGCAGCCGTGGCGGGAGCTGCACCTGTGCAGCACCGCTGAATGATAACAAAAATAGGGACAAGGTAGTCATTTCATAGGTGGGTCCCACCTGGGCCCCACATGAGAAATGACCACCTGCCCCCTGTATTTGGGGTGGTTTTCATGTGCAGCTCCCGCCATGGCTGCACAAGAGCCAAGTCCCACATTCAGCGGTTCCTTGAGTGGGACTCTCAAGACTTCCCAGGTGGATTCCTAGGGCCGGTAAGGTGGATTCTTGCCCCTTCTCTCTCTGTCTCTTTTCTTTTTGTTATTCTTCTTCAGTTCTAACAACTTCAAGTTAGTTTACCTATCATGAATATCCTTTGTTATACCCTGCAATTCCCTTGCTCTTAATAGTTTTTTTGATTTCTTGTTTATTCACATTTGCCTAATTAACTAGAGAGCAGTTTCAGCTACAACTGGATATCTAAGTTCCTGATACTGTTTTGAGTGAGATGTCACCAAGTTCAAAATCTTTCATCAGTGTATAATCACAAAGAGTAAAATTGGGTCAATCTTCTGTGTTGAAAGGTATAATGAACCCCACGGGTTTCCAAACTAAATAATGTTAAGAGTGTTGGGTTTTTGGGCTTCATTAATATATTTTATCTTTATTGGGCCCATAAGGTAAATATTGATAATTCACTCAGGTTTAGGTTAGGGGTATAACTGACCTTATACATTGTGGGAGTGTGATTAGGGTCAGGGAGAATATAATATATATTCAACCCTAAGGTCCCCACAGCCGTCACTTGTCATTATTCATATTCCTACTCACGGGAGAAAGTGAAGAGGCTGTGGAAGGCTAAAGGGAAGGAGAAAAGCTCGGGGATCGACTACAGCCGCCATTAAACAAGGTATGTAATTTATGATTCTTAGATTATGGTGTTCCAAATCCATGTGGGCATATATATGATTGATTGGGGTTTCAAAATCTTTACAAGTGGCATTAGAGCCAACCCATATGGATCTGGAATCCATGTTTGTGAATGAAAAGGATTTTTTGAAAATTTTTGGATTTTGGAACGACCTTGTACGGTCACTGCCGGTGGTGTACGACCACCAAAATTTAAAACTTTTTATATGGAATGGAAGAGGAAGTTGAGGCGATCACGGCCATGTAAGCTGTTTCGCCAAAAATGTCTCCACACGTCGGTACGCGGTGCCGAAAAAAGCGTGTGGATCTCACGCGCCTGATTTTCGTTCAAAAAAAAAAAAAACCATTTTTGGTGAGACGGCGGACGATTCATCGCCGAGTCGACTCGGTAGGGTTTTCGAGTCAACCCGGTGAGCTGGCAGGTCAAGACTCAATCAGACCCAGCTCGACCCAGGTGGGCCAGACCGAGCCCGACCCAAGTGGACCAGGCCAAACCCGACCCAAATGGGTCAGGTCAGACCCGATCCTGGTCCAACCCGAATGGCAACCCGACTCGAGGAATACGGGTTTGACCCAGACTCGGTTGGGGCAGCTCACCCGACCTAAAAAGCGACCGGCTGGTTGGACCGGCCCCTTTCGAACCAGGTCCGACCGTTTAGACCGGTCAATTGACTGGTTTGATCGGTCGCGTGTGATATCACGCGTCGGATTCAAACTGCGCGTGAGGGCGGTTGGGAGGGAGTTTGAGGTCCCCGTTTTTTCCGTTGTGCTTATTTTTTCGAGGGCTACGCACTGGTATGCCCCACTTACCTCAATTGTAACCTCTGGGACCCACAATGACCATTTTTTGTGTCTTTATAACTCTTGAATGGTGTATACCTGCATTAATTTTCTTTTATTTCTATCATTTATGAGGCATACATTTGCAATAATGTGACCTGATACAATGCAGAACAATAGTTTTCTTTAAGGAATTGTTGAGTGTGATAAGATTCATGTATTGAATTGTTTGAATTTACAAACATCCCATGGCTGCATCATGAGTAATTGGGTACTCTAATAAGGTCAGATGGAATCCATCAAAGTGGTAAAATCTGATTTTATTAGAATGCCCAATAACTTAAGGTTTCCCTTAGAACAGCAAAGAAGGGTGATGCTCACCCAAAGGTAACATCATCCAAGATCAAAATAATAGACACACACACATAGGGAGAGATTAGCCTAGGAATAATTGTTTACCTAAAGGTGACAGTTCTTTTATGGGTTGGTGCTGTCCCGCGGTAATGCAAAGTATTGAGTGGACCAGTACATTTCAAAATCCAAAGGTTAGGGATGTAGATTCGGTTGACACTCTCGGCTATGTGCTGGTATATTGTGTTGTATAACCAGCAAAATATGAAGAGGACCAGTGCATTTTAAAACCCAAAGGTTAGAAATGCAGTTCCGATTGATACTCTTCTGGTTTTATAAGCTAGTTCATTAGAAACTAGCATGGACCATAAGTTATAGGTATTAATGGTACCCAGTACTTAATATTAGTGAAAGGTCTTGATTGTGCATGAAAAACCTTACACATAAGAATTAGTTAAGGTGATTGAAAATGTACTATACTGCACGTGCTTGTAAGAAAGTACATTACTAGAGTTTGTGTACGCTATCCAGACTAAGTAAGGTATAGGCAATGAATGTGGACCACTGCATCTTAGGATGTATAGGTTAGAAATGTATGCCAGACTAAAACTCTTGGCTGTTACACAAATTTGTTTTGTTATAACTGGCACAGTCTCGACACCAGATAATTATTGAAGTTATGGGTGTGGCAAGTGCTAGTTATTGATTTGATATTCTGTTTGACAGGATGCCACCCACCAAGGATAAGTTGGTTGTAGACGATAACTTCAAGATGCAAAACTATAATACCAGTGCCTTAGATTCTTCCCAGCGCATTGAAAACCGCACTCAAATAGGAAGTAAGAGGACGCGTTTGACTGCACGAACGTATAGGGCAGTCATGAGCGCACGTGTAGAAGTTTTCAAGGGAGCCAAGATGCCGAGACCGTTGGAGATGAGGGATTGGTCACATGGGTGTGGACCAGTTGAGAAAATCTTCTGTGTTGTAGTGGATAAGTTGGACTCACCTTACTATACTTCGAGGTCCCCACCAAGAGATGAGGTCAAATCTGAGGAAGTGGACAGACCAAAGTCACCATTCTACACTCCCAGGTCTCGTAACCATTCACCACAACACTCGGAAGATGAGATTTGGTTTCATGATCAAGGGGTGAATGAGAAGTGAAGGTCTTAGTGAGAGATGAGGATATGAAATATAGAAGCCGTAGGAGCCATGAGAACCTATAAACCATTTTGTTCATGTTTCTTTTATTGTTTTATTTTTACTAAGACATGTAGTTTTATTTAAATTCAGAAGAATTTTGTTTTACCTGGATAAGCATTTACACCTTTTTAAATAAAGTTGGCTATTCTCATAAGTTGGTTCTTGTATCTTGTTTTGATCATATGATTACTGATTGGGTGAATTGTTAATCTCTCCCATAGTTTAATCAGTCGCAGTGTTTATTTGGACTTGCGCAACTAGATAACCTAGCCAGATAGAGGTTAGGACGGGCCTATAGAGGAAGACATTATTGATACTTAGCCCTTGAAATTTTAGGGAAGTGTGTTGACTACATCAAGAGGAAGATGATAACTTTCGAAGGAAATTAGTCCCACTGTGCTTGGAAATGTCACGAAAGTAGTGGTGATGCTAGTCAACACTTGAGAATGAAGTAAATTAGAAAACCCTGAGCCTCTATTTAGGTTGAATTTTTGGGGTCTGATATTTTGAGCTATAGTGTTTTGAACAAGTCAATTAAGATACCCCATCTGATACAACCAAGGTTTACCTAAGAACCTATCCTCTCAAATTTTATATTTTACAATCCAAAGAGGGTGATAGCCTGGAGGATATTTAATAAAACCGTAGGGTCATAGATTTAACACCCAGGCTCAGAAAGTAGAGTTAATAAGATCACTTGTGCGAAGTTTCGTGAGGATGAAGGTAAAGTGTCTGTGTTTGTGAGATGGTTGGAAGGATTAAGGATGAAATGGTGTTTGAAAAATTCATTGAGCTTTCCCAGTGGTGCAAGGTTGTTGCATTAAAGCAGTTTGTTATAAAATCGATATTGACCTTCAGGGGAAGGAAGAACTGGGGAAGGTTGAACACCGCGGAAAGCAAAACACCACAATAGCAGACAATACCAAAGATTTCTACTGAGAAGGAGAGGGTTTGATTACTAGGAAGCCGTTCATCCAATGTCCTCGCAGGAATCCTTTAGATTCATTATTGTAACACCCAAATCGTGGAGTACCGTGGTTTTGAGGTTTGTGCAGATTATGATTTCGTATGGTTCTGCTAAGCGTGAGCAATTGGCAATTGCATCCACCAGAAAACTACTAGGGGTAGATTCAGCTTCAGTGTGCCGACGGTGATCTTGACCTATTTAGGGAGACCAAACAGTTTATTTCCAGCGATCCTGAGGTGAAAGATATACAAGAGAACAACCATGTGCTTGGTTGAGTATTGTTGGAAGGAAGATTGTCTTGGGTTGCCACAGAGGGCTTGTATTAGCAGGATCTTATTGTGGTTTGACTTATCCAATGATCTGGGGAGGATGCACCTATCCACCAAGGGGACAACTTGAACGAACAATAGTGTTCAAAGGAGATTCTTAAGAGTGATTCCGTAAAGGATGAGCCTCATGCTTCAGCTGTGGTCAGGTTGATGTATGCACAAGGTGTGCATTCATCCTGATATTGCATTCGTAGTTACTTGGGAGTTTTCCAGTCTGGTGTAGGACTAGGTCTTTGAACCATAGCTGAGAAAGTAGTGCGGTACTTATTAAGTGCCAGGGATTTTGGGCTAATCCATGGAAGAGATGGCAGACTTGGGATAGCCGGATAATCCGATTCAGACTCCAGTGGATGAATTGATGACATGGAATCGATCTCTGATTATGTCTACTTGATGGTTGGAGGAGTTCTATAGGGAAATGGAAAGGTGTCAAGTAGACGGTTAAGACTGTTGTTGCTCTATCTACTATGTAAGAAGCGTGATGGCGTTTTGAGGCGATAGAGCTGGGCGTTTGGTTAGGGTTTTGCTGCGGAACAAAAGGTTGCTGACTCTGTCCGTAAACCCTTATGGTTGTGGTGAGATAAGAGTTCTGCAGTTACCTACCCAAAGGAACGTCGAAAGGCAAACAGCTCAAGACGTGTAGTGACAAAGTATCTACCTGTCAGAGAAAAGGTAACTAAGGGAGAGGTCGATGGTATTTACGTCCCTACTGGGGAGTTGGTGACTGAATCTTTTCCATGGTTTTGATCTGTAGGGTTTTCTCTGAGGTCTTATTGTCAGGAAACCAACTAGTAGTGTGTGAGCAAAAGTCCCTAGATTCATGGAGGCATAAAACAGCATAGTACTTGTAATGATTGTTTGAGTGATGGTAGTGTGATTCTCAAGGTTTAGTGGGAGTCTGTGTTGTTTTGACGATTATGACTGTCATGTTCATGATATGTCGGTTTAGTGGGAGGATGTTGCTCCCCCTTTTGATTGTTATTTGAGCTCTTTGTTTGACCAGTGTTTTGTATTTCCTGCCATCTTGATGCAAAACTGGTTATGGTTTCTTTGTACATTATTGCATGACATGTCTTATATGTACACGATGGCAATATTTAGCCAAGGATAACAAAATGACAGTTAGCCATAGGGGGTATTTAGCCAAAGACAATGAAGTGGCGATTAGCCATAGGCTGTATAAAGCCAAAGTTCTTTTAAAATGGTGGATAAAGCCGTGGGCGGTAAGCCAAAGTATGGTGTTAACTCGAGTTCATGGCGGTTTAGCCCAAGTACGAGTTAATATCAAAGTGTACTACCTGTGAGGATTTTCAAGGTAGAGGACCTACGAGGAAATGAGCATGTACTTGTTGATCACTTGTTATGCTCTTATTTCCTTGTTGATACATATACCCAAAGAGGTTCGAGTTAATAGGTCATTTGTGGCTGTGATGACAGAAAGTTGTATGCCGTATATTGAGGCATATCTTCTGCTGTTGTTTGACACAAATGGGTATTAATAAGAATCAAAATATTTTTGAGTGAAATGGGGTTCTGGCCAATTCCAATAAAGATATGTGTATTAATTTTGCCCAAGTGGGAGATTGTTGGGTTTTTGGGCTTCATTAATATATTTTATCTTTATTGGGCCCATAAGGTAAATATTGATAATTCACTCAGGTTTAGGTTAGGGGTATAACTGACCTTACACATTGTGGGAGTGTGATTAGGGTCAGGGAGAATATAATATATATTCAACCCTAAGGTCCCCACAGCCGTCACTTGTCATTATTCGTATTCCTACTCACGGGAGAAAGTGAAGAGGTTGTGGAAGGCTAAAGGGAAGGAGAAAAGCTCGGGGATCGACTACAACCGCCATTAAACAAGGTATGTAATTTATGATTCTCAGATTATGGTGTTCCAAATCCATGTGGGCATATATATGATTGATTGGGGTTTCAAAATCTTTACAAAGAGCTCCAGCTGCAATAACATGTTTCTTTCTACTGGAATTCAGCCTTCAAATGCTTCTATGTCTAAGATACAGGTAATTGTATACACTCCTGTAAGGTATTTCTTCTCCCCCAAATCATGGATTCTAGTAGGTTTTGTTATTGGTGAAAGCTGATTTTTGTCCAGAATGTGCATTTGAAATCTTTGGAGGGCCGTTTCAGTCTCGAAACTACCTCGGATTGTCGAAAAATGGCCTACATCATTGCCATAGGCAATATGTTGTGTTGGGCTCGTCAAGATCTTCAAAATGGTATATTTTGGGATATATGTTATATTTTGGTCCGACCCCGTCCGGTTTGTCAATTTCTAGGTCCAAGGGTATTTCTGTACTTCCTCGGGTTAGGGCTTCTCTATTTAATGTTCTCATCCCTGAGAGGACTGTAAGAGTGGTTTTGTAACATTTGCAGAGAACAGTGAAATTCGTTTTGTTGCTCGGCCGTGGATGTATTTTCCATTTTGAGGGTGAACCACGTAAATCCTGTGTGTTTGTATGCTGTTGTTCTTCTCTGTTTTTCGATTTTTTCTTCCGCAAATCACTTTTCAGGGCGTTGTTTTCTTTACAGGTTTTGCATTATATTTGATTCCAGTAACTTAAAAGACTCCTCAAATCATTTCCTTCTCCACTTTTTCTTTATACTATTCAAGCTTCATATGATGGTCTGGTCTCAAATGTTTTCAAAGCAAATTCTCTATATCAGGAAGAAATAAGGGAGCTATCATAATGAAGTTCATGGAGTGTAAAAGCATTGGAAAGTTTCATGAAAAATACTATCAAACAAGTCCTTCACTAAATCTGTTTCATAATCAGTGACTGAGAAAGATGCACAAAGAGAAGCCACAGAAGAATTGTAACGAAAACGACTCAACAGCAGCATTGATGCCATTTGGGAGAGAAACTGAAAATTAAAACAAAAAAAAAAATCGTCGACAGCAGGGTTCGAACCTGCGCGGGCGAAGCCCAACAGATTTCAAGTCTGTCTCCTTAACCACTCGGACATATCGACGTTATTGGTTAGTATACATTTAATTTTTAAAAAGTTTAAAGAATAGATAGACATTAATTTTTTTTTATAGCAAATAAAAATGATAATCCATAAATATTTTAATCTTGCTGTAAAAAAAATGGTGAACTAAAAAGTTGTAATCTTATTATTATTATTTTTTTATCCTTTTAAGATAACAAATTTTTTTCATAAACGATTCAACTTTTTGAAAACCCTTTTTTATCACTGTATTAAATAAAATTTGGTAATAATTTAAAAAAAAGAATTATTTCTTAGTTCACCATTTAAAAAAAAATGAAATAAATTAATTAATTTTAAAAAAAAAACTACAGAATTAAGCACCCACCCCAAAGTCCTAATTTCCAACCCTAACTTTATGTACTAGAAAACTAACAACCCTCAACATTATTTTTGGAGGGTAAACAACATCCCTCTACAATTTATGATTACAACAAATTGCACCCATTAATTAAACAAAGCTATACGTATCTATGCCATACTTTATAAGTATTTTTAACTTTGTTAAACCTGACCGTATTAGCCGGTGTATGCACAACATAGATAACATTCTTATCCCTTTTTTTCAATACAAGCAAGGAAGAGGCTTTTGTACACAGCCGTACATGGTGCATGGAAGATCATGCACACAAACCGTTGGTTGGGACTCCATTCAACGGTTGTATACTTGACCGTGCACACAACCTTTTGCCTACAAACAATACCATAAGTTCTAGATCGTGAGCACATCTTGAAAACCATGATCGACATAGGCCACAACAAATTGATAATTAAATAGAATATATTCTAATTTGTGATGGGAGTTTCATGAAAGACACGTATGAGGCAAGTTGGACATCCATTATTATATTTTATTAAAAAAAAATAATATCTAGCTTTGTATTTTAGCCATGCAGGGAACACTCTGGAAGCAGAAAGCAAGAGGTTGCTCCAAGGACTGCAAGAAATAAGATTATTGAGAGTCACAGTTATAGACATTTGGACTAATTGTCAAAATCTAATGGGCTAGATGAAAAATAGCACCTCACTTAACTGGCCATGGGAAATTTATACATTTTTATTGGATATTAAAGCTGCGTTTGGAATGCATTCTAGACCGATTTTATATTCTCGGACGATAAAAATAACACAGAATTGAACTAAAATGCATTCCAAAAATGCATACCAAACACATCAGATTTCCAAAACAAGACAGATCTTGAATCTAAGTGGTCCATGACTTGGCAATTCGTGTTAGGATGGGAAAAACAAAGTAATTGTAACTAAAAACTTGGAATCTTTTCTTTTTCTTACAATACCCAATCATATACACTTCATGTTGCCAGGAGAATACTTCAGTTCACAGTAAGGACAGTTACAACAATTTGTTGTTTGATCAAAGCTTCTGCTTTTTACCTCCTTTTTGGTAATAAAAACAGATTGTGGAAGGATATATACACAAAGGGTACAGTGAATAAACCTAAATGATCTTTTAATTGATTTGTTGTACACTGATCAATTCTTCTTTTCCTGAAAAAGCACGTGTTATGTATCATACCTGTATGAAATAAACCTCTATAATACACCCTCAATTTTTAGAGGGAAACCAAAAAGAATCTCCCCAATGCTCCCAACTTCATTATCAGATGGGTAGGGGACATTATCTGGTAAATCCTGAAGCTTCCATGATTGATCCAAGTGCATGGTTTCTTCTTCCATGCCTTTCACAGTAATAATCCTTGGTATTCAGTTTGGTCTCTGCAATCCTTCACCTGTACGTTTGGACATCGAGGCATTGAATCCAATGGAAGTGAGAGCAATTGGTTCTGCAATTAGATTGGATTCCAGATGACGAAAGGCCACCCAGCATAATTGAGCATGCCATGCACACAGAAACACACTCCAGCAAACAACCAGATATATTTTTTTTCTTTTTCTCAAACCTGAAAAGTACCAAACAAAGCAACAGTTATCGAGTGAGTCTAATGCCTTGGCTGATTTATTTAAGATTAAGGCAGAACAGAAAATTCAATTTACATGAATACAGACCATAACATGAATGTGATAGCACATTCAAATGTTCTAAAGAAAGGAGTCAGAGAACAGTGACAGCCACCCCCCCCCCCCCCTTCCACCTCTCTTCGTATGGGTTTGGGTGGAAGGTTAAGCTGAAATAGAGTTGCCATTAGTCCAACTCAGGCAACCCCACCCTGATTAGCTATATTCTAGTGACATTTCGGTGGCATTGTTATTACTGGACCACTGTTCTGCACCTGAAAAAGGTTAAAAAATTTTAAACAAATCAACTTGGTGCAACCACATATGGCATAAGATTCTAGTGTCAGCTCATCAACTTGTCCCTGTGACATAATCGGAGTTGGTGTAAGATGCTAGGGACTCAAGATTTTGCTAAAATAGTGATGATGGCTACCTGGAATCACTTTTAAGTATCCATGTCACAGAATGTTTCTTTGCATGTGAGTAGAGAAAAGGAATACTCAATGCCACCTCATATTCAATGGAGAAAGCAACAATGAAGTCTCTAGGTGCCACATATTTAACCCAGTTAGGCTGTGCAGAGGAGAATGGACCCTGCTCCCTTGTGCATCATAGAAACAAAGGGGGAAAAAAACAGAATCCTCAGAGTTGAACTGTGTCCAACAGAAGATAACTCAGGCCAAAAATTAAAGAGACAGGACAATCCAAGGTAAGATCATGCATCACAATTAGGATTGCTTAGGGAATATCCCAGATGAGATCCAATTCCACTTCAAAGCATGAAATCTGCTGAGCCCAGGAGTGGGAAAAAGTTTCTTCCCCTCCCGACAATAATTGGGATGAGACTTGGCTAATGGGATCCACGTACTTGAACCAGAGAGTTTGGATAAGGGCTTGGCTGGATTGACTTTGTAGACTAAATGCAATCTCAAATTCCATGCAAGAACTTTGTTCTTTGAAGCAGAGAACTTACATTGAAGGAATTGGGATGGCAAGTGGAGAACTTGCTCTTCATAACAAACTAAATACCCATTTAAGCATCTCAATGCGTCCAGGAGAATAACTGTTTGTACTTGCATCCCCACCAAGTATGTTTTAAGTGCATGCTTTTGGGGGTGTGTCCGAGTTCGAATTGAAAAAGCGTGTAACTTCCCGGTACAGTTGTTCTCCTTCAAATGGTTTAGATACATAGCCATCCATACCACATCTCAAGCACTCCTCGTGTGTAGCCTGAATGACATCAGCAGTCATTGCTAAAATGGGTACATGCCAGTTCGAAATGTTTCCATAAGCTGCTGCAGATACTTCTCCATGCTGAATACGACAGTTAATGTCAAGTTCCATATCCCGAATCCTTCTTGTCGCTTCAAACCTAGAAGAAATTCAGAATATTTACATGTAATTACATAATTCAAAATGATGAGGGGGGGGAGCAATCACTTTGTAAATAAAAAGTAAAGTTGGCGCATTTATCCCAGTCTAATGATAAAGCATTAAAGAAATTAGAAGTATAATCAGTTTAAAGACAGGTGAGCATATTATCAGCATATATCATCTCCAGTTAGTAACTCTCATGACCAAAGGAAACACGAAATCTAAAATATAAGCAACTACTATGCTTTCTGACATAAGTCATAAGGTGCCGCTTGTCCTAGCAGTCTTGGATTGTTGTGGGCCTGTGGCCAGGTCTTAGGATCAAATCCCACCTTCACCTTCTTCTAATCCTCCAACCAAACGCTTCTCAAAAAAAGGTGAAAAAAACTAGGACAAGGTATGACACAGCAAGCTGTCACCTTAAGCTATGATGCTAATGGCCAACTATCCCATTTGACAAGTATGCCCATTAATTCCTTGCTTAGAGACTACTTAAGCAATGCCTTGAGGATTAACCATCAGGAGCTTAAGAACAAAGGAGTAACACATACCCATCCATTTCTGGCATCTGAATATCCATGAAGCAGGCATCAAAGTGGTGAGGTGGTCTAAGCATTGAAATTGCCTTTTTCCCAGTGTCTCTACACTCCACATCTGCTCCATACTTCTTCAAAGCACCAGCAGCAACCCTGAGGTTGACATTATTGTCATCTACAACAAGAATACGCTTCCCATGAAGAAGATTGCGGAGAGAGAGAATTGGGAGCCCTCTGTTGTGGCAGTTGACCTTGCTTGCAGCACCCATTGCTCGTTGCAGAGATGCTGCCAGCATACTAGCCCTGAGGGGCTTAGAGATAATAGTCGGGGTATACCCACCAGAGTTTGCAGAACTGGTTTTGGTAGAACTGATGGAATTTTCCAGAAGCACCAGTTTTGGGGGATCCACTAGGTCAATCTTCCTCAAATTGTTAACAAAGCATTTTGAGAGATCCATATCCTCATCCCACACTTCTTTCTCAACAAGGACCATGTTGATAACTGCAGTTCCAGAGGCTATGCTATCAAAACCTTCATTCAGATCAGAAGTTATTTCAACTTGAATCCCAAGCCGTTGCAGATGATATCTTGTCACTTTTGCCCTCACAGGTCTGGGGTCCACGACCAATGCTGTTATCCCATGAAATTCTGATGACAAAGACTTGGACTGATTATTCTGCTGGTTTTTGTACTCATTTAAATTGGAGCAAACATTGGTGAAGACAACAGTGAAGGTAAAAGTGGACCCAATCTGGGGTTCACTGACAAATCCAATCTCCCCATTCATCATACCAACTAAACACTTGCTTATACTCAGTCCAATACCTGTTCCCCCATGGGTACGGGCAATGGAAGGTCCAACCTGCATAAAAGGGGTGAAAACACGAGATTGAGCTTCAAGAGGGATGCCCACACCCGTATCTTCAACCGATACAATTAGATTGATGAGCTCTGAGGAGGTTGACAAGAAAGCCTGTGGACACATGCGTCCCTCTTGACTGAACTTCTTGAACGTTTCCCAGCTGCGGCGTCTGTCTGCCACGAGCAACCCACTCAAGGTGTTCTTTGATGATACATCTGTCTCTACTTCAATTGAGTTTATCACCTCCTCAACAAGATGGACGGTCACAAAGATGTGTCCTTTCTCAGTGAACTGCAGGACAAAGAAACAATGAGGCTCCATTCCACATTGTAATGAGTAGTAAGCAACTGGCATCCAGGTGACACAATAGTTAAAAAAGAGTGAACAACTATAGTTAACTGACATTCTTTCTAGCAGGACAAATAAATTATTTTTATTGCTAAACATAAAATCATGTCATTGGCATCAAAACCTTAGTTCACGATGCAAGAGCCAAATATAAAAGAAAGGGAGAATGTTCTCTGTGCCGCAGCGCAGCCCGCTCCCAGGCACATGGACCGCCTGTGCAGGGGGGCAGGGTGGTCATTGCGCCCACCCCCATGTGCCTGGACACAGGCTGCGCTGCGGCACAGAGAACAACGCCTCTAAAAGAAAACTGCACTTCTTCTGAACCCAACATTTAAAAAATAAAAATTAGTTTCCAATTCATTCCATTTAGAATTTTGTTTTAAATTGAACAAAAAACATGATCTTTCTCATTAAATCTTGATTACGATCATGTTTTTTTCCGTCCATAGAGAAAAAGCATTTAAAGCCCGATATACTTTTAAAACCTGTTAATTTGTCTGCATCACAGTTTCTATTATGTTTAAGAAATAAGAACACTTTCACACTTACTTTGATTGAATTCCCCATGAGATTCGTGATGATCTGCCTAAATCTCCCCGGATCTCCAATTACAATTTCAGGAACCCGATTAGAGATATACACTGCCAACTACTCCCAGTAAAGTTGAAGAGGAAATTCCACAAGTTGAGGAATCAGAAAGATTAAGTTAGAGCATTAGACTTCACAAAAGGGAAAACATGAAAAGATGGAACTTTTTATTACCTCTATCCCCTTGTCTTGAGACTTCCCAGAGAAAAGTGACAAGACATCATCCAAAATTGCCCTCAGATCAAACCGGACAGCCTCCAGTTCAAGCTTACCAGATTCAATCTTGGCCTGGTCTAAAACCTCGTTTATAAGTGAAACCAGGGCTTTGCCACTGGCCTGGGCTGTTCTCACATAATCTTGCTGTGTTATATCTAGATCTGTGTCCATGAGCATTTGCAACATCCCTGGAAGATGAAATTACTTAAACTTCCATGCAAATCACTAGTAAACTAAAAGGATAAAGTAGCAATTACAAGATCATCTATCCCTCACCTAGAACACCATTCATTGGGGTTCTGATCTCATGGGAAACAGTGGCAAGAAACTGGAAAAGACAAAAAACCATGTTTAGATCATGATAAAGAATATGTAGAAGCTAGATCAAGGAAACAAAATTATTGTCCACCTGAGATTTTGCGACATCTGCTGCCTCAGCCCGTTTTTTGAGCCCCATCATCTTTTGGTAATCATCCTCCACTTTGGCAATACGATTTATTGTTGCATGGATTATATGCCCCAAAAGCAATGCAATCACAAGAACACCAATTGAAGTAGTTATTGCCAACCAAGGCCACGGTGGCTTCTGCTTGAATCTGGTTCCAACAATGAGCAACATATGACCATCCATTTCAACTACTTTCACCTAAACACCAAAATATTTTATGCTAAAGAAGGATCCACTAGATTACCTGCAATGCATCTCATGCTTCCTGATTGGGTCACCGAAATTTAGGGTGCTTATGTGATACATCTCATCATCAATATCTTCATCTGAACCATACATGCTAATTGGATGCGAGAGATTGGTGGAGTCATAAACATTCACAATGATGGTTTGCTTGCTTGCAAGCTGGTGTAGCAACTTCTCCACAAGAGACTCTACATCAAAGACTCCACCTATGTACCTGCTTGGCAGTGGTTGCAACATTTAGGTATTTTCTCTTTGTCTGTTGTCATATCATTTTGTCTTGTGTGTGTGTGTGTGGGTCAAGAGGGTTTGAATTGCAATGACATTCATATATCATTTAGTAAATTGTAGAACTCGCTATTACTCATGAAACTGGCACTAGTTTCACTATTCCAGTTCAGCTAATTAATAGACACAGGCACAGGCACAGAAAAAGAAAAATCAATAAACCAATTCTTGGAACAGACACAGACCTAAAAACCATAAGAATCAGGGGATCTCAGTCATCCCAGCATGAACTTTTTACACATAATCACTTATCCATGTAACAACTAACAGCCATTCAAAAATCAGGGGGCAACTTGGATAACCATGTGACTTTAAAAGTCTGCGTGCACACATTCATACCACAAACTGGTTACATATTCCAGACAAGAAAAATATTATTTTCCCTTGTCCCCCTGGGGGATGGGATTCCATAAGGTTGCCCAATTATTAACCATATCTCTTGGAATAGAGTATAGCCTCAAATATGGAATCATAGAATAATCATAGTGATCCAAAACATTAAACTTTTGTTCACAACTCATATCTCTAATGATCATTCAAAATCAGAGGATGATTGAAGATACAGAAACATCCAACTGCATATTTTGGGCTAAATTCTTAAGTTAGTGCTTTTATCATAAATACAGCCAAACAAGATCTTCTGGATGAAAAATTGACAGTTGAGCTGGATATACAATTCACCATATGGTATAAGACTCTTCACTGTGGCCTCACATTTGCAGAACATTTCATTATATATTGAGCAAGAGCACATGGTTAACAAAACCAGATTACTTCCTTGGGTGCAAATCCTAGATGGGAATTGGGTTGCTTCCCCCCCCCCCCCCCCCACACCCCCTTTTTTTAATAAGCATTGGGTTGTCCTTATTCAACAGTTCTGAGCTATTTCAACAACTAGGAGAAGTGACCGAGAGAGAACCCATACCCATCAGTAGCTTGGATTTGCTCATTTGGGGTTGCATTTGACGGGAGCTCTGACTTGTAAACAGCAAAAGTCAGTATGACACCAAGGCGATTTGATTTGAGTAACCTAAATGGAGCAGTAAGGACCCCTTTTCCTGATGCTCTAGCACGTAATACATTCTCACGATCTTCCTGCAGATACACAAGTTATTTTTTCCTTTCAGATTGATGATTGAAGATGGTCAATAACAGTTTATCAGAATTTGCATAATCCTCGATCACAATTGATGACAAAACTATCTGAAACAGATTTTCCTTTATTTAGAAAGACGAAGAAGAAGAACAACAACAACAGGCGAATCCCAAACTAAATTTGACAGACCACAGTCCCCAGTTGCTATTTCTTAGAATAATGTAACTTTTAAACTAGGCCCACATACTGTAGAAAGCTCACTTAAGAGTACCACAATGTATGAGATAAAATAGATGCTTCACCAGAATATGCAAGGGGGGAAAAAGAAACAGCGAATCACCTTCCCCGAGAGCATGTCAATAGAAATCACATGTGAAATGGTATCCTGTGCAAAGATAACCGGGGCATATTCTTCTTGAACGGGAGATGGATCCTGGGTTTCAGGGGCATAGTCATCCTCCTGAACCTGTGTCTGTTCCATTGTATCCATCCTCTTAATAGTCCAGCCTTGTTGTTTCTCAAAATGTTCCCTTTCTGGGTGAAGCACCCTAACAGCATAAGCCACACCACTGGTTAGTGGCCTTTCAAAGGTGGTTCGCTCTGTATACTTTGCAAAAGTTGCCTGTTGATCAGGAAAGATTCTCGTAACTAGCTGTTCAAGTATCACTAAGAGAAAAACTCAAGTCTGATAATGACTTTAGTGAAATGAAACAAACAAATTCTCTACAACCAAATTCTGTAATGAAACAAAGTTTATATTAAAACAATTGCACTGAAGTGAAGTAACTACAGATGTTTAATGGTTTTGAATCCGAAATTGAACGGTGGGAAGATAAAGAAGTAATTTGAAGTACCTGATCAATAGAGGATGGATTCTTCCCATGGTGAAAGGTTGAAATGAGAATGGACAAAGCCTGAACATGATTCATGCTGACATTGAACTGGTCCTGAAGCATTCTCGCCCGCTCATCACACATGCTCGCAATGGCCTCTTTCCTCCTCTCAGTCACCAGAGAGCTCATGTACCAGAAGGTCCAGAACGACACCAGGATCCAACCAATTACCCAGGCTATCAAAAGGTTCTTCCACCATCTTCTGGGAAATTTCTTCGACCAAATATACTGGTAGTACTGGTGGAGCTTCCAAACGCTCGCAGGGATCTTCTCCCACAATTTGAGCCATATCTTAGCTCTATAACCGAGAAAACCAATCTTCTTCTCCATAAAACCACAGTTGATGAACCAGTTCATGGGGATCTCAGAAAGAATGCAACAGCATAGCGTCAAAAACAGATGTGTTGCCTTCAAATCTAACCCAAGAGCATTGAGATAGCTCATCCACGACAGGAACCAAAACAAGTTAACCATAAACAGTAAAAAGAGAAGTGGGTTTTCCACTGCTTCTTAATTTCACTTGGGAGAGGAGTTGGGAGAAAACTGAAAGCATCCAACATCAACTCTGTACTAAACCATCAAGTTAAACTGTCAATATCTATTTAAAGGGGGGAAAAAAAAAAAAAATTGGATAAAGAGAGGGAAAATTGAAGTACCAAACACTACTTTCTCCGACAAAGAAACTGATAAAAACGCAGTCTTAGTAGTCCATGAACACGCAACAAACTTGTAATTCGAGGCCCCTAAAACCCAAGATTAAGGGAAAGAAGAAAGACTTACTAGCCAAAAAATCGAGGGCTGTCCCAGAGACCAATTTCTAGAAATACAGAGTTAAACACTAACACTTTCCCAGAGTAAGCAGCAAACCAAAACGGCAAAACCCAAAACAAGAAAAGGGCCTAAAAGAAGGCAAGATTCAAAATTTATTTATCAAATCAGAAGCACAACACAAGCAAAGATAAACCCGAAAAAGAATCTGTCAGATGATGTAGTTACCGTTCCTTAAATTCCTGAAATCAAGTGGGATGAAAATCAAGCATGTGGGGTTAAATGGTTTGACTCTTAACTGTCCATTGGTGGTTCGATCGAGGCAGACACAAACCGTATAACTGTATAAGAAGAAGAAGAAGAGGAGGAAGGGAAGAAGTGAGGATTCATGGAGACTGTAAAAGCCAAAATCGTGGAAGAAAAAAGAAGCGGGGGGGGGGGAAGAGTATAGAAAAAGAAATGTCTGCTAGCAAGCGGCCACTAACTCCAGCTATCCACCCAAAATTGAACTAAGAACAAGAATAGATAAAGGAAGCCAACAATAATAATAATAATCAAATCAAAACTAACAACATAAAGGACAGAAAAGGTATAGTTCCACTGAGCAGCAATCGCTGCTTTTACATTATCATTGTTAATTATTGTTATTTATTTTTTTTATTTTTTTTTTTATTTTTTGATTTTATTTTCTTTAAGAGAAGGGGGGTTGTGTTCATATCATCCATCATCCATGGCCAGTGGACAAGTTCCACACGCTACCGCCTGGTTTAGCATTAAGATGACAAAAATACCCTCACATAAGCATGCAATAGTTAAAATATTGGATAACGACATTCGGCCTTTTCGGTGGGTTTGGCATTAGATGCCCCATGCTTTTTTCTAGAATGGGAGTAGTTTTGGTGGACCGGCAACCCATGGCCAACAAAATGGTGCTTTGGTACCTAGATATGCCACATGGCTAATCATCATATTAAGACTTAAATTCCATGGTTACGTAAACCCTAAGATTCCATGCTGACACAACAAGCTTTAGTTTGTTCAAAGTTGTACAAGTGGCAAAAACAAAGTATATAAAAAATGGAAAGTGTTTCTTGTGGGGGGAACGTGGTTCCTATGACATGGACAATGGGACCATACCGAAGCATCAACATGGATGTCATTTCGTATTTCATAGGGGGTGGGGTAGTTATATCCGCACCCATGTGTATGGAACAAAAACCATTTTTTCATATTAAATATTCAAACTACCAAAGGTACATGGACTAACAAGAACATTACAGATCGGACCATTTTGCCCCCAATTTTAGATAAAAATTTTAATTTACGATAATTTTACCCTCGACAAATATCGCATTACTGATCCATACTTGATATCAGTCTCCAACAATACTAATGTTTAATACCATATGGACTACGTTGATACAATATTGATACTTAATACCATGCAAATGATGAATGATTATTATCAAAGCCTAAACCTTAACATATAGCATCTTGAGACTATTGTTAAAAGAGCATCGTGCTAGAAGGTTTAAGCTACTATCTAAGGATCCTAAAACATTTCCTATTTACTATTATCAAGGATTCCCCTTCACCATGGCTTGAGGAAATCTCGATCCTCAGAATATATATCCATCTGTTGTAATTGCTACATCACTCTTTCTTTTTTGCTACACTACTCTTTCACGTAATGATAAAACTAATGTGCTAGTTCACCCATCAATTTTTTGTACATGAGTTGCTAACACACTAGAATTATCAAAGAAAAGAAGAACAAAGGTGGGTAGGGGACTAGGGAATAGGGACGAGGCCCCATGACAGGAACCATAGTTTTTCATAACCGAACCAAGCCGAGTTTTAGGATGGTCCGGTTCATTATGGTTTGACCGATCAAATTTGCATCACAAATTTTTTTTTTTTTTTTTTTAAGTGCAACCTCAAAAACTGAATAATACGTAATAAAATTTAAGGGTTTTAAGTGTTAAACATGTTTTTAGAAGGGTTTAACAACTACCAACTACCACAACGATGAATAACTTCTAGCGTATTTTGAAGGAGTCATTTATCTAGAAAAAAACTGTTTTAACGGAGCAGTTGGCCAACACCAAAGATGATGGAAAGCCAGTCAATGACGGATCATACCCTAAAATTTTTTTTTTCTTTTAAAAAAAAATTGATAGAGAAATAGAGCTTACCTGGTCTTCGCCGGCGGGAGAAATGTCTACGATGGGATGAGGGTAAGGCATGTAGGTAGCACGGTTTTAGTTATAGGTATCGTATCGGCTGATACTAGATCAATGCAGTATTGGTGAAGTGGCTATGAATCTTAGATTTTAGGTAAAAAAGTGGACTTTTGATGGAATATTGGACTAATATGGATCAATAACGGCAATATGTATTGGTATCAGTATCGGCAGTAACTGTTACTGGTGTTGATATCTTATACTAAAACCATAATACGCGCGCCATGAGCGGCGGGGCAAGGCCAAGGGATTCAAGAATCAGAATCGAAACCGATCAAGGCCGATCCTTGTATGGGAAAGGGCACTAAAAGTCTAAAACACCGATTCCGGGGCCAATCTAGCCTGATTTTGATCCTGATTCTGTGTTTTAAAACCTTGGTGAGCAAGGTTGTAGTTCATAGTATCGATGTCAGTATTGATTTCCGTTAATACCGATACCAATATGGATCAATCGTATCTTTTTATATCAAGTCAGTTCTAGTAAAAAAATAATTTTTGATTCTATGCTATATTATTTTTGGTGAAAAAGAAAGTTGTCAGGTTACTCGCAGGAAGGGTGAAATGACCACCCTTACCCAATAAATGAAAAATCCCACTCCCTTTGGATACCATATATGCATTTCATTGACGTCATACTGGTGCAGAGGTCACACAGCCTGGGAGTGAAAAAAAAATAAAAGAGAGGGGACCAAAAGGAGCGGGACGTCCCCCCTCAAGGTGCCCTGTCTAGTACCATTGCCACATCAAACTCTTCTTCAATCTTCTACAGTTCTACGTACTTCAGTTTCCATTATTATTAATAAAGGAAAGAAATCACTATTGTAAATTAATGAAGTAGAAGACATTCTTGTTAGCATTATTTTGTTTTTGATGAAAGTGTAATCACACAAACCACACATCAATCTCAAAAGGTTAATCAATTTTTAGGCCCGTGAAATAACAGATATACACAACACACACCACACTCACACATCTGATGTGAAACTAAACCCACACATTTCTTGTTAGCATTATCGTATGTATTAACAATAGCAGAAATATTATTATTATTATTATTTTTACACATGCTCTTATCCTCAACAAGTAGAGATTATTTCCCCCCACCATCTGCTTTGGATAGCATGGTCTTTGACATTCAGTTTTTGGCATCTAATATGCAATCCTGTTCTTTTGAATTTATTTCTAGGGAATGTAATGGTATCGTCCACTCCCTAGTTCGGAAGGCTGTGTCTATGGCATGTAAGATAATTAGGCATTGGCCGATATTCACTCTTCAATAAAGATATTTCATTCCAAAAAAAAAACACAAGTAGAGACATTATTCAAGAAATTGAGGACTATCAGGACCTCTCCAGTCCACCCAACTAGGACAGTGATTTAAAAATTGGATCCACCCAAATTAGAATTGGCCGGATCGATCCTGATTCCAACCGATTTGGATTGGATCAAATCTCCCAATTAAACTGGTAGTCCTTAACATCTATAGGTCGATTCTAGGGTTTTCCATGCCGGAACAAATTTTGTCAAATCAATCCTAATTCCGGTCAATTTGGATGGAACTAATCCGAATTGAATTTGTAATCTTTAAAATCAACACATCGATTCTAGGGTTTTTGAGGCCAGTTCCAATTGAAACAATCCATATCCCAATTCTAAGTGTTTGAAACCTGATCTAGAAGGACATGCAAAGTTGGGACTTTGTCATGATGGTTATGAATTATGAATCAAATTTTTTTTAAAGATTCTTAGGGTCTTTTTTTTTGTTCTTTTTCGGTAAAGGTCAGCAAAATAATATATCAAAAAATATAATATATAAAATTAAGGTCTAAACATATCCAGATAGAACAAAAAGAAACTGACTTGCACCCCCACCTTCTTAGGGTCAATATTTTGAAAACATGGTCTAATCACATATAATAATGGAAAAATATATATATACATAGTGAGATATACAATTGATAGATGGGAAATGGAAGGGGTCATTGTAAGTTATATCATCTCCTCATTTAGCCAAATCAAGGTGTAGTAAGTTTGATTAGGTGGATCGATCCAAGTAGCTATCCCTACAAAATTACGAAAGCTTGAGCCATTGGTCATTTTGACTATTCAACTACAAAAACATTGTCAATGGCCATAGAGTGATAGATCAAATTTATTGGTTTACCAGATGTTGGACTTCATTCTACTCTTATGTTATTTATTTGTCACCCACCCTTTTCTTTGTACTTATTTGAAAATTTTGACCTTCCAACCTTTTCTTCATAACATTTTAACTTATTCATATGTCCAAATGCATATGGATTAAAAACCACTGCGCTCCTCTCCTTTGAGGGCATCGCTCAATGAGTGTTCAATGAGACATCTAATGGCTCGGCATAATCAAATCGAGTGCGATACAATAGGGATAGAGGGAAAATGGTTGAAAATGAACCAAACCGAATCGAATTAAACCAGGTTGATTATGATTTTTAGAATATGAAACAAATGCCATACGATTCAATTTTTATTTTATTATATTTTTTTTTCAATGTGGGCCATCTTGAACCGAAGTGAAACCGAACTAAATGGCCATAACCAAACCTATTGACACTCAATATTATTCACTTCCTTTGTAGACAATTTTGAAAATAGGGGCGCAGATCTCTGTGCCACAACGCAGCCTATGTCTAGGCACAAGGGGGTGGGCGCAATAACCACCCTGCCCCCCTGAGTGGTGACTTTAGATCTGCTATCCACATGGGGATGGGTGGGGATAGATCTGAACCCTCCATGGAGGTGTGGGACCCGCCTCTAGGGTGTGGGTCCCATATCCCATGGAGGGGTCAGATCTGTGTCCATCTATTCCCATGTGGGTAGTTGATGTGGATTCTTGAATGGTAAGCCCATGTGTCTGGACACAGCCTGCGCTTCGACACAAAGAACATTCTCCTTAAAAAGTAATAAAGAAAAAAAAAAATACCAGCAATAACAGCCAACAGCTGCGCATTAAATGCGATTTCTATCCAAAAGAAAGGCCAGAAACAATTGGGTCCCACATCCTGATGGATCTGATCAGTCCTCACCCACAGCAAAGGAATGTGTGGGGTTCCGACTTCCGACCATGTATCGTGGCACGCGAGCCGCAAGGCGTGTTCGTAACCCAACCCACCAGGGACTGCTGGAGGAGTATGGCGTACCCATATGGGTAAGAGAAGAAACTGACTTACCGATGTGATGTGCCAAAGGGCCCCGGTGGCCGGTGAGTGAGGGTGGCTCATCTTTGAATATAACAATCGGGCCCTTTTGTTAGGTCTCCCTTAGATTTAATTGTTTCAGGGAAAAGGTTGGGTACACTGACACAGCTACTATACCGTAAGCTGTCCCTTATCTCTTTTTTTCTCTTTCTCTCTCTCTCCTCTTTCTTTATCATTTTTAAATGATTCCTCTACCCCTCTTATATGATGTCTCGTCTTACACCTCCATTGATGTCGAGTGTCACTTGCTACACAAGTGGGTGATATGCCCGGCCATTGTGTCTCTCTCTCTCTCCCCTTGTGAAATGACTCCCCTATCTCTCTTGTATGATGTCTCGTTTTACACTTGATGTCAGCCGTTTACATGTAGGTGGTGTGTCTATCTCTCTTCCATAGTTTTAAGTCTCAAGACTTAATAATTCCAAGCTTGCACCGGCAAGTCCGACCACAGAAATCGAAAACCTGCATAGCATGTTTATTAAACATGTCGGGCTTAAGCCTGGCCTGATTAACGTTTGGTCTTTCTCAGTGCAAGGGTGCTACCCGATTGCTTAGAGCTTTGTTTAGAGCCCATTTACTCAGCGTGACATGTTTACAGCCTGTTTAAAGCCTATTTATAACCCATTTAAAGATAAATGTATCATTAGCTCGTTTGAAGCCCGTCTATGACCCATTTGGCACGATTATTGGTAGCCTGATGAAAAAATGATATCCAACTGGCCGTTTAAAAATGGGACCATGCCTAGCCTATGAGGACCAATTACTTAAACGGGCGGTCACTATATGAGGTCTTAAAATGGGAAACACCGATTAGGCTCGATCGAAACAGGCCCGGCCTGACTGATTAACACACCTAGTTTTAAGGGAGGGTTCATTGTGTATGCCCACTGAATTTAGCTTGTGTCTAGGGAGGTGTGCACCTAGGGTGCTGCCAAGGGGCATCCAACGGTTGAGCTGCGCCACACACATCTAGGCACACGTCCAGGGATGTGTGCGGTACAACCCAACGGCTGACAGCACCCTAGGTATTCCCTGCTCCCTGGAGACGATCCTGATCCATGCCCACTAATCTAGGGAAATTTTCTATGCCATATTAATCACGACATAAGAAACGATTTCTTTAATAAAAAAAATCCCTATATGATCAGGAAGGAGAGAGAATGTTAGTGTAGGTCCATATAGTCAGGATGTGTAGCTATGGTTTTGTTTCTTTATAAGAGTTCTTGAATTATATCATCATACAGTTTATATATTTTTTGTAATTATTTAACAGTCACAGATGAGCTATACTCTCATGGTTCAACCATTTCAGGGTTGGAGTGAAGAAGACTATCTCCCTTCCTACCAAATAATAAAAGAACAAGACTATCTCCAAAAAACAAAAATAACCACAAGTCTTTGTCTATTATTAATGTAAGACCAATGAAGTCTTTGCCTTTGCATCAACAATTAAGAACGGGTGCTTGCAGTAGTTTCTCTAGACAAACACGTCATTCAAACTTTGCTGGTGGCCGGTGGCTGATGCCATACTCTCATCTCATACACTTGTAATGCTTGACTTGCCTTTGGATAATGTATGAATTCTTTTTTACACAAACAAAATTATGATTATCATTTAAATAAGTGACTTTCTTTTCTTACTGACAGTTTGACACCACTTAATGTGTCAAATAATTTGTAATTTTTTTTTAATGTAATATACAATTTTTTTAATGAGGATAGATATTGTAATTTCATATGTATATTTTAAAAAATATAATGACATAATGAAATCATTTTTAAATTATTTTTGAAAACTCTTTTATACCCTTAACTTAAAAAGTTTTTAAGAATAAGACAAGAGACAATTAAGAGAAAGTGTCAAATTCTAAACACACATTTAAGAAATGTCATTTAAGCTCTTCCTTTAAATAAGGAGGTAGTTTTCCTTCACCCATTGTCAAGGGAGCATCCTTTGACTGAGAAATTTAGATAGAGTGTAGAGAGTATTGAGAACCGTCGACGGGTATCCCTTGATCGAGGGGTTCAGACAGAGTGCAAAGAGTATCAAGAATCATTGAGGGGTATTATTGACTTTTTACTACAGAGGTAGACATTTTATGACCCTAGATGGGTATACTTTTCTTGCATCCACGGTGTAGAAAAACTTTCTCCTATAAATAATGAGAAAAATTCCCCATGATCATTGAGGTAGTTTACGATATTTGGCACCGTTATCGGTCGCTAGTGATATTGATACCGATACTGTTATGTATCGATTCTATCATGTCAAAAAAATGAATGTTTATATCATATTGACTGACTCAAAACCGATATTGAGACCTAAAATTGTGCCCACAATACCATAATGGAAATTTCTTCCCATGCCCTCTAACATAATGAGTTATGGGGTTCATAATAATACTCTCTCAAACAAAATGTGGGACCAAGGTTTTAAGAATTGGATTGGATCGACGGATTCTGGCCAAGGCCAATTTTGATTCTCCCCGATCCGTTCCAAAAAAAACCCTAGATGCTTGGAACATGTCGATTATGAGGCCAATCTAGATCCCAATTATAGGGTTTTAAACTGTGTGGGTTCCCCCTATTAAAGAATCGAGTCTCCTACCCTCTCATTGGTGCTATTTCTCGTTCTAACATCATAGGACACCTCTACCTATGTATTATTTTTAGGAGAAAGTTTCATACAACGTTAGAGTACAGTTTTAAACCAATAAGGGATAGGGTGACAAATCGTTCAATAGGAGTGAGCATTTAATAAAAAGAAAGAGTTTCGAGTCCATAGGTGATATGTGAGAAGACATGCATAAGAATCTACGTATACATTAGGGTCGTACATTTTTTTTCTTCTTTCTATTATTTATTTAAAACCAAAGAAAATTCGCAGAAACTACGTCAGCACTCTCTATTTTTTTCTTTTCTTGACATTTTATCTGTCCCCTATTAATGAACCCTCATCTGCCCCCTGTTTGGTGATTTCTTTACTCCATCAGCATCGAGAACCCTCTCTCCCTCTTAAAATTTATTAAACATATGAAAAGGAAGGGTTAGTGTTAAGGGACCAAACGGTCGTTGAATTGAGAACCAAAACTTAATTTCTTAACTAAAATTTTGTAACGTAAGAGTTTCATGCTCACACATAATCTAAAACAAACCTCATATTTTAATTGATTAAACTAAGGGGATTAAAATAAATAAATTAAAAAAAAAAAAGAAAAGAAAAGAAAAAGGAGAAAGAGTGAGAGTGACAAATGTAACTAAAAGAACGAAAAAGAAAACAACTCCAAAGCACGCAATTAAGACGAATTCTTGACGTTAACAGAGGAGAATAAAGGTGGTTTATGGGCCTTAATAAATGTTTAGTTATTATCACTTAGGATAATTTATAATAAACATACTTAGTGCATCTATTGACATTACATAGAAGTGACGATTAATATACATAATACATCCCTTATTATTCTTTCTTTATTAAATGTTTTTAAAATTTTTATTCAAATTATTATTTTGTTCTTCTTTGTCTTCTTCACAGCTGCACTCCAATTTCCATGTCTAACTCTAAGATGCCGTATGCCGTATGCCGTATGCCGTCAAAACAAATGATATATTTTTTTTTTGGTAGAAAAAACAACAAATGATATCACGTGCCATGAAATCCTGATACATACGTGGCACAGCTCTCTACCGTATACCATCTCTACACGTGGAAGCAATGTTATTGGCATCAGTTTCGGAACCGATAACGATCTCAATTGATACTGATGTGTGTCGATCGTATTGAACCATTTTGCCCTTCAAAATATTGATATCTTGGGTTTTGGCATTACTAATACTATGAGAAAAGGTTGCCTGTGCTAGCGGTGGAGGCTAAGCCAACAGCTCTTCTCTCCTCCAAGAATCTTGCCCCTGTTGTGGGATCGCTGTGCCCCTTCTGATTGGTGGCTCCCCACACTCCCAACACCAAGAACCCTCTCCCCAAATATACTTTTAGGGTGAATGATCTCTGAACTGATGGTGTTGGGGATACACCTAGAAAGATCCTAGGGTTTCTTTTGTGAAAATTCATGGTAGGACAATGGGGAGGTAAAAGACCAAGTTTCCGTTCACCCAAAGTGTAGGCATTGGGATCTTTATCCCCTCCAATTTCCTACCCAACCAGGTCCTTAGTCCCCCTAACAAGAGAGGCGCAATGATCACCCTACTCCTACCCAAACACTCTGGCCGGATAGAACCCACCCCCTTTTATTAGAGGAGATAATTTTCCTAATCGGTGGTATCGTTACATTGCAATTAGGAAGAGGTAATTTGACCAGTAAATAATATGTAGGAGTATATTGATGATACAAGACTTCAATCACGAGATCACATCACCTGTGGAGAAGGAGTTCTTCTACCTTTTTTTCAAGGGTAAAGGAAAACTTAACCCTTAAATAGAAAAAGAGACCAGAGAAAAGCTCCCATGACAAGGCCAAGCAGTCTGGTAGTGGTCCCCTCCTCCACCTCCTTCAAACCAGAGAATCATATCTATGTCACTATGTGGTTAAAAAAGATAAACTGGTTATTCCTGTGGCTAACAGGTTGCCTAGAAAGATCCTTATGCACATAAACCCCGTGGACATAACGATGTGTGTGACACATTGGCGTTTGCCTAGGCCTGGTGGGGTCAGGACCTCACGGGTGGCTAATCGTCTCGCCAGCAGGTGATACTGATTCACCAGACATTGATCAATTTCATCAGAAAAATTATCCAAAGGTATTTCACTAGTTACCCTGATCCACATCATGTATTCACTTATATAAACCATTGCCACATTTTTTCTGCCACGAGGGCAAAGGTGTCAAACGGTTCAATTCTAATTTTAAGGTTTGATTACGGTTTGATTCAACATACAATATGTACAAATTGAATTCGAATCGCAACTGAATAATTTTTATAATTTGGTTTTGGTTCCTTTTGGTTTCATTCAGTTTGTATATAATTTTGATAATTCGTTTAAATTCGATCTAGGACTCTAGGTAGAATAACCTACTGAAACAAATAAAATTGAGAAAGGAAATTACAGCCTCAGCCTCAGCCTCATGAAGATGCAGTCCCACAATGTCAAATCTAGTATTTTTCAACCCTTTTTACACAACTCAACAAAAACACATGATTGCACAGTTTAGTATGTTTTAGATTCGTTTTGGGTTTGGTTTATATGGGTTATGCTTCATTCATTTCCGCTTGCTTCAAATAGACAGTTTTTAGTCTAAAACACCGAAACCAAACTTAACCAAATGAAATTTTACTTTCCAAAAACCAAAACTGAACCAGATTTTTCCTTTCAGGAAACATGAATTATTCTGTACAAGGCCTCTGCTACATGCATATAAGAAGAACTAGGACAATCCACTTAGTTTTGAGCCACATGGAGGATAATGTGGCAAATTCCATCACATTTGATGGGTGGTGCATCCCCTTGATCAGCCACCTGTCAACTTTGATTATCCAACAATTACATGGTCCCACCTCATACCATAGTATAGGCATCGATATCGGTGGCCGAATCGGTCATTGTCGATACTGATACTGATACAATATGGATCAAGCCCGTATCGACCCATATTGGTTCATATCGTGTGTAAATTAAAAAAAGTGACTTTTTGTTTGATACTTCCGATCCATAGCGGTATTGAATCGATATCACAATATTGATATACATATCGGCCAATATGCCAGTACGCTACGATACTTAGAACCATGCCTTGGTACTGGACTTCTCCTTATTTCAAGTTCATGACTTGGATTGGCTGATAACTTATAGGTAGTAAGGGATGGTGATGCCCAAATGTGAACCAAAGAGTGCTAGGTAGGACATGGCAACTATACCACCTTCTGCACTTGGCCCTGCACAATGATGTATAGATATTTGGAGAAAATTTTTCACCACCGGGCATTCATCCAAGTGATGTGATCACATGATTGGACTCCTGGACAGTGAGTCGTTCCATCACTAAACTCCCGTCCATAACTGTAAGTGGTCGATAATGCCCTTCCCAAATCCAATCCAAGGGTTAGACAAAGTGGCTTAAGAGTCTCCCTCTTCACTGCGGGTGAAGGGAATCGAGGTCCTATTTTATTACCTGAATGTTTTCAATTGTATTTTTCCTATCTCCAGAACTTAACCATGATCATCAAGTCAAGAAGCACTATTACCTGCGACAGGCCGCATACTTCTTATAAAGTTAGATCCTTCCCTCGGGTAATATTGTAAACAACACCTGTTGCTTGCACTGCCATTTCTTCAGTTTGATTTTGTCCACTAGAAACTCCAACTCCAAGCATTACAGTCCCTGAATCTTACATTATAATCATCTCATTGGAAAAATCCATGTTTACTAAACCTGGGATCTGCATCTCAAAGGAATCCCAAATATCAGATACTTTGTACACTTCAGTACTGGGACTTCTTCACAAGGAGACTGAACCAACAATGAATTGGGAAGCTCACAGTGACATGTCCAAGAGCCCTTGAACACATTAGCAGAGCATATCATCCATAGGAACGAAAACTCCTTGAAGAGGTGACCATAATTGTGTCTACAGAGCCCCACAACTTTTCTTTTTCCTGTAAAGCCTGCAATGAGGCAGTATCTAGTTACAGGGTGATGGGGTAAAAAAACTTCCAACTCCAGCAGACAATTACTATGGATATACTAAGCAGGATCACATACACATCGAACATTTGCAGAGGCTGCATCCTAACAAAGATTCAATAGAGTACTCATTATATATTATTGCCTTTATTGGAAATATTAACGGGCCAAGGAGGGAAGTGTGAATTATTGGTATTTCTGCATTTGTCATTCGGAATAGATTCTGGGTTAGAACGTATTCTGAAACCTGATTCTTCTCTATTCTCTGGCTTTGGAGCGAGTTCTCTAGTCTAGACCCAGAATCTATTCCAAGAATGCATATCAAACACAGACTAAATTTACTGTGGGTTCAGGGCCCAACCAAATTCTAACTCAACATAGCCATCAAACTAATTAAAATAAAATTCTAGTATAACTTATCAAAATAAATAAATAAAAATCAGCTTCTACCTTCAAGCTAATTTAATTGAATTAAACATATAAGGTAGTATCAATCCACAAAATGCCAATACAATTTGAGAAACCTAGGACACTTTAATAGGGAGATCAAATTGTTAAACATACGGAAGAATTTATAGATGTGCCATTAACCGATCAACTCGACTCAGACTTGAATAATATTTAAAATATTGTCAGCCTGCCAGGTCACAAACAAACACCAAAATCTCAAGTTGGGAAGATGACTCTAGGCAAGGGTTTGTACTCTGTTATCGCTCTGCATTCAATTAAACAAACTATGCAAATTGGAATAACAAATCAGATGTCAAACAAGCAGGTAGGATTACTCATCTCTGATTAGTTGGTAGGCCTATGCACCAACACCAGATTTCTGTGAAGAAGAAGATCAATCCCATAAAAATTGGAACATAGACAATGAAGCATAAATAAATATAGTTCTGTGCAGCTAGAACCAACAACTGGAAAGAAGACATGAGTTTTCAATTTTAAGGAAGTTTTCAAATGAAAAAACAAGATCAATGACTGAATCCCAATAGCAGCCTTTAGATTATAGTAGTAAGTAGTAACTCAATCGTACCAAAACCCCTACTACAACTAGGACTAACCCTACAAGTTATGAGAATTAACTCATATGCTGCACAACAATCTCATGAAAGCGAAACAGGCAGACATGACCTGTGTCACTGCATTTCAAAAATACAATTCAATAATGACAATACAACACCTGCAACTGAGCATAATAAGAATTTCTCATATTTTTTCTTTCAAATACAAAGGCAAATGCAGCCCCAACGTCAACTGCAGGAGATTAATAACCTAATAGTGTAAATTCAACATAATAAAAAATTAGCTGGACTCTTACATCCACACAAAAAAACACCCCTTTGCTTCTTAGGTGAAAAAGATCAACTTGAAGTAGAAGTTCTGCAATCCCATATAAGAGTATGATCCAAATGGCAACCATCTGATTGATATCAGATACCTGTGTTGCCATGACTGGAGCATAACCTTCAGACAAACATATAAAGAAGGCAACTCACCAGTGGATAAAATGCCTAATCTGGAGATCACAGCCCCAATCTTTTTGTATGTTGTTTATCAACCTTCCTGTGAGGGTATCTTAAAGTTCTGATTGACATGCATGGAGTTTGTACTCAATGTTGCTAATCAACAAATACAACTTCCCGTTGAAATTCCACGAAATCACCACTGAAGTTATACTACACACCTCTTCTTGCAAACAAGGGTGATAAAAGGGAGTGTAATGGATAAGAAGAAACCTTGACAAATATCGATCTCAGCTGCATATCTTGAATGAGTTAAAAAATAAGTTGAAGGAAACTTTCTTTCAATGAAGAAGAAAAGAAAAGGTTTTCTTTTTTTTGTGGGGGGGGGGGGGGGGTGTGGAGTTAAGGATCTATGGATCTAAAGGGTTGGACAAAAATAACCATTAGCCACACAGTTCAAGATATTACTTGGCAAGGCCAAGTTCTTACCAGTTATGATGCAAAGGCATGGATCCATAGACTTATTCCAATTGGTATTATTAGAGTTATTGGCATTTTCAAGTTGGGCCAGTAATGGTTATCTTTTAGTAATTGCAAGTCATAGAATTACTATTAATAATAAATCTATTTTCTATTTTCGGGTAAAAACAAAAATTACTATCAAACGTCATTCAATTTCTCTTACTTTTAGAAAGTTATCATGTTTTAAAGTCATGCAAAAAGTTTTTGTTAGCTTGGGAGTTAAAATTTGAGTTACAGTAAGGTTCAAAACAACAACATACCATTCTTGTAACCAAAGTTGGTAAAAAGAAGTTGTAACCTTACTTTTTTGCCTTTTTAGTTTAACACACAACTTCTTTTAACGAAGTTAAAATCCTGGCATTTCGCATGTGTAATTGAAGAGTGCAAGACAATGACATAATGGTAACTCATTTTCAAATTATTTTGAAAACCTTTTTTTAACCCTAATTTAAAAAATATTTAGGAATAAGACAAGGGGCAAAGAAAAGAAGGTTACAACTTCTCAGTTCACCACTTCTTTGGTTACAAAAAGATGCACCCATATGTAATGTTAGCCCTTCAACGTCCAACAGTCAATGAATCTTCTGCTCAGGCATCTTTCAAAGGAGTAAGTGATAAGGATAGAAATCCATCTCCAACGGCTTATCTTGTAGAACCCAATATCCTATCTACATGTGATAACGGCTCATGTGATAAAAATGCCAACTCAGCCATTGTATCTATCACTACACCAGCGCACAAAGCTACTGCAGCAATACAGTTAAACTCAAACTCTTCCAAGCTCAAGGATAGTGACCGGATTCACTCAAGCACATTAAACCGCAAACCCTATTGTATTTATCCTTGTGACTTCAAAACGCCTAACTCTAAACATCTATATAAAGAGAGAATAGGTGAAGGTTAAAACAGTGTGAGAAATACAAGTTGTGTGGACGTAGGTTTCCAGTGAAACCGAACCACGTTAAAAACGTTTTCATTGTCTTCTTCTTCTTCCTCTCTTTGCTCTCTCATTTAAGATCAAACAAAAGGCTAGGAAAATATTTGGAGAATTAAAGCACCTCCAATTCTAAAATCTTTATCTTGAAATGCATTGTTGGTGCTGCTGCTATAGGAGATAATCTTCAAGAGCGAAAATGGGATTCAACTTGCCCTTTGTATGGTGAAGATGAGGAATCAATTTCATGCTTTTTTCGGATGTCCTAATGATATGTTAGATGCTCTAAACTTGGTCTATTAGGTTTGGACTTATTCGGTCACTTTGATTGGAGGACTTCCAAGCCTCTTCTTCTGTTGCTTATTTTCAAAAAAATAAAGGAGTTGCTGCCGTCTCCTTCATCCTAGACCTGCAACTTATGTCCTATTTGCCCGTAATATGCTGGAACTTATGGGTAAACTTTAATCGAGCTGCTTTGAAAGAGTTTTTCCTAATCCCTTTATCTTTGATTCTCAAGATTGACACAGAATTTAAATCCAAGAATTTTTTAGACCAAATGCATTTTTTTTAATGTTATTGGTACTACTTCTATGAAAGAAAGAAACATCAACCTCTGCTACACCCCAAAACTTCTTCAATTTTTCTTTAATGTGGGTCCATCCGCATGAAGGCTGTCGGAGCTCTGGCTGGAGTAATTATTTTAGACCTGTCTGGTTCCTTTGTAATGCTAAAGCTTCATACTTTCTTTCTTCTTCAGCTCCAATGGCATAGGCAGAAGCTTGTCGCTTGGCTGCTTAGCATTGACAGAATGAGCTTGCTTTCAGATATACTATTTATACTTTTCTGTTTCCCAAACCAATGTGAGACAGAGTAGGTAAGAAAGTTATTAAATTGTGTTAGGATCTGTGCAAATGACTGGTCAAACTAACTAAGCAAATCCATCACCCTAGCAGGCAATGCATAAAGTACTGCATCATTACAGTAAGAGCTATAATCTTACCTTTAAGAATAAAAGAAAAAGAAGATGCTTTAAGAAGACTATGTTGACCAACCTTAATACATGTTTTAAGCATAGAAGGATAACATCCAAAAGAATTCATTTCTCCACTATAGCTCTCCATCATATAAAAAATTCTAAAAATTACACATTTTGTTGTTTTTTCGTCCCAGTTCAATCGAAAGATAGAAAATCCCATAATTGCTCCAAACAAGCTTCACTGAGAATAAAGCTTGAAAAATTACACACTTGCAGCCAAAACAACACTTAAGGTTTAAGGGTACTCATGGCAAGCTTCAGGTGCAAGTGTGTGCAAAGGGCACATAGCATCTTCTTCGACTGAGACAGAGAAAACAATAAAATCAATGACGAACCTGAAGACCACTCCCAATCGCATCATCCGATTCACAGCATTGTTACCGCCACGTCCAATTCCGATGACCTTGATGCGGTAGCTTTCGGGAGAGGCGTAGAGAGAGCTGGAAGGAGTGTGGCTTCGTTTAAGGGTTTGGTGATGGAGATATGGAAGGGACGATCAACTTCGAAGATTGTGAATTTGTGATTGTGAACGAATAGCTTCTCGCATTTGCCCTCTTCGCTCAGCTTCACAGGCCATTAATAAAGGTTAGTGGAAGTGGAGTGAACGACATATTTACATAAACACCCTTGGATACCTTTCTACGCCATTTTATTAGAGACGGTCTCAAAAAACAGGGAAACAGGGGAAGAGGGAAACAGAAGATATGACGAGTCAGATGATTACTCTTCTCTCCCCTCCATTTTCGTTTTCGTCAAACTTTGTTCCCGCAAAGGGTTCAAATCTCGCGGTTTTTTGCCACTCCAGAAATCGAATTCCGACGGCTATCTCTCGAAACTCCAGAGTTCAAGTCCAAGATAAAGCATCTCTTTCTCTTGTATCCAACCTAATCTCTTTAGCAGCCGTTGTGGCGACTCTAAACTCAGCTTTGCCCTCCATTGCAATCCCATCGCTAAACTCTCAGACAACTCCCTTTTCCCCGACCACTCCATTCTCACAATCTAAGAAGTTGGAGACTGGATTAGAAGATAATGGGTGAGTGTCTCTCCTTGATTTCCTTCCTTGAAGATATCTATGGTCTCAGTGAATGTTTTGTTGTTATTCCAGGAAGATTAGACCATGTCCCTCCATAAATCCGGGTTGCATATCCACAAACCCAAAGTCTTCATCCTTCGCATTCCCGTGGGTGATTCCAGAAAATTCTTTGGATAATGCGGTTCAGGTGATTTGAGATTAACTCTTTTCCTTTCAACTTATCTATTTCATAGCCCTTGGGTTCCAATTGAAGCTAGTAGGGTTTCTCGTGTTGCAGAAATTGCAGGAAGCCATCATCGAAACTCAGAAGAATGCAAAGATTCTGGTCATCAAAGATACCCCATATGGTAAAATTGAAAACTTTGTTTCCTCCATTTTGTTTTCGTCAACCTATTGCACCATTATCGAAAAATTGGCCTTCAAACCATGATTTTCCTGACTTCTTCCTTTGTGCAAATAGTAGGGGTGTGGGGGTACATGCAGTCTTCCAAATATCCCAATTATGCTTCATATTCAGTTGCTTCAATTGATTTCATCGGACTTACCTGTGCATATTGTGTATTCTCTGATGATGGTTGTGTTCGTTTTGAGTAACAATGGTGGATTGATGCTCAAAATTCCTTACCATGTTCCAGTCAAAATAAGGCTTCCTAAATCCTTTAAGCTGGCTATCATCCCTGGCCACCACTGGTACTGATAATGGCATCCACTAATCATTTTGTGAGAATTTTGTTTCTAATATAATTAGTTGCGTGTCGCCCCTGCAGGCCAATATCTGCAAGTTTATAGGTTAACAGAGCTTTCTGATGTCATGTTTTGAGTATAACATTGTAAGGATCTGTGTTGATGATCCCTTCATCTTGTTGTTCTGTACAACTTGCACTCTTGAGGCCCTCAAGATTCATATTTGAAATTCCTTGCCATGTCCTACTCAAAAATAGGCTATCTCAATATGAACCTCTGATAATTATTTCCTTACTTTGTTTCTTAAATCATTACTGATTGCTGCTGTTGCAGGCCAATACCTACAAGCAGAGGTTGATGGGGGTTTCAGCCCCGACGTGCTGGAGTTCTTGGTGAAAGGAGACACAGTTGCCTACAGATCCGTTGCTGCTAAGGTCATTTACATTTACCCATTCACTACAGCTTTAGGAGACTCTAAAGGGCAGGAGGAGAGAATGAAGAAGATCGTTGACCAGTTGGGGTGGTATGCTCCAAGTTTTAATACCATGGATTGATAATGATATTTTTCTGAAAGTTGGAATAGAATACCTTCAGAAACTAATCGTCCCTTCCCATTCATGATTACACCATATGTTTTCAACATACAGGGATTCAGATACAATTGTATGCACTTATTGTCCTGCTTTCACAATTCCAAATCAGAATTTGAAAACTGAAGCTGGGTTTCCCCATGTCCCTAAAGATAGTTAACTCTTGATGATTAAACCATTTGCCATTTTCAAGTACAAAGTATTTTAGTGAGAAGTCCAAATCATGGAAGTAATGGAGTGTGACAATTTTGCTCCACTGTAGTGTTCAGGATTAAAATTACTTCATCTATTTCATCATTTCTGTGTAGCAGTTTGTAGTTTTTGCAAACATCTTGATCTTATGAATCTAGGGGCCATTGCTTGCGGCAATGTAAAAGGTTTAGGTTAACAGGGATCAACACTGGGTAATGGCCCTTTATCTTATGAATCTGATCTCTTCGACAAAATTTAACAATTGACACCTAGTTAAAATAGGATCTTAAAATTGTTGGAGGTTTGTCACATGAATGTACCTATATAGTTACTTGAATGTAATGAAAAGCCTTATTTTTTTCTTCAATTTACATTTCTACTATGGCTTAAGATAACTCTTTGGGCTCTGTTGCAAGTAAAGGGAAGGGAAGGGAAATCAGTTTTGAAAAGAAGACTGTGTACTCTACCTAAAATGGTTGTTTCGGTGAATCATCTTTTGGGTATGGGCATGGTTTCCTCAGCTTACTTGTAACTGAATTGGAACTATTGTTCAATATTGTACAAGTGGATGCTGATTTATACATGGTTAACTTAGCATTGTTAGATCTCCTGAGTCCGTTTTTAGGTGATCCTCAATAGTAAGTCTAATCTCCTTAGGGAATTATAATGAGGAAGAGTTCGGTTCTTATAGGATTTGCAAGAGGATATCAGATTGTTGTTCAAAAGGAGGCATAGCTTATTAGATCTTATGAACTTTAAATTCTTTTTTGTCAAGTTTGCATCATACCTGTACTTTGTAGGGAAAATCTTGAATCTGGGGTGCATTTAAAATTTTTTTTACAAAAAAAAATCATGGGAAATCCTCTCAGTAAGATTTTTTTTCTTTTCTCCCCCAGCTAGCCTTGAATTGGGGCTTTGCAAGGACTTAAAAAGATCCAAGCCCAGCCAATAATAATGGGCTGGACTGAGCCTAGGCCAGTAATTTTTAAAATTTTTGAACTGGTCCTACCCAACTTTACATGTTGAAAATCAAATTAGGCCCAATTATTTCATGGGCCAGCCCTTGAAAACTCGTGCAGAAATATTAGAAGTGAGTCCATGGCTCAATAACTGAACTAATTAGAGAAGAGCCTTTACAAATTCATGCGCAGAGATGTCAATTGGTCGGTCTAAACCTCCTGGGGATATGCACTTCAAACGATAAGCCACCAACCAACCGACCAAACGATTGTTTGCAGAAATGATCGTTCACATCTCCCCCTTTGAAATGACCTCATGCCCTTTCTATATGATGGTCGGTCCTACGCCTCCAATGTTGTGCACGTGGGCGGTGTGCTTATCCCTCTCCTATAAATCGATTTGAGTTAAGCACAAAAAAATATACCAATTTTTAATGAGTAAATTCTTTCTCAAGATGAATGGAAAAAAATGGGACACAATGAAGATGAAACTTTTCATTTTAATTAATAATGGGATTACAAGTCTTCTCTAGGCAATGCTAAAGTGTTACAAATAAGTTTCGCAAGTCAGTTCTATAGGCTAATAATAGTTCAAGATTTTGGTTAGATCGAATCTAGTACATTTTAGCTGCACAATTTGTTTGACCATTTCCACAGGAAAAATGGTTATATTTTGGCTTAAAATTTTATGATAACCCTAATCGAACATTTCTAACCTATTGGAACCATTAGATTGTTAAAAAATACATCCAAAATGGTAGTTTGGTTTTGGACCTTAGCTGTTTTGATATATGTCATACCTTATTGTATACTTTCTCTAATATAGCTTATTCTATATAGATTGGAATCTTACACAATTCTAGCTCAAATCCGATAACCGTAAAATAGATGCATTATAGTAATACCTAACACCTCGTTCCACTAAAAAATGTAGGTAATTTGACAAAAATTAAATATTGAATTTAATGTTTTTGAACTTTTTTCCCTTCTATTGTTGAAAATCACGAAATGCATTACCGAAATCGTACAAGAACCATTCTCTTACGTTGCAAGGCACATAGATGGAATCCACTCACTCAATTGGATTTCATTTATGCGACTTGTAGCATATGAGAATGATTCTTGTACGAGAACATGATCTGTGCTCACACAGAGCATATGCCATCCTTTCTCTTCCCTCTTCTGGAAAAAAAAAAAGGCCTTATCCCTATGATTGGTATATATCGATAATTTATTATTGAAACGACATGCCGAACCCTTGTCTTTTAAACTACTTCACAGGGCCCTTCACGATTTGCCTCACTAGAAAAGCAACTACAAGTCCCAACTCCTAAGAAAAAAAAGTTCACCAAGCATGGAAAAGGTCGAAAAATTATCCTCTCCAATTCTTTAAAGTATGATAGTGCGACAGTGCTAGGTGAAGATGTCAACGTCTGGTAGCTGCCACATCCAACGGTCCATATCAATGAACTCAAATTGTTGGATGAAATAGCTGCCAGGTGTCGACATCTCCACCTAACACTACTGCACTGCCATACTTTAGGAATTGGAGAGGACGTAGGGACCCCCTCAGGAGTCGGGCCTTTTCTATTCCCTCTACCGCAAGTTGGCAATGACCAAAGGTAAAGTCTTCCAGAATTCCAATGGACATTAGGACTGTTAGCTTTTAAGCCTTAGATCAGTGTTGTTGATGAGAAGGAAGCAGCCGGCGTGGGACCCCTGCACTGTGTCGTGTGGCATTGCACGAATCGAACAATAGAATACTGATCCCACGAGCACGAGGGATTTGAGCGGCGGGGGTTACTAGTTGGGAGTTAAATCAGATATGGAAACAACATTCATGTTAGGCAGGGTAGGAATAGGGTCCCATGAGCATGACAGATCAGGTGTTTGATAAAATATCCCAATAGAAACTGCGGGTGAGCAGAGCAGAATAGGAGATGAGGGTTGACGAAAACAGAGCATATCATAATAAAGTCATGTGGATGGCGTGAGTGACCATTTCTTCTTCATTAGTTATTGCTTTTTATTTCCATGGACCCTACTCCGAAGGGCCGAGAAGGAACCAGTTCGACCACCACCCTGGGCCCTGAGGGCAATGGAACGGCCGCAACAGTACTGGAAGAGATTTATGAAGATTTTCATGCCACAGTGGATTTACACAAGCAGAAACGTAGTTAAATTGTTCAATATTTTATGCTTAGGATCTGTAGTACATGAAACATTTTGAAGAAAATCCCTTCTACCACCTTTCTTTTATTATATCTTCTCATCTTGTTTCTTGGGAAAGACTCTGTGTATCCAAGGAGTTTAACTGTTTTAAGGAGGTGCCAACTTCAATTGCTCATTGGTTAGCTCCACTTGTTGTATTGTCTCACTGTTTACCTTTTTAATAGTTGTATTTATTTTTCTGTATGCAAAGGCTTTGTATTTAATTTAACTGCTTTTCTAGATAATTGTGTGAAAGGGAAAAGTGAGGGAATAGGCTTTCCTTTTATGGAGCGCATGTCGCCCTGCACCAAGGAAGATAAACTAGCACCAAGGATTTTAAACTTAGAAATGGGGATCTGGGATTCCTAATTGACTGGAATTGATTCCAAAAACCTAAGAATTGGCTCCGCAGACCATAAACCTAACAATCTAGTACCAACTCCCAACTCCCAACTCCCAACTAGAATCGATCAAGGTAGGAATTGAAATCAGTTACGAGTCACGACAATTAGATTAATCTAAATCCGATTTTTTAAACCATGATCAGCATCCTTTTTTTTTTTCTCTCTCTCTCTCTCTCTCTGACATATGTAACATTGTTACTACCAAAAAAAAAACACACACACACATGTGACATTCCTATCCTACTATATATGACAGGTGAAGAAAAGAAATGAGGTATCTACCAAAAAGAGTAGAAAAGAAATGAGAGAGATTAGATATGACCCATGAAAATGGCAATAAAATGGGCAGATCTTGTCGTGTGTGATTCTTGTCTTGCTATACAACAAAGGAATTCTCCATTTAGTAGAAAAACACCCATTCATTTGGCACTCTCTTGTAGTGCCAAATGAATGTGAGGCCCTTTAGAGGCGACTTAAAGATTCTTCTTTCTCTTGCGGTCTCTATTGAACTGAACACAACATAGAAAAAGAAATGGGACATATCATGAATTATTTCAATCATAATTTTTGCCATGTGATGGCATTTTGTGGTAATTTCAAATATTGGTCTGGATTGGCTATGTGTGTATTTTTTTCTAGGTAGATTTTGTATTCTCAGACAATAAAATCAATTATTTTTGTTTCATCTGAGAATGAAAAATTACGATCTGAAATGAATGCATACCAAACACAACCTTAAATTCAATCAAATATCGCCAAAAATGATATGTCGATGCATCCATGTGTTTTTTTCCACTTTTGATGGAGCATCTATGTTTTTGTTAGATGTGCATTTTTTTGCTTGCACCTATTTTATAATTCTTTACATTTTCAATACCTTTTTTTGGGAAAAATGAATGCTAACCAGTGGTTTATGTGCTTAGACACAAACCAATGCTTTTCTGTGTGTAAAGATTGTTCAGCCGTCAGTGAAATTGAGAATCGCATCCAAACCAATACCTCTATATGCATTTTCATTGGTTACTCTACTGGTGCAGGGGTTGCTCGACCGGGTTAGCGTTCTCTTGCCTTATTAGAGAGGGAAATCCTCAAATAAGGCAACGAGTGGAAAAAACATATTGAATCTTTTCTCCACGGGACGACGACAGATACAAAAGAGCTCGAGCTCGTGCTCTGTTGACTGGTAGATAGAGAGATTGGAGAGAAGGCAAACCTTCAAAACTTACTTGTCGGCAGTTGGATTTATGATCCACCGACGATGTCTCTGTTAGAATAGTTGGAGTGAGGTATTGAAACTTGAAAGCTATGCTATTCCCATTTTTCGATTTATGTTCCCGAAGTTCAATCATAAAATGAAATAATGGACTCATATCGACCATCGAGTGAGAAGACAAATGCACCAGAACCAGAAGGTCCAAAATTATTCAACTTGTCCAAAAACCCGAAAAGGGTCATCGTCATTTAATTCATAAATATTGCTGTCAATGATTGAAGAGCAAATGATTCAGTAACTGTTCTAAAAAACTTCAAATATCAATCAGTTTGTATTAGAAGAGTTTGGGGCATTTCAGCTGCAATTGGTGATCGACCGGAGGTTCATCTTCCAACCTCCTGAATCTTCAAACTATAGCTTGAAAGAATCTAGTCCACGACAAGTTGTCATGCAATATTTTGCAGGGAGAGACGTCTATCATCTGCTCCAAAATCCTTAAATATCAGTTTTCGATTTGATTTGATTTTTTTTTTTTTTTTTTGGATTCTTAAATAAAGAAATTGAAGTAATCACTTTGTGCTCTTTATTCTTATACTTCAAGTGATCCTACAATTCAAGACTTCCCATCTACGAGGAAATTGGCTTCTGGGTTTAGTTTGTCTGAGAAATGCTTCCATTACAGAACAGGTTTAGGGTGTTCATCAATAACCGATGGCTTGTGTTCGTGGCTGCAATGTGGATTCAGTCTTGGGCGGGAATCGGGTACTTGTTTGGGAGTCTCTCACCGGTGATAAAGAGCTCTCTGGACTACAATCAGAGGCAGATTGCCATGTTGGGTGTAGCCAAGGATCTTGGGGATAGTGTTGGATTCCTTGCTGGCAGTTTGTATGGGGTTTTGCCTATTTGGGGGGTTCAACTAATTGGTGCTCTTCAGAATATTTTTGGGTATGGATGGGTTTGGCTGATCGTAACCAAGAGAGTACCAACTATGCCTTTGTGGGTGGTGAGTCCATATGGTTTCTGATTTTTCTGTACCCGATTTCTTCTTCGCTTGTTTATTTGCTTTGATGAACTTCAATTTTGTCCTTCTGGGTCTACATTTTTCTGTTTATTCAATAGTTTTTATCTTTCAGAAGGATTGATGTTCTTCGATTTGAATTTACTTTTAAGTTTTAAGAACATGTCAAGTTTTGCTGATCTCTCTCCTACTCCCAACTGATCAATTGTGCAATGAGTTTCATGATATAGTTCTGCCATTATTTCCTGGTAGACCAGAGACATAAATTATAATCCTTGGAGCTGCCACTTCCTTCGTCCAGATTGTGTTCTAATAATTAAGATGCCTGAACCAAGCTGCTTATTTATCCTTTTAATTAATCGGGCTTGTCTGTTTTCATGTTTGCAGAATTGTATTTCACATTGACTAATGTTCTAGGGATTTGTCATCTAGATCGGGCTTTCTTATGTTCTGTCGAAAAATGTTTTCGTTCATTAAATTAGTGAACTCTGTTATGGCTTGAATTATGTAAATCCATGAAAGCAGCACTTGCAGTAGTAATATATATTTGAATTTTAACTCGATTTCCTTCTTTTTTTCTCCCATTGCTTCATACATATTTCTGAGGTCTCTACTGGTTTGGATGAGTTTGATGCCTAGAAAACTAATCGCCTGCTTCCACACCGTGTTTGCTAATTCTCAGCAAATAGCTTTATTAGTGGGACATTGTAAGTGTCATCTTTTTAAGATTGATGAATTGGGGCATCTGATACAATTTTTCTCGATTTTCTACTCCTTCCAATATAAAACATTTTTCCTGTCTATTTTCTCTCGATTTAGATTTTGTATATATATATTTTTTTCAATTTGTGTTTTCATTTCAGTTGAAAATATAAAAGGGTCTAATGTTTTTGTGTTAGCCTGTCCCCTCCTCCCCTATGGGATTTAATGAACCTTTTTTTTTGGGTAGTTTCGTCAATTAAATTGATCACAAGAGGTAGTGATCCTATTTCTGCATTTTTCTCCCTTGATTTACTTCTGTATTTTCATTTTACTTAATTTCTGTAATTGTTATTGAATGTGAAGTAAGCAGTTTTGCTGCTTCAAGTGTAGTGCTGTTGTTCTCTTTCTTCTTTTTTCTTTGGGGATGTGGGATTTTATGGGAAGATATATAATTTCTTTTCTCCTTCCATTATAATATCTGAATTCTCAGAGGCACAGAAAATAACCTTTGAAAAGTGGTTCCCACTACTATTGCATCCTAAAGTTCATTATTGTGATTCAGATGCTTAGGGGAATTGACTTTATTATTAATTATGGGTTCCAGACGGTTCTTTCTTTGCTACAGATTGTGAAGTTGTTGACCTTCTAGTGCTTGGAATAATAGAATATGTATTTGTTTTCCAACATTTTCTAGTCATTAATTTTGATCTACATTTTTCCACTAACTAAACGTGTTTAGTTGTTTTGTAACCAGAACTGAGTATATAATAGGTGGCCCTTGTGTTTGTAAATCATTTTAATTTTGTCTCTTTTATTGCTGTCTTTGGGGGGGGGGGGGGGGGCATGCCATGGATATTTGCCGTTTGCTTGGTCATGGTTTAAACATTCAGCTTACTAAAAACAACAATAGTGAGTCATAGAATGCTTTCGTCGGTAGAGGTTCTAGTTAAACATTGCTCATATGGTTATGGGTGTTACAACTACCTCTTTAAGGAGTCTTTATGCATAATTATCCAGCTCTTCCAAATTGCCGTCAAACCTGAATCTTTTAATATTCTCTGATTAGTATATTCTTTTCTGCCTTTGCAGAAACCTTGAAGTTGAGGCTTTCCACCTCATGCATGGACACTAGGTTCAAATCTACCCAACTATTAATGATAACCTCTGTATCCTCATCAGATTGATACCGGATTGATGCCACTCCCTGTCTGTTGTGATTATAAAATTCCATTACCTATTCTAATATTGTGACTTCACACTTGTGCAATTACAACCTATTTACGATGGCCTCCAGTTTTTTCCTTTTCTGTTTTTCCTCCATATTCTTTTGTTTTTATGCTCATCATTTACCTTGAAGAATACTAAATGAGGATAATTTGCTTATTTTGGGTGTTTTTTTTTACTGTTTCTTTTGTTTTATATATTTATGTCATCTAGCATGTTATTGGCTAACCATGGCACCAGCTGAATTTAGGCCTTGCTACCATACCATACTTAATCAAACCTACATTCTTCAAGAAAATTTATATTAAAGAGAGGAGAAATATACATTGTCATTTGGGTAATAGATAATCCTATGACTTAAAATTGTCTGATAAGCAAAATCAATCAACCAAGAAATTACAGAATTGTTGAAGCCACATGATATGAACTGTTTGTTTAGATTCATTCAATAGGTGCAGCATCATTGTCAGAGCCCTCACTGAATGTCATAAAGCCTGTTCTGCCCTTCCATTTTATCCAGAACAATGTCAATTGAATTAAAAAATAAGAGCTCAGTTGCTCTTCCAAGCAAAAAATTTCTTTTATGATGAATTTCCAAGCTATGGGTATGGCTAATTTCTGAAAATTTATCTACTTGCATTCACTTTTTACTTATATAATTATGTAACCAGAACAACTATTTGCTGACTTTGTTAAAATCTCTTGGTTGCTAGTTAATGTGAAACCTACAAAAGTTCTGCCTACTAAAGTCTATTGCCCCAGTAAATTGTTAACCAAGTTTTGGGTGTGCAGATGTGCATTCTTTTATTTGTGGGAACCAATGGTGAGACCTATTTCAATACAGCAAATCTAGTTTCATGTGTGCAGAACTTCCCCAAAAGCCGGGGTCCTGTGGTGGGGATTCTGAAGGGGTTTGCTGGGTTGAGTGGTGCAATTTTGACTCAGATATATGCTATGATCAATTCCCCCAATGATACAACAATCATCTTCATGGTTGCCGTTGGGCCAATCATTGTGGTTATAACATTGATGCTCATTGTTAGACCTGTTGGAGGTCACAGACAGGTTCGGCCATCAGATGGTTTGAGTTTCACATTTATTTACAGTGTGTGCCTCCTTTTGGCTGCTTATTTGATGGTGGTCATGCTCGTTGAAGATTTTGTCGATTTGAACCAGACTGTTATCACCCTATTCACAAGTATTTTGTTTATTCTCCTATTGCTTCCTATTGTAATTCCAATTTTATTGAGCTATTCGTCCAAACACAAACCCGCTGAAGAGAGCCTTCTCCCTGTGCCTCAAAATGAAGAATGTAGCAAATCTGGCCAGGATGTGAATGAGGTTATTTTAAGTGAGGTCGAGGATGAGAAGTCGATGGAAGTAGACTTGCTTCCTGCATCAGAGAGGCAAAAGCGAATTGAACAGTTGCAAGCAAAACTGTTCCAAGCAGCTGCAGAAGGGGCAGTGAGAGTCAAGAGAAGGAGAGGTCCGCGTAGAGGGGAGGATTTCACATTGATGCAGGCACTGATAAAGGCAGACTTTTGGCTTATCTTCTTCTCTCTTCTATTGGGCTCGGGGTCTGGTTTGACTATGATTGATAATCTGGGTCAGTTGAGTGAGTCTTTGGGGTATGACAATACGGATGTATTCGTGTCCATGATCAGCATTTGGAATTTTCTTGGCCGTGTAGGTGGTGGTTACTTCTCTGAAATTGTTGTGAGGTGCAACCAAATTTCACTTGCTCCAGAATATGTATTTATTTTGTTGTTGCTTATTTTTCACTACTTGTCCATCTAAAAATGTGATATACTGTGTCGCCAGGGATTATGCATTTCCAAGGCCAGTGGGCATGGCTGTAGCTCAAGGCATCATGGCAATTGGGCTCTTCTTCTTTGCTATGGGATGGCCTGGTGTGATGTATGTTGGTACCCTGTTGATTGGACTAGGTTATGGAGCTCATTGGGCAATTGTTCCAGCAGCAGCCTCTGAATTGTTTGGCTTGAAGAATTTTGCAGCTTTGTACAATTTCCTCACACTGGCAAATCCTGCTGGATCATTGGTCTTCTCTGGTATCATTGCCAGCGGCATATATGATTACGAAGCAGAGAAGCAAGCTCACATGTCTCCACCCCAGAATTTTTACAGTTTCCTTCTTAGGATGCTTGGCATAGCACCTGTAGTGGAAACGACATTGAAGTGCAATGGTACCATATGCTTCTTCCTTACTTGCCTGATAATGTCTGGACTTTGCATCATTGCTGTCATGTTGAGTTTGATTGTTGTCTATCGCACCAAGATTGTCTATGCAAACCTTTATGGAAAATCCAATACTTAGAGTTGGAAAGAGAGAACTAGTCTTCTAAAAATGGTTTCTGTGATGTATGTACAGCTTGATCTGTTCCACACGGCGGCCTTGTCATTGCTTATATAAAGTTATGGAGATTCCTCACATGTACCTGCCTTGTTTGGAAAGGAATATCTGTCAAGGGGAAGAAGCAACTGATGTGCACATCATCACCAGAATCTAAAACCAAGGACCGAAAATTGGGTTCCGCCTGTCTAATGTAGTCTCGGTGTTTCTTTCGTTAGGCCAAATTGTGTAAGTGATGCAAAACTATACGGTGGTTCTGTTTAGAGACCCATGAAACTTTTTTCACATCTATGGGTCTCGTTCATTTGTTATCATAAGAGAGGAGCTTGTTTATGCCATTCAAGTAATTGAAACTTTGTCCTCATGGATCAAAGCAAATGAAATACTCTATTCTGTTATTCACTGAATTTTGTTTTCTTCATTCGTGCATCTATTGACAAGTAATGACAATGTTTTGACAAAAATGAAAGCACAAACCCCATGAACTAACTGCTTGTGGATTGTGATGTTCAAAGTTCAAAATGTTTTTTTAATTATAATACCTGAATTAGGTCCTGAATTTTCAGAAGCACAGAAACTGCAACCTTTGAGAAGTGGTTCCCTTATGCATGATCATGTTTTAATCATTCAGCTTAATCAAAACAACATTAGTGAGCATAAAATGCTTTTGTCAGTAGAGATTCCTGGTTAAACATTGCTTGAACTGTTAAAGGTGTCATAACTACCTCTTTAAAGACTATTTCAACAATATTCACGTACGTGAGTGTACCAGATGGAACATTCCCACAGAATGGATTCTATCTGAACGACTGTGAATCGCTCACGTACGTGAATATTCCCTGTTCACTCAAGGGTTGGGCCTTATCTATTCCCTCTACCACAAGTTGGCAATGAGCTAAGGTAACGTCTTCCAGAAGTCCATTGGTCATTAGGGCTCTTAGCTTTTAAGCTTTAGATCTTTGCCGCCGTATAAAACCAATAGTGGACAAGAGTATTCTGGTTCAGTGTTGTTGATAAGAAGGAAGCAGCCGGCGTGGGGACCCCTGCACTGTGTCGTGTGGCATCGTACGAATCGAACATTAGAAAACTGATCCCACGAGCACGAGGGATTTGAGCGGCGGGGTTACAACTTACAAGTTGGGAGTGAAATCAGATATGGAAAGGACATGCATGATCGACAGGGTAGGAATAGGGTCGCATGACAGATCAGATGTTTGATAAAATATCCCAATAGAAACTTCGGGTGAGCAGAGCAGAATAGCAGATGAGGGTTGACGAAAACAGAGCATATCATACAGAATAAAGGCTTGTGGATGGCGTGAGAGTGACCATTTTTTATTCATTAGTTATTGCTTTTTATTTCCATAGACCCTACTCCGAAGGGCCGAGAAGGAACCAGTTCGACCACCACCCTGGGCCCTGGGGGCAATGGAACGGCCCCACCAGTACTTACTGGAAAAGATTTATGAAGATTTTCGTGCCACAGTGGATTTACACAAGCAGAAACGACAAAACCCCTTGAATAAACAGGTAAAACCCCATAATAAAGTGGTTAAATTGTTCAATATTTTATGCTTAGGATCTGTAGTACATGAAACATTTTGAAGAAAATCCCTTTCTTTTATTATATCTTCTCATCTTGTTACTTGGGCCAGACTCAAAGACTGTTTACTTGGAGTCTTTGAATGATATCTCTATAATTGTATTTATTTTTTCTATATGCAAAGGCTTTGTGTTTTAACTGCTTTTCTAGATAATTGTGTGAAAGGGAAAAGTGTAAGAGAATGGGCTTTCCTTATATATAATTTGATTGCATTAAGAATATTTTTTTAGATAGACAATGTCACTCGGCCGCCATGCACTTTGACATAGGGCGTGCAAAGTGACCAGAGGTGCTATGATCATTTCATGCATCCTTATGTTAGGGAATAGGGGTGATATGTCTTAGCCAACCGAGGATGATAAATTAGCACCAAAGATTTTAAACTTACAAATGGGGATTGGGATTGGGATTGGGATCAAATCGATCCCCGATTGATTGAAATTGATTCCAAAAACTTAAGAATTCGCTCCTCAAACCATAAACCTAACAATCCAGTCCCAACTCCCAACAATTCTAGAATCGATCAACTTGGATCGGTAGGAATCAAAATCAGTCATGAGTCACGACCATTAGATCAATCTAAATCCGATTTTTTAAACCATGATCAGCATCCTTTTTCTCTCTATCTCTCTCTAACATATGTAATATCGCATTGGGCTCCTCTGTAGTGCGACATGGTGTGTAGCACATCCAATGACCCACAGTGCTTGGGCACACAGCCCAACACCCCGTCTGTGTGTTGGGTTACGTGTCCAAACACTACAAACCATCGAAAGATGCACTACACACCATGTTGCGCTACAAAGAACCCAAATCCATGTAACATCCCTACACTACTATATATGACAGGTGAAGAAAAGCAATGAGAGAGATTGGATAAGGCCCATGGAAATGGCAAATCGCGTAGTACGATTCTTGTCTCGCTTTACAACAAAGGAATTCTCCCGACAAGAAAAACACCCTCTTTTTGGGAGGGCACTCTCTTCTTTCTCTTGCGGTCTCCATCGAACTGAACACAACAAAGAAAAAAAAAAGGGGGGGGGGGGTTGGATGGAAGAAGATATGTTCAATTTTTTTTAGACAAAAGGAAAAAAATGGGACATTATCTAACATTATCATGAATTTTTTCAATCATAATTTTTGCCATTTGAAGGCATTCTGTGCTAATTCCAAATATTGGTTTGGATTGGCTATGCGTCTATTTTTATACTTAAATTCAATCAAATATCACCAAGTACTTTATATTCATGCATCCATGTGTTTTATTCCCCTTTCCATGGAATAGGGCTGGAACAGGGTCGGTTGGGCCTGGCCTGTAAAACACAGTCCAACCCTAAGTTCCCTTTGCTAGGCCCAGGCCCTGTCCGGCTTTGATTCAGGATCAGAAAAATCCAACCTTGACCCATTCTCAGGGTCAGGCGGGCTGAACTTGATCATGGGGGGGGGGGGGGGAGAGGGAGATGCATGGGCTAGCGAGGTTGGGAAGAAGAAGAAAGAAAGAAAGAAGAGGAAGAAGAAGAAGAACCAAAAAAAAAAATAGAAGAATAGGAATTTCCTAATCCAAGCCCTGTTTGGGCTCAGGGTGGGTTTGGGTTCGGACAGTCAAGGCCAAACTTACACCCCTATAAAGAATTATAAAATGGGCGCAAGCCAAAAAAATGAACATCTAGCAAAAACATAGATGCTCCACCCATTTTCAATACCCTTATTATATATAGGGAAAATGAACGCTAAGCAGTAGCGTGGTTTCGGTGCCTAGATACAAACCAATGTCTTTGTGGATTAAAAGACCGTTCAGCCGTCAGTGAAACTGAGAATCGCATGCAAACCAATGCCTCTCTATGTGCACTTTCATTGACTACTGTGCTGGTACAGGGGCTGCTCCATCGGGGTTAACGGTTTGCTTGCCTTATTAGAGTGGGGATCCTTACCCGGCTGCGTGCCCCTGTCTCTGTTTTTGACTTGTATCATTAAAAGGAAACCGGAGCTGGTAAGAGATTCATCCTATCATCACATCAGTATAAAATACCTGCGATGAGCTCTGTCAGAATAGTTGGGGGAATAGAAGTTTGAGTGCTGTGGTATTCCCTTTTTTGGATTTATGTTCCAGAGGTACAATCATAAAATCAAATCAGAGAGAATGAAGAAACTTTGTGTTTGTTTTTTCTTCATTATTGAATTGAAATACTGGTGTATGAGGACTCATATCGACCATCGAGTGAGACATCAGCAGCACTGCACCAGAACCAGAAGGTCCATAATTATTCAACTTGTCCAAAAACCTGAAAAAATCCAAAAAACCTGAAAAGGGTGAGTGTCATTTAATTAATTAATATTGCTGTCACTGATTGAAGAGCAAATGATTCAGTAACTGTTCTAAAAAACTTCAAATATCAGTTTGTATTAGAAGAGTTTGGGGCATTTCAGTAGCAATTAGTGATCGACCGGAGGTTCATCTTCCTCATCCTCCAACCTCCTGAATCCAGTCCACGACAAGTTGTCATGCAATAATATTTTGGAGGAAGAGACGTCTCTCATACTTCGCAGATCATAGACTCCAAACTTCGTTAATATCAATTTGCGATTTGAATTTTTTTCTTTTGGGTTCTTAAATAAAGAAATTGAAGTAATCACTTTGTGCTCTTTATTCTTATACTTCGAGTGATCCTACAATTCAAGACTTCCCATCTACGAGGAAATAAGCTTCTGGGTTTAGTTTGTCTGAGAAATGCTTCCATTACAGAATAGGTTTAGGGTGTTCATCAATAACCGATGGCTTGTGTTCGTGGCTGCAATGTGGATTCAGTCTTGCACGGGAATCGGGTACTTGTTTGGGAGTCTCTCACCGGTGATAAAGAATTCTCTGAACTACAACCAGCGGCAGATTGCCACGTTGGGTGTAGCCAAGGATCTTGGGGGTAGTGTTGGATTCCTTGCTGGCAGTGGGGTTTTGCCTATTTGGGGGGTTCTACTAATCGGTGCTCTTCAGAATATTTTTGGGTATGGATGGGTTTGGCTGATCTTAACCAAGAGAGTACCAACTATGCCTTTGTGGGTGGTGAGTCCATATGGTTTCTGATTTTTTTTGTACCAGATTTCTTCTTCGCTTGTTTATTTGCTTTGATGAACTTCAATTTTGTCCTTCAGGGTTTACATTTTGCTGTTTATTCAGTAGTTTTTATCTTTCAGAAAGATTGATGTTCTTCAATTTGAATTTACTTTAAAGTTTTAAGGACATGCCAAGTTTTGCTGATCTCTCTCCTACTCCCAACTGATCAATTGTGCAATGAGTTTCCTGACATAGTTCTGCCATTATTTCCTGGTAGACCAGCGACATAAATTATAATCCTTGGAGCTGCCACTTCCTTCGTCCAAATTGTGTTCTAATAATTAAGATGCCTGAACCAATCTGCTTATTTGTCCTTTTAATTAATCGGGCTTGTCTGTTTTCATGTTTGCAGAATTGTATTTCACATTGATTAATGTTCTAGAGATTTGTCATCTAGATCGGGCTTTCTAATGTTCTGTCGAAAAATGATTTCATTCATTAAATTAGTGAACTCTGTTATGGCTTGAATTATGTAAATCCATGAAAGCAGCACTTGCAATAGTAATATATGTTTGAATTTTAACTCGATTTCATTTCTTTTCTTTTCTTTTTTTCCCATTGTTGCATACATATTTCTCAGGTATCTACTGGTTTGGATGAGTTTGATGCCTAGAAAACTAATCGCATGCTTCCACTCCGTCTTTTCTAATTTTCGACAAATAGCTTTATTGGGGGGACATTGTAAGTGTCCCCTTTTTAAGATTGATGAATGAGGTATCTGATACAAATTTTCTCAATTTTCTATTTCTTCCAATATAAAACATTTTTCCTGTCTATTTTCTTCAATTTATTTTCTCTCGATTTAGATTTTGTATTTTTTTTTTCTTCCAATTTGAGTTTTCATTTCAGTTAAAAATATAAAAGGATCTAATGGTTTTTGTGTTGGCCTGTCCCCTCCCCCTTGGGATTTCGTTTATAGATTAGTGAACCCTTTTTTTTGGGTAGTTTCGTCAATTAAATTGATGACAAGAGCTAATGATCCTCTTTTCTGCATTTTCCTCCCTTGATTTACTTCTGTAGTTTCTTTTTACTTAATTTCTGAAATTGTTATTGAATGTGAAGTAAGTAGTTTTGCTGCTTCAATTGTAGTGTTGTTGTTCTCTTTCTTCTTTTTTCTTTGGGGGTGGGGGATTTTATGGGAAAATGTTTTCTTTTCTCCTTTCATTATAATATCTGAATTGGGATCTGAATTCTCGGAGGCACAGAAAACAATGTTTGAAAAGTGGTTCCTCATAACTATTGCATCCTAAGTTCATTATTGTGATTCAGATGCTTAAGGGAATTGACATTAATATTAATTATGGGTTCCACACGGTTCTTTCTTTGCTACAGATTGTGAAGTTGTTGACCTTCTAATGCTTGGAATAATAGAATATGTATATGCTTTCCAGCATTTTCTAGTCAATAATTTTGATCTACATTTTTGTACTATCTAAACGTGTTTAGTTGTTTTGTAGTGGTAGGAATTAGTTTTCTCCAATTTGCTACTTCAGATTAACCAGAACTGATCATTTCTATTGTATAATAGGTGGCCCTTGTGTTTGTAAATCATTTTAATTTTGTTTCTAAGCCAGGAGAAGTGTCGACAGCTGGTAAAAGTTGGATCTTTTTCTTTTTCCATCTTGCTATGGGAGAAAAAAAAATCTACATTTGTCTCTTCTATTGCTGTCTTTTGGTTGGGGGGGGGGGGGGGGAGACATGCCAGGGTTGCCGTTTGCTTGGTCATGGTTTAAACATTCAGCTTAGTAAAAACATCAATAGTGAGTCATAGAATGCTTTCGTCGGTAGAGGTTCTAGTTAAACATTGCTCATACGGTTATGGGTGTTACTACTACCTCTTTAAGGAGTCTTTAAGCATAATTATCCACCTCTTTCAAATTTCCCTCAAACCTGAATCTTTTAATATCCTCTGCTGAGTACATTCTTTTCTGCCTTTGCAGAAACCTTGAAGTTGAGGGTTTCCACTTTCCACCTCATGCATGGACACCAGGTTCAAATCTACCCAACTATTAATGATGTCCTCTGTATCCTCATCAGATTGATACCGGATTGATGCCACTCCTATGTCTGTTGTGATTATAAAATTCCATTGCCTATTCTAATATTGTGACTTCACACGTGCAATTACAACCTACTTACGATGGCCTCCAGTTTTTTCCTTTTCTGTTTTTCCTCCATATTCTTTTGTTGTTATGCTCATCATTTCCCTTGAAGAATACTAAATGAGGATAATTTGCTTATTTTGGGTGATTTTTTTTTTTGCCGTCTCTTTTGTTTTATATATTTATGTCATCTAGCATGCTATTGTCTAACCATGGCACCAGCTGAATTTAGGCCTTGCGACCATACCATACGTATCAAATCTACAATCTTTTTTTTTTTTATTGTCGAAGCCACATGATATGAACTGTTTGTTTAGATTCATTCAATAGGTGCAGCATTATTGTCAGAACCCTTACTGAATGCCATAAAACCTGTTCTGCCCTTCCATTTTATCCAGAACAATTTCTATTGAATTAAAAATATAAGAGCTCAGTTGCTCTTTTGTGATGAATTTTCAAGCTATGGATATGGCTAATTTCTGAAAAATTTATGTACTTTCATTCACTTTTGCTTGTATAATTATAATTATGTAACCGGAACAACTATTTGCTGACTTAGTTAAAATCTCTTGGTTGCAAGTTAATGTGAAACCTACAAAAGTTCTGCTTGCTAAAGTCTATTGCCCCAGTAAATTGTTAACCAAGTTTTGGGCGTGCAGATGTGCATTCTTTTATTTGTGGGATCCAATGGTGAGACCTATTTCAATACAGCCGATCTAGTTTCATGTGTGCAGAACTTCCCCAAAAGCCGCGGTCCTGTGGTGGGGATTCTGAAGGGGTTTGGTGGGTTGGGTGGTGCAATTTTGACTCAGATATATGCTATGATCAATGCTCCCGATGATGCAGCAATCATCTTCATGGTTGCCATTGGGCCAACCATAGTGGTTATAACATTGATGCTCATTGTTAGACCTGTTGGAGGTCACAGACAGGTTCGGCCATCAGATGGTTTGAGTTTCACATTTATTTACAGTGTGTGCCTCCTTTTGGCTGCTTATTTGATGGGAGTCATGCTCGTTGAAGATTTTGTCGATCTGAACAAGACTGTTATCACCCTATTCACAAGTATTTTGTTTATTCTCCTGTTGCTTCCTATTGTCATTCCAATTCTATTGAGCTATTCGTCTGAACACAAACCCGCTGAAGAGAGCCTTCTCTTTGAGCCTCAAAAAGAAGAATCTAGCAAATCTGGCCAGGATGTGAATGAGGTTATTTTAAGTGAGGTGGAGGATGAGAAGTCAATGGAATTAGACTTGCTTCCTGCATCAGAGAGGCAAAAGCGAATTGCACAGTTGCAAGCAAAACTGTTCCAAGCAGCTGCAGAAGGGGCAGTGAGAGTCAAGAGAAGGAGAGGTCCGCGTAGAGGGGAGGATTTCACATTGATGCAGGCACTGATAAAGGCAGACTTTTGGCTTATCTTCTTCTCTCTTCTATTGGGCTCGGGGTCTGGTTTGACTATGATTGATAATCTGGGTCAGTTGAGTGAGTCTTTGGGGTATGACAATACGGATGTATTCGTGTCCATGATCAGCATTTGGAATTTTCTTGGCCGTGTAGGTGGTGGTTACTTCTCTGAAATTGTTGTGAGGTGCAACCAAATTTCACTTGCTCCAGAATATGTATTTATTTTGTTGTTGCTTATTTTTCACTACTTGTCCATCTAAAAATGTGATATACTGTGTCGCCAGGGATTATGCATTTCCAAGGCCAGTGGGCATGGCTGTAGCTCAAGGCATCATGGCAATTGGGCTCTTCTTCTTTGCTATGGGATGGCCTGGTGTGATGTATGTTGGTACCTTGTTGATTGGACTAGGTTATGGAGCTCATTGGGCAATTGTTCCAGCAGCAGCCTCTGAATTGTTTGGCTTGAAGAATTTTGCAGCTTTGTACAATTTCCTCACACTGGCAAATCCTGCTGGATCATTGGTCTTCTCTGGTATCATTGCCAGCGGCATATATGATTACGAAGCAGAGAAGCAAGCTCACATGTCTCCACCCCAGAATTTTTACAGTCTCCTTCTTAGGATGCTTGGCATAGCACCTGTAGTGGAAACGACATTGAAGTGCAATGGTACCATATGCTTCTTCCTTACTTGCCTGATAATGTCTGGACTTTGCATCATTGCTGTCATGTTGAGTTTGATTGTTGTCTATCGCACCAAGATTGTCTATGCAAACCTTTATGGAAAATCCCGTTCTTAGAGTTGGAAAGGTTGAACTACTCTTCCAAAATTGGTTTCTGTGATGAAAGTACAGCTTGATCTGTTCCATATGGCAGCCTTGTCATTGCTTATATAAGGTTGTGGAGATTCCTCACATGTACCTGCCTTGTTTGGAAAGGAATATCTGTCAAGGGGAAGAAGCAACTGATGTGCACATCATCCCCAGAATCTAAAACCAAGGACCAAAAATGGGATTCTGCCTGTCTAATGTAGTCTCGGAGTTTCTTTAGGCCAAATTGTGTATGTGGTGCAAAACTCTATTGTGGTTCTGCTTAGAGACTCATTAAACTTTTTGACATCTATGGGTCTCGTTCATTGTGTATCATAAGCGACGAGCTTGTTTATTCCATTCAAGTAATTGGAACTTTGTCCTCATGGATCAAAGAGAATGAAATACTCTATTCTGTTATTCACTGTGTTCTGTTTTCTTTCATTCGCTCATTTATTGACAAGTAATGACAATGTTTTGACAAAATGAAAGCACAAACCCCATGAACCAACTGCTTGTGGATTGTGATGTTTAAAGTTCAAAATTGGGTATCAAAACACCAGATTACTAAGGACATGAGCTTGGTACGTGAGGTTTGATCCAAATTTTGGGACCCAATCCATATCTGGGTTGTGTATGAGATACTGACTGCTGTTCAGGCCCATTACAAGGTAACTTGACAATTAGGTAATCAAAAGCTTCATCTGTGGAGTTCTTTATGGATCTAAAATGTTGAACAGTATGAGATATTGGATTAATTGATAAGTGGAACTCAAATATTTGGTGTGTGCTGTGCCTAATCAGGAAATGACTGCTATTCAGGCCCATTACAAGGTAACTTGACAATTAGGTATTCAAAAACTTCATCTGTGGTGTTCTGTATGGATCTAAAATGTTGAACAGTATGAGATATTGGATTAATTGATAAGTGGCAGTCAAATATTTGGTGTGTGCTGTGTCTAATAATCTCATATTATATCCATATTCAACTTGTGATACACCCTAAGCTTGATTGTCCCAGGGTCAACCCGTCAACTTGTAAGATTAACAAACTGTAGAGGGTAGTGGAACTTACCTCCTCAAGGATCACAATTCCTCCTGTGCTGTAAAATGTATCATCATGTTCTTCTCCAACGACGGCAGCTTATCCAAAGTGAGCATGTCAAAAGTGTTTCCAAAATTTTTAAATAAGAATTTGCCGCTTACTTCTGTTATTACATAATAAAGGTTATCAGAAGTTTATTTCTTTTTTTTTAATGTTTTTTTTTTTTTTTTTTTTGTCAAAAGGAAAATCATTGAGAAAAAGATGGAAAAAACTTCCACTGGTAATGAGACTATAACAGGATTTACAAGAAAAAAGGGGTGATTGAACCAAACAATCGTAAGAAATCTTCAACTTTAAGGCTCCTAAAGTCAAAAAATCGGCCTCTTTCTTGATCTTGATGGATAAAGAAAAAAAGAGATGGAAATCGATTTCGATTACTATAAACCTTGATACACATCTTTTCATCAAAATGTGAGGCACGTTCTTTTTCTTTCTTTTTTTATTTTATTTTATTTGTCATTGTCAAAAACAAAAATTATCAATTAATTATCAAATGATAGTGTTGTTTTATAACAAATTCTATGTTATAAATCAGAGAATTATATGACTACGATGGTTTTTAAGTAGGTAAGTGAAGGTATTCTCATCAATAATTTGAAAAATAAAAGCTGCCTTGGATAAAACTAAAATTTACAAACCTGTACTTCTAATAGTTGGACTATAGAATTTTATACATAGCTATTTGGAGGGAAAATGAAAAGCCAATATGGTTAAAATCATGTCTATGAATTAAATATATTAAATTTTAGGTTATCTAATGGTGTAATTGATTATCATTTATCCCTAGTAGTGGAAATAAGATATGCTAACTAGGCAGGATTATGTCCATGAAACTTGGAACCTTAGCTGAATTTATTATAGAGTATTTTTACCAAAAATTTTTTTATTATTATAGAGTATTATGTGCCACCACATTTGAAATTGAGAATGGTTGAGATGTATGATCAAGGAAGTATTTGAGGTTTCATTCAAATTTGAAAATTAGTTTTGTTTAATAAGTTGGTTTCTTTAGACAATTTGATTAGTTAATTAATAATAACTAGATTATCTTTTTTTTTTTTTTTTTTTGGGTAAAAACTATATTATCTTATTGCCTACCTAGAATTGTAGAGGTAGTTGATAATTAGACTTGTTCAAACTATTTTTTGGAACTGACATTTATGATTATAAATTAAAATATATATATATATATATATATATATTTATTTTTGCTTATAAAGTTAGTAAATAACAATTTCTTATTCATAAGATAGTACACGTATTGTATAATATGACACATGATTTACAACAACAAATTAAGCCTTAATTCTAACTAAAAGTGGTCGGCTACACGAAAAAGCTTAATTTGGCTCCCTATTTATTGGGTTATTTGATTTTGATTTCGTAATCGACATGATCCTTAAAATAAGATTGAATCTTTCAAAATATTATTTGTGACGCATAAAGATGTAAGAATAGATTGCAAAAAAGTACATGATTAAATGATGATAAGAACAACGTGTCTAATTTAAATACCAATCATATTGACTTAGATGGAAAACAACTATCATCTTGTTGGAGGTGCATCACTCTGTTTTATTTTTGGATTCTTGTCAAATTGCCCCCCTCAAAATGTCTATTTGTCCAAATGCATCCTTACAACTTTGCAATTTATATGTACCTCTTATTTTCAAAACACTGTAACACTTTAGTCCAGTCCGTTAGTCTGAGACGTTAGACATTAGTTTAAAAAAATCTAATGACCAAAATGTCCTTATGATAAAACCCACCAAAATTAAAAAATAAAATGATCAAATTGCCTTTATCTTCCCCAAATCGTTTGAATTTGAAATTGCAATTGCTCCTAGGGATTTAAGGTCTAATAGACCCAATTTCAATTCTTTGAATCTATCCCAAAGAGCTTTGATCAACTATGGCATGGTGTGGATGGTATAGCATTACAGCAATTCAAAGCCAACGATTGGAAAACCATGGGAGTCAAAGTCTCTATTTCAAAGCAAATTATTGATCAAAGTTCTTTGGGACAGATTCAGATAATTGAAATTGGGTCAATTAGACCTTAAATCCCTAAGAGCTATTTCAGTTTCAAATCCAAACGATTTGGGAAAGATGAGGGCAATTTGATCACTTCATTTTTTAATTATGGTGGGTTTTATCATAAGGGCATTTTGATAATTAAATTTCTTGAAATTAACGTCTAATGTTCCAGACTAACTGGACTAAAGTGTTACAATGTTTTGAAAGTAAGAGGTACGTATAAATTGCAAAGTTGTAAGGATGTATTTGGACAAATAGACATTTTGGAGGCGGCATTCGACAAAAACCCTTTTGTTTTTCAAAGTTTCTGAGTCCTTTATTATCATTAAAAAGAAATATAGATGGAAAAGACATTGGGCCATCACATCTCTTTGATTGAGATTCTTTCATAAATATATGGAAAAAAGTTCTTTGAATTGTCGAGCAGGTACATTCATCTTTGTGTCGTCTCTCTCCTTTTCACATGAAATGAATTTGTACCCTCCTATGTAAGTTCCGTTTTAACTCACCTCATTGATGTGTTCTATCCTCTCACATTTTATGCAAAAAAAATTAATAATAATTAGAAGAAAAGTTCTTTGGGGGTAGTGTACCACCCATGCCTAGACACAGTGGGAGGCAAAATGACCGCTCCAACCCCAAGATGCCTCTACACCCCCTCTGATTGGTCCCCGCATTCACATAGGATTACACTCCCCCACAGAGAACGATCTCCCTAATAATTATAAGCTTTTCAACCATGAGAATTGAAAACCAATAAGTGATTTTTTTTTTTACTCCTCTCTTGTACAACATAGCTAGAATGAGCATGAGTTTTTTTTTTTTTATAGTTTGGGCGGGATGGGGGGTGGGGGGAGAGAGAAATGGGAGCTTTTATTTATTTTTCTATAAGGGGGAGGGGGGTAAGGATGTCAAAATGGAACCGAAACCGACCATTTACGATCGAACCAAACCAAACCACAAAAAAATGATCCGATTTTGATTTTATAGATTCTTTTTTTGGTTCAGTTTGGACTTTCACCCTAAAACCGCGGTTCTAAACCGAATAAGAAACCGAAAAAACCAAATAGAAACCGATCCCTCTTACTTTAATACTAACTCATGCATCAATTGGATTAATTAATAACATATAATTAATTTAATAAATATAATTAGTGCATCAAATTGAAGGATAAAATAAGTAAAATGTCATGGGTTAACTATATATTATATTAGTTCAAGTATAAATTGAAAATTATGGATGATATTAAAATGGATTAACAAGATCCTATGTTTTAATAGAAGAAATGGTTTGCTCATCATGTGAGAGTGAAGAAGAAAAAAAAAAAATGGAAAAACAAAGAATAGGAAAGGAAAAGGACGGGTGAAGATGGTGGATTTTTTATTTTTATCACATAGGCATAGGAAATATGATGAGTGACGGAGACCGGGAGAGAATGAGGAAACACAGGAATATAAAGACATTGAAAACTAAGGTTGTCTTCATTACAGTTTTCCAAAACGACACTACACAAACCGCATGTAAACCGGTTGTGAATCGGATAACGAAAACCGAATAGAAACCGATAAAACCAGACTGTATGAAAAACAATTTTGGTTTTGGTTAATTTCTATCCGGTTCAATTTTGATTTCACCTTATCAAAATGTAAACCGCACCGCAACCGAACCGAATAACCAGAACCGCATCGTTTGACACCCTTAGGGGAGGGAACAAGGAGGGGGGAAGGTAATAAGCCAGGAGACTCGAACTCGAGACCTCTTGATGAACATGGACATGAAGCGCACCATAGCTCACCAACTGGTATTAAAAGTTAAAACTTAGGGATGATGTTCTTTTTGTCGCAACGCAGCCTGCGCCTAGACACATGGGCTGGGTATTCAAGGGAGCAGGGTGGTCATTTCGCTCACCCCCATGTGTCTGGGCCTAGCTTGCGCCCCCAGCACAGAGAACATTTGGCCTAAAACTTAAAACCCTCCATAGGATAGAGAAGTTAAAACTTAAAACCCTCAATGCCAAGTTGCCAACTGGTATTACAAGTTAAAACATTTTTTTGGTAGAAGTTAAAACTTGAAATACCAAAAGAGTCATTGTCATTTAATTAATAAATAAAAAAAGAAACTCTCTCACGGAGTGTGACGTACAAAAGTACTCCATTAGTCTTTCTCTCTCCTCCCCAATTGCAAGGACACTGTCACTTTATTTAAAAAAGAAGAGATAAACAAATGGGAGGGCATAGTGCAGGCGTAGGCCACACTCTGAGCAGAAAACTACTTCCCATACCATTGCTGTCCGTAATTTAGGATCTATGATTGAAGAGCAAACCAATCACTGTTTCGAAATACTCCAAATCTCTGTTGATTAGAAGAGTTTGAGGGGCATTTCAGGAATTAGTGATTGATGGGAGGTTCATCTCCCAATCTCCTGGATCTTCCCATCTCCTGGATCTTCCCAGTTGCCACTATAGTATCTCAACTTGTCTATTCCTGCAATCATAGACGTCACTCATGCTCAGCAGATCATAGATCCAAAGTCTTTTTAATATTACTTTTCGATTTGTTGTTTTTAAGTAAATAAATAGAACTTATCACTATGTGTTCTTTATTCTTAAAGTTTCAATTGATCCGAACATTCAAGCCTTCCCATCTAGAAGAAAATTAAGTTCTGGGTTTAGCTTGTCTGAGAAATGCTTCCATTACAGAATAGGTTTACGATGTTCTTCAATAACCGATGGCTTGTGTTCGTGGCGGCAATGTGGATTCAGTCTTGCGCAGGAATTGGGTACCTGTTTGGGAGTCTTTCGCCGGTGATAAAGAGCTCTCTGTCTTACAACCAGAGGCAGATTGCGACGTTGGGTGTAGCTAAGGATCTTGGTGATAGTGTGGGATTCCTTGCTGGCAGTTTGTATGGAGTCTTGCCTATTTGGGGGGTTCTACTCATCGGTGTTATTCAGAATTTTATTGGGTATGGATGGGTTTGGCTGATCGTAACCAAGAGAGTGCCAACTATGCCTTTGTGGGTGGTGAGTCCAAATGATTTCTGATCCATTTCTTTGCTTGTTTATGTGCTTTGATGAACTTCACTTTTGTCCTTCTGGGTTTACATTTTGCTGCTTCTCCCCTCTCCCCGTAGTTTTTATCTTTCAGAAGGATTGATGTTCTTCCATTTGACTTTGCTTTTTAAGTTTTAAGAACATGTCTTGTTTTGCTGATCAATCTTGCAATGAGTTTCCTGACAATTCTGCTTTTATTTCCTGGTAAACCAGAGACAAAGCATTTAATTAAGATTTGCCTGCGTCCTTGGAGCTACTACTTCCTCCCTCCAGATTGCGTTTTAATGATTCAGATGCATAAACCAAGCCGATTATTTGTCCTTTTAATTAATCGGGCTTTTCTGATTTCGTTTTGTAGAGTTGTTTTTCATATTGACTGATGTTCTAGCGATTTGTCGTCTTGATTGGGCTTTCTTTTCTTTCTTTCTTTCTTTTTTTTCTGTTGAAATTGTTATTGTTTATTAAATTAACGACCTCTTTTATTGCTTGAATGATCTAAATCCATGAAAGCAGCACTTGCAGTACTAATATCTATTTGAATTTCAACCCGATTACCTTTTTTTCTCCATTGCTTGATGCATGTTTGGTCTCTCGACTCTCTACTGGCTTGGATGAGTTTGACGCCTGGAAGTCAGAAGACCAATCGCCTGCTTTCACAGTGTTTTCCTAATATAGCTTATTGGTGGTACATTTTAAGTATCCCCTTTTTAAGATTGATGAACGGGGTATCTGATACATTTTCCCCCAATTTGCTATTTCTTCAAGAATAATCATTTTTCCTATCCATTTTTGTCTCTTCATTTTTTATCGATTAAGATTTTGTATTCTCTTCAATTCGAGTTTCGTTTCAGTTGAAATTTGAAAATATAAAAAGGTCTAATGGTTTTTGTGTTGGCACAGGAACTTTCTTTCTTTTTTCCCCCCTGTACTGAGATCATAATTATTTTTTTTTGTAGTTCTGTCAATTGAATTGATGACAGGAGCTACTGATCCTTTTTCCTGCATATTTCTCCTTGATTTACTTCTGCATTTTCTTTTTGTTCTTGATTTCTGTAATTGCTATTGAATGGGAAGTAAGTAGTTTTGTTGCTTCAATTGTAGTGTTTTTTTTTTTTGTTTTTTTTGGCGGGGGGTGGGGGGGGGGGGGAGGGGTTTATGGGAAAAAGATTTTCTTTTCTTTTTTAATTATAATATCTGAATTAGGTCCTGAATTTTCAGAGGCACAGAAACTGCAACCTTTGAGAAGTGGTTCCCTTTTGCGTGATCATGGTTTAATCATTCAGCTTAATCAAAACAACAGTAGTGAGTCATAAAATGCTTTTGTCAGTAGAGGTTCCTGGTTTAATCTTTTAATGTTCTCTGACGCATACAGTCTTTTCTGTCTTGCTGAAACCTTGAAGTTGAGGGTTTCCACCTCACGCATGGACGCCAAGTTCAAATCTACCCACTATTAATGATGCCCTCTGTATTCTCAGTCTCATCAGATTGATGCCCTCCCCGTCTGTGGTGATCGTTAAATTTCATTACCTATTCTAATATTGTGACTTCACACTTGTACAATTACAGCGCCACTTACGATGGTTCCAGTTTTTCCTTTTCTGTTTCCCCTCCATATTCTTTTGTTGCTTTGCTCGTCATCTCCCTTGAATACTAAATGAGGGTAATTTGCATATTTTGGGTATTTTTATTTTTAAGGCCTTTTGTTTTATATATTTATATCATCTAGCATGCTATTGGCTAACCAAGGTTCCTGCTGTTTTTAGGCTTTGTGACCATGCCATACCTAATCAAATCTACGCCCTTTTTTTTAGGTTACTTTTCTACCTAACAATGTTTTTGGTGCATTCCAGAAAACTTTGTTTCTTTGAAGGAGTGGTTTTCATGCCAATGTTTGATTTGTGTAGAATTGTGTTGATATTGGTATTTATGTCCATTGAAGACATATGGTTTCTCTTAATCATGTCAGTACTGGATAAACCTGTATACCTAGATGCCAGATCATTCAGCTATATTTGTTTTTGAGCTTTGTAACCATTTGTTTGTTTTTACTTTCAATTGTTACATTATTTGCATTGTTATACCTGATCTTGGGTAGTGTTGAATTGATCCTTTGAGTTTGATACATCATGCAAGTGTAAACTATACCCCCATAAATTACTATATCTAGATATATCTCGTTCACATGCGAGAGTAAGAATCATCTTTCTGGTTTCCTTAATGGGCAGAGAGTAGCTTGTTGAAGCCACCAGTGGAGGAACTTTTTACAAACTGTTTGGTTAGATCCATTCATTTGCTGCAGCATCCTTATCAGAGCCCTCACCGAATTTCATAAAACCTGTTCTGCCCTTCCATTCTATCCAGATTGAATTAAAACATAATAGCTCAGTCAGCTGCGGCATCATTATCAGAGCCCTCACTGAATTTCATAAAACCTGTTCTGTCCTTCCATATTATCCAGTAGAATGTCCATTGAATTGATACATAATATCTTAGTCACTCTTCAAAGTAAAGTTTTTTTCTTTTGTGAAGAATTTCCAAGCTATGTATATGGTTAATTTCTGTAACTTTTATCTACTTAAATTTGTTCACTTTTTACTGGTATTATTATGAAAGTGGAACAACTATTTGCCTACTTAGTTAAAATCTCTTGATTGCTAGTTAATGCGAATGTTACAAAAGTTTTGCTTACTAAACTCTATTTTGCCCCAGTAAATTGTTAACAAGGTTTTGGGTGTGCAGATGTGCATTCTTATATTTGTGGGAACCAATGGTGAGACCTATTTCAATACGGCGGCTCTAGTTTCATGTGTGCAAAACTTCCCCAAAAGTCGAGGTCCTGTGGTGGGGATTCTGAAGGGGTTTGCTGGGTTGAGTGGTGCAATTTTGACTCAGATATATGCCATGATCAATGCCCCTGATGGTGCAGCAATGATCTTCATGGTTGCTGTTGGGCCAACCATGGTGGTTATAACATTGATGCTCATTGTTAGGCCTGTTGGAGGTCACAAACAGGTTCATCCATCGGATGGTTTGAGTTTCACATTTATTTACAGTGTGTGCCTCCTTTTGGCTGCTTATTTGATGGGGATCATGATCGTTGAAGATTTGGTCGATCTGAACAAGACTGTTATCACCTTATTCACAAGTATTTTGTTTATTCTCCTTTTGCTTCCTAGTGTAATTCCCATTCTATTCAGCTTTTCATCAGAACAAAAACCCACTGAAGAGAGCCTTCTCTTTGAGCCTCAAAAAGAAGAATCTAGCAAATCTGGCCAGGATGTGAATGAGGTTATTTTAAGTGAGGTGGAGGATGAGAAGTCGATGGAAGTAGACTTGCTTCCTGCATCAGAGAGGCAAAAGCGAATTGCACAGTTGCAAGCAAAACTGTTCCAAGCAGCTGCAAAAGGGGCAGTGAGAGTCAAGAGAAGGAAAGGTCCACGTAGAGGGGAGGATTTCACATTGAAGCAGGCAATGATAAAGGCAGACTTTTGGCTTATCTTCTTCTCTCTTCTGTTGGGTGCGGGATCTGGTTTGACTGTGATTGATAATCTGGGTCAGATGAGTCAGTCTTTGGGGTATGACAATACACATGTATTCGTGTCTATGATCAGCATTTGGAATTTTCTTGGCCGTGTAGGTGGCGGTTACTTCTCTGAAATTGTTGTGAGGTGCAACCAAATTTCACTTGCTCCAGAATATGAATTTATTTTGTTCTTGCTTACTTTTCAATACTTGTCCATCTAAAAATGTGATACTATGTTGCCAGGGATTATGCATATCCAAGGCCAGTGGCCATGGCTATAGCTCAAGGCTTCATGGCAGTTGGGCATTTCTTCTTTGCTATGGGATGGCCTGGTGTGATGTATGTTGGTACCCTGCTGATTGGACTAGGTTATGGAGCTCATTGGGCAATTGTTCCAGCAGCAGCCTCAGAATTGTTTGGCTTGAAAAATTTTGCAGCTTTGTACAATTTCCTCACACTGGCAAATCCTGCTGGATCATTGGTCTTCTCTGGTCTCATTGCTAGCAGCATATATGATTACGAAGCGGAGAAGCAAGCTCACATGCCTCCACCCCAAAATTCTTATGGTCTCCTTCATAAGATGCTTGACATAACACTTGGTGAAAAGGCATTGAAGTGCAATGGTACCATATGCTTCTTCCTTACTTCCCTGATAATGTCTGGACTTTGCATCATTGCAGTCGTGTTGAGTTTGATTCTTGTCTATCGCACCAAGATTGTCTATGCAAACCTTTATGGAAAATCCCATACTTAGAGTTGGAAAGAGAGAACTATGCTAGTTATGGTTTCTGTTATGAAAGTGCAATTTGATCTGTGTTCCATATGTCAGCCTTGTCATTGCTTATATAAGGTTGTAGAGATTCCTCACCATGTACCTGCCTTTGTGGAGATTCCTCACTATGTACCTGCCTTTGTTTGGAAAGGAATATCTGTCGAGGGGAAGAAGCAACTGATGTGCACATCATCCCCAGAATCTAAAACCAAGGACCGAAAATGGGGTTCTGCCTGTCTAATGTAGTCTCGGTGTTTCTTTCGTTAGGCCAAATTGTGTAAGTGGTGCAAATCATACTGTGGTTCTGCTTAGTGACCCGTGAGACCTTTTGGCATCTATAGGTCTCATTCATTGTGTATAATAAGCGAGGAGCTTTTTATGTCATTTGAGTAATTGGAAATTGGTCCTCATGGATCAAAGCGAATGAAAATACTCTATTTCGTTATTCATTGAGTTTGATTTCTTCATTTGTGATTTTATTGACAAGTAATGACAATGTTTTGACAAAAAATGAAAGCGTGAACCCCATGCATCAACTGCTTGTGAATTGTGAGGATCAAAATTCATAATTGTGAAACCAAAACTACCAGATTACTAAGGATATGAGCTTGGTTAGTGAGGTCTGATCCAAATTTTGGGATGCAATCCATATCTGGGTTGGGTATGGGATACTTTAAGTTGTGCCTAATTAGGAAATGACTGCTATTCAGGCCCATTACAAGCTAACTTGACAATTAGGTAGTCAAAAGCTTCATCTGTGGTGTTCTCTATGGATCTGAAATGTTGAACAGTATGAGATTCTGGATTAATTAAGAAGTGTAAGTAAAAAATTTGGTGTCTGCTGTGCCTAGTCAGGAAATGACTGCTATTCAAACCCATTAAAAGGTAACTTGACAAATAGGTTATAAAAAGCTTTATCTGTGGTGTTCTGTATGGATCTAAAATGTTGAACAGTATGAGATGCTAGATTAATTGATAGGTGGCAGTCAAATATTTGGTGTGTGCTGTGTCGAATAATCTCACATTATCTCCAGATCCAACATGTGACACCCTAGGCTTGATTGTCTCATGGTTAACTTGCAAGATTTATCGAACTGTAGAGGAGGTAACGGATCTGACTTCCTCAAGGATCGCATTCCTGCCTTTGCTGTCCAATGTATCCTCATGTTCTTCTGCAGCGACGGCAACGTACTGTCTTCTAGTACTTCCAAACACTCTCAGACAGAAGGGGTTTCGATGATACTACTCTTCCATTCCTTGTGATGCCAGGAAACCGGTATAACAACGATGTTAAACCTCCCTCAATTCCACCATCAGGAAGTTGAGGGAGTTACAACATCCACTGGTGGTTTAGAAACCATCATCTCTGCTGAAGTGGCAATGTAGGACACATAACTTACAAAAAAAGAGTTCAAATCTCAGACCAGTTCAAGGCTTGAAGCCTCGGAGAAGTAAGTTCCAAAGCAAAGTAATTAAGGATGGACAACTAATGCCTTTGCAGTGATAACCAGTGAAAAGGAAAGCCAAAATACAATAGTTCAGTCTGGATGTTGAAAAAAATGGAAAACGCATTGCATTTCGTCCAGTTTTTATACAAATCAAGAGAGGATGATCACTGATTCATTATCATTGGATTGCATGTTTTTTCTATTATATATATACACTAGATCCAACACTGCATTCATGGGAATTAAGATTTCCATCCTTGAGAGAGAGAGAGAGAGAGGTGTTAGGTTTTGTTCAAGATGTAAGCCACACTGTACCCTTAGATCCATTTCACAACTACGTCTTTGGGACCAAGACTCCAAAGCCCTTTAAAGCCCAAGAACTCTCTCAGATTGGATTGATTTTGATCAATATGTAGTTTTATTCTCTCCCCAATCTTCTGGGTAGGGAAAAACATTCATTAAACAACATCAAAAGAACTACATCAGTGAAAACAGCAAAGGAAAGGAAGAACAAATCACTCCAACAAAAATCCTCTGAGACAATCCTAGCAAAAGACTACCAAATGAGCAACTGAGAGTACACACAATGCTAATATATAGCATGATATTGTTTAGAATCCCATCACTGCTCCCATCCATCTTCCACTTCAAATCATCAACTTCTTCCATTTTAAGCATTTTGGAACCTTTACTTTTTCCTCCTGCAGAAAGCAAAAAATTATTAGAGTTATAAGTTATCAGAAGCCCCATGCTCCTCTTTTTAAAACTTCCATCAACAAAAATGATGGCAAAAAAATATACTCCAATCCATCGACTTTGGCAATCAATGATGGTTGAGTTAGGAGAACCTTGCAGGTACCATACAAGAGAGTAGATCTTATTGTGATTCTTTCACAAGCTACTATTCAAATAAACATTGAAACCCTAGGATCATACCAAACCTTCCAAATCCTTGGCCACTTTAAGCCACTAGAAGAACTACCTTTATTTTTTAGAGATACTCTGATAAGCCAACTTAGTAGAAAGAGATCACTATTGTCAGTGTAAACTGGCCAATCCAAAGAGATATTCTCAACAAACATCATTATATTTTTCGAACATTCTTAATATTAAATCTTCCCTATTCAATTCTTGTTCTCATCAAGTAAATCTTGCATCTATATCTTACGGTTAGAAACAGAAGGAACCAGCTTTCTTAAACCAAAATCAGATAGGATCCACTTGATTTCTCTTGTAAGAAAATCATTACCATCTGCAACCATCCATTCCATATTTTCACTATAAAGATGGGGGAAGCTTCCTACACCCTCTCACTTAAGTATTTTTTATTATTTTTTCCTCTCTAAAAATAAATAAAATATTATAGGGAAACTTACATTCCCCTCCCCTGAACTTTGTTTGAATGACACTCCCCTCCCCTACATATTGAAAAGATTCTACCAACCGTACCCATATTGGCTGACGGCTTTAAAAATACAATGAAAAAGACAATAATACCCTCATCTCTAACCTCATACCCTTCTTTCTTTCTTTCTTCTTCTTCCTCTTGCAACCCCACCTGTCCCACCTCCCTGCACCTCTGAGTGACCAAACATCGCCGCCCCCTCCCCTCTTCTTCTTCCTACTCCATCTCCTGCTGGTTCGAGTACCCTCACTCATTCTCTGAAGTTGGAATCTCAGGCGTAAGCAAGGGAAATATGAAGCTCTCTCACCCTTGGTCGTTGCGGCAACGGAAATTCTTGAGAACCCGAGCGAGCTCTTAGGCTTCACATGGGTCTAGGCAATTTTGGACGAAACAAGCAATGATGGAGGTGGAACAAGTATAGGAGATCAGTGCCACCAACATCGAAGAAAGAGAGAGTTTTAGGGTGTAAGTTGGATTGAACGAAGGAGTCGCGTACTTGGGCAGCAACGACGACGAAGGCTGAGAGGAAGAAGAGGACTAAATGGAGAGAGAGCAACCTAGAAGGCATTTGCTGTGCTGCAGCAGAGGAGGTGCTGACCACTCAAACCAAACAACTGTTGCAATAGCAGAGCTTGACTGAAGGAGGTCTGCCCAGATGAATAAATGGCTTGCAACTGGTGGCTGTATTGATGCCAAGGAAGTTTGTGCAGAGGTTTGTTGAGGGTGAAGTTGAAGTGAGGACGGCAGATTATGTGAAAATCCTAATTCCAGCCATAATTTCCAAGCTATTGAAAATCCTCCTCTGCCCCAGGTGATGCAGGATTTGATTATTTCTTCTGAAATCAAAAGCCAGAATCCCCTTCCTTCCTTTTAAGTCCAAGGAAAGACAATATATTTGATTATTTCTTCTGCTACCTTTAATACTTCAAGAGATGATACTACCCAAATCCTGCATCACCATGGGCAGAGGATTTCCAATAGCTTGGAAATTATAACTGGGGATTTCTACATAATCTACCGTCGACCTCCTTCAGCATTACAATAGTTGTTTGGTTTGAGTGGTCAGCACCTCCTCTGCTGCAGCACAACAAATGCCTTCTAGAATACAAATGAAAGTTGTGTCTGCTGTTGCAGAGCTCTGAGCATTAGGTTGCCGGATCGCATCCCTGTGAGCGTAAATACTCCCTCGAATCAGCTTGAGAGCTTTTGAAGTTCTAAAGCTGTGACGGATGCTTGGTTTTAAGGGCTTGGACTGCAATTTATTTCACTCGACACATCGATGTTGTAGAATCAGCCATTTGTCTCATTTGTTACTTCTCAAGAAGACTTAAATAGTCTCTTGACAAGATACCGATCTTTCATTTCTTTGCCATTGGCCTGTCTCTGTGTGTGGTATTTTTATCGTCTTAAGTGCACCCCTAAAATGTTAACACGTGGCAAAGAAAGATCCAACAGTGGATTTAACCCCAATGCCCTAATCCGATCTCCGCTTTCCTCTCTCACGCGGGCAAACCTTACCGTTCAAAACCGTTAACCTCCTCGCTGCCTTCGACTCTCGAAGAGCAACAAATCCAACTACCTCAATCCCTCCGGTACCGTCTTCCAGGTCAGCCATGCTTGGTCTCTGTGCTGCTTTTGGAACCAATACAACTTGCTAAACCCAAACCCTAAGCACCACTTTTCCTTCGTCACTCGCTGCTCCACCAAACCAGATATTGACAGCGACAACACCACCAACGAAAACCCAATTGTCGACACAGCCCCGAATTCAAACACTTTTCAAGTGCAACCGTCAGCTTCCCCTCCCAATCAAACAACTTCCTCTTCACCCTCTAGAGGTTTGGGGTTCGATCTGGGTGCCGGGAGCTTTTGGGACAGCCAAGAGATCGGATCTCCTGTTGTGAAAATATACCTCAGCGACGAGGACGACGACGAGAGGTGGTTTATGTGGTATCATGGGAGTTCGGATATTGGGAGAGAGGTGCAGGACCTGTTCGATCAAGCGCAGACACAGGGATTGTAATTAATTGTAGCAAAGATTGGTGGGCTTTTGAAACCGAGAGTTCCACGCCTTCTGCTGGAATAATCTCCGGCAGCAACAGCAAGAGAGAGATGAGTGAAAGAGTATAGAACCGGTGAGGTTCGCCGGCGTGAGAGAGGAAAGTGGAGATCGGGTCAGGGCTGTGGGGGTTAAATACACGTGTAAACATTTGAGGGATGCATTTGGCGTGCACTTGTGGATCGTGCACTTGAGACGATAAAAATCCGGGCCTTGTAGACTTGATGGACTGTAATGCGGGTAGATCTCCTTAGGGAAAATTATCGCCCCCAGTACTAGGGGCGGTCAAGTGCGCATCATGCGGCTGGGGCACCGCCATGTGTGCACAGTGGGCCCCATTGTACACACATGGGTGGTGCCCCAGCCGCATGATGGCACTTGAGATAAAGATCCATCTCCTTAGGGGCTTGTGAGTACTAAATGGATGCATTTGAGTTGCATCAGGAAGAGAATGATGAGTCAAATTAGACAGTCACCACCTAGATTAGGATCTAAGACTCACATAAAACAAAAATCCATCCAATGGGGAATTGATTGTACCGTCAGAATGAGTATGATCAATGATATAGTCCAAGGAAGGTGTTAGGCATCTTGGTCTGCCTGGGAAAAATAGGTCTTCATATTACTTGACTAAATTAAATATAACATATGCACAACTAAGGAAAAAACTTAATAAAATACAACAAAGAGCATAAATAAAATAAAATAAAATAAAAAAAGATAGGGTTGAAGGACATAACCAAACCATTTGGTTATAAAGCTAGAGATAATATACATAATGTTAAATAAAGGATGGGGTAGAAACACATACCCAAGTTATCTAATAGATTGTAAGCAGGCAATGATATGATTATGCAACTGAGGACAATAAACTAAATTATGTGAATCCTAATCCTAATGCATGAATGCATGGAAGAATAAAGGAAAACCATGAAAATGCATTAGAAGCAAACAAGATGATGAAAATATGACAAAATAAACAAGAAAATTCATATACAATAAAATATTATAAAAAATGATCAAAATGCCCCTAGTGCCAAAATTAGTCTAGAAAAAAGTTTAAAAGATCCCTAAAAATAGGGGGAAAAAAATCATTTTAGCTTAAATCAATGGTAAATAACATGATAAAACATCGAAAACATGATTTTGAACATAAAACATGAAATCAAATTACAACAACAACAACAACTCATCCCTACTAAAGGGAGTCGACTACATGGATCCTTGCCCTCCAATCAGCTCTATTCGAAGTCATACTTGATAATGAGGTTGTAGAATCCATGTAAAAGAATTTGGCTCGATTTTTTTCCAGTGCCAATTGCCGACCTAACACACCAACCCTCCTACTTTATCCGGGCTTGGGACCGGCAACAAATACTGACGGAGTTAAAAAAAAAAAACAAAACAAAACAAAACAAAAAACAAAAAACGATCTAACATGAAGGAAAAAAAAAAAAAAAAAACTAGATCTAACATGAGAAATAAACATACATTGAAACATTAATGCAAGGATGAGAGTCTAAGCTATATGCATGTACAAAGACATGAAGAAAACATACTAAAAAGAGAAAAAAATAACATAGAGAACCAATTCATGAGATCATCATGAACATACAACATAATCAAGAGCAACTATCTTGCATAAAGAACAACATAGATATACTAAGGAAGAATTAAAATATAAACATAGAAGGCACCTAAAGCAACATGCACAACCCTAACCTAGAGCACAAAGGAGGGAAAGGTATTATATCATTAAGAGAAAAAGAAAATCAACTCATGGAAAACTAAACTATTCTAACATGTTTAGCAACAAGAAACATGAACATCATGAAAAATAAAAATAAAAATATTTAAAAATACGTGCACAAAAATACCCTATTTTCCTATAACACAAATAAATATAAGAATCGATAGAAAAAACTTTTAATAAATTATATATGGAAGATAAAGGTATAAAATAACTAAAAACATAAAAATTCATATAAGATAAACCCTAAATAACTTGAATAAAATAGCACATTCAGAATAGAAGGTCGAAAAGTCGCTGCAATATGCAAGGGAAACCTTTGTTTTGCAGTTAAGGAATCCTTCCTCTCTATTTTGGATCCCCCAAAACGTTATATAGTATCTTATTTATAGCTGAGAAGGTAGGTCTTCCTCTCATTGTTGTTTTGACATAAAAAATGTCCAAATCCAATGAAGGTCAAGTCCTCAAAGATAGGTGTAAAGTGGCTAAACCAATGAGAGGAGAGACCAAATCACAAATTCTCATCAATATAGGTTGTTTAGACGAGTTTAAAGATTTTAAGTAAACTTATCTTATCCAAGGCTTCAGATTGGCCAAAGAAGGCCCACATAAGAGTCCACTTGGCCAAAATGACTCTAGCAACATCATTGGTTAACGCCTATGCAGTAGTCATAAAACCAACCATACCTTTTTGATATCAGATTAAATTCATTCTTTTTGTTAGATAGTAGACTTAAAAATACATGAAATGATATATTATGAGCATAATTTATCATAAATATGAATGAATCAAGAATTGATGAAAAGTGAAAGTACTGTTTTGTTCATGGTTTGGGAAAATAAGGTACTTCAACTTATAATAATCATAAATTTTTCATTTTAAATCCAATTTTAATTATTCTTAATGTATTGAAAAATTTATCCCGTGTATTTTATAATGAAATGAAATAAGAAACCATTTTAACTAAAGACATGTTGGAATGTCTAATTTGAAAGTGAATCTCATGAGACTAAAAATGGATTTTTTATAAAATAATAAGCAAATGAAGCTGTTTTCAAATCATTTTCAAATACAAGGATCTTGATGTACAATAACGAAGTTTGAACCGATTTCAAAGTTGTTTGACCTACTGTTGACTCGGTCAACCTTTTCAAGGATATTTTGATCATTTTCTAAGGCTATATCTCTTGACTATTTTGAGATGGTTTAAAGCATTGATTAGGAGTAATGCTAGACCTCCAAAGCTATAAAATAGACTCCATACATTATTTAGGAGAATCAGTTCATCATCGCTATGTACACCTCCACGGTGACAAGATGAGGTGATTGCAGAATACCTCTCTTTAATTGAGATTGTTAAACAGTTGAAAGTCAAAGAAAATGATTTGTTCATCCCCTTAAATCGTCGGACGATCATAATCTAACTAGCACCTTGCTCAAGAGCACCAGAGCACAGAAAAATGACGAAACAAACACAATAAACAAAATCGTCAAATGCACGAAAAAACTAACATTAACAAGCGATGGAAAAAGAAAACACAATCAAAATCATCGGATGCACGATGAATAGTCGACAAAATGAGGTTTTGAAGCCAAGACAGAAGCCTAAACAACTTAACATTTGTCCGAGATTTATTTTAGAAATATAATTTGTGATCGATACTTGCTTTTCATAGAACTTGAAACACATCAAGGAAAACATTTTGATTTGTGATATTTACTTTCATGGAATAGGGGAAACATTTTATGTCACGTGGTATGTATTTTCACAAGACCTGAAAACATCAAAGAAAATATTTATGATCTATGCTATTTACTTTCATAAAATGATGAAAACATCAAAGAAAGATTTTATGATCTATAATATTATTTTCATAGAATCCAGGCAAATATTTTGTCATATGATATTCATTGTCACAAAACCAAGAAAACATTTTATGCCATATGATTTTTACTATCACAAGACCAGGAAATTTGTTTATATTTTGTGATATTTACTTTCACATGACTAGGAAACATTTTATATCAATAAACATCAATTAATTGTACGATCTGTGAGATTTACTCTTAGAGAATGAGAAAGGTATCTAGGAAACTTTTATGAACTCTGATTTTATTGTCACAAAGCAAGAAAGACATCAAGGATAATGTGTGATTTTTACTTTCACAAAACCAAGTAGACATTTGAAATTTAATGATCTGTAATTTTTAGTTTCATAAAACCGATAAACATCAATTTTTAATCTAGAATATTTACTCTCACAGAACGATGCATTTCACAAAAATCTTCACATTATATTTACTCTCATAGAGCTAAGACGATGATATAGACCCAAAATCCCCCATTCCTTTTTATCTTATTTTTCCTTCCTCTCTCTCTCTCTCTCTAAATTAAGGTACAACACCTTGGGTAGAGATCTACATATATTACTCTAAGACAAACTCGAGATAATTTAAACTTAGCATCATTCCAATGGGTAATTTTGACATAGTTGGACAAGGTGGGCTTCATAAACACAAATGGGTGAATAAGTCACTCTTTCCTCTCCACAAGAGTACGTTTATATGGAACTAGCTATGGCACTTTCCATAGACAATATTATTATTTCTCTTTCTTTCTTGTAAGATTACTCTGTCACTTGATGAGGATTTTAAGTTGAAAGTCTCCATTGATTAAGAACCAATTCCTCATGAGTCACTCGATGGAGTCACAATTCAACAAATAATTCTATACATTAGTTTCTATCACATGTACATGACAAATCATAGAAGATCATCCAAGATACTTGAAAGATTATTTGTCAAGATAAAATATTCTATAAGAAATGAGAGAAGATCATTCCAAATACTTAAACATTGTTTGCCAAGATAAAGTATTCTATAAGAAATGAGTGAAGAGAAGAAACTTGATTGGAACAGAAGATGATAATACAGCCGATCATGCGTGACTTCTGTTTCAAGAGGTTGAGAATTTAGAAGCATCAACAGAAGTCATCATTTTTTATTCACAAGTTTAACTCTCAACAAGGGATGGAAGGGTACGTATGTCATAATTTATACATTGAGAGAGCCCCAACGATGATATAAATCATCTTCAATATAATTTTTCGTTCACTTAAAAATGAAAGATTTTCCTTCACCAAGGCCTAAGGAAAAATTGGTCTATGACAGGGAAAGTTTCCTTTCAGTTCGCATAGTGAAGGGTTCACCTTCAAATCTAAAGTCATCATTACTTCTCCTCTCTATATGTTGAAAGTCTGAAATGCCCTTCACTGTTCCTTGAAACCTATCTAAGCATAATGATGGCCATCAACATCCCTAACAAGTATCTCATTGTTAGAGCATATTTGGCTAAGCTTTTTAGGGTTTCTGCTCCTAACCTCTCAAAGCCAACTTCTTAGGAAGGAAAGCTTTCGTACTCTGAAAAAAAGGAGGGAATACTTTTGGGGACTCTTCGTCAGTCTCTTTTCTTTTTTTCTCTTTGATATTTCATCCTCCTTTGCTCCTCTTACCCCCAAATCTAAAATCATCATTACTTCTCCCCTCTAGATGTTGAATGTCTGAAATACCCATCACTGTTCCCTAACACTCATCCAAACACAATGGGGCTTTTTGATGAAAGAATTCCTATCGGTGAAGAAAAACCATGGCTTAAGGAAAAATCAATCCTTTTATAATTGCATTGTAATTGGTTAGATTACAAAACAAATGAATAGATTAATCATTTATTAAAGGTGTGTCAAAGATCCCACAAGTCATCTTTTTTAATCAAAGAGCTCACATAGAACCTACACAAATGCATAGAGACTGTATTGAGACAGTGAAATTACATACTTACATGTGTCTGATCTCCTTCATCTTTGCATCTAATTTAGACATGGAAGATGATGTGGAGCAATGGAGGGTTCTAGAAGTAAACAAGGAAGTGGGTCCCATAATTACAATTAGTTGATACATTCATTACACACATAAAATGTAGCTATTGTCTTTTGGTGGTCCATGGTAAATTCTCAAACTTTGTGGTGAAGTTAGTGCAACTACATAGGTGACCATTGCAACCCTAGGCACTCTATAAGTTTAAACTAATGTCAGATCTGGTTAAAGTAAGAATCTGTATTGGATTTTATTCAAAATCTCATAAATAGGTCCAAATTTGGATATTTTGATTGGACAAAATTTATTTTTTATTGGAAAAAGTAGAAAAATTGTCTTAAAATTTTAAATAAAGGGAAAAATTACAAAATCTTAAAAATCCAATGGATTTCCTTTCCATTAAATTTGAAATATTAAGAAAATAAAAATATTTCATCATAAGAAAATATTAATTTCCTTGAAACCTTCCACCATTAAAAATTTTCTATATTTAGGTAACCTCAAAACCCAATTCAAGAGTTAAAAATTAACCCTAGTTAGGGTTTCCACCAATTCCAAAAGTGGGTTAAGGTTAACAAAATACATATAAAAAGAAGGGTAGCTCATGTTACCTTTTATTTTCTTTTTTCATCACAAGGAGATACAGTATTAGAGAATTCTGTTTTAGGTTTTCAGGGGTTTTTTGACAAAAGGTCCTGTTTTGGTGGGTTTTTTTTTTTTTTTTTTTTGGATTTGGGTGGGAAAAGAGGGGCAAATTTTTTGGTGATGGAGGTCCTCCCATGGCGGCTCTGCGATTCAAATTTCTCAATCCTCAGAAAGCCTCTCTAAATGGGTAATTTCTCACATCTTCACTATCTTCTTGTGCTTTACGTGGAATATGTTTTTACTGCTTACCGTGGACTGTCGATCGAGATTGGACCTCCTAGGTTTCAGTCCCAAGAAATGAAATTAAGAACTCCGAAAGGGGAATACCAACCGATTGAAGTTGTTTAGAACATCTAATGCCCTAGATCCACTGCTGATGGCTTACTTGATTTGGGTTTTGGAGTCATCCAACAAGTTGATACCTTGAATTCTTGGCTTTTCTTAAATTTATATCAAGCTTTATTCTGCTTTATGTTTTCGTTTTCTTTTGGAGTATATCGTAGTTTGGGGGATCATTCTCAAGGTTTTTACGAAGAATGCAAACGGAATTCTGGTTTTAAGATTGATAGTAATGTGGCTCTGTCTGATCGTCTTGTTTGATTGCAAAGGATTTGTTGGATATGTTGTTGTTACCTGTTTGATTTTACGTTTCAATACTGTTTTGAGTGGTCAATATTAATGACTTGGAAAAAACTTGGTTTACTCTGTTGGGTTAGTTCCTCTTAGCCTTGTTTGTTAGGGAGTACTGCTTCTCATCCTCCCCCTCCCACTTTCCCTTAAGCTGATGCTGTTTTATTTTATTTTGTTGTAAATTAGGTTTCTTTCTGTGGAATTGAATGCTTTTCTGAGGTATGGAAGACCTATGGTTGTAGAAGCCGACAGTGGTGGTTGAACTATCATTTGTGGTAGGCTATTTGTTACAACTGGCAATCTGAAAGAAAAGAAAAAGGGAGTAAAAAAGAAAGAAGGGAAAGAGAGAGAGAGAGAGAGAGAGAGAGAAGAAAATGGAGTGCAATAAAGATGAGGCCACCAGGGCAAGAGAAATTGCTGAAAAGAAGTTCACAGCGAAGGACGTTGCTGGTGCAAAGAAATTTGCTTTGAAGGCCCAAAATTTGTATCCTGGGCTTGAGGGACTTCCCCAGATGTTGGCAACTTTTGATGTTTATATCTCTGCGGAGAACAAAATAAGTGGGGAAGCAGACTGGTATGGAATCCTTGGTGTGAGTCCTTCGGCTGATGATGAGACAGTTAAGAAACAGTACAGGAAGTTGGCTCTCATGCTTCACCCTGACAAGAACAAATCGGTCGGGGCAGATGGAGCATTTAAGTTTATTTTAGAGGCCTGGAGTTTGTTGTCTGATAAGACCAAGAGAATAGCATATGACCAAAAACGTAATGTTAAAGGATCTCAGCAGAAGGTTCCACCTGGATCTCTGCAGAAGGTTCCACCTCCTAGTGGGGGAACATCAGCACCACCTGGTGCAAACGGTTTTTATAATTCTGCCCATACAACACCCTCAAACAGTAAAACTCAGAAAAGTTCTGCTCAAGGCCGACCACCACCAGCACCTCCTTCATCATGTCCGTCAAAATCAAATTCGTTTTGGACTGCATGTAATCGCTGCAAAATGCAATATGAGTATCTCAGGATCTATCTCAATCACAATCTTCTGTGCCCCAATTGTAAAGAGCCCTTTTATGCAGTAGAGACCGCTACCCCGCCTTCAAATGGTTCTAATAGTCCCACACCGTGGACTTTCTCTCAGCAGCGTCAGAATTCAAACCATCATACAACTAACAAGAATGCCTATGCTCCTGAAAGAAACGCAGCTGCTCCCAACATGGGACGAGGGGGGGTTTCAGGTCTCGATTCATTCAATAACACTAACTTCCATTGGCATCCATTCTCTAGAAAGGCTGGTGTTGATAGTGCAACTGCTTCAGGTTCTGCTGCTGGTCAAGCTACAACTCCGATTCAGCAGGCCTATGAGAAAGCGAGGAGAGAGCGTGACGAGGCTCAGGCAGCTGCAAGAAGAGAGGAGGCACTTCAGAGAAAGAACCATGTCCCTAAGGCTGGTGGTTTGTCTACTGGATTTTCTAATTCTGGTTCTAGCCATGTTGTCAAAGGAGAGAGACCTGTGAAGAAACGAAGAGGCATGGATGGTGGAGGGAGAAATACTTATGGAAACACGGAAACATCTCAAACTTCCACCGGAACTAGAGGAGCTGGGATAGGAAGTGGAGTTGGAGTTAAACAGGGTTCTTCTGAAACGGAAAGGGTTACTGGTTTATCTGGTATTGTTAAGCCTAATGGTTCGAGAGAGTTGTCACAGCAAGAAATCCGAATTATGTTGATGGAGAAGGCACGGGGAGAAATTCGGAAGAAGTTACATGAATGGAGCTTGGATGCTGTAGCCAAAGCTGCTGACGAGGCGAAAGAGAAAGAAAAAGACAAAGTAAAAGCTACTGTAAAGGGCAGGACATGTGATCAAAGTGAGGCTGGTGCTGTATCTGTGGATACCAAGAAGAAAATCCATTCTGACAAGGTTTTATCTGGTACTTCTGGTGCTGATTTAGATACAGATACCGTTGAACCCATGTCAATCAGTGTTCCTGATCCAGATTTTCATGATTTTGACAAGGACCGATCTGAAAGATCATTTGGAGATAACCAAGTCTGGGCTGCATATGATGATGATGATGGAATGCCTCGTTATTATGCCATGATTCATAAGGTGATATCCTTGAACCCTTTCAAAATGCGTATCAGTTGGCTGAATTCGAAAAGTAATAGTGAGCTGGGACAACTAAACTGGGTCGGTTCTGGTTTCGCTAAAACTTGTGGGGATTTCAGGATAGGCAAATATGAAGTCAATAAGTCACTCAACTCTTTCTCACATAGGGTGAGATGGATGAAAGGCACACGAGGAGCCATCCGAATATTTCCCAAGAAGGGCGACATTTGGGCCCTCTATAGGAATTGGTCTCCCGACTGGGATGAGCTTACCCCTGATGAAGTAATACACAAGTATGACATGATAGAGGTGCTGGATGATTATGATGAGGAGCAAGGTGTAACCATCAGTCCTCTGGTTAAGGTTGCTGGCTTCAAGACAGTTTTCCACAGACATTTGGATCAAAGGGTAGTCAAAAGGATCCCAAGAGAGGAGATGTTTCGGTTCTCACATCAGGTCCCTTCTTACATGCTTACAGGTCAAGAAGGTCCAAATGCTCCCAAGGGTTGCCGGGAGCTGGACCCTGCAGCTACTCCATTGGAACTTCTTCAGGTGATAATGGATGCCAAGGAAGAAGAGATTGTGGAGAATACTGAGAAAGCTGTGGAAGAAGAGATAGTTCAAATTGCTGAAAAAGCAAACACAGAAAATGTGGTGGAGAATCCCCAAAAAGCTGAGGAAGAGATTGTCAAGAATGTCAAAGAAGCTGATACAGAAAAAATGGAGAATATTACAGAAACCATAAAAGAAAGGATGGTGAAGGCTGAAAAACAACCATTTTATTGAATCTTGGAAAATGTAAGCCTGACTGAAGCAGTGGAAATTAACTTTTTTGTGTAAAATTAGATCAAATTGATCCAACATTTCCTGGGTTTGTGTGGCTGTTTGCTGTCGGGACCGGAGAGTTTCATCTGGAGTAGCATGTAGATGCTGTTAGGGCTGAATCTAACCTCAGTTTTGCCTAAAACTTCAAAATAGTTTAGAATAGGTATAATTCAATTTGTCTTGGAAGTGAATACTCACTAAAGTGTTCTCTCTGCTAGCTGGAGCTTCTTTCGAGTATCTGTTAGTGGGGTCTGTATTTACTTCCCTACAAGAGTTGGTTGACCCCAAAGAGCAATTTGTCTAGCAGTTGCAGCTGTTAAACACAACCCCACCTCAGCTGTCAAATGTTCTCATGTATCTGACAATGCTTTACTTGCTTCGTTTCTTGTTCTTATAGTAGAATATGAGGAAATTGCAGTTTTTCCTTCTCTGTAGACTCATATTTTTGGTGGTTCTGATTAAGGACCCAAAAGAAATAGTGTAGAATATAAGCTGATTTCCATTTCTTGCTCAATTCACTTTTCTTGATTGGTATTACTGTACTTCAGAAAAAAAATAATTGTTTTTTATTTTTTTTCCCTCAAGGACTTTGGATTGTACAGAATGGTAATATGCATGACAATTTTACTATTAATTTTATTTTGCTTCAGTTTCTTGCTTATAAACTGAACCAAAAACACTTATTAGTAAACCTGTAAACTTGGTGGTGTACTGCCCACTTATATTGAAATCATCTGTCTGATTCGCATCCAGTTACATTGTCTTTGGTTCTGCGTCGAACACCAAGAATAGATTTCAATCAATTTATCTCGTCACTGAGAGTGAAGACCATCTTCTAGGGAGAATGTTGCCTTAGTTTCTAGAATGGAAGGTCCACAAAATAGTTAATTTCCACTGCTTCAGTCAGGCTTTCATATTCCAAGGCTCAATAAAATGGCTGTTTTTCAGCCTTCTCCACCACCTTTCTTCTATTGTTTCTAAGATATTCTCCAACATCTTTCCTGTATCAGCTTCTTTGACATTCTTGACAATCTCTTCCTCCTCAGCTTTTTGGGGATTCTCCACCATATTTCCTCTGTTTCCTTTTTCAGCAATCTGAACTCTCTTCTTCCACAGCTTTTCTCAGCATTCTCCACAATCTCTTCTTCCTTGGCATCCATTATCACCTGAAGAAGTTCCAATGGAGTAGCTGCTGGGTCCAGCTCCCGGCAACACTTGGGAGCATTTGGACCTTCTTGACCTGTAAGCATGTAAGAAGGGACCTGCTGTGAGAACCGAAACATCTCCTCTCTCAGGATCCTTTTGACTTCCTATTGATCCAAATGTCTGTGAAAAACTGTCTTGAAACCAGAGATCTTAACTAGAGGATTAAAGGTTTCACCTTGCTCCTCATCATAATCATCCAGCACCTCGACCATGTCATACTTCTATATTACTTCAATCAGGGACAAGCTCATCCCAGTTGGGAGACCAATTCCCATTGATGGCACCAATGTCGCCCTTCCTGGCAATTTGGATGGCTCCCCATGTGCTTTTCATCTATTCTCACCCTATATATGTGAGAAAGAGTTGAGTGACTCATTGACTTCATATTTGCCTACCCTGAAATCCCCACAAGGTTTAGCGAAACCAGAACCTACCCAGTTTAGTTGGCTCAGCTCACTAATACTTTTCGAATTCAGCCAACAGATACGCATTTTGATAGGGTTCAAGGATATATCACCTTATGAATATGGCATAATAACGACGCATTCCATCATCATCGTCATATGCAACCCAGACAGGGTTATCTCCGAATGATCTTTCAGATCGATCCTTGTCAAAACCTTGAAAATCTGGATCAGGAACACTGATTGCCATGAGTTCAACTGTTTCTATAACTGAATCAACACCAGAAATACCAGACAAGATCTTGTTAGAATGGATTTTTTTCTTGGTATCAACAGATTCAGCACTAGCCTCACTCTGATCACATGTCCTGCCATTTACAGTAGCTTTTTATTTGTTCTTTTCTTTCTCTTTCACCTCGACAGCAACTTTGGCTGCAGTATCCAAGCTGCATTCATTTTACTTCTTCCGAATTTCTTCCCTTGCCTTACCCATCAACATAGTTCGGATTTCTTGCTGTGACAACTCTATCGAATCTTAGACTTGCCAATTCCAGATAAAACAGTAACCCTTTTCCATTTCAAAAATACCCTGTTCAGCTCCAACTCCACTTCCTATCCCAGCTCCTCCAGTTCTGGTGGAAGTTTGATACGTCTCCTCATTTCCATTAGTGTTTCTCCCTTCCCCATCCGTGCCTCTTCCTTTTTTTCACAGGTCTCTCTCCTTTGACAACATGACTAGAACCAGAATTTGAAAATCCAGTAGACACACCACCGGCTATCCTCTTAGGGACATGGTTCTTCCTCTGAAGTGCTTCCTCTCTTCTTGCAGCTGGCTGAGTCTCCTCGCACTCTCTACTCACTTTCTCATAGGCCTGCTGAACCATAGTTGCAGCTTGACCAGCAGCAGAGCCTGAAGCAGTTGCACTACCAACACCAGCTGTTCTAGAGAATGGATTACAATGGAAGTTTGTCTGATTGAATTAATCGAGAACAACCCCCCCTCTCCCGGTCCCATGTTGGGAGCAGCTGTAGCGTTTCTTCCAGGAGCAAAGGAATTCTTGTTAGCTGTATGATGGTTTGAATTCTGAAGCTGCTAAGAAAAAGTCGGGCGGGGGAGTATTAGAACCATTTGAAGGTGGGGGAGTGGTCTCTACCGCATAAGAGGGCTCATCACAATTGGGACATAGAAGATTGTGATTGAGATAGATGCTGAGATTCTCATACTGCATTTGCAGCCTATGTGCTTGGATACATCCAATCTCTACGAACTCCAGTTGACTTACAGTTCTCTAAATCACTTAACATAGGACTGAGTTTTCCTACACCCACTGTCAAGGTAGACCAAGGGTCCTGTGGGGATTCATTGACTTCGTACAAGAGGTGTAGAACATTTATGACCCTTGATGGGTGTACTTTTCCTACACCGATGGTTTAGGAAAACTTTTCTCCTTCAACATATGAACAGTATAAAATAAAACTGTAAATTCCTACCAGTGCCAATTCTCAAAGGATCCTTGACACAAGCAGCTCACGGCTTCCAAACAATCAGCAAGAATTATATCCATTTCCACTCCGTTTCGCACCAATAATTTGATTGCTCCTTCAATGCCCCGTAGTAAGGGTGTCAATTTAGAATCAGAATCAAAATCAGCCATTTGAAACCGAACCATAAAAATTCGGTTTTGTTTTGATTTTTGGTTAAAACTTTTGGTTTGAATTGAACCGAATCAAATGAGGCGTAATCCATATAAATCGAATTCGAATCGAACTTGATCATACTAAACCCTAAAACGATAAAACACGAGTTTTCTAAGATTTCAGTTTTCACTTTGTCTCTTCCACTTTTGCTTTTGACTGTCGACTCTCCTCACTTCTCTTCTACAATTCTACACTTTTCTTCATCTTCTCTTCTACAGTTCTACACTTTTCTTCATCTTCTCTTCTACAGTTCTACACTTTTCTTCATTTCCTTTTTCATGATTTTCTTTTTCAAGGCCAGTACACGATATTCCCAAGTCTCGTATGAACTGTATGTAACCGAATATAGAATACTAAATAGGAACCCAATAAAATTGAATTGATTCAGTTTGGTTTTGATTTAAGGATATTTTGATTTGTACAAGACTTGTCAACCTCAGAGACCCCAGCCAGGAGAAGAAGAGATTTGGAGATGTTAATACAAAGACCTGATCGACATACATTGAAAGTGATGCAAGCAACATAATGGTCTCTACCAAAGGGAAATCAGCTTTAGAGAAGATCATGAGGTCAATGGCAACGGCCAAATGGAAAATCTTAAGAGCCATCATACATTTGGACAAAGGAGGGATGAGACCAAAGTGAAGATTTAGCGGGCAAGGGGATGACCCTGATGAATCTCAACAAAGGGTGCAAAAAAGCCAGTGGATACCAAGAAGGGGGAGAAGAAATGTAATGATAGATCCAGTTGATGAAGACGAGGAAAGGACATCTTATACTTGACATTGATAATAGAGAGAGAGAGAGAAAGAAAGAGGGGGGATTTCCCTACACTAACTGAGTGTCATTTTAGACGAATGAGGGAAACCCCATTAAAATCTGACAATATGGGAAGGGGCATTTATGACATATCACCCCTCACTTTATCAGTTTATCGTATAATACTATACCTTAATATTAGTGTTACATAACACCTTCCAATCGGGCCTAACATGTGTACTATTGGTTTAGGGTTAGGAAATGTCACCCCTTTTTGCTAGGGGTGGAGGCAAGATTTACTTCTAAAGAGGTAAAACTCTAACACTCTTGACTCTACTATGGTATTTTGTTGTGGTTTTTTTTCCTTTTTTATTTTTGTTCTTTATGGGTCAATAATGTCTACATAAGGGAAAAGTTTTTCACAATCAATTATCATTTGGTCGGTAGAAGGTTTAGCTCCAACACTGGTTTTTTAAATTTTGTTCAAATTTTCATTTATGACATTTTTAGCTCCAACACTGGTTTTTTAAATTTTTGTTCAAATTTTCATTTATGACATTCAATAACACTCTAAAATCACTAATCACTAAATATATAAAAGTACATATAGAAATAAAAATAAATAAATAATATATATATATATATATATATATATATATATACTATAACACAATGAAAAGACAAAGGGAGAGAAATAATTAGAAATGGAACTCATCTTGATTGATGACATCAAATGTATTGAAGTGGGCACCACTATATCTCCAGTTCTTTCAATGCAACCTATATAAAAATAAATTATATCAATAAATTTATGTATACAAAAGAAATGAAAGGAAAACAAAGAATGGATCTCACTTATTCTTTTTCAAATATTAAACTTTTCTTCTCTGTCTCTTCTTTTTCCTTAAAAGGGTCAAGTGTCAACAAAATAAAAATTGAATTTAAGAGACACAATGTGGTGTAATGCAATTGATGGGGTCAATTAGATAGTTGACCCTGGAGTCCTCTTAGCATTGCTCACAAACAAACTTGCCCATGACTTAGTAAATATCAAATTGGTTAAATATTGCAACTTGAAGCATAGTTGGAAATTTTCCACTTAAAGCAAATTGTTTTGCCATGTAAATTACATATTCAATCATTCTAATAATTAGATAGATAGAGAGAAACCTGAATATGCCAAATCTAAAATTTTATGGCCTAGCGTGTCCATATGGTTCATCATGTACAAGCTTTTCCTGCTTATTTTTCCATTCATTCTCTATGTAGTGCCCGATACCAAACAAAAATGATTATTTTTTTTTTCTCTAAGGCGATAAATGACATTGTGAAATCAAATTGATCGACAAATTAACCATGGCTAGATTCCACTTAAAGCAAGTTGTTTTGCCATGTAAACTACATATTCAATCATTCTAATAATTAGATAGATGGAGAGAAACCTAAACATGCCAAATCTCAAATTTGATGGCATATCGTGTCCATATGGTTCATCATGTACAAGCTTTTCCTGCTTATTTTTCCATTCATTCCCTATGTTGTGTCCGATACCAAACAAAAATGATTATTTTTTTTTTCTCTAAGGCGATAAATGACATTGTAAAATCAAATTGGTCGACAAATTAATCATGGCTAGATAATTAGATGAATGATAAATTTGGGCAACATCAGATATTCCATATGGCCCAGAAGCCACTTTTGGAATGCCTTCCAACTATGCTTCGATTGGAACTATAATCCTTTATAGATTCAAAATTATTTGTAGAATCTTTTACTTGAAGCTACAAATAATTAAATCAATATGTGAAAAACCCATAAAAATGCAATTGATATCCCATAATAATTCATACAAATTTTCAATTAAGCATAGAATTTCTTGCAGAATTGTAACCATATACAACTATTTTTTGTGAAGTATAAAAAAATATTTCAAATAAACTTGATCTTGTTTAATTTTAAGAGACTCAAATCAGAAGGAGGGAAAAAACATAGGCTAGATAAATTAGTGGAAATGGAACTCACTTTGATTGATAAGATCATATTTGTTGAAGTTGACTCCACTATATATATTTCTAGTTGTAATAATTCAAAATTTTGTAATACGAATTTTAAATTTTAAATTAAGCTCAATGAATATGAATACTTTTGGGGGGCTAATGTTCAATAGAAAAATTTATTAAAATGGACAAAAAAATTACAAAATTAAAATCCATGCATATATATATGAATATAATAGGAAGAGAGTTAAAATAAAAAAAGAAAGAAAGAAAGAAAGAAAAGGAAAAAATGGAATTAAACTCACCATCTTTTTTTTTTTGGCTACCTTTTCTTCTTTTCCCTCCTCCCCTTCTCCCCTCTCTCCCAAAATGGGCAAGGTCACCAAGAGATACAAGAAAATGTTTAGTTGAGAATAAGATGAAAACAAATAGAAGAGACGATGATGCATTCAAAAACTTCTCTAATTCTAAGTCGGTTGGGAAAGAGAAAGAAACATTAGGATCGTACGAAGATGAGGGTAGGAAAGCACCGCGTAAAATAAAAATAGATAGGAATTTTATTGTGCAAAGACAATTTTGCCACTCACCTACTCACCGGAGAAAAGGTTTAATTGAGAATAAGATGAAAATGAATAGAGGAGATGATTTATTCAGAAACTTCTAATTCTATGTGGGATGGGGAACAGAAAGAAAAATTAGGATCACGAGATGAGGGCTTGAATATGAATACTTTTTTGGGGGCTAAAGTTCAACAAAAAAATATATTAAAATTGACAAAAAATTACAACATTCACATCCAAGCATATCCAGATGAGAAACAAACCAAGAATCAAATAGTTAGATTAGAGCTCGCTTGATAACCTTATGAGAAACAGTTGAGAAACAGAAAAACACCTAAAAATCGCTTGATAACGAAGTATTTTTTGTGATTGTTTTTGGAAACATAAATCAAAATTTATGCTCCCTGGAAGACTTTTGACAAAACATTTTGGACATGTTCTGTCGTTTCTTGGCTGAAAATTGGAAAAGTGTGCCTGATAAAAACTCCTATATTCGTTCACTATGCTCTTTTGTAAAATTGGAAAAGTGTGCCAAACATATCCATTTGTTAATTTTTTTTTTAAAAAGGGTTTTGCTTGTTTCTAAGAACAAGTTTACCAAGCGGATCAAAAACGATTTCTCAGCACAGAAAATGAAAAAACTGTTCTGTTGTTTCTCAGCACATAACCAGAACAAAATCACCCATAAGGTTATCAAGCGGGCATTTACTCACTTTCAACATTGCCATGGGCAAGAAAACTACCTAAAGAACAAAGAGACATAAAGGATGAATATATGAATAAAATAGGAAGAACGTTAAAATAAATAATTAAAAAAAAAAAAAAGGAAAGAAGAAGAAAAATGGAATTAAACTCACCATATTTCTTTTCTTTTCTTTTCTTTTTTGTTAACTTCTCTTCTTCATCTATTTTTCTTCTTTCTCCTCCTCCCCTTCTCCCCCTCACCCAAAATGGGCAAGGGTCACCAAGAGATACAAGAAAACGTTTAGTTGAGAATAAGATGTAAACAAACAGAAGAGATGATGCATTCAGAAACTTCTCTATTTCTAAGTGGAGTGGAGAAGAAAAAGAAAGATTAGGATCGCAAGAAGATGATGGCTTGGCTACCTAGGGTTTTTCTTTTTAGTTGTTCTTTTGGCTAGGATTTTTATTTCTATATATATATATTTTTTTTTCTGTGAGAGTAATTCTAGGTCAGAAATAGGAAAACAACACGTAAAATAATAAAGAAAGAAATTTTTAGGTGCAAAGACAATTTTGCCACTCACCTACTCCTTGGAGAAAAGGTTTAGTTGAGTATAAGATGAAAATGAACAGAGAAGAGATGATTTATTCAGAAACTTCTCTAATTCTAAATGGGATGGGGAACAAAAAAAAAGATTAGGATTACGAGATGAGGGTATGAATGTGAAAACTTTTTTGCGACTAAAGTTAAACAGAAAAATATATTAAAATGGACAAAAAATTACAAAATTCACATCCAAGCATATCCAGATGGCAAACAAACCAAGAATCCAATAGATAGATTACTCACTTTCAACTTAGCCATGAGCAAGAAAACTACCTAAAGAACAAAGAGACATAAAAGATGAGTATATGAATAAAATAGGAAGAGCGTTAAAATAAAATATAAAAAAAAAGAAGACGAAAGAAAGAAAGGAAGAGCAAAATGGAATTAAACTCACCATCTTCTTTTTTTTATTCACCTTTTCTTTATCTATTTTTCTTCTTACCCCTTCTCCCCCCTCCCCCAAAATGGGCTAGGGTCACCAAAAGATACAAGAAAAGGTTTAGTTGAGAATAAGATGAAAACGAACAGAAGAGATGATGCATTCAGAAACTTCTCTAATTCTAAGTGGACTTGGGAAGATAAAGAGAAATTAGGATCATAAGAAGATGAGGACTTGGCTACCTAGGGTCTCTCTTTATATCTATTGTTTTGGTTGTTTAGGGTCTTTCTTTCTATTTATTCTTTTTTTTTTTCCTGTGACATTAATTCTAGGTCAGAAATAGGAAATCACCGCGTAAAATAAAAATGGAAAGGAATTTTGTGGTGCAAATACAATTTTGCCACTCACCTACTCTTTGGAGAAAAGATTTAGTTGAGAATAAGATAAGAATGAACAAAGAAGAGATGATTTATTCAGAAACTTATCTAATTCTAAGTGGGATGGGGAACAGAAAGAAAGATTATGATCACGAGATGAGGGCTTGAATATGAATACTTTTTTTGGGGCTAAAGTTCAATAAAAAAATATATTAAAATGGACAAAAAAATTTACAAAATTGACATTGGGAAACAAACCAAGAATCAAATAGTTAGATTACTCACTTTCAACATAGCCATGAGCAAGAAAACTACCTAAAGAACAAAGAGACATAAAGGATGAATATATGAATTAAATAGGAAGAACGTTAAAACTAAAGAAAGGAAGAAAGAAAATGGAATTAAACTCGCCATCTTATATTTTGTTACCTTTTATTATTCATCTATTTTTCTTCTTTCCCGTCCTCCCCTTCTCCCCCATCTCCCAAAATGGTCAAGGGTCACCAAAAGATACAAGAAAAGGTTTAATTGAGAATAAGATGAAAACGAAGAGAAAAGATGACGCATTCAGAAACTTCTATAATTCTAAGTAGAGTGGGGAAGAGAAAGAAAGATTAGGATCCCGAGAAGATGACGGCTTGGTTACCTAGGGTTTTTCTTTTCATGTTCTTTTGTTGTTTAGGGTTTTTCTTTCTATTTATTCTTTTATCTCTATGGCATTAATTGTAGGTTAGGAATAGGAAAACACGTGTAAAATAAAAACGGAATGGAGTTTTGTGGTGTAAGGACAATTTTGTCCCTTATCTACTCTTCGGAAAAAAGGTTTAGTTGAGAATAAGATGGAAACGAACAGAAGAGATGATGCATTTAGGAACTTCTCTAACTCAAAGTGGGGTGGGGAAGATAAAGAAAGATTAGGATCGCGAGAAGATGAGGGTTTGACTACCTAGGGTTTTTCAATTTATTTGTTCTTTGTCATTTTAGGGTTTTGTTTTTTTTTATCTGTTCTTTTATTTTCTTGTGACATTGATTGCAGGTCAGGTAAAGGAAAACACTATGTAAAATAAAAATGGAAAGAAATTTTGTGGTGCAAAGATAATTTTGCCACTCACCTATTCCCCGGCGAAAACTTTTAGTTGAGATTATGATGAAAATCTATAGAAGAGATGATGCATTCAAAAACTTCTTTAATTCTAAGTGAGGTTGAGAAGAAAAAAAAAGACATTAGGGTCAGAAGACGATAAGGGTTTGGCTATCTAAAGTTTTCCTATTATTTGTTCTTTTGGTTGTTTAGGGTTTTTTCTTGTTGGGCCTAGAAGATAAATGTGTCCTCGCGACTTTGGGACTAACTGCCCACCCTACATAAAGAAATAAAGTTGTGCCCTCTCTACCACCAATTGGTTTTAGAGTAATGATAAACACTTGATCTGAAAGACTAACAATTGGTATCAGAGTTGAAGGTTCCCCAACATTCGTGTGAGAAGTACCTAGAGTACCCAATGGCCAGTCATTAGAGATCATCGACAAATAATGCATCATTGTTCGATGAAACGAACTACGCCTTTCTAGAAGCTTTGAATGAAGATGTACCTAAGATCTCTTGGTTATGATGTCTGGATGTCCATTGAGAACGGCTACACCCCAATGTTGACATCACTTACAGAGACAACACAGAAAAAGGCTTTTAAATGTGACCATAAAGCTTAGAATGCACTGATGAGTAGTTTGGTTGACAGTGAACATGTGGAGGTGATGGGATGCACTATATCTAAACAAATTTGGGACAAGCTATGTGGTATACATGAAGATGACCCCAAGATTAAAGAAGCAAAGCTACAGTCTCACAAAGCTTAGTTCGAATGCCTAAGGATGTCTGAAGGTGAAACTACAAATAAGACACTATTCATGGTTGCCAGTTATATCTTTGAACAGTTTGATAGTCACACCACTATAGGTTCTGAGACAAATGACAATGTGGAGGAACCTAAGGTTGATCTAGAAAGAAAGGTCATTGCCGCTCTTGATGAACTGAATCTGAACGTAGAGGCCACATGAAGACAACAAAGCAACTCAAAGAAGCTAAACAGAAGACCCTTGAGATAAAGATTCAGGTAGAAGAGTCCAAGAAGGTTAAAGATGACCTTAAGGCTCAATTCCTCCTCAAGTTTGTTGACTGTTGTAAGCTTGAGGAAGAGGTCGTCATGTTGAGAGAAGAATTGAAGAAATTTGTGGAGGACACTCTTCTAACCACTGATCCTCCCAGCAAACTTGACGAGATATTAAGCTACCAGAGATCCTTATACATCAAGTTTGGCTTAGGTTATGAGGGTGAGTCATCAAAGAAGATTGAAAAGTTCAAAAGAAAAGGTACTGCAGAAGACCTTATAAAGCTGCCAAAGAAGCAAATAGAAAAGAAGTAGAGTGGTAGACCGCCAAGTGTGTTATGGCCCTAAAGCTTGATATATCCAAGGCCTACGATTGCCTCGAGTGGCCTTTTGTTGAAGGTGTTCTTCTTCGGCTTGGCTTCTGTGCTCAATGGGTTTCGATGATTATCTCTTTTTTTTTTTATTTTTTATTTTTTTTATTTATTATCCCCCTTATTTTTCATTTTCTAATTTGAGCTCAATTATATATGACTAAAAACGTCCAAAAATGAGATGAAAAGTTTTAAACGCATTTTTTTTATATATAAGTGAAAAAGGCACTTTTAAATTTAAAAAAAATTAATTTAATGATATATAAACTAACAATTAATAAATCAAATAATAGGAGTTGGTCTCATAATATATGCATTTTTTTGCTAAGTATTTTTCAAATTTAAAGGTTTAAAATTTGTACTGTTCATTTTCTTTTTATTTTTTTTGGCATTTTCAGAATATTTTGACTGTATTTTTAGCCATACTATTTGAATTCATAACCATTTTAAATATGCTATACCTTGTTAAGTTCTTTTTATCATTCCCATTTTAACTAACCAGAGTTGGCTTACAATCACATACCTGAACATACGAGAACGGCTCACAGATGGAATCCATGTGTGGGGCTCTTCTGTACCGTGATAGGATGTGTAGCATTGTAAGACACATCCAACGGCCTGCAGTGCCTGTGCACAGCCCAACACCTTGCCCGTGTGTGTGTTGGGCTACGTGCCCGGGCACTGTAGGCATCGGATGTGCGCTACAGAGGACCCAAATCCTGGAATCTACTCCATGTGGGTCCATGTCCGTTTACTAACCAGTCCTTAGGAACTATTGATGGACAAACGTGAGTCATGAACCCGTTTAACTAGAAGGTTCTAGCTCTACCGTAGCAATAGCATCATTCAGTCTATAAGCTTCGATTGTGTACGAGATATTCCAATCCGAGGATCATGGCATGTGGGTTGGGTTGACATCTAGGGGCTTGGCTGTGGACACGTAATATATAGTTTTAATTAAATTTGGTAAATCGAAATACTTTATATTTGTTTGCGAACACGTTTTTCATTATTTCACCGAAACGCCAAGAAGGAAACGCCCAAGCCAGAAGCCTCGCGGAAGGAAATTCTCTCAGCTCCCGTCTGCAGATCTCGCGCGTGAAAATGGTAAATTTCAAACCCTAATCCTTCTTACTTCTCTTGTTTCCTTTCTTCCTCTGGAAATTTATGTTCGATTACATTTTTTTGGTTATACATTCATGGAGATCGATCCAGATCTGGTTATTTGTTTGATTTTTCCCCTTTGAACTGATTTGGTAGGACTGCATTCGATTTTTTTGTTCTGCTAATATTTTTTTTATATTCGTTGATCAACAAAGCTCCTATTTTGAGGTCCGTGATCAGGGAGATCTCTGTATAGTTTGGGGTGCAAGTCTGTAAGACAGTGGGTTGAGTAATCATTTTTAATAGATAGATATGTACATCTTTCTATGCGTGATTTCTGGTCCTTGAAAGTATAAGGTTGAATCCTTCTTAATTTTTTTTTCTTCTCCGGTTGGCTGCAAAATGCACGAAACTGTTGAATGTTTAGATAAGGTTTAGAGAAAATCCTAAAAGTTGAAATATGACTACGACTAGCATAATATTATGCTGCAGATTATATTGTTGTAGCATCTTGGTTCCAGATATATGTATTCGTCTCGTTACCGATCCACAATGATGTGCCTGTCGGATAGTGAGAATCTTGGATGGAAGCAACTAAGATCACAATTACATGCTTCTCAAGTCAATTGTCTATTAGATGGTTATTAATAGTGTATGCAATGGAAACAAACTTTTTTTTCTTATAATTGCAGAAGAAAAGGTTAGGGGGTGTAATGAATAGCACTAGGATTAGCGTAAATCGCCTACTGAGTGCGGGTATTAATGGCATGAGAAATAAGATAAAAAAACAAGCACACAAATGACACAAGAGGATTTACATGCTTTAGCTTTTAGGTTACGTCCATGGGTGAAGACAGCAACATGATTTCACTATGAAGCAACCGGTGAATATAACACTCTCTCTTGTGCTGACATCTTATCCATTGTAGTTCCTTTCAAGTAGTGCAATATCCATTTCACTGCATGCTAGTGAATCCTAGCAGGATGTCCCATATATCAACTGACAACACTGACAACATTTGAAATGTCTGGTTGAGTGCACACCATGGCATACATTATTCTACCAACTTCACTAGTATGAAGTGTAATGACCAATTATGTAGCATGGTGATTGATGGAGGTAGTTGTACTAATTTAGTTTCTGAAGACGACGTTCATAAGCTAGGATTGCAGACAGAGCCACATCCAAATCCCTTCAAAGTTGCCATGGATTTGTGGATACAATACAATGTGACATTCTCCCTTTGAGGGTGTGTCACATTCTTTTTGGTTGACCGTGGCTGTATGATAATAAGGCACAACATTGTGGGTATGTGATACCTACTCTTTCAAGCTCGACAACAAAGAAATGAACTTTCTTCCTGCTACAGATCTCACCTACGTTAAGCTCGAGAAGGTACCCTCCGTGTTCTTTATCCAAAGTCGATGGAATCGAGTTCTTTTTTAGAGGAAGAGAGTTGATGCAGCGGTTCTAGAATGGTTGAACTATTACCGGCTTTGCAACTCCAAACCCAAACGGAACCGAGCCAGCTTGGGTTTTTGGTCCAATAAAGGCTGGTAGTGGTTTACTTTGTAGTCTTTTCTTTTATAGTATCATGTTTTGTTTTGAATAGGTTACTTAGGAAATAGGAGATAGAGTTTGAGTTAGTTTGGGTTTTACATTCCAATTAGGAGTCTTTGTTTGTTTCTTCTCTTTATATGATTATAACCAACAATCTTAGTTTTAGAATGAAAGAAATAGATTTGAGTACGCTGTGGCGTGTTTGTGTGTGACTTTGGTCGTGGAATATTCTTTTTCTCTCATGCAACTCTGAGTTCCCATCTCAGGTATCCCTTTCTCTCATTAGGCCTCTATCAACAGTACTAATCTGTCAAAGAAGTGGGGGAAATGTGTCAAAAGTTGGGAGTGGTTTACCCTCCTTTCAGTGGTTATCCAGTGTGTGACACCTGGATGCGTGTCAGATAAATATCTCATACCCATTCCCATGTCATATTGTATTGATATGGTAATGTAGTACTGAATTTGAATGATCAAAACAGTAGCCAAACAAGATCTTTTACTCAAAGGAAGGTTCAGATTTGCGAGATTTTAAATATCACAAAATTAAGTGGTTGGATGGGATTGGATGTAAGGTCAAGTGTAGGGGATAGGGACGGGAAGGTTTGCTGAAATTCTGATATCAATTGGATGGTTATATCAGCAATACAGGTGATTCCTAGTGGTGATAGCAATAGGGGTAAAATAGTAATTTAAGGACTGAAATTAGGGTTTGAAGGTTGAAACTAGGTTGCTGATTTCAGACATGAAATAATCTAAAATTAGTAGCATAAACGATTCATGAAATCAGATTAGGATTCAGATATGGGATGGCGGCCTAAACAGTAGCTCTAATGGAGGGTAGGAGTAGAATAGGAAATCTGAAATTTCTTTAGATCCAATGGTCAGAATTAGGTCAAATTTGAGTCAAGTTCATCATTGGGTTCATGAACATGTGATTCAAATCTCAAGATGATCTGATGGCTGATTTGTTTAATGTCAAAAAAAAAATGCTGTATATAAACTTCTAGAAGATGGAGTTCTAGTTGCAGAAAATTTCAGAATAAAGCTTATATGTTAATGGCTAGGATCTGAGAATAAAAATGATAAACCAATAAACAGTAGCAGCAATAGAACATGAACAACAGAAAATAACACACACGCTTCACACCGCAAGGTGGTTCGATTGGATCAAACACCAATATCTTTGATAAAAAAACAAAGGGTTTCCTGATCAAACACGAGATTCTTCAATGGAGAAGAAGAGCAGCAACAACAGCTTTTTCATTAATCAATTCGTATACAATGCTTGACCCCCTACAAACTTATATAAATGACTCAAAAATAGACACACACACTGAGAAGGAAAGGCCTAACCCAATCCTTAACTAATAAGGTAATCTAAACTGACTAGGAAACTGAAATAATAAAGGAAACTAACTCAATGACATAGTCAAACTTTAAGTCCTTACATGCCTATGCCTTAAGTTTGATGTGGCCTCCACTAATTTAATAGCTAACTAAATAATTAACTCAGCAACTAAAATTTTACCACATAGAATCGGTTCAAGTGAACTAACCAAAAACACTTTAAAATAAACTAAGTAAAGAAACTAACTAACTAATCTGGTATGCAACCTTATTACCCATACTTGAGGCCCATGAAAGTGGCTTATTACATTGAAAACCCCATGGACTAGAGGTCCAACATGTATTATTATACAACCCCAACCCTAGACTTATTCCTAGGCAAACAAGCTCGGTTTGCTGATGAATCTGCATCGCATGGGTACTCTGGGTTCAACGTACATTCAGTGTCCAAGTGACAGAGCTTATAGCGTCCTAGTAACGTGTATCACAATATTGATTAAGATGTTATTTACAACTTGATGATGTCTAAATAAATTAACTGATTAAATGGATTCATAACATACTAATTGGTGCTGGTAGTCGCTCCATGGATGAGAATTCACTGCTCAAACAAACAAGAATTTGATTTCACAGCATTTTTAGGCATTTGAAGACCCAAAGGATGCTATAATTTTGACATCATTGGATCAGTCTCCTTTTAAGAGGATCATGCTGTTTTGATGTAGTTCAATTTAAACCAAAGTTTCGAAAAGCATATCGGTGGTCTGTTCATGTCAAGCAATAACCCAGTAACATCTAAACATATTTCAATGGCATGACATAGACCAATAACCGGAAGTCAAGAAATGGAAAACAAGCTACAAGGCTGAGTTCACCCCAATTTATTTTGGCTTTGTTTGGTCAAAAGGACTACCCTCAGCCCATTAATGTTGAGCTGAGGTAACTGGACTTTCCTACAGCACTAACCACACATGAATTTGTTTCTTCCCTTTGTTATTTTTAATGCGTCGCGTGTCGTGCTCTTAACTTGTTCTATTAGGTCAGAACATGGATGGATAGTGGCCATTGTGTTGATTCCGGTCCCTTGTTAACCATAAATTGGCATTTCTAATAAATCAGTATGTGTGGTGGCCATACATACATAAAGAAAGAGATACCTTTGAGTTTTGATTCCAGTTCCACTGTTTAACGGTATGGTGGCATTTATTGCCGACTGTTGGATTAGTTTATTATATGGATTATAATCTGATATTTCATTTTTTGTGACTGACTGATACTACAATAACTTGGTGGTACAACTTGTCTTTTGTCACCTCTTTCCTTTTTTGTCCTTTAATGTTTCTAAGAACCATAATTTATTTCCATATCCACAGACTACTTCAAGGCGCCTTGCAGATCGGAAGGTGGGGAGGTTTGAAAAGAACATCACAAAGAGAGGAGCAGTGCCTGAAACAACTACAAAGAAAGGAAAAGACTATCCGGTTGGCCCATTAGTACTTGGTTTCTTCGTCTTTGTTGTCATTGGATCTTGTAAGTTTCTTTAACATCCCTTATCTTGAGTTTGGTCTACAGTTCCTTGTAGTGGAATAAGATTTGATCATTTTGCAGTGCTAGTGTGAAAGTCTAAATGTCTCCAGTGTTCATTTTTGTCGCTACTGGCCACGTGGCTGACATGGATGGAAATGGCTGGGTCCATGTGATAGAGGACCCCACACTCATGTCTGCGAAATAGAAAGTAGTGATGGATACCAATTGTGTTAGTGGAGTGGAAAAATGGAAAGATTCCAAAGATTGCATTTGGTGATTGAAAATTTTGGGTCTGGAGATTGCTAAAATTGAATCTAAGCATTTCCAATCAGCATAACCGATTCTTCATTTCATGATTAAGAAAAACTTTGAAGCATATTTCTGATGGCAGTGGGGATTGGGGGAGGAGGGGTTTGGGGGAAGGAACTTATTTCTGGCATCTTTCTTTTACTCTAAATACAGAATCTTATTCAACTTTCTTTAGAGCTGTTGCAGGAAATATATGCTGGCTAATTTCTAATGATATGATAGTTTGAACTCTATAACACCTAAAAACATCTATCCTGTTATCTTTCTCCAAAGACAAGATTTTTTCCATGTAAATTCTCTGGCAGCTATAAAGATGTGAATATCATTTGAGACCATCAAGAAACTGGTACCAATTCACATGGTTCGTGACATCTTTCATCCTTCACAGGGACAAGGGCTTCTAAAATTAAAATAAATAAAGTGGCATGCAAGTAACATTTTAGTCAATTTGTTTCTTTGTCCACACCCCTCCCCCCAAACTCACACCCCATTTTTCGCTGTACTCTGTATAGCTTTCTTTCTTGTTTTGTTTGATCAGGACTCTTCACAGGTTTCTTATTGCTGCTCTCTTTTTTTTGCTCTGTACCAGCTCTATTTCAGATAATCCGGACAGCAGCTAGTGGTGGCATGGCATGAACATATATTAGTCGGCATGGCATCAACATATACTGTTCAGAGTGATTTTTCTTCTGTTAGCTTTAAGGTAGGAAATCTTGGTGTCACATGAGCTTACAAAAAAAATGTATTAGTGGATCTTTGGTTCTCCGAACCTGATATTATATAAAAGACGGTCATCAGTTGTCCTAATATACTTGTATTATCTCCTAAATAGTTTGTTTCTTCAACATTTTTTTAACTTGAAATCTATTGACAATTAGGTGTCCTACACCTGGTTGTTGGATTACAAAGCTCCCTCAACCTAGGATTGGAAATTGGCTGAACTGTCATACGCCTCATAGATAGGGCATTCCAAGCTAAGGAATCAGCAACTAAATTCGATTCCCTAGTAATATAAGAGAATTTACACACCAACAAAATATGTTGCAATGTGGAGGATATCTGATATTACTGGCTGTAATAAGAGAGGGGGGGGGGGGCAATTTTTTTTGGCTCCAAGATGAACCCAATGCTCTCTTTACTATCTGATTCCAGGGTTAAGGTCCAACATAAGTCTTACGGATCTATGTTGGTATGGGATACCTGAGCATGTCAAGTCTTAGGCTGTGTTTGTTACTCCTCCTTGGTTCTATTTGACGAGGTTGCTTGAAACTTGAAACCAAATCTGAAAACCCGCGCTGTACCTTGCTGCAAATTCCAGTGACTTTGGTCCCAACTCCCAAGTTGAGAGGTAAAGATGATGGGGAAGATTGATGATAGTGACATTGTCATCCATCAAATTCGTTGCATTTACGCCCCTCCTTGATTTAACCATGAAGAATTAGAAGGAGGTTTAAAACAGATGGCAAAGCAGAAGTCATAACAATACAATTGCTGTACTTAAGCCTGCTATGCAACTGGGCTAGAAGAAGAACTGTAACTAGGGAGTAATTTCATGAGAGATTCTTTATTATATGAATGCAAACAAATGTGATACTTTTTTTTGTTTGGTAAGAAAAACAAAAGTGATACACTGTTAACAAAGAACACATCATACAGTAAGAGCGAGCGGAATGGGTTAGCAGCTTGGCTTGACTCATCCATGGTTGTCGTCAAGAAGATTCATTATATTTTCTAAGGATTGAAGGCTGTGCAGTCGGTCCTGATCTCCCCTAGGAAGCCCGTCTTCACACCCACCCTGCCGAGCTTTATCATGGCGATAATGAAGGCAGCATTGAAGTCGGATGGGTTAGTAGCAAAATCGATGACAGTAGACTGTGATGCCGGGTTGGTAAAGAGCACCTCATCGGAGGAGAAGAGACCCTTCCCTAGTACCAGGTTCTGGTAATAAATATTGTCGAAGGTCTGAGGGGTGACAGGATCCAAGTTGGTGGCGATGTTGGGATCCACGTTCTGGGGACAGGCGGTCATCAGCTGCTGGGCATAGCTTGCATTCAAGGAAGGGTCGAGGGTGGAAGCAGAGGAGAAGGAGTAGAGGCGGTCGGAGAATTGACCACAGTGTGAGAAGCCCACGGTGTGGGCACCCGAGAGTGCAATCATGTCGATTTGGGTGAGATTGTTGTTGCTGAAGAGCTGGTTGAGCTGGTTGAGATCGAAGTTAGTTTCTGGAAGGTTTCCGGGCACCAGGGATGCCTTTGATACAAGCCCATCTCTCCGCCCCAGTTCCACCATGAATGAAGGTCCCCCTGACTGTTCCAGTTTATAGTAATACCAGTAAGTTCAATCCTTTAATGGTGGAAAAAATTTAACACTTCAACCAGAACAGATCACACAAGAAGAAAGTTTTATTTAAGTTTGTTGGGTTATGTAGACTTGAATGACTTACAAGGAAGACGACATCTCGGGCAGCAATGGCTAAGATGTCAGCACAGGAGACTACGGCGGGGCAGACAGCTTCTACAGCTTGTTTTGCCTTGATGACGGTGTCGAAGCCATCTCCGGCGAGGGACAGATTGTCGGGAGCATCTTTTTCTGCATCATGATTGGGTGATGCGATCATGATTGAAGCATCACAGCCCTGCAAGGATGTCAAACATGAATTTATGATGAACTTTTAGTTACAGACTTGGAGATGATAGAACCTCGTCCCTACTTATGCTTCCTCCCCACCCCTCACCTCTGCTCCCTCCCTGCAAACTCCTTTCCCTCTTTTCAGTTCGTTATCTAATAATACAAATTAAAAAAATTGAAACTAGAAAGCATCAGTACTATGTTAAAACCATCGGATCCAAATCAATGAACCAGCTTTACACCCATTTATATTTTTGCCCTTGGATTGGCATCCCGAATTTCACAAATTCTTTTCTGGGGAAGGGGTGGGGAGAGATGTAGGGAAGGGGGTGAGAAGGGATGATGAGTAATAAAAAAAAAAGACACTGAAGAGGAGATTGCCTGTTGTGTCCATTTGTGGAGTTGATTCAGACTCAGGAATGGGATCGAGTTGAAGAAGATGATGTGGGTTCCATCATTTTTTTATATTTAAAAAAAGGACAAATGCTCTGTGTCGGCTGCGCCCAGACACATGGGATGGGCGAAATGAGACCCTTACCCCCCCCTGAATGGCAAGCTCATGTATCTGGGTGTAGGCTGTGCTGCGGCATAGAGAACATAAACTCTTAAAAAATCATAAAAAATACAACTTTGGAGAGGTTGCAGGATGCGGCTAAGCCACGTGTAGGCTTACCATCATATGTGGAGAGTAAATAAGCTCTACATGTGGAGTTGATTTGGACTCTCTCTCTCCACCTTGTCCTACTTTCCTTTCGCCTACCCCTTCTATGTTACAACCCAACCCTTGCTTTCTCTCCCTTCCCTCTCCCGTTGCAACATCCTGGCCCTTCCTTTCACTCCCCTCCCTACAAGCTGCATCCCTCCCTCCCTCTCCCACTACAACACCCCGGCCCTTGCTTTCCTCTCCATCCCTGCAGGCTACAGCAGCCCCGGCCCCCTCCCCTACCCCTGTCCATCACCTCCCATCCACTCTTCACTGAACCACCAATTGGCTAACCCCCACCTCTTTCTGCTTGCCCCACACTCACAGCTCCATCCCCTGCCCACCTACACCTCCCTCTTCTCCCCCTCCATCGTCCTCCCCATGGTCTTTCCGTTATATTGGTTGTTGCCATATTGATTTTTGAATATTGTGTTTCGATTTCGTTTGTGTGAGGTGGTGCATGCTCAAGACCATACCGAAGACAATCTTGTCGAAGATTCAAAATACTTGAAGGTGAAGATGGAAATGATTCTGCTATTGTTGGGCTCCGAAGCAAGAAACACCCTCCCCTTCCCCTTCCCCTCCTCTCCCTTTCCCTCTACTCCTCTATTCCTTCTGCAGCTCCAATTCTCTTTTATTTTTTTTAATCACAAGATGGTGACTCATGTCCGTCATGGAGATTTATAAACTTGGTCATGTGTCTATCACGATTGTGAGTTCCTCCCCATCTCGGTTCCAAAAATTTATGAATTGGGAAAAAGAACACTGGTTGGTCACGCCCCTACACCTAGACACAGAGGATGGTGAAATGACCACATCCCCTTATGTTGAATGCCTAGGGTGCTCTTTCATTGGCCCCACACTAATGTAGGAGCCACGCAACCATGCAAATTTCTCTCTCTTTTTAAATTAAAGAGGCCATGTTCAACAATGCATTGGGAATTGGGATACATGGCCTTTTAAGAGAGTTGGCCGGATGGGTCAAACCAGCTGATCCAGATCGGATTGGATCTCCAGCCCTGATCCACTTATCTCTGAGTTGGAATGAGAGAAATCTGGATCGAGACCAGCTCGATATTGATCCAAATCACCCTGAAATACTGAATGCCATGAGGGAAAGAGAGAGAGAGAGAGAGAGTGATTCGACTCCTCCACTTCCGCCTGCCTCACACACAAGCAAGGTGGAATGTACTGCCTTATCCCTGCTCAAGCGGGGGTAAAATGGTACTTTCCACTGCACTTGTGTGTGGAGAAGCACGGCAGTATCGGACAAGCAGAAGTAGAGGAGTCGGATCAGAGAGAGAGACCCCATGTGCGTGAAGTACCCTTATTGAGAGAGAGAGAGAGAGAGAGAGAGACCATGTGCGTGAACTACTATAATTGTTCAGCCGAAGAAGAGGAAACCTTACTTTGGGAGTGATGTAAAGGACGAGATCCATGTGCATGAACTACCTTATTGTTTCACCAAAGAAAAAGAAAAGGAAAGCTGACTTTAGGAATTTGGACCACTCAATTTTCCTTAATTTTGAACGTTGCCTGCTTAATGGAGCTTAGCGTCACCCATGTCTAGCTTTCTGATCTTCTCATTTCTATGAAATGATATATCTATTCCCTATTGTGGGGGTAAGGTAGTCATTGCGTGCGATCCTATATCTGCGCAGCACAGGCAGAATAGGACAGCGTGCCATAGAAGATCTGTGTTGGATAATTTTGAATGTTGCCTGCTTAATGGAGCTTAGCGTCACCCATTTCTATCTTTCTGATCTTCTCATTTCTATGTAATGATACATCTACCCCTCTATTGTGGGGGTAAAGTAGTCATTGAGCGCGGCCTTATATCTACACAGCACAGGCGTAACAAGACAGCGCGTCGTAGAAGATCTGTATTGGATGTGACCATCCTCACGTGACACTTCCCCTAAATTGAAACTTTGGAAGCTAATCAATCAGCCTTCTCTCTCTCTCTCTCTCTCTCTGGTTGTTCTCAAAGAAGAGGAAATAGGAAAAGGAAGAGAAAGGTGTTGGACCTTTTATTAAGAAAAGAAATAAAAATGAACCAATGCATGGGCAGGAAAAAGAATCTTTCAGTAACAGATCTTTAAAAAAAGAATGGGATACTGGGTGACTTTGTCTAATGGTGGAAGGCAGGCAGACTTAGCAGTAATGCAGTTTTGAGACAGCAGCAAGCCTGCAAGCCTCCAATCTGCATTGCTTTTGCGCCCATTAGTGTTTGGTCTCTGTGTCAATCACTTACTTATTCAGGAAATGAAAGAACCAGAGATCCATGGAGATGTTTATTCACTACATTCATTTTTTAATTCCTCAATAAAGTCTCGCTTTTTCCCCCCTTTCTTGTGATGGCTAAATTGAAATAAGAAATTAAAGTTTACCTGGACGAAGCAGTCGTGAAAGAAGAGACGGAGAGTTGCAGGAACAGTGACGAAGGTCTGGCTCATCTTCGTGATCACTGCCTGCCTCACGATCGCTTCCACGTTAGGGCAACTGAAGCTGTAGAAGTTCTGCGCCAACTGTGCTTCTCCCTGTTTCCCCATCACCATCACCACCACCATCACCACCACCACCACCACCACCCCCCACCATCCTCCTCTCCCTATTTCCGCCCTCTCTATCTTCATATCTCTCTCAGCTCGATCTTTCACGTAACCTACAGGTGGCAGAGAATTTTTTATTTGAATTCAAAGGCACACACTTTATCTTCTACGCTACTCTAAAACTCCACTCCATGGTTATTTAAAGATATCCGCATAATTAAGTCAAGGGAAATTTTTTTTGAGTTTAATTTCATTGTTCTTAATTATATACCATTGTGAGTCTCTTAATCCTATTTTAGTTATTTAATTGGTCCATTAATAATAATCCAAGCAAACCTCCACGTACTCCTCATCACTTGTGTATTTCTTTAGGCTGTGGTTTGGGATCTATCCTTGTCTTGTTGATGCGGCTTCTCAATCAAGTACGGCCACATTACCCTTTTACTTTACCACTTCTTCTCCGGATCCTGATCCTCTACGGTGCGCTGCCGTAGCGGTCTGAGCAACGTAGACTGAACTACACATGTAAAGACCGTCTTACCCCTGCCCAAGCGGGGGTAAGGCGGTCATTGCATGCACGGCCCAGTATGTGCCGCACAGGCCACTACGAATTGCTTCTTCTCCCCCCCCCCCCAAAAAAAAAAAAGTAAAATAAAATAAAATAAAATAAAATTGTATGACCCGGTATCAACTCGGTATCAATTGTATTGGCTAATCCAAATTAGTATTGGTTGAGTTTGATATCGATTTCTGATCAATCCCGTATCTACGTAAAGTTAAAAAATCATGAACAAAACTATTTGATACCGTGCCCAGTCCATATCTAATCCTGTATTGATTTCCAAGGTGACCAATCCTAGATCCAATACCGATTTCTTAAACCGTGGCCACATCACACTTTTCATTTGCCATCTCATGTTTTTCTCAATTCTTGATATTTAAACAGAAAGTCCAGTGGTTCAATTGGTATATCAAGGCATCCAAGGTTTTTAGACCAACCGGTGTAGGATTATATGTTCTTAATTTTCTTAATGTGTATCCGGAATGAGCATACATGTGGAAAGGAAAACACACATAACGTGAGGAAAGATCGTGAGATGGTTCTGATACCATGTTAGATTCTAACCCCACAGCTCGAACTATTATGAGGAGAGGCTCAACTCGTTTAGGAAGAAACCCAGAGTCCCATTAGATCTCATCTCAAATACTCGAAATGAACTGACAATGAAATCATTTTGTAGCACTTCATTGGTACACTACTCTATGCTGCTTACTCAGAAATTTGCATGCTCTATGGAATTATTAGCTTAGAGTGTCGTTGCTCGTCGGCGACTTTCATTGGTGATGCCATTTTATATTATTACTCCATTAGTTTAAAGGATGAGTTTAATTAGTAGTTTACTTAGGAATAGGTGGAGGGTTCCGTGAATAGAGGCGTCCCCTTTATTAATTAGTATTTTTAAAATTTACAGATACAGTTGAAGCTGACACTTCTGACAAATCCCCATGCTTAATTAGCAATTAATAAACCACGTTTTAATACATAACCAGAGAAGGTGAAATGGTGAACTTTATTCAATTTTAATAATATGAGATCAAAAGGTTTTTTAGATCAGTTTTGATAGAAGAACTGCACCATTTCAACACTCCATTGACTTGAAGGCTACAAAATACGAAAGGAAGAGAGATTAATAACATGGTGGGGACTACATGTTTGAAATTAGCCACTAAATTTTGGCGTTTAAAATTGATTGTATTGGAAACATGATTGGTGTCCCTCATAATTGTTGTGATTGTAGGGGTGTCATATTCCGGCCCGAACTGATCGGATTGATCGAAATCTAAGCAAAAAAATTGAATAGAATCGAATTCTTATCAGTTTGGTTTTGATTTGAATTTTTTTAATTTGATAGAAATAAAAACGATTGAACCGATCGAAATTTGAAATAGAATAAAAAAACCACTGTTTTTGCATTATTATTATAGGGAAGCAGTTTTCTGTACGGGAGTGTGGTTTACGCAAGTACTCCCATGTGTCTATCTCTCTCCTCCTTAAAACAAGGGGGCAGATGTGTCTTTTCACATGGGGAGGAGAGAGATAGACTCATGGGAATGCTGCCGTAGGCCACACTCCCGGATAAAGAACTTTTTCCCATTATTATATTAGGTCTTGTTTATGAAACTCTATACAATAAGGGGTATTATGGGTAATGCAAAAATTACCATCATTTATGATTTTTGTCTTGAAGGATGGTGATGACTTGTCGCCACCCATTGTTACACTGAGATTTACCTTATTATATTCAGGGTTTCCTTCCTCGTCCCTCTGCTTAATGAACTATAATGTTTCAATATTTGCCACATATTAAAAGATAGGTTCGACAAACCATCTCATTGATACAATTTTAGCTTAAAATGAGTCTTGAAAGTATCGAAAATTACAAAAGATGTTATTTATATTTTGATAATTTTACTTAACCATTGAATCAGAGTTTGAACAATTTTTCTTTAGTACTTATTGGGTTCCTTTAAGTTTGGTTTCAGGTTACATGGTATTGGATCGAAACGGATTCAACCGAATCGAAGCCAAACCAAACTAATCCAATCAATTAACACCAAGTTTTTAAGTGAGCAAAACCTTTTTCCCCCTCTCCTCCGAAGCCTGATCCTTTATTGCCGAGCTGCCCGGTAGGACTTTACTGCCAAGACACAGCAAGCCTTACCCCTGCTCGAGTGGGGGTAAGGCGGTCATTTACCATCTTGCTGTGTCTTGGCAATAAAGTCTTGCCGGGCAGCTCGGCAATAGAGGATCCAATACTCTCCTCCCCGTATTTGGATCCTCTACGGCCTGGGGTTGAGCTGCCATCGTACTGCTCTCAACTCACAAACTGCCATATAGATTTCATGCCAATCCAATGGTTGGTAGACAAGCAATTCAAAATTCAAATTTATCGCTCAAAATTAAAAAATGCCAAGCTGTCATCTACCAACCATTGGATTGGCATAAAATCCACGTGGCGGCATGTGAATTGGGCGTAGCACGATGGCCGCTCAACCCCAGGCCGCGAAAGATCCAAATCCCTCTTCCCCTCCTCTCCCCCTTTTTTAAGTTCTTATCCAAAGGACTCAAAAATCTTACTGCAATAAACAAATCATGAAATGGAAACCTAATTAATAAGGCACATCGATCATAATACATGTAACTAGGGAGTAATTTCATCAGAGATTCTTTGTTATGGAAATGCAAACAATTGTGACCCTATATTAACAAAGCAAACAACCACCAGAAAAGACCTGTTAAGAATTGAACGCTGTGCAGTCAGTCCTGATCTGGCCTTGGGACCCAACCAAAACACCCAACCTTCCGAGCTTTATCATGGCGGTAGCGAAGGCAGCGCTGAAGTCGGAAGGGTTATTAGCGAAATCAATGACAGTAGGATTCGATGATGGGTCGGTAAAGAGGACCTCATCAGAGGAGAGGAGACCTTTCCCTGCGACCAAGTTCTGGTAGTAAACGTTGTCGAAAGTCTGAGGGGTGACGGGGTCCAAGTTGACGACGATGCTGGGGTCTACGTTCTGTGGACAGTCGGCCCTCAGTTGCTGGGCATAGCTTGTGTTCAAGGACGGGTCGAGGCTGGAAGAAGAGGAGAAGCTATAGAGACGGTTGGAGAAGCGGTTACAGTGTGAGAAGCCAACGGTGTGGGCGCCCGAGAGCGCAATCATGTCGATTTGGTTGAGGTTGTTCTTGCTGAAGAGCTGTTTGAGTTGGTTGAGATTGAAATTTGGCTGTGGAAGTTGTCCGGCCACCAGAGATGCATTTGATACTAACCCATCACGCCGCCCCAATTCTACGCTGAACGATGGCCCACCTGACTGTTCCACCAGTTCATTAGTAGGAGTAATTTTTTAGTTCTCAGCGGAAAATGATCAAACATAAGACAGTCTAACTTCTCGGTTTATGTGAAATCATGGACTTACAAGGAAGACAACGTCTCGGGCGGCAATGGCTAAGATGTCAGCACAGGAGACGACGCCTGGGCAGACAGACTCTACGGCTTGCTTTGACTTGATGATGGTGTCGAAGCCGTCTCCGGCGAGGGATAGATTATCGGGCGCATCCTTTTCAGCATCACCGTTGGGTGAGGCGATCATGATGGAAGCATCACAACCCTGGCAAGGATGTCAAAACTAATTATAATTATTGATGCCCTTTCAGTTTTCAGTCTTAGACATGATGGAGTCTCCGGTAATATCAATCCCGAAAGTGGCAGTGCACCTTTAAAATGTATTTTACGATGATCATTGCAGTTGGGAAGATAAAAATTCAATACACAAGTGAGGTGAATCATCCGCACTTGAGAGAATAAAAATTCGCTAGTATATCAATCGGGAAAAAATTTTGTTACGTTCCTGCTACCCTGCTGGCACCAAGGAAATGGAATAATTCACTTCTCCTTTAGATTTATGAATACCCTCTTAGGTTGTACTGTTTTCCAAAACACTCTTTAAGATCTCATTTCCTTAGCTGCCAAGAGGGTAGTAGTAACATTTTTGCTACAAGTGTAGCACCAAAAATTTGTCCGTATCAACCAAATCGGTCTAGGATCGGATAAAATTTAAAAAAAAAAAAAGATCATATGTCGATTGATACCACAACCAATTGATAATGATATCGTATCAACATCGGTCTCGGGCAATACTACTACATATTGGTTGATACCATAATCCATGTTATGATAAGAGCTTTGTGGCTTGCTGATTATGATCTGGAGATTTGCTAGATGGTATTATCTCTGGCCTTTCTGAGTCATAAAACTCTGAAGTTGCGTTTGGATCCCATACAATTAGATGATGATCAGTGTTTTTTTTGCTTTCGTAAGTACCTTTCTATGATGCCATTAAGAGTGCAAAAAAAAAAAAATCCAAATCCTCTCCAATGATGTTTAACCACCAGAATCTATCTCACACCATCCATGGAGTGTGGTTAAACATTATTTGAGAAAAAATATACTTTATAAAAAAATATTTATAGAAGCAAATGGACACATGTCATCATATAATCGTACATAAAGTGTATACTTACCAATAGATGATCCCGGTTTAGAAGGTTGATCGGGGTCATCCCAATTGAACACATCAAAATAAAGATATTATGATAGTAGTGTATACTATATACTATGTAAAATACAATAATGCTTTATGAAAGGAAAGAACTTTAATGTAGGCATATTCTTAGTGTAAGAATTTAATATGTAATACCATCTCTACCCTTACATGACAAAGAAGACCAGACAATTTTTGTAACAAGCTAATTGATTAATTGGGTTATAAATCGTCTTCAAACGAGCCATAATAGTTGGACCGAGTTTCCCTCCACCCATAGTGAGTGGGATCCCATTCACCACAGGACGGAGAAAGTGGGATGGAATATCGGGAGGGCATATTGGGAACAGAGTATAAAACCCTATAGGGGTTTGTAAACCCTAGGATGATGAGTGAATCGTCCCCTATGGGTGGAGGGAAACTTAACACTTAGTTTAAATGGGTTAATCGGGATATAAATGGTCCATCATTGGTGGGTCATAGCATTTGGTCGGTCCCGATTAGGTGATCTTTGACCTTGTACTTGGACTGCCTGATTATTAATCCCTAGTTTTTTTTGGTGTTTTCTAAAATAAAAAAGTGGGATTCTTCTTCTTGTACCTGGACGAAGCAGTCGTGAAAGAAGAGACGAAGAGTAGCAGGGACAGCGATGGTGGTCTGGCTAGTCTTGTTGATGACCGCCTGCCTCACGATGGCTTCCACGTTGGGGCAACTGGAAGAATAGAAGTTCTGAACCAGGTGTGTCTCTCCCCTCCCTATCACCATTGCCATCACCATCACCACCACCCACCACCCTCCTCTCCTTACCTCCTTCTCCATCTTCATCTCTCTCTCGATCGATTTTTCAAGTACCCACACTAGTCTGCAACCCTAGACTCTTATATATATCTGCAATCCTCCTATGTATATATCCTTAAACATCCACACTTCTATCAACACGACTCTTAAACTCCAACTCATTCATGGCTATTAATTTAAAGAAGAAGAGAGAGAAGAAGAGAGAGAAGAGGAGAGCTTTCCCAGTTCTTTCCATTGTGATCGAGCCTCTTAATATTATTTAGTTATCACGTCCATGTCTTCATTTAGTTATCACGTCCACGTCTCCACGGTTGTTCACTTATTCTGCTGATGTTACAGTTGTTGAGACTGTGAAGAGGCGATGGATTGTTATCCATCAAAAGCCGCCTTCACCACGCTTGAGAGGATAAAAATCCTAAATCCAAGAGATAGATAGAGACTGTTCAACCATCCATTTCAAACAAGTATTTCTACTGCACTAGATGTTCTGTACGTTGAAGGCTTCTAAAATAAAATGTTAGGCAAAGCAAGAGTCACTTAGATTCAGAGACTAGCTAGAGTATATTAAAGTGTTGGGTAAGGAAGGGTTCAATGAGCCTAAGGCATCCACAAATTGTCATTTTTATTTAATTCTTTTGATTATTAAACAATACCCAGTATCTTGGCTTAGATAATGCTAGAGGCTCAGAGAGATTTTTCCAATAAGTGATATTTAGTAATACTGGGGAGAGGGATACACACCGCCCATGTGTGGTAAGCTAGTGGGCGGCATCAATAGCATATGGGACGTCGAGATATCATACAAGAAGGACAAGGGTCATTGACAAAGTAGGAAGAGACAAATAGACACAGCATTAGTTCGGGGGTACGTGTTTGGTATGCCAACCTTTACCATTTTATATTGTTGCATTAGTTTTTTTTTTTTTTTTGGTAAAAATATTATTCCATTAGTTTAAAGTTATGAGTTTACTTCGGAATTAATGGAGGGCTTTGTGAATAATTCAACTCTTGGTTATTATTATATATTTGGACCCCTTTGGCCTCGTCATGAAAATCTGATGCCCCAAACTTTATTGCACTGTACTTTTAAAGAATTTGAGAGGATTTTTTCCATTATATGGAGAATATCCTAATCATTATTATCTCTAAAGTGTCACAAGGCATGACACGATATATGATTTATTTTTGGAGAAATGTTCTCTATGGGGGATGCAGGGGCCATGCCTAGACACATGGGGGATGCGAATGAGATATCGGCGCACCCCCCATGATTGGTGGAAATTCTGCCCTCAATGTGCCAGCACACGGGTTCTTATTGGTTGCCGCATGCGACGTAACCCCCTACGTTCCACGCAGAGAACACTCCCCCTTTAGTTTTTTAATTTTTTAACTTTGTTTTCTAATAAATATAAAAATATATCCAATGCCAAATATCTCAATATTTTAAAAGACTTAACCATTCTTTTATTTTATGTCTTCCTTTTTATGGACCACCTAGTTGTAATCAAGGTTGGACCAGTTAGTGTATTCTCTTCTCTACCCCAATTGGTGAAGGAAATCTTTCCTTTTATCTTTTTATCCTCATAGGGTACTTGATAGACAAAGATTGATGGATTTGAAAATATATTTTTTGGGAATGCATTTTCTAATGGGAACGTGCCCCTATACCAAAATAAACGGTGCGAAATGACCATCGTGTTCCTCCTGATCAATGTTCGTGCACACTCTCTCATTGATCGGGTGCATTGGTGCAGGTGCCATGCTCCCAATCAGAGTTCATTTCCCCATTTTCTCTTAAGATAAACTCCTCCAAAGGGCATCTCTTTAGAGACGGGAGGATGTCATCACATTGTACTAAAAAAGAAGGGGGAAAATTTTTCTTTTGCCCTATATATTTTAAAGGAATGATTACTCTAGATTGCAAAACGGGAGGGAGGGAGGTTGAAGACTCGAACTCTATACCAAGACCCAAGTCAGTTACAGAGAGAGAGACGCTTAAGACAGAGTCAGGTGCGATTAGACCAGGTTCAGCCCAGGGGCTCAACCCTAACGTGCCCAACCTTTGAGCCCAACCTTAACTCAAAGCTAGAAATTCTCAACCCTTACCCGTCCTCTCAGCTCAGGCCCTATACGGGCTCAACGCAGTCTTGGCCCGACTGGGCCAAACTTCATCCCTTAAGGGCAAGAAAGGAGCAAAACGAGGTTTTCCTGAACTCATTTGGAGTATTCAAAACTCAATTCATGTGTTTTAGGTAGGATTAATCATCTCTGAGTGATTGAAAGTGGAAACAAAGCAACAAAAACCCGCCATAGCCAGCAGCTATCGATTTCATGGACTCCAATTCACAGGAGCAAATGGCGGTGGTGGTTGCAGAAGCGGGTCATGACTCAGTATCAGAATCAGGTTTCCCTTTCCCCTACTGGACACCCGCTTGTCGGAGGTTCTGTTCAGACGCTTCATTCTTCGCGTCCGGCAGCATAGAAAGAGAGCTTCTTGCCAAACAGGTTTGCTTCTCTCTTTCCCTTATCCCCCAAAATTTTGTTTTCCCTGCCATTCTTCTCTCCCTTCCCTTTGCCTTCTTTTCTTTGTGGATTTCTGTTTGTTTGGTTGTTTATTTTGTTCCTCTTACCGCCCTCTTTCCAGTTATCTTTTCGATCCTATTCCTATAAAAACTTTCGTAGTTTTACCACATTCTCATTTGAGCAGTTCGACCTTTCAAATGCGAACCTACAATATGCATTTCCGGACCTTCTGTTTCAATTTTCAATTTATTTTTCCCCCCGCTGTAATTTTGGTTTTCCTTTCCATTTAAGAGATAACTAGGTATAGCTTTTGCTGTTCTGATTCCTGGAGCTCCCGTCCGGAAAGTTATATTTTTAATTGTTCGAGGGCCTCGTTCTTGCTTAATTTTGGCAAGGGTTTGAATTATGATTTCAGAAGGAGTGCAGAAGTATAAGTGTCCCGAGAAAACCTTTTTCTGAAGGCCTCAAGTATATATGGTTTAGCCTCTTTGCCCTGAGCCTCGTAATTCAGGTCTCCCAGTAACTTTATCTGGAAATACTGGGAATAGATTTTGGAAAATAAAGATCATGCATGACACAAAAATGGAGGTTATGATATAACAAAAGTTAGAGGCCAGTTGGTTGCCAACCATCTGTAAGATACTAAATGACAATGAATATTGATATCAGAGTGTAATAAAGTAGAACAAATAAATATATGATTTGAGAGACTAGTATAACGATATGAAAGCTTCAATAGTAAAGAACTCTCTGATGATGGTAGTAGTCCACTTGTAAAACACTTGAATTTGAACACCAACTTTATCACTGCAACTTGCTCCAAATTGAATCTCCAAGTGATGGTGGGGCTGAGTCGTGCCAGTGGTCACAATCCTTAAGATTGTATTCATCCTTTATGGTGCAAGAAGGTAATTGTGAATCAATACCCAAGATGAAACAGCCCCTTAGGCCCTCCAGTAATTGTTGCACCCACTTACTGGGCCACGTCAGGGCACTTTTAGGCCATGCTCAATCGACAAAGTGAATAGAGGAATGAAGAACACTCAAAACAGTGTGTAATAACCAAAACAGAGAAGGAGAGATGAAGAGAGTTTAGATGGAGGTGGAAGTAGTTAGAATGATCTCATGAAGTGCAAAACGTCCTCTATTTATAGAGGAGAAAGCTCATTGGAAGCACAACAGTGGTGTCTCTCCAAATTCGCCATTACCGGAACCTTTTGGAGTGTCACCGGCGTCAGTTTCAAGTTAGCTGGTGTCGGCCATTCAACCACCGATGTCAGCCGAATCTGACAACATGTTGGACATAGACTGGAGGGCGTTGGTTGAGGTTCTAACAAACCCTGATGTACCAAGACCGACGTCAAAAAGGCTGAATCTGGTGCCAGGAAAGACCTAGCCGATGCAGGCCAAGAAGAAAGATTAGAGTATAAATTCTAGTCCGTAGCAAAAAAGATTTCACATGCTCTAATGCCTCACCTCGCCCTGCCCCAGCCCAATTCCATGTGTGCACACGTGTGAAAAGCACCTCGGACCAACCCTAGACATGTGGGAGGAGAGATACCTATCTTCAAGGAAACCTACCCTTGTAGTTCCCATTTCTATATATAAGCCTCCCATCACCCTCTTCCATTTCCAATGTGGGACTAAACTTCCCACAAAAAGTGCTTTACAAAAAAAAAAGGCACCTTCCAAAGATCAAAGAAAACAAATCTTGTGGGAGGGAAACACTAAACCAAATTTTCAGAAAGGCTAAGGGTATTTTGAAAATTCAATTTAAAATACATTTTATAACACGGATACCATTAATTTCAATAGTGAGCTCTGAAACTGAAACACAGAAGATGTATACAGCTTCAATGGGAGGATGAAAGTCTTTTGGTCATGGTTGTTACTTGCTTACATTTCAAACTCTAATCTGCTGATGTTCATCCAATTAAATTTCAATTTCCATGTCTGCTGACCATCCTTGCTGCATAGCTGCCAGTTGTGCTATTTCCTTTAACCTAGCTCATAAGATTCTGTCATCCTTTGTATTTAATCAATTTTTATCGGATTCTAATTCATCCTTTCCATCTTGCCTGGTCTTCCATTGCTAGAGTCACGTTTCTCTTAAATGCAGTAACTTGTCTAAATCTTTCCCAATCTTTCAGAGCTTCCAAAAACCCTATAGCAACAATAGCAGTTAGCTGACAAGATCGTCAATTTCATGAGTTAAGTCCTGTACTCTCTCGTTCTGTCATCTTGACAGTGGGAACCTCTTAAAATTTGGCTCCTCATCTGCTACCATGGACAAAATAAATATGCAGGAAATAGATTCCTATCTCCTGACTTGTATATTCTGAAGTTCACTGTGCATTTACTTTCCAATATCTTGTTTTGCGCATTGATATTTAGGGTAGGATAGCAAATGGATGCTATCATTTCTACTCAATTGTCACCAGAATTTGAACGGGAGAATACCATTCTACTCAATATGGTTAAACTTTACATAGATGCTGGGAACATTCTGTTAGTGTTCTTTTGTTTTATTTTGTTTATTTGTTTAGGAATTACATGTATTTGTTCATCCAAATAGGTGCTGTTTGTTACTGAAAATCCCCACCCCTAATTTCTCATTATTCAGGTTGCCTTAGATTTGACTGAAGATGAAAGGTATCATCTTGAAGATATGGAAGATGGAAAGAACTGGTATGTAGTTGTCCTAAATTTTATTATTTCTGCCATTCTTATCCACTCTGTTTAAATGCTGTTATGGGCTGTCATAACATATTAAACTTTACAGTAGATGAGACTAGAAAGATGAAAAGTATTTCCCGTGGTGTCTATTTGTGTTTAAGCAATAAAATTTTTATTTTTTCTTTTATTTTTTCTTTCAAATTGTATTTTCCTTGAGAAAATAGAGTTCTTTTCCTGTGGTTATGGTTCTGAACTTTCAAGATGAGTATGACCTATGCTATTTACAGCCTATGCTTTGACCCAAGTATGAAAAGCTGGTTTACTCTATACTTGTTTCCTTATCGAATTCCTTACATGTTACCTTCTCACTTTATATGCTCTTCAAGCTGATCTCTTCAATAATCTTTGGCAAGGTTTTAAGTATCGGTATTGGGTATTGTATCGGAGGGTGATTTTACGAGACATATAGTATCATATCGGAGAGATACAAGATACGCTAAAGATACACATGGAAATGGTTAAGAAATGCATGGATGTGCTTATGGTACTTATAAAATATTGTTTTGAAGCATAAACACCATATTATGCAACATGTAAATATATGTCAGTTTGATGCAAGGATTTGAGTCATTTTTACATATCTAGTGATGCGTACCCCCCCCCCAATCCCAAAAACAAAAAGAAAAAAAAGGAAAAAAAGAGAGATTTGATCACCCAAAAGAGGGAGAAAAAAAAATCTTCACCTTTACCCCTTTTTGCTCAAATCTATTTCGATCTGTGCTTGTTGAAATGGTGAAAATTAGAGTCATTTTTTTAATGTTAGATGGTTTCGTCCAACTCATACCGAAGAGAAAAACAAGTTTCCAAGGTCTTCGGATGCTCTCAATTTCATATCTCACTCATAGTTTCAATTTTGCTGGTTTAATGGAGGTGTATCTTACCTGTATCGGATTGATCGGTCAATACAAACTTTTTTGAAAACTAAATATCATATCGATATCAGCCGATATGATACGATACTTACCAATACTTATAACCCGGATCTTTGGTTCCATCTGGTTGGATGTAAAATGTTGCAAGGAAATGTAAAAGTTAAACAAAACTAATGTGGAAATTTTTTAAACATTCCCAACAGTAACTTAGTACTAAATCAAAACTTACTGAATATGGTGATTATAAATTTCTCCACTTTTTCAACCACATCACTTAGATTTTGGTTGAAGAATATGCCAGTGCAGACACTTAACTTCACTTTTGAACTACCATCTGAAACATAGTTAATTTCTGTTATGATGTTAGTACTTTCTTCTTACATAACTTTTCATCATTTTAGATCTAACCAGACAGAGCCTCTGGTTATTTTGGTTGATGAGCTAAGAGTTGGCAGTTTGTTGCATTTACACCGATTCCTTAACTTTTTATGCTATTCTGGTTCATTATTGATAATATGACGGCCTTAAAAAGCTTATTATTTCTTTATTCCTAATGGGAGAACTATGTGGACTTACAAAAAAAATGAACAGTCAAGTGACATTTCAGCTTTTGGACTATCATGGTCCCCCAGGGGATGTTCAGTATACTGCATCTGACCTGGCTTTTGGTCTTTAGGAAGTCATTCTATTGTTCCGAATTTATGCTGGCCTAAGCTGAAATTTATATCCTATCAGGAGTGTATTTTGCCCGATTGTTGGTTGTGGTGCACGATTGAATCCTTTGGAAGATTTTGAAGATCACTACAATGCTCGGCATACTGCATCATGTTCAGTTTGCTCTAGAGTTTATCCAACATCACGACTGCTCAGTATACATGTATCAGAAGCGCATGATTCGTTTTTCCAGGCGAAGGTTGCACGTGGCATTCCCTCGGTATTTTCCCTTTTGCCTTTATCTGCAGTATAATGATTGCTTTTATGGCGTGTTACTTTTATTCAAATATCTAGTTTATGCTTAAGTGCAGTATAAAGATTGCTTTCATGAAATGATGCTTTCATTTGCATTTCTAATTTCTACAATTCATTGCTATGATTTGTGTGAGAAACTAAGGATGTAAGTTCTGATCTAGCCATGCTTGTTTCAACTTGGCAGCTTACATGCTGGTTCAATAAAATTTGAGAGAAAATAGGCATCTAAATTTTACAATGATTTGCATTCAATGTTAGGCTGAGGTCGGCCCTTGACCCATCTTGATTTCAGTTGTGATTAAACAGACTTGGGTTGCATTTCTTATGGGCACTAGGGCTTGATTTTGGGTTACATTGTCCATTGACCAGCTATGATGTAGTTCAAAAGAACAAAAAGGGAAGCAGCAAGCCAGGCCATCAAACTGGACCAAGAATGGACTAATATGTTTAATTTTGAGTATCCAATGCGTTGTATGGGCCATGGGCTTTATATTTTTGGGTTTGCTTTTGTAATGGGGCAATTCTATAAGCCCAAATATTAGGGATTTAGGTCCTATATGGGATTAAGCAGTTGGTTTATATTTTTATTTTTTGTTTCTTAGTCATTTAGAATATTAGGTTTCTATTTTCTTACTAAGTTTTATTTAGTTGCTATTTTGGAATTCTCTCCATTAGCCGAGGGGAGTTTCTATTTTTGTAACAAGACAATTTATAAAAGAGGCAGTTCCTAGCCTCCCACGATTTAACAGCAAAATTTGAGTACTATGTGCATGTGGGAGTGTGAGAGACAGCAAACCTTGGTGAGATTCCAAGGTGGAGATTGGTGAGAGGCCATCTCCTAGTTGGTGGGAGACTAACATATCCCTTTTCTTTCTTTTCTTCTTTTCCGTTGGTTCTCAGTTTCTATTTTCATAACCTGCAATTGTGCTACTGTTTGGAGGCTATTGGAAGTGTTATTGATGATCCAAGTCTGATCCATAGAATTCCCTAACAGATCAGGTGTTTGGAGTTTGATCTATACCTGAGACATCCTTTGTTCTGGAGGTTTCTGGTAAAAAGCTTCAAGTTGATAGAACTCTCCATCCATTCATCAACTGAAGACATCTTTCTAGTATAATGTTAACCATATCCCTGCCTTCATTCGATAATAGTTTCAAGTCCATCTAATGGCTAGAAACCTCTGTATAAGTAAGTTGCTAAATCTGAGTTTGAGTTTCTAATTTTGATTCATAGCCATTACTTGCAATCTAGCCATCAACTGATCAACTGTGGCTGGGTTTTTAAAGTACTCAAGGTATTCTTATCACCTACCCTCGACAGAGATTTGAGTTCCATCAGAGGTGGTGGCTTAAAGGCTGTTAGTGCTGGCTCTCTCCCTTATATTTTGGGAACTGGTTTGTATCTACTGTTTTATATCTTGGTTGTAACTGGGATTCTAAAGGATTCATATTATGATGATTATCTTCTGTTGATATCAGTTTTACCAGGATATTGACCAAGGGATCAAGGTTTTCTTCATAGTTTCTAATTTGGCAGAGCAAGTTGCCATTTCAGTGAGCTAACTGTTTAAGTGTGAGATCTGTCCTTGGACTGAAACCTTCTTTGTGGCTTAACCTTAGTGTCGATTCCCTATACTGTTGACCTTATTATTAGACATAATACCTACCTTGTTGCTGCTGTTAAAGAAGAGTTTTACTTGCTGTAATACAATTACTCATCAGTCCTGTTGTTGGGTTGGGTGTTACTTTTAGTTTAGTAACCCCAGTTCTATCAAGCTAACTCTTAGGATGCACTTTGGATGGTTCTCAACCTGGCCCAACCCACCTGGGTTATGCCTCCAGCATTATTTTGTAGTTCAGACAGAATACTGTAACTTTGGCCCCATTTCAGTATGAACTTAACCCAATGGCAGTTTAGCTCAACCCTATAGAAAGGAAGAGTGGAAACTAAAGTTTGAAATATTATCAGATTCTACAATTTAGATAATGTCCATTATCATGTACCCATTTCAGTTCACTGGATCGTGTTAACTAAAATGTATAGCTGAAATCATGGAGAGTGAACCTTATCAAGAATTGGATAAAAAGTGGTTTGTTTTTGTATTTGTGCCCGATACTGGCCCATGCCGGAACCAGTCAATCCATATCGGTATTGACAATGATTGATATGTAAGGCACCAATACCGATACATAAAACTCTGGTTAATCCTGCTATATGTATTTGCTTTCAACATCATTGTTGCCATAATTTTCTGGACTGACTTGTATGTATGTGTTTGAACAGTACGAATGCTTGGTGGAAGGGTGTGGAGTGAAGCTAAAGAGCTACAAAAGTAGGCAACAGCACCTAGTGGACAAGCATAAATTCCCAGCTTCATTTGAGTTCTTCAAGAAGAAGGCTTACCACCACCCATCCAAGAAACAGCGTCAGAAATTTCAGCGTAAGCAAGCAAGGGTAGTAGCTGATGATAATAATGGTCAGAAGAGAGATGATGATGACAAAATGGAAGTGGAAGAAACGATGGATGGTCTTGTTTTGGCAGTCTCAAAATTAAGTACCACCTCGTCCTCAGATTCTTCTTCTCCTTCCTCTATTAGCTTTGGGCGTCGCCATACTCGTGGTTTCGCATTCCTCCCTCGATCAGTTCAGCGTGAAAGAAAACAGGAGGCTTCCTCTGCGGGAACCAAAAAAGTATAACCTGCTCGCGGATTCACTATTCACTAAGTATGAAATTGTAATGTATGCTAAGTTGCTAACGTGGTTACAAGATAGGACTCTAAGAATTTTTTTGACATATTTAGGCTCAAAAAATTGGTTTTTTTTAGGGGGAAAAAGATTGTGCACCCCCTCGTATCCCATCCCATACACTCTTTTCATCAAAACCCCTGGTTTTCAACCCCTCATTGGCGCGGAATTGCACTCTAGCATCGTGGCAAACCCTTTCCCTTTTTGCCATTGAGCATAACCACATCCTTGCGTCCCCATGCCGTCAATGTGGGGATGCTTTCTCATGCCTTCTTTCACTCACCTCTAGGGATGTAAATGGATCGGATATTTTATCCGGTTACATGTATATATAGATTTTCGGATAGCTATAGCCTATCCGTATCCGTATCCGTTTAGTTTTTGGATGGATTCGGATAGTGTTAAACAGATACGGATACGGAAATAGATTTCGGCTATTCATGTACACCCCTGCTCACCCCCTCCTTGACATTCTTAATATTCTCTTTCCTTCTTGACCATGTAGGCCCTGTTGTTGATGAACTTGTTTGTTGTGGCGTGAGGAAGAGAGCTTGTAAACATTCTTTCAATTGTGAAAACTGTTCTCTTCGTGGACGTAGGCACTTTATCGAATCACATAAGTCTGCTACATTGTGCATAATATTCCATTTCTACATTCCCCAACATTGTAAGAGTGGGAAACCCTATCCCTAATATTTCACTTCAATGTGTCTATTTTGGGGAGAGGGTTACCTGGGCAAGTGATGCAAGGGAGCATGCCAATGAAGGGTGTTAGAAGGATTTCATAAATAGGAATTGGGTTTTGGGGGGGGGGGGGGGAGGGGGAGGGAAGAGGTCATTTCATGTGTAGAGGAGAGAGAGCCCACCTAAGTTTGGCTAAGTGGCTCATCTAATTTTGATACTTGTAAGAAATGATATAGCAATTCCAATTGTAATTTAGCTTCAAAATTCAATTACTTATCCTCTCTCATAATAAAATATCGGAGGGTTGAATTTCATCATCCGCTTAGGCCATCACTGTACGAAAGTGACCGGTTGGGTTAGTTTTGGAAAAAGTTTCAATTCATTTATACAAAACAAGGTCTGGCTGAGGGAGTCGAGTCCGCATCTGCTCCCCACTTGGGGACGGTAGGGACAGATCTAAACCCTTCATGGTCCCACAGCCCATGGAGGGTTGAGATCTGTCCCCACTGCTCCCCATGTGGTAATAGGGAAGCAGCAGGCTCTGAAATGGGTTTAGGGTCAGGAGGGTAGTTGAGCTCAATTGGGATGGATTGTGGCGGTGAGAGTGAGGGTTTGGGTTCAAGAAGGGACACTAAAACCGGCCTGGCAATTCTCATGGCATTATGTATCCTAATTGTAGTTTGAACTTCACAGTAGGGGCATGGAGGGGTACCAGAGAAATTCAGAGAGGCATGGCTGAACTTGGTATGAGAGGAAAGTGTGGAGACCGGTCAGGGCCAAAAAGGGCAGCTGCCTTTTCCGAATTGACCGATCCAGTTAGGCGGGGTATTTGAATTGATGGAAATCAACCGTTTCTGCCAATCCAATTCCTTTAATTATGAATGCCCTCCGAGGATAGTTGCAGGGGCAGGTGGACTATAGATTTTGGCTTAACCCAAATTATCCAAAACTACCCCAACATATGAACAAATGAACATGTAGAACCAGAAGCGAAAGATGGTACAGAGAAAATCATTGAAGCAAGTAAGAGTAGATGCAAGAGGACATAATTTAATTTCGTTTTTATCAAAACTTAAACTAAGAGGAGGTTGCCATAATCTCAATCTGATTTAAAACCCGGTCAAGCCCTTCCAAGGGACAGGACAGGGAATTTTACTCCATTAAACGTCAACCCCAAAGGGGGTTGCCATGCCTAAGTGGCCTGTCACCAAGTTTCCAAATACTCAAGGGGAACATTAATACAAGAAAGCTTCAGATGAAGTGCACATCTCTTCCATACTCAAACAGTCAAACTAAGATATCACACAATGGTCTCTACTGTTGCCTATGTTTATCCCCTGCAAAGCAACTCAGCACCCAACCGGACTGAATAAAAATGTTAGCATCATAGTCTCTGATAAACATGGAAACTTCTCCATCCAAACAGTCTATTTAGGCCACCAAATATGTTTTCCTGTTTGAACAAAGGAAGACATTAGCTTCATTAAGCATCAATGCACTGTCATGACATCATTGATCAAAATGATGATTCCAATATGACAATTTGAAGCAACATCCTAAAATGTAAGAGCATAAAATCCACACTAAACTCAGAACACCATACCTTATCGCCATTATCCAGAAAGTAGAAGAAAACACGGACTAGGCCACTGCTGTTGGACAAGGGTGGAATGCTGTGCCACATGCAATCCACTGTCGCTTCCTTCCACGAGGGAACATGCACCCAGGAACCCTCGTCCACTCCCTGCTCAAGATATCATAAGTAACCAAGCGATTCATCTGCCCCAACCTTAATGACAGCATGAGTAAACCCTTGTTACCCAAGCAAGCCATCCTCACGTGCTTCCCATAAAAATCCAAGCACCATACATTTGGCATTCTGTCAACCTCCTTCCACAAGAGCGTCATCTTCTGCAGCTCCCATATACACACACATGTGGCTGCATTTTTAGTCAGCAACCCCACAAGCATGATTCGGCCCCTGCACTCTGCAATAGCATGATCCGCCAGATGTGGTGGGGATGGTATAGCAAACTGCTTCCAAACCCCAGTAGCCATATCATAGGACACAATCCCTTCTGGCTCAGCACACATAAAGTATAGAGTACCATCAACTGAGATGGATTGTGACTGAAAGTTCAGGGACAACGGTAGCTTGATGTTTGGGGGCATGCTTCCCGGATGGATCCAAGTATTCTTGAAAGAATCATAGACCTCATATTCCCCATCATATCCTACCCAGAGGATTTTGTACCCCTTGTCAGTTGAACACCCATTAAGAGTCATCCCCACAGCCACACGAGACCAGGACCTGACAGATCTAGCTGGCAATTCTTTGAATGACTGAGTCAAAGGGTTGCACACATAGAAGTTCATGTGACCAATATCAAGAAAACAGACAAGACCACCCACTGAAGCAACTGGGAAGATGATCATCTTTGCCAACAATGAAGGAATGGATGGATGGTGCCATTTCTTCAAGGACGGGTCATACACGGCTCCACTGTTGGCATATTCATGCTCATGAGTTATGGTGTAGAACCAGGGATGGCCCTGAGGAACTTCAGCACAATGTTGAGAGAAACTATCAGAAGACAACAAGGAATTCCATTTCCGGCAAACAGAACGAAACCGGAAGAATGTGGCAATGGGGAGTTTTGCAATTACAGCTTCAAAAAGATCCTCTGGGAATTCTTTCCAGATATGCTCTTCCATTGTCTCATTTGAACCTGCAGTATCAGACAAATTTTCACAGCTACGGTCTCTTCTAGACTTCTTCGTGGGTGGAGGCTTGCAATTTTCCACCATCTTGATACTGCTCGACTTTGCTTCCCTCATTACAAGACTGTAATAACCATCATCAACGGAACTGTTATTGAAATCGAGGAAACACCACCTGTGAAGAGACAACATTTACAAAAAAGAACTGTTACAAAGTAATTTCCTTGAATAATAAAGCATTATGCCCCAACTACATGGGAAGAAAATACATCGAAGAAATGATAATATAGGTCAATAACATAAGAGTAAATTATCTGATCTCCAAAATTGTTTTGTTCAACTGAAAACCCCATGAAATCTTAGAAACTGTAAAATGATATACCAGCTTAAGCAAATGTCAACTGAATCTCAGAGAGTCACAGTACTACCAGAAGACATATACTATTTTTCCTTCAAGTCAATTTATACTCATTTTGGAAAAGGAACTGAGAGCAAGGATCCATGTAGCCGACCCCATTTTCTGTTGTTGTTTGGAAAAGGAACTAGTTTGTTCCCAATTCCATATTTCCAACTACTAAAATACCTATTTCTAAATCATTTATAATCGCTGAACAGTTTTAGGAGAAAACCTAGTCTAAAGAGAAGCCAATTAATGTTAAAAGAATCTCCCAACCAGAATAGTAGTCTAGCAGAGACTAGTTCTGATGCAGAAGAATCTTGGACCGGGCCGACCCAACTGGTACACTACCTTGGACCGACCCAAACCAAATTGCGTACCCATATGAAGACGAACCAGGTCCATGCGTTTTTAGATTCCAAGGATATTTAGGATTTTTTTTTGGGACAGATGTGTAATCTTTTATCTAGGTAGATAATATTTTATTCAGTCAACTTTAGAAAGTGGGATAAGTTTGCAAGTGTTAGAGTTGGTTAGGAATCCTAGGAGATTGTTTCCTTGTTAAAGTTTGTTTCCAAGTTTGATACGTTTCCTTTGTTAGTTGGATTTTCTTCTTTTAAATAGCTTGTATTAGGGTCAAATTTCAGATAATGAAGAATGAATTGAAGTTAGAGTTTGTGTGCACTCCTCTCCCCCCTCCCCTTCTTCTTCTACTGTTTTTTTCTTCTCCAGGGTTTCTTCTCTTTCCCCCTGCAACTCTGATTTCTTCCAAGCTTCTCTTTTCTCCTTTTCGGCCCCCCATTATCGTACGATCAGCTATGATGTATGGTGCAGAATGTTGCTTAGTAAGCAGTTAAGAAGCATCATATAGATAAACTAGGAAGTGTGGCAAAACTAGGAAGGATAAAGTAAGGAACAATCATTTTAAATCTGATTTGGGAGTAGCTTCAATACATGATAAACTACGAGAAAGTCGTTTGAGGTGGCATGGCCATGTTCAACGGAGGCCTTTGGATGCCCCAATACGGAGAAGTGATTTGATTCAGAGTAAAGGAACTAAAAGAGCCAGGGGCAGACCTAAAATGACCTTAGGAGAAGTGAGGAAAGACATGCATAGCTTAGGCCTTGTATCAAGTATGACCTCGAATAGAGCTGATTTGAGGGCAAAGATCCATGTAGCCGACCCCATTTAATTGGGAAAAGGCTGAGTTGTGGTTGTTGTTATTGTAGTACTTACTTTCTATTTTTGTAACCATGCTGAGTTACAAATTAGGAGTTTTTATTTCTGAGTTTTTCTTTTAGTTAGTAGACTTTCTATTTCATTTAATAGCATATTGGAGATTCTATTTTACCTAGAAGCCTCCACGCATGAGAGGGGGTTTAGTTTGTAATTGTTGTTGCTGAAGTTATAAATAAGAGTGAAGGGAGATGCTCCCAACGATTTGGACTTTTGAAAATTGGTATTCTCCCTACTGAGATGCTTGCTACCATGGTGAAACAACAGCCTTCTTAGTGGTGAATCTAAGGATTGATTGGTGGTGAATCCAATCACAGGCCATATGTGGTGAAGCCTTGGTCATATCCCCTCTACCTACTCTCACCTTTTTTTTCTACGATAATGGGGGGCGGAAAGGAGAAAAGAGAAGCTTGGAAGAAATCAGAGTCGCAGGGGGGGGAAGAGAAGAAACCCTGGAGAAGAAAAAAGCAGTAGTAGAAGAAGAGGGGGGGAGAGGAGTGCACACGCACACAAACTCAAACTTCAATTCATTCTTCATTATCTGAAATTTCACCCTAATACAAGCTATTTAAAAGAAGAAAATCCAACTAACAAAGGAAACCTATCAAACTTGGAAACAAACTTTAACAAGGAAACAATCTCCTAGGATTCCTAACCAACTCTAACACTTGCAAACGTATCCCACTTTTTAAAATTGAAACAAGCTATTTCAAAGAAGAAAATCCAACTAACAAAGGAAACCTATCAAACTTGGAAACAAACTTTAACAAGGAAACAATCTCCTAGGATTCCTAACCAACTCTAACACTTGCAAATGTATCCCACTTTCTAAAATTGACTGAATAAAATATATTATATACCTAGATAAAAGATTACACATTTGTCCCAAAATAAATCATAAATATCCTAGGAATCTAAAAACCCATGGACCTGGTTCGTCTTCATATGGGTACGCAACTAGGTTTGGGTCGGTCCAAGGTAGTGCACCAGTTGGGTCGGCCCGGTCCAAGATTCTCTTGCATCAATTTTCTTGGAGTTTAGAAAAACTCATCCATGAGTTTTGTAGAACGATAGAATCAAAATCGTGTGATCGATGCCAACTACAAGTCCACATTCAACTTGTATAAAATCCATGAGCTAAAATTCTTGATTAAAATAACCATGGGAAAGCACATAATCAAATGGATCAACTAAGCGATTAACCGTCATGATTTTTTGATGTTCATCGGCCAACGACATTGCTTGGATTGAAATTTGATCATGGAATTTCAATTCTTTGATCGGACCGTTGATTTCATTGTGATCTTCAACTGCCTGGGTCGAAATCTGACCATGGAGCTTTAACTCAGCCTTAAGCAATTCATGGTTTGCTTTAAGGGCTCTTATGGTTTCTTCATTTTGTTGAAGTATCTTGGCCCACTGTTCAGGACTCATTGGGGTAGTGGATTTAAAGAGAAGAAAAGAAGTATGGCGTAACGAAGGGTGGGGACTGGGGAGGGAAAAAATTGGAGAAAATAATAAAGGACCTAAATAAACTAAAAAGACTAAACTGTGGTAATATGGGGCAAATGGTCTTAAATGAAGGGATAATAATAGAATAAGAATAAACTAGAGGGGGCAGTATAGAAATTTGAAAAGAGAGACACAAAAGGGGACTTGTGAGTGGTTAACATGTTCGACTTGGACAGGGAGAACCAAAGGGGTTGGTTGCGCAGAAGGGCATTTTCTTCACGCAATTTCTGCAGCAAAAAATGGCGGAAGGTCTTCGAACTTGGTGGAAATAATGGGATGCAGCGTCTTCTACTTGGACACAAAACTCAGCAAAAGGATTGCTTCGAGGACTTCGACTTCAGCGGAAGAACTGCAACTTCGAAGTAAGAGGACGACCTTCAAACCAGGAAAGAGTTCCTTTTTTTCGGTTTGTCTCTCTATATCTTCTCTGCTCTTCCCGTCTCTTCCTCTCTTTTTTTTTTTTTTGAGTGTGCGCGAACTCTCGCTCTCTTTTCTGTTCACTTTTTTTTTTAATATTAGTGTTGTGGGGTGGGAAACAAAAGGATGGGCTGGGGATTCAGCAGAAGTTGCTGTGGGGAAGGGATGAGATGGGGTTAGGGTTTTGGTTTGATCACTGTTTCAACAGAGTCGAAATTTTTTTTTTTTTTTTTTGGGTGGAAATCAAGGGAGGAGGTAGGATGGTGGAAACGCAGGTTGCTGTGGGAGTCGGGAGGGGAAGGGAGTGGGTTTTCTGCTGGAATCAAAGCCAGGACTGGGTCAATGGGTTGCTGCACAATGCTGCAGCTTCAACAAAATCTCTATTGATCTCTTGCTGCCAGAACAGAAACTAGGAAACATATGAACCGTAATACCAGGGGGAAAATAACTTAACTGGGAATAGAAAAGAATAATGAGGAAGTACCAGGAGATGTAAGAACAGAGAAGGAAGAGAGATTGAGAGGGTGAAGAATCAGAGAGAGAGAGAGAGAGATTCACCCAGGTTTGGGCTCGGATACCAGATAATGGGGGGCCAAAAAGGAGAAAAGAGAAGCTTGGAAGAAATCAGAGTTGCAGGGGAAGAGAAGAAAAAAGCAGCAGTAGAAGAAGAAAAAGAAAAGGGGGGGGGGGGGGAGAGGAGTGCACATGCACACAAACTCAAACTTCAATTCATTCTTCATTATCTGAAATTTCACCCTAATACAAGCTATTTAAAAGAAGAAAATCCAACAAACAAAGGAAACCTATCATACTTGGAAACAAAATTTAACAAGGAAACAATCTCCTAGGATTCCTAACCAACTCTAACACTTGCAAATGTATCCCACTTTCTAAAATTGACTGAATAAAATATTATCTACCTAGATAAAAGTTTACACATCTGTCCCAAAATAAATCCTAAATATCCTAGGAATCTAAAAACCCATGGACCTGGTTCGTCATAGTTGAAGTATGTGTCTATCGAGCTCCTAGGGTTAGTGTATCTTGATTAAAGTACTCCTAGTTTTAATCGAGATACCTAGCTCCTAGGTGTCTCACAATATAGTTTTAATTATGTAATAGTCAGTCCTAGTCCTAGTTCTATTTTGATTTCTGGTATTTTCTATTTCTTGTAATTCCTAGTACGATTAAGAGTGATTACTAGCAGGATTAGGAGTCTTAAGTTGTAATCTGAATTCACATATAAATAAAGGGCTGTGAGAGGGGACTGGATAGTTCGATCTCTTCTATCTCCAGTCCTCTTCTCTCTTCTCCATTTCTTCTCTTCTCCTCCCTCTCGGTCTTGGTTTTCCCTGTGATTACACTGTAACATGGTCTCAGAGCACAACCAATAGATTGGTCGTTGAATTAGATCCTGCTTTGAAGGTCTTCTCAAGCTTCTCTTAAAGGGTGCAGCACCCTATGCTGCACACTGTTGCAGATTAAACCCTAGATGTAGTTTTCAATTGAAAACTAGGGTTTTATTTACCAAGTTCGATTGAGATTATTCCTGCCTGCAATCGATTCATGTCAGTGAATCCTCATTGAAGATTGTATATTCAGTGGATTTTCTCAGCTTTTCTGGCTGTTTTATACCTGCGGTACCTATTAAAGGCTTTCTACATCAAGTTTTTTCTTCTCCAGTCGATCTCTTGTCTGCTACAGGACCTTGCGGTTGATATATTCGCTTCTTCTACAACCCTTGGTCCATCTTCTCTGCTGATATTTGAGGTTGGTAAACCCTAATTCTTCATTCTATTGGAATTGGGTTATTAAACTCTAATTTACCCCCTGCTGCCACTGGTTTTGGGTTGTTTTTAAACCCTACCTGGTTCTGTTTAAGAACCAATTAATACTGCTGCTGCTGCTGATTCTTGTTGAGAGTTGGAATCTCAAACCTTCAATCGATACCTGCTGCAACCACTCCATTGATACCTGCTGTTTTTGGGTTATTTAAAAACCTGATCAGGTTCTGTTCCAGATCCAGTTATTACTTCTGTTTTGCTGATTTGATTGGGTCTCACAAACCTCGATCCATTACTACTGCTGCTGCTACTTGTGATTAATCACAGCCTTCATTATGGCTGATCCTAAACCACCTACGGACAATGTCCAAGTTCAGATTACTACTATTGGGCTCTCCGGGGTTTCAAATTATCTCTTTTGGGCCCAGGCAGTGCAAGCCTACATTCATGCTAAAGGTAAACTCAAATACCTTACTGATGATCCTCCTGACTGTGATCCAAAGGATCCTACTACAAATACAACCCATGATGAGTGGATGCGTGAAAATTCTATTATCAAGATCTGGTTATGGAATAGTATTGAACCTGCTATTGCATCAAATGTGATGTTTCACTCACTTGCTAAAGATGTCTAGAATGACCTACGTGAAAGTTTTTCTCAAGAAAGGAATATCTCCAGCATGTATGATCTCTATGATAACCTTTTTGCTTTCCAACAGGGAGATAGAACCTTGAATGAATATTTCTCCAATTACAAGGGCATTGATGAAGAAACTTCAAATACATCAGCCCCTAACTACCAATCTGGATCAATTAAAACAACAACGAGCTGAGCTCCATGTTGCAAAATATCTAGCCGGACTACATCCTGACAAACAATCTGTGAAGAGTCAGTTGCTCACAGGAGAGAAGGAACCTTCTCTCAATGAAGTTTTCTTGCATATTAATCTTCTGACTATTCCATCCAAAATTGATACTTCTTCCAAGGACAACTCAGCCTTTGTTGCTAATCATGGGCAAGGATGTGGTTGTGGCCAATCCAGAGGCCGTGGCTGTGGCACTGGTGGACGAGGTACAAGGTTTCAGTCTATTGAATATTGACAAGTCTTCCCGCCAGTGTTCATGTTGTGGCAAATCTAATCATACAATGGACACCTGTTGGGCCAAGCATGGAAAACCTGAGTGGGCAAATGAACTAGCCAATACAGCCAATGCTGCCATGACTGACACTATTTCTGAGAAACCTACTGGTGATGTGAAACAGAGTTCGAGTACTTCATCCTCTGTATCTCGTGATGACTACAACCAGCTAGTCAAACACCTACAACAACTTGAAGCTGCCTCTGCCTCTTCTTCTACTGCCACCTTAGCATATAAAGGTAACTCTGCTTTCATCCATCCCCCACTTCATGGCTTATCGATTCAGGTGCTTCATGTCACATGACTGGTAAGTCCAATGTTTTCTTCCATCACTAATGATCACACCTCTTGCAATTCTTCCAATGTTATCCTTGCCAATGGGTCCTCTACTCAGGTAGCTGGTCATGGAATTGTTACTCCAACAGCTTCCCTGACCTTCTCTCCTGTTCATGTTCCTAAATTACCTCTTAGTGAACTTACTAAGTCACTTAACTATTCTATAACCTTCTATCCTTCTTATTGTGTTTTTCAGGACCTTTAAAAGCTTTCCAACAAGTCCAAGATTGCTTAAATCTGATTTATATTGAAGGAATTATGTACCAGTCAAACTTAAATTGGTGGGCACGAATGCTATCAAAATGGCTCTGAATGAAAATATTCTTTTGGACATCAAAACAAATGAATATGTTACTGCACTTTTGGTTTTTAGCAATGTTTTACCACATTAAGATTTATGAAATTTTTAGATTTGAGAAAGAACCCAGCATTAGAAAGTTGAAAATTGCACCTACCGCAGAAAATCCAGTTTTTGTTCTCGAACTGGGGGGGTTGACTTTTTTTTTCTTTGGGAAATTTATTTTTAACTATTTTTATTGGATTCAAATAGGGGGTATTTGCTTATTTATGAATAATATCTTAAATGATATTAAGCATAAATAAGTGTCTGTCCTGGTTTCTAGTATAAATGTCTGTATACCAAGGTTTGCACAAATAAGTGTCTGTACACCAAGATTTCCCACTGAGATCTCGAGATCTAGAACTCATATAAAGGAGTTTGGGTCGAAATCTCACGAGATCTCAAGATTTCGTAAGATCTCAAGCGAGTTGGGGTACTTTTTTGTTTCGTATGCCATCTCGTCTCGACCCTGGGAAAAAACGAGATCTCGCAAGTTTTAGTGCTTCAGACAAGAAGATGATTGGTGGAGGGCTTAAGCGCGATGGGCTGTATTACCTGGATGGTATAGGACCTTCTACTGCTGCCACCTCTACCTACCACACCATCTACCATGTAGTGGCATCTACGTCTTAGTCACTCGTCTCTATAAACTCCAGTTAATGATTCCTAGCTGCAAGTCTACCTCACATCTTGAGCGTGAGGCTTGTAAACTGGGCAAACATCACCGTGCTTCTTTTCCTGCCTGTACTACACCTAGAAGTTCTTCATTGTTTTCTTTAGTCCATTTTGACATTTGGGGTCCAAGTCGAGTTCGTGCTAGGTTAGGATTTTCTTATTTTGTTAGTTTTGTAGATGATTATTCTCGTTCCACTTGGGTTTATTTGTTAAAGGACCGGACTCAATTTCTTACTGCATTCAAAAAATTTTATCAAGAAATAAAAACTCAATTAGACAAATCCATACAAATTTTTCATTCTGATAATGCTCTTGAATACACTCAAACTGAGATTTCTGATTTTTGTCTCACTCATGGCATTATTCACCAAACTAGTTGCTCGCACACCCCAGAACAAAATGGCGTTGCTGAACGCAAAAATCGGCACTTACTGGAAGTTGCCCAGTCCATTATGCTCCACATGAATGTCCCCAAACGGTTTTGGTGTGATGCTGTCCTTAGTCCCTGTTATCTAATTAATCTTATGTCGTCCTCTGTTTTACACAATAAGGCCCCTTTTTCTATCCTTTACCCGGATAGTTCATTATTTTAATTCTCCACCACGTGTTTTTGGCTTTATGTGTTTTGTTCATATTCTTCACCCTACCGTATATAAACTCTCCTCAGTCCATTAAATGTATTTTTCTTGGTTACTCTCGTACTCAGAAAGGATATAAATGTTTTGATCCAATTTTTAATAAATAGTTTGTCAGTGCTGACATCACCTTTTTTGAAAATACTCCTAATTTTTCTAGTCCACCGCCCACAGTGCACAATGAAGATCTTCTAGGTCCTCCCTTATCAGTAACCATTCCACTGGCCTCACCTCACCCGGTTCATGTCTATCACCGTCGTCACTGTCGCGGCGTCGCCAACATCACTTACCAATACCTTCCACCACTCCTACAATGCCAGCTTCCACGGTCCCACCTACTATGTCTACTCCCAGTGTTCCGGATGTGCCATCTACTACAATTGTTGCTCCTCCTGACACTCAATCTAACTCTGATGTTGAAGGCTCCATTGACTTACCAGTTGTTGTATATAAAGGTACTCGTTCGTGTACTCAAAAATCCCACAAATCTTTAACTGTTTATCCTATTAAGCGATATTTTTCCATTTCTCATCTTCCACCTAACTACCACCCCTTTGCTGCTGCCTTATGTACTAACTCTGTCCTTAAAACCCATCATAAGGCGTTCTCTTACCCTGGTTGGAAGGCTGCTATGGATACCGAGATGGATGCCTAATTATCTAGAAATACTTGGACTCTGATTTCATTACCTATTGGGAAGGATCTGATTAAGTGTCGGTGGGTCCACACTATCAAATATAATCCCGATGGTTCTGTCAAGCGACTCAAAGCTCGATTGGTTGCTAAAGGCCATACTCAAACATATGGTGTTGATTACATCGAGACTTTCACTCCGGTTGCCCGCCTGAATTCAGTTCGTATTCTTATTTCTCTGGCGGTTAATTTTGATTGGCCTTTATATCAGATGGATATTAAAAATGCCTTTCTCTATAGTGATCTTCAAGAGGAGTTTTATATGGAACAACCTCCAAGGTATGTTGCTCAGGTTAACCAAAGTTTGCAAACTTCGTAAGGCAATTTATAGGTTGAAACAATCTCCAAGAGCATGGTTTGATAAGTTCAGCTCCATTGTCACTTAGGTTGGGTTCTCACAATGTTATTCTGATCATTCTATTTTTGTTCGTCATCAAAACAACAAATTGATGGTGATGGTAGTCTATGTGGATGATATTATTATATCTGGTAATGATGCTTCTGGTATTGCTCAAGTGAAATCATATCTTCATCAACATTTTCAGATGAAAGACTTAGGTATTCTCAAGTATTTTCTTGGTATTGAAGTCATGAGAAGTAAGAAAGGTGTTAGCTTATCTCAAAGGAAGTATGTTCTTGATCTTCTAATTGACACTGGAATGCTTGCTTCCAAGCCCGCAGATACTCCCATGCCCCCCCCCCCATCAGAAACTTGGGTCCATTGAGAGTAAGGATTTTTTTTATGTTCACCGGTACAGACGATTACTTGGGAAACTCATTTATCTTACCATTACTCGCCCAGATGTATCCTTTGCTCAAGGAGTTATTAGTCAATTTATGCAACGTCCAAAGAAAGCTCATTGGGATGTTGCATGTCGTGTGTTGCGATATCTAAAGAGTGCTCCTAGTAAGGGTCTCATCTATCGACCTAATCGGGGTGCTAATTTTGTTGGGTTTTCTGATGTTGATTGGGCTGGTACTAATGATGATAGGAGCTCCACTACTGGTTATTGTACTTTTGTGAGTGGAAATTTGGTCACATGGAAAAGTAAGAAACAAACTACCATTGCTAGATCCAGTGCTGAAGTTGAATATCGAGCAATGGCCCATATAACAGCTGAGTTGATGTGGGTCAAATCATTACTCCAAGAATTGGGGTTTTCTATTTCTCAACCAATGAAGATGTATTGTGATAATCGGGCTGCTAATCACATTGCTAGCAATCCAATGTTCCATGAGAGGACCAAGCACATTGAGGTTGACTGCCATTTTGTTCAGGATGCTGTTCAAAAGAAGTTGATTTCTACTCCCTTTGTTTCTGCTACCAATCAACTCGGTGATATGTTTACCAAGCCGTTGTTTGGACCTACCTTCAGAAGAAATTGTTCCAAGATAGGCCTTGGTGATTTGTACGCTCCAGCTTGGGGGGGAGTGTTGCAGTATGTATCAATCGAGCTCCTAGGGTTAGTGTATCTCAATTAGAGTACTCCTAGTTCTAATCGAGATACCTAGCTCGTAGGTGTCTCACAATATAGTTGTAATCAAGGTTCGAGAACTCGCGAGATCTCGGTTTTGGGCCATACCGAGTCAAGTTACCAGTCGGTTCCTAGGAGTGCAATTTCTCGGCCGAGATCTCGATGATATCTCGAGGCTCAAAAACAGGGTATTTTCAATGCAAAAAAACCAATATCTCGCCGTGGCGAGATCTCGGTTGGGCCCAAAAGTGCTATTTACTTGTATTCAGCCCATTTTTCACCCAAAAACCCATTTCCAACATAAGAGAGAGCAGGGACAGAACTCGATAGGCTCTAAACCAAGGGGAAAAACACCTCTCCTTCAAATTTCTTCTTCTTTCTTTCGATTGTTGGCTGGAATGTACTGTTTGGAGTTAAATTGAAGTGCCAAAGTGAAGATTCAAGTGCTAATTTGGAGCAGCATCACCTATTTGCAAGATTTCAAAGGTATTTTCTATTTCTTCCCCAAATCTATTTTTTCCAAAAAAAAATTTTGTAATCCTTATTAGATTCATGTGGTTTTAATATATGTTGACCATCTTTGCCCGATCTATCATTTGATGGAGTCGGATTTTTTTTTCAGTTAATAAATTATTTATTATAATTTCTGAAAAAATAAATGATTTATTTGAAAAAAGAAAATGAAAAAAATAGGATGAATAGTGATTGTTTGAAAATGATTTTGATATATGTTAAACTACTTGGGATGCACTATAGCCCCATGGATTAATTTTTTATTTTCACCCATTAAAAAAATTATTTTATTTTTCAGATTTAATAAATATATTATAAAAATTAAAAATATATATATATATATAATATTAAGAAAAAATACTTATTGCTTATGAAAAATTATGTACAACATATGTACATAATATTCAACTTCAAATGGTGTCAAATTCATCATTGCATTATATTTTTCTTATACTTTAAGGTATAAATAGTTTTAAAAAAAATTCAAAATATTATTTTTAATTAACAAATAAATACTAGGGTTAGGGGATAAATAAGAGATAGTTATTTCATAGTTCTAGTAGCTTGTGTATGTGCACTACAATATGAGATTAAGGATGAGGCACATACGTGAAGGAATTGAGGTCAATGATAAAGAACCCATTGAATTGTCCAACATTTTTCAAGAGGACTCTGATAACGATGAGGATCCCCTATTCCAGTGGGTGAGGGATCGTGGTACACCTGATATGGATCAACCTGGGGGTAGGCCCGACCCCACCATTGCGTCTGTAACCGGTACTGATGTTGATGAATATATGTCGACGCAAGAGGGGCTTGCACATGCAGAGTCACCAAAACCTTTTGAGCCTGCTGTAGGAAGTCCTGCTGATGATGATGATGGTGGTGGTGATGACACTAGTGATGCTAGTGATGGTGATGGTGATAGTGATGGTGATGCTGGTGGTGGTGGTGGTGGTGGTGAAGCTGCTGCCGCTAGTGGCATGCGGAGTGGCGGTTATTATGATGATCGTCATGAGGGGATGCGCAAGCAGTACGAGCAAGAAGTTGGAACGCAGGAGGACCCTGTGCGTTTCACCGGTGAGTCTCAGTTTACGCATGCCACTCAAGATCAAGACCATGGTGGCCACCCTAAAACATACAATAAAAAGAAGGGTCGCAAACACTCACATCAGTCATATGCTCAGGAGGAGGACAACAGTAGTATGAACACCATGCTTACAAGTTTCGGAAGCATGAGTATAGATACTACTAGTGAGCATCAGTCATGGCAATCATCTCAACATCATCATGGCTATGACTATGGCCAGTAGAGCACCGGTTTTGATTATAGTGCCTATGGTCAGTATGGGCAGTCAGCAGCTGAGTATGACAATCAAAACTCTGGGTCAGGTGTTGGGTACACATTCCTAGTTCCAAACCAGCCATACATGCCTCAAACTCAATATGACAGTAGCAGTAAATCTTACACCTCATACCAACAGCCTCCCATGTACCCTAAGATAGGGAGATTGGTATATGTTGATCAGAAGACTTATATGGAAACTGTGTCACACTATTTGCGACACTATAGCAATTCCGTGACATGGGAATTCTATATGGATCGATATGGAGATGAATTTCTTGTTCAATCTCATTTTATGTAACAAATTAAGTGAACATTGATGTAATGTACATTTTATTTCAATGTTTTGATTGATGTGTACTAATTAGAATGTTTTGATTGCTAATTTGCTATGTTTTACTAAATTATATGCCGATTAGGTTGTTTTAGTACGACTCGTCGCCTACCAACCTATGGTCCAAAGTGAAACTCATATTTGGACTTGTTTTTTGGCAAATCTGGGCATGCCATTGTGTTTAAATGGCCTGAAATAGGCTGGATACCAAGTTTCAGACCCAAAATATGTGTACAACCCACCGAGTTGGGGGTCCGAGTCCAAAAAAAAAAAATTGTAGCAACTCGGCGAGATCTCAGCTCGACTTAGTTTCTGGCCTGGCCGAGATGCCACCGAGACCCGAGTTTTCGAACCTTGGTTGTAATTATGTAATACTCAAAGTTGTCAAGGCGCCGCCTAGGCGTCCAGGCGGATCTGTAGGGGCCTAGGCGACTGCCGCCTTAGTGCAGGGCACCGCCTTGTACTAGTTTAATTGGTATCGGACCAGGTTTTGGCACTTATTTATGAAAAATATCATTTAAGTAAAATTTCATTTACTTAAATAAGCAAATACCTCCTATTTGAATCCAATAAAAATAGTTAAAAATAAAAAGTCAACCCTCCAATTCAAGAACAAAAACTGGGTTTTTAACGATAGGTGAAATTTTCAACTTTCTAATGTTGAATTTTTTCTCAAATCTAAAAATTCCATAAATCTTTATATGGTAAAACATTGCTAAAAACCCAAAGTGCGGTAAAATATTCATTTGTTTTGATATTTCAAAAAATATTTTCATTTAGAGCGATTTTGACAGCATTCGTGCACACCAAATAAGGTTTGACCGGCATATAACTCCTTCAATATAAATCAGATTTAAGAAATCTTAGATTTGTTGTAAAGCTGGTATTGTGTTCTACCTAATACAAAAAATCTCATGTAAAAATAAAATCATTGGATCAGTCAAACTTCTTAGAGAACAAGAACATTTCTCTAACTCGAGAGCAGTTTACTTACTTATTGATAAGATCATATTTTCTAAGAACATTATAAATCGAATGTATGTTTTGATTGTTTCAAACTTATAATAGCTTGCTTCTTCAGTTCTGTTATCTTCAAGTTCTATGTTGATTTTTTATGACTTTATGTGGCTTAATATTGATTTTTGATTACTTGATGGGACTTAGTTTTGATTTTTGATGATTTGATGTTGCTTAATATTAATTTTTTTATGACTTGATGTGGCTTAATGTTGATTTTTTATGATATAAGGTACATATTGTAGCATACTAAATATTGTTAGAAAAGAGGGGAAATAAAAAATAGCACTTGGGCACCTTGGTCACCTAAGCGCTTAGGCTCCCTTCCAACGCCTTAGGTCACCTTGCCGCCTTGACAACTATGTGTAATAGGCAGTCCTAGTCCTAGTTCTATTTTGATTTCTGGTATTTTCTATTTCTTGTAATTCCCAGTAGGATTAGGAGTCTTAAGTTTTTTTTTTTTGATGAAAATTAGGAGTCTTAAGTTGTAATCGGAATTCACATATAAATAAAGGGTTGTGAGAGGGGACTGGATAGTTCGATCTCTTCTATCTCCAATCCCCTTCTCTCTTCTCCTCCCTCTCAGTCTTGGTTTTCCCTGTGATTACACTGTTAAGTCTTCATATGGATATGCAACTAGGTTTGGGTCGGTCCAAGGTAGTGCACCAGTTGGGTCGGCCCGGTCCAAGATTCTCCCACATCAAGTTCTGAACAAGATTGCAGAATAGGGTAATATAACCAAAATATGGAAAAAACCTAGTAACTCAAAGCAGAATAATCAGAATAGTCCAAAACTCCAGTTGAGTGAATGTGGTCTATTTTATTAATAGAATAGGCCTACAGAATTTCTTGAAATTCTGACAACAGAATATGGAATTATGGAGAAATCCTAGTGCAACTAGGAAAACTAATAGCAGACTAGAACAGCAATATCGAATACGATTCCTAAGAAGCAGGAACAGAACTTTAGAGAATAGGATATCAGAACCTTATATTTCAGATTTGAACCAAAACAGACCAGCAATCAGAGAGAGACTTGAAAAAAGAACAAAACCAGAAAATTGAGGAAAACAGGGATGGATAGATAGATAATCAGGCTTAGACCACCAGCACACTACTACTGAATCAACAGTAGCAAAACTTCAGAAAAAACTGAGTTATATTTAATAAATTCGTGTACCTGAGTGGTTGGCTACATAGATACATAAAGATTATCAAAAGCTAACTCCTAACATGACTAGAAATAATCTAACCTAACTAGTAATCAAAACTAGCTATGTAATTGACCAATAAAAGACTTAAAAGACGTCTTATTCTAACTAGGACTCCAAATCAAATAAATAATAAACTAAATCCTGTTTTCCTAACTCCTACCCTTATTTTAGGCTCATTAAAGTGGCCTGTTATAATGGAAACCCCTTAGGCCAAAAGCCCAATATATATTGAACTCAACCCAGAGCTTATTTCCACTAAAATAAGGCCAGTTTGGCGATTTATCTGTGTAGAAACCGCTTCCTCTAAAAGGCCGACCTTGTAGGAAAGGGAGGAAACAATATGTATAGTATACAGGAGCTCTAACACGGCGGACTATCCAAAGGGGGACACAGGTGGATAAATAATTTTTTAACACTGTTGGAACCGCTTCCTCTAAAAGGCCGACCTTGTAGGAAAGGGAGGAAACAATATGTATATCATACAGGAGCTCTAACACGGCGGACTATCCAAAGGGGGACACGGGTGGATAAATAATTTTTTAACACCTGCCCACTCCCAGGGGGACTCGATACCGTGACTCTTGCCTACTCTGATACCATGTTGGAACCGCTTCCTCTAAAAGGTTTATGTATATCATACAGGAACTCTAACACGGCGGACTATCCAAAGGGGGACACGGGTGGATAAATAATTTTTTAACAATCTGCATCACTATTGTAGTCACACTAATCCAATGTGTTAATAACTAAAGAAAAGGAATTTGGTGGACCTCAGGTTCAACAGTTACTGTTGTGAATGGGTCCCTAAGCCTAAGGGTCAACAAAAGATATGCAAAATATCTTCCGAGTCTTCAACAATCAGCTCTATCAGGGTATGGTTAGACCAGTACAGTTTTTGTAGAACATGATATGCAAAATATCAGACTATAGTTAGACAAGTACTGTCCCATGATAAACTGGGACGGTGGTTCCACAATATGTAAAAGGAATAAGAATTAAGAATTGTAGGTTCTGGATGTTAACATGAAACGCAGAGCCAGGGATGGAAAGATGGTATTCTGGACAATGTAGCATCAAAAGGGTAGTAAAATTATAGGGTATGGCTGTGCATTGTTTGGTTCACTCAGGTGCTCTTTCTTAGTTTAACTTCTTCAGCCTGGAGTATATTGGGTCTATAATTCTTTCTCCAGGTATAGGGGTGAAACTGGTCAGTTTTTCTTTGGGCCATAATGAGGTTGCTTAAGTTAGTTTAATCGAACCACTGGTGTGGTTGGGTATTGGTCTAACTTTCCAAGTTTAAGTCCTTTAATCCAGTATTTGTCCAATAAAGATTACAGGAGCTTGAAGAGCTCTAACTTTGGAGGTATTGTAGTGTAAGTCGAACAGAAAACCACTAGGTGCACATTGGAACTCCTGAGCAAGCAGGTCAATGGATTGAATAAACATATTTCGGCAGTACTGGGAGGTAAAAGCGCTATTTCTTTGATGTTGCTCAGGAGTAAGTCATGAGAAAAATCACCGTGTGCAAAATGAAGCTCTTTATAAAGGTGGTAAAGGTTGTTGAGGAGACATTTGGACCATGAAAGCAGAGGGGTTGGACATACAAAATTAAATAAGATGGTTAATTTACTAGGTTTTGGGGCAAAAGGAAGGACACATAAATAGACCTGGCTAGGCTCCCAGACTTAACATGAACTCCAATTTAGAAGGCCAAAGTCCAAGTCGGCTTGCAACTTGCAAGTAAGAAACCAACCTCTAAATGAAACAGAACAGAATCAAACTAACCTTAGTTGAATGAAAACATAACAAGCACCAGACCCCATGTCCGGATCAACCATCAACCCACAGATAACATTGTAGAAAAATTATGACTTATAACACTACTAGATACTGAACACATGTGGACTCCCCTATCCTCTAAACCCAAGTGGACACCACATCATCATAATGTTGCCAACTCAGAATTGGGGGCCTTAAATTGAAGCATTGATGGTGCATTCTGTATTTTCTGAGTTGCAATACATGATTCCCATCAAACCCAATGCACATCATCTCAGCAATATATGATGCAGGGATTTCGGCTGTCCCTACCAGCCCCAGCCCTAGGTACTCCAAAAGGTACCATCTCAGGCCCAGGCCCAAGCCCAAGCCCTACCAGCCCCCTGGCTGACCCTGCGGTTCAGCCCCAGCAAAGCCCAGACCCTGCGGATGGTCTGGCCAGGCTTCCCTAAGCCTGCGGTCAAGTGATTCAAGTGGTTCTTTTTTTCGTTAATTATTAGCCTTGCTTAGAAGGCACTAGAATAGTATTAATTATTTTTAGTTTTTAGCACTAGGTCTTTTTGTATTCCTAATAAGCATTTATGTAACTTTTCATGTTCCTAGTCTATAGTTATTAGGAGTTATTAGTCTTTTCACATTCTTAGATTCATGTGTTGCCTTAAATGTTTTATTGGTTTTAGTTTCTAGGTGTTGGAAGTCCAAAAGTCAATTAAATGTAATTGCATGTAACCCAGAGGCAGAATCTTTCGGTTATATAATACAAACCATGGGCTCTCTAGAAGTCTAGAGCACACCAGAATTTGAACAAAAGAAATCTTCTCTTGAAAGACTGTATCCTGTGGACTCAGGTGGTCTGTGGATTCAGGGTCTATATCCAAGGTGGATCTCCTTGGTGGTGGCCTTGGTGGATCTCCAAGAGCTGGGCACTAGTGGATCTCTAGTTGCCACATATCTATCTTCATTTACCTTAGTCAAGTTCATCTCATCAACCACTTCATCCTCACCTCCAACATCAACAACGGTACTTCAAATCTGAACTTCAACCAAGGATCTACCCTACTCAACATCTCTTTATACCATCTAAACCAGCCTATACCAGTTCTATACCTCATATTCAGCCTGTCCTATACACCTTAATCAAACCAGATCTGGGTGTGTGTTTCCTTCACCAGTTGGATCCCGATTGCTTGACTACTAGTCTTGCATCAATATATGTTGACAAAATGTCATTAAATGAATGGAAAATCTAGTTGCCAATTTTTCTTAGAATATTTTGAATTGATTCGATTGCCCAATCCTGCTAACTGTTTTTGGTGGAGAGAGCAGACTGAAACTGCATGTCAGAAAGACCAACTGGACCTTCTGGTGGTCCACTGATGGGGGGTAAGTAGGAACAACTCTAAAACCCTCCCAGACAGGATCCCGAGACAAAACCCCACTCTAAAACCCGAAAATTAGTTGAAAACTCAAACCTCTCAAAATCACACCAAACTCTAGGAAAAAAATAGTTAATAGGAAGGATAAGAACCTCTCAAAGGATGGGAATGATCTGATGAGCGGTTTGGGAGTAATTTGGGTAACAGTGATCTCACGGGCAGAAATCTCAGGAACAGTAAAACTAAAATTAAATTCAATCAACCCAACTGATTTGTCTAAAATTCAGGACAAACCTCAAGTTCAATACAAAACAAAGGCTGGATTAAAAGTAATTTTGAAAACCCAAATTCTGAAATAGAGAAAACTGGGAAAAGATTGAACTTTAGGTAACTCACAAACCACGAATCAAAACAGCACCAAAGTTGAGTCGAGTTAGGCTCTAGGGTAGGCCTTTAATTCCCCACAGTATCACAGCAAATAGCCCAAGGGTTTGGGTTCAATCGAAGATCAACTATATGCTGAAAGTAGACCAAAAACATAGCATATTGGGGATTGTTTTGGTAGTTGAAGGACAATTTTTCTTGCTGAAATCAGGTACCAGACCTTCCCGATGAGTACTTGATGTCGAGCAGCAACCCAAAACAGCAGGTTGTTGGTGGAAGAACAGAGAAAGAAGAAGAAAAACCTATGTCAGGTCTAGGGTATCCCACCCACTCTGTCTCTCACAGAATCTTAAGGCTAAACAGCACTCAATAACTTCAATTCATTCAATCATCCCTGGCTTAACAGCCTTACATTGCTTAAATAGAATGAAAATCAAAAGTCCTAATCCAACTCCTAGTGTGAGTAGGAGTTATTACATTGCTTGCTGAAATTAAAAACAACTAATAATAATAATCCTAAGTCTATTAGGAATGAAAATAAAGCTAAGAAGCTACTACTAAGCCTAAACCCATATGCCTACCTTGTACCCACATTTAGGCTCATTAAAGGGGCCCGTTACAAAGAAAACACATGGGATCAAAGGCCCAATGCATACATAACCCAACCCAAGGCTTATTTCCTCTAAAATAAGCCTTCTAGGTGACTTGTCTGCATCATCTTCTAACCTTTTGAGTTTTGTATTTTTAATAAGCTTAGCATGGCACACTAAATTTCACACTGAAACATATTGACCGAGGTTTTACCTCCACTGGCTTCCTGTTTCTAGATTTTTGCAATTTTGGCTGCAACTATTTTTGGGAGTGTTTATTTTAGCTGTTTGAGCCTATTAGTTGCAGGATTAGAATTTGTACCACATTATCACGCATCCTTGTATCGAAAACCTAAGGAGAAGAAGATCAAGCCCTATAACGGCTGGTCTAGAATAAGCTTAGTTAAGGGGCAGATATTTGGAGGGCGAGAACTGCAATACTACAGTAAAATATAAAGTACATGGTATTTAGGAGGGTTATCATTCAATCTTGGTCACAAAATTTGATGCCATCCACAATTAAAAGATATGGCTTTTGAATCATTAATTACAATATTGAAGTCATATTCAGCTCCTCCTCCCAGACTTCAATCTGCACCAGTGCATCTCAAGTTTCGTGTAATGGAGTAGAAATGGAAGTATGATTCAAGGAAGATGATTCCACTCCTTAATGGTGGTGGTGCTACAGCACAAGTAGATATGAGCAAGGATACAACGAAAAATCCTAAATGGAGAACAATAAACCTGCGAACTCTATCACTAACCTGATCTCTATAGACATAGTGAACACAGGCTAATAATAAACCTGTGAACTCTTCCACTAACATGATCTCCATAAAATGCTCCTTCTCTATACATGGTGAACACATGGTATAATTCTAATTCATATAATATGGACCCTATTTATGTACTCTAGTTATATCACAGTTCTTCATATTCAAGAAGACATGTTCCTTACTCATGCTGAAGGTCACCACAACTTCCTCTAGTTTAGTAGCTTTTCGTAAAGTTATTCTGCAAGAAGCCAAGAACACATGTTGACCTTTTAAAACCTTCAACAGAGAGTAAATTTGGAGAACACTATAAGAGGGGGATGGTAATTGGTCCACAATCTCATCGTGATTCTTTCCTTTCAATATAAAGGGAATGAGACCATTCCTTCAGCCTTTCGCACAAGGAGTAGTCATGTGCACAAATGTCAAGATTTAGCTTGAAGGCCGGAACTAGTTTATATAGCATCCACTTTACGCACCATAACGAACCAAGCCAAACCAAAAGAAGCCTACCCTCAACTAACTGGATTTTTTAAGATTGTAAATTACAAACCCCAAACCTAAATCCAAACGCAAGAAACCAACAAACTGGGAAACTGTAAGGGGCACTGACTTTTTCTGTAACACCTATGAGTAAATCACCATGCTCTGTTCAATAACTGCAACCAGCTTAACTCATAAAGCCAAAAAAAGTAGCAATTAACAACAATGACCAATGGTGAGAATTCAGTAGACCTTGGCTGTAGGGTCAAGTGAAGGCTAATGTATAACAGTGAACTATTGGAGGATTATTTCTATAGTTCTCTTTACCATGAAGAATGTTCCCAATCACTTGGCACCTAAATCCATTACTAGTTAAAGAGTATACAACTTTCGGATAATGAACCACAGCCCAATGCTAAGGATGTTCAAGCAAGTCCATGCGGCCATGAACCATAGAACTGTTGGGTCTTAACTAATCTACCGCTGGAATGTGTTTGGAAACAACAAAATTGTAATAGTACTGGATTTTGGAGACAAGGGCAAATAAGACTCTGAAGCAACAACAATTTAGCTCCTTGGTGCCCCCGCCCTCCCCTCCTCCCCCCCCCCCCCCCCCACCCACCCACCCAAACAAAAAAATGAAGAAATAAATGGTAACAAGAAATTAAGTCCACAAAGAAGTTAAACGGCCGAATTCAAGTACTTTTAACCTACAGTCAAACACTACATACACAAAATACATTGAGTTTACAGCTTCAAAATCAGAGATATAAGATGGTAATTCTACCAAATTAATATGCTCAGATAATCAGATAATAACGAACAAAGGGGGGGGATTAATAAATGAAAAGTGACCTAACCATTCATCCGCGACACCAAAATACTCATCAAACAAAGCCAAACTACAAAAGGAGAGGTGGGAAGAAAGAACAAGCAGCATACACACACACATATTTCCATACTGACGAACTTCAGCAGAACGACGACATTGCAACCAGAAGACAAGAAGGAGAAATGCCACGCAATGCCGCCATTAACTCGCAAAAAAATTTATCACCAAATAATGAGGGAGAGGAAGAAAAAGAAGAAAATTCTTATCCACACACCAAAAGAGAAACAATTGTCGAAACTGAAAAAAAGAAGCAATCTGCCTAAGAGGAAGATAGCAGAAATAAGAAAACAGCAACAGCACAGATATCCGAATACCTAAGAGGCAGAGAAAGGGAGGAGTAAGACAACCCGAAGCAACCAATTTAGAAATCTGAAAACGGAAACGTAAGTTGCTCTAGAGGAAAACAATTCTCTGCCATTCGCAACAAGCAAATACTAAAATTCCTAACGATCTAAACAACAGACCAGAAGAGAACCAAAAAAAATTTATATAGCATTAAAGACAGAATGCGCGAACTTGAGAGTGAGAGAAAGACCTCTGCAGCTGTAGTTGCTGATGTTGTTGAATTAGTGGTTCATGTAGGGTTGGAAGTAGTTGATGGTGGTGGTGACGATGAAGATTATAAGGAAGTGGAGAACCATGGAGTTTACAGAGCTCCTGAATCTCTCCGATTAGCTGTCGCAGCATGGCCAACCCCTCCATGCCCCGCCTGCCCCTTCCTCCTCCTCTTTCTCCAATCTCCCAACGTTTTTCTTCCTTCTCTAATTTCTTTACTCTGTCTTCATTACTCATTACTTCATTCGCCCACTACCCTTTTACCACGTCAGCAAGACCTCCGGAATAATTGCATAATTGGCCGATCCTTAATTTGGGCATTGTATTCATACATATTTACGGAGATACCCCAACTCCCCTAAAATATAAAAAGAGAGCCCATGATTTCGTTGCACGTGGGGTGGGGCCGTGGGTGAAGATTGGGGTCCACCTTCCAGTCACACCCGTTGATGCATGTCGCATCTACGTAAATGCCGCCACGACTCCAATCTACCGGCTATTAGCGCCCATAGCTAGAGACCGCACAGGGATTATAATAGGTTCAGATGCATCCTATCAAATCATCCAAAACCCAAAAAACGGCTTTCACGGACAGAAAAGGGTTCCAATTTGAGGTTAATGAGGTATTTAACCCACGGATTATCAAACTTGTCTTTCTAGTTGTCCGTTTATTACTGCTTTTTTTTTACTAAAAAAAAAAGTTTATTACTGCTTTTTGTACGACGGTGTAAATAGGTTCGGTTGGTTTAGTGGTTCCGCTCAATTTTTCAAACCAAAATTGATTAGTAATTGGTTCGATTTAATTGGATTTTTAATCAATTTTTTTCTTACAGCCTCTTTGCACCAGAGTTTTAGAATGATTCCATGAACACCCTCAAATTGACACAAACAAAATGATAACGAGACATCACAGAGCAAGAGATCCTCTCACGTGTCAGGGATGCTATGTGATCGGTGTATCCTGTTAAAACTTGAAAGAAATTTTTATAGGACTCTCATTTGATCGGTTATGATATATGATACAAAATGTTGGACAATTAAAAAACGATATATAGATAAACTAAGCATAGCAAAGATGCGAATGTTGACATGGATGTGTGGCAAAATTATGAGGGATAAAGTGAAGAATTGACATATTAGAACTGACTTGTGAGTAGCTCTGATACATGATAAGCTTGGAGAAAGTCTTTTGAGATGATATGGTTATGTTCAACTAAGACCTTGGGATGTCCCAATCCAAATGAGTGATTTGATTCAGATAGAAGACACCAAAAGAGCTAGGGGCAGGCTTAAAACAACCCTGTGAGAAATGGGGAGGAAAGACATGCATAGTTTAGGCATTGTAATCAAATATGACTTCGAATTTAACTAATTGAAGAGCAATGATCCATGTAGCCGACCTTATTTAGTTGGGATAAGGCTAAGTTGTTGTAAATATTGTAGAATTTAAGGGGAAAAAGGCTACTTGAGCCTAAGGCGTACATTACGCCTTCTCACATATATTATAATAATATCTTTTTTTAAAATAAGAAAAATAATGATAAAAAAAAAAAATAAATGTGAGAGAATGTAGAGTACCTTGCTTGCTTAGAGAATCTTCTACCAAAATTTAATTAGTTTTGTCAGTTTATCAATTTGCAATTGATTGGTTCTCAACTAAAATAAAAACTGAATCAATTATGCGAGTTCAAAACAAAAAATTAACTTCACTATTAATGGTTGATTCGATTTTAAACAATCGGTTTCAATTTGATTTATCAGCTCCATATCAAAATTTACACACTTGATTCTCGACACATTGTCTTATTTTATTTATAGATTCCAATTCAGAATTTAAACCCTTACTTGATTCTTGATATAATACTAAATGATATAGATCAATTTTAGTATTGATTTCATGAAATAGTCAACATATAGATTTTTTTGTAGTGGCGGTGGTGGCATGGTGGCTGTGAGATCATTAGAAGAAGGGTGATATTTTATTTTTAACATGAAATTACTCATTTGCTCATCAAATTAATCATGTGCTCAATAAAGAGCAAGAGTGAAATAAAATGAAGGGAAGCAGTTTTCTGTATGGGAGTGTGGCCTACGCCAGTACTCCCATGTGTCTATCTCTCTCCTCCTTAAAACAAGGGGGCCGAGGTGACTTTTCACATGGGAAGGAGAGAGATAAACTCATGGGAGTGCTGGCATAGGCCACACTCCCGGACAGAGAATTTTTTCCTTAAAATGAAATAGAAAAAATCTAAAACAACTCCTTAGCCATTTTAGAATTTCTATTACATCTGATTTTTATTTCACTGAAATAATGTGCAAAAATCAAAACAAACAATTTTAAAAAATAAAAATCACATCATGTAATTGAAATAGAAATCATACTAAATCAGCCCATAGCCGCCCTGTTTTTCTATAAGGGAATTCCTACAATACCACTCCCTTGTTCTAATCTCTCAAAAGGACCATTAGACCGGTTGGTCAAACCATGGTCGGACCAATGAACTTGTCTGCCCCTCTCTCTCGTTTGTCTTTCTTCTAAAGAGTAAAGACGTCAAGTCTTTAAACTCCAAAAAGAGCGGTCAATGGTTAGATTGTAATTATTGGTGTACACCTTTAATTTTTTTCAAAAAAGTTATCCGAATCCAATCGTCAATCGTGAGATCATGCGGGTCAGGTCAATCAATCAATCCAACACCTGAGCGGGTCCCATTCTGAAACAATTGTCGCAGTTTGGGTCTCGAGATTTGAACCGTCAAAGAATCGAGACTTCCTTCATCCAACGTATTGACTCACCTGAATGGTCCCATGATCCCAATCCAATGGTCAGTGTTACCTACCGACATCCTTGATAAATCATTGCCCTCATTTCCAATTAAATGGTAACTTTGACATCTTTCTCTCTCCTTTTTGTAAGTTTGGACCCACGTGATTTGATATGAGGGCGGGAGGAAACGCCAACCGCACGTTTGGGTATTTCATTACCCTCCGCGGTCCTCGTTCCTTTGCCTTCTAAAAGGGCTTGGAATTTTCTTGTCCTCCTGTTCTGTTCCACACGTGTGAACATTACACTCTAGTCAAGCTGTTAGGACCTCATGGTCTCAAGTGCCAAGGCATCTGTTCCACTAGTGAGGGTGTCAATTTTGGGCCGAAACCAGGGAATCGGACTGGAATGGAATGGACCCATCAAATAATTTATTAATTCGATTTTGAATTTATTAATAAGTTATTGATTGGTTTCTAGATCTACAAATTAAGTTATTGGTCTTGTTATTGGTCTTTCAACGGTGAATTATTAGTCTTTCAACGATTAGAACAATTAGGAACTAATGGAAACTTATGGTCATGAGAGTTAAGGTTAAATTTTTTATATTTTTCAGTCTTTCATTTTGATTGGTACTACTTGTCTCATATGTTATTTCATCAAAGATTTGACTATTAATTTAAAAGACTTGTTCTGTCAAGAACTGTGCGAGCCGATCTCTGAGGCCTACAAAAAAAGGATTAGCACTAAAGTGATTGAGCTGTGTTGGTCTCGAACACTCTGATGCTTAAATTAGCTCTCTTAGCAATAGATAATGATTCAAAAAGAAATGAGTGCCTTGGGGTGATATTACCTCGTATTTATAGTCGTAAGCAGGTAGCGGAGTGTTCGAGTTAGGAAAGGACTCTTGCGTAGGAGTTTTGGCGTGATTGGAGTCCTCCCGCGTAATAAAGGGGGGGGGGTTGCCTTTATCGGTGTTGTGGATAGATTCCTGTTAATTACCCCTTACGAATAGGATTGTGGTGCACAAATCACGAGACCGCTGCACTTTTCCCAGAGTGTATCAAGATCGGTCGTTGATTCTCATGTGGTCGGCTATGTCCGAACCATTCCCACCAAGTAGGGTCGTGTTTGGCCACATAGGGCTCGGAGACCGTCGTGGCCTTGTTGGGTCTCATCCTTATAAGTGTTTATGTGTATAAGTTCTTGTCATGCAGAGGGGAACGGACCCAGGGATTCAACATAGTCTTTGACCCCCGTAAGGTCGGTCTTTCTTGACTTGTAAGTTCTGACTCGGTCCATCATTCTTGGACTCATCAGGACTCTTTGGGAATGTTAATTTAACACCATACCTTAAAATAATTCTAACTTATGAGGGTGATGGCGTTCTTACATATTAATCAAATACAAAACAAAAGTAATATGGAATAGTTCCATGATTTGAGGAAAACAAATGATAATAGCTTGCATATCTCATGAGAATGAAATTAATATCTTATTGTAATGTTTTTTTTTCTAATGAATCAATTGGATGTTTGCCTAATTGGTGCAACAACTACCATGTACAACTACTTGGCACCATCAATGACCAAAGGAAATGTTATTTTGCTTTTGCTTCGGCTTACATTTGACGCATTCACCTTCGTTGGTTGGGACATGGGAGAAGATAATCAGTCCAGGTGTCAATCGGTCGGTCTCAATTGATTTTGATTGGGCCAAATCAGCTCCTATCAATTTAAGGCACTGCACCATGATCGATTTATTCAAGTCTCCTTAGCGACACCTAGTCCACATTTATTTGTTTTCCAAGAAATAGAGCCTTTGGGTACCATATTTGACCCCTTGTGGGTCTTCTCCTTGCTTCTTTGTGGGGCCCTGATGGAGTCATGGCAGAAAGGGCACGATTTTTTTTGGTAAAGTGAAATTTATTCAATAAGATGCAAAGAACACGTGGTTGAAAGCTTGCATATCTCCTGTAACCACAGAATGAAGAGCGGTCAAACTATCGTACGCATTGTAGACAGGGCCTTTCTAGCTAGAAAATCGGCAACGACATTTGCCTCTCTAAAAATAAAAGTGAAAATACATTCACTAAAGTACGCAGCAATATGCACTATATCAGCTATCACAGGTTGAAGTGTCAGCGGAGTACTCTTGTTGTGATTATTGATGAAGGAGATAACCTGCTGGTTATCCGATTTTACCTTCAAAAACTACACATCTTCGATATTGCCTCAAGTAGTCCGAGACGAATCGTTAGTGCTTACCCCATAATAATACTGTCAAACTTGTTGATCTCAGATTTAGCAAACACTGGGGCACCACAAAAGTCCCTGAGAATTATCCCAAGTCCACTTGGTACTATAAAAGTGGTGATAGTAATGATGATAACTACAAGGTGTGATTAGTGGAAAGAAGGAGTAAGGAAAGATAGTGGTGAGGTTAAGGTTTTAATGATTAAGGTTTGTCAAAATCAAGGGGGTGCGGTGCGTAATCATTTCCTTCTTCTTCTACGGAAGAAAGAGAAGAGGGTGGTGTGGACATCAAGGTTTTAAAACTCAGTATCAGTTCAAAAATCGAGAATCTAAACTATTTTAAGGTGAAAATTGAATCGATTTAGGACTTAGGAATCGGTCCATGTATCGATGCGACTCAAAATGGTTTATGAAGAAAATGACTATAAGAATCGGCCTATTCGATTTCGATTAAGGAAGCAACAATTAGGAATGGTGGAAATCGAGATCGTTTCAACCATTATGAACCGAATCAGCCGATTCACTGATCTTGTTCATGATTCTTAAGACCGTGGGGATGGTGAGACAAGGGAAAATGGAATTATCTTCCATGACTAATTATGATTTATTATTAGGGAGAAAGAACACTATTTGATCCCGTGAGGTGCACAGCCCCTCCACCAAGACATATGGCTGTGCAAAATGATCACCGCACCTCATGAAAAGACAGAAATCCCTAAGAGTGTGGTGGTCATTTTGTGCAGCAATGTGTATGGGCATAGAGACGCGACCATGCATCGTAACGACCACTCGATCAGGTAGGGTTATCTTTCCCTTGTTTATGATATATCAATACCGGTATGGATTGGCTGCATTAGGCTGATTCGAGAAACAAAATTCACCTTTTAACCAATACATCCCGCAATGCCAATGCTTATTCCTAGAGTTCTGCTTGGGGGGTGGGGGGTGGGGGGAACGGTGTTGGTATTGGTCTGTCTATATCGATACTGATATAGATCAGCCGTATCAAAATCCGAATTGGACCATTTACCCTTCAAATTTGGATAAAATATTGGTTTTTGGCCATTTTACCCCCAACAGATATTGACACCACCGATCCGTATCGGTATATTGATGCATATCAGTCAATAAACTGATATGATACGATACGATACATAAATACCATGACCCTCTCTCTCATCATCTTTTTGTAATTTGTTTGCTTGTTAGCTAGGCTGAGCATTTGGGTTCTCGGGCCGTGGAGTGCATTTTTGGCAGGTCTAATCTGAGTCCGGACCCAACCCATTTCTGCATGGCATATGGGGCCAAGAAAAGCGAGAGGTATAATGGGCCAACCTGAGCCAGGATCGGGGTTATGTACTACCATTAGGTTGAGTCAAGGGTTATGCTGTATAACCTTATTGGGTTAGGGTGTTAAGTATGGTCTTTGACAAGGGCAGCTTCATCTCGTGCGGGCCTAGATGGTGAAATTGGTTTTTATTTGAACCAAAATAATCCCCAGCCCAATGCCTCTTCAAAGCCGAGCTTGAATTTGGCCTAATTTTCACCCTTAATTAGGCCCATCATTTTAATTGTAAAATAATTGAGTCCTCTGGATGTTTCATAGGCCAGACCAGGTTAGGGTCGTGGGAGAATGTTTTTTGTGCCGCAGCGCAGGCTGCATCCAGGCACATGGGCCTGCCACTCAGGAGGGTAGGGTGGTCATTGCGCCCACCCCCATGTGCCTGGACGCAACCTGGGCTACGGCACAAAGAACAGCACCCAAATATATATATATATATATATATATATGTTTTATTTTATTTTTTTTTTCTATTTCCTATAAAATGTATTTCACTTCCCAAGCAAAATTTGCATCAAACGGAGCCACTATAATAGTGTGATGTGTAGATTCCTTCCCGCATTGCAGGGAACTCACTCCCATATATTAAATTAGCTTTGAGCGTAAACTAGATTATAGAACTATACATCCTTTCTTTAGTCAAAATGAAAAAAAAATATCTCCATAGTTACATTTATCTTTCTTGAAATGTATATAGAGTTAAGAATATCATGGTCCACTTTTTTTACACTCAGAAGGAGAGTTGAACTCATGATCTCTTAATTGTGAGGCGTTGATCATTGCAAACTGAGCTTACCCTCTTGGGGATATGATCCATTTTTTTTACATAAACCGTACCAAGTTCGATTGATTACTTTTAATTCATCAACTAATCATTTGTTTGTCATATGGCCTAAAAAGACAAGTCTATATGATAATAAACGATTCGACACCCATCTCTTGAGTAAAATTACAGTTAGAAACATGGCATGCAAAGTGACTAAAAAGCGAGTTCAAAGTTAATACAACTGCAAAAAGGCAAAAGTTTTGGGTTGGGGTCATATTTTGATGAGCAAACCTAATTTTGCGATCGAGTTAATCTTAAGCCACGGAGAAGGAGAATCCCTTGACCGTGTCTTCTAGATGGGTGGGAGAGGATATCTGCAAAGGGTATCGTGCAATGGTGCAAGAGTATGTTCCACCATTCAAAAATTAGGGGATGTTTTAGGACCCTAGGATAGTGGTTGAACCATTTCCTCGCAATGAAGGGAAACTTTATCCTTTCTTTAATGTTTTATTTTGCCCCTTGACCAACTATTTTTCAAATCTTAAGATTTATCCAAAACATTTTGGTCACATCCAATCCATCAAATGTCCATCCGAAATATGTTTTTGGATATGTCCATCCATGAAAATAGGATTTGGTGCAAGAGAATGGTAATTGGTGGTGTAGCCCCTACATCAACGTAGGAGCCAATGAGAGTGTGCACATAGACATTAGTTTGGATGAGATTTTCGATTTCACTAGAGCTGAATGGTATTTTTACATACTCCTGTGTAGGAACCACGCGACCAATTGGCATTCGTTTTCCCCTAGGAGGGATTAGTTACAACTTCCGAGAATGCCATTTCGTAATTCATACCAATGGAATCTAGTAACATTTTTTTGTAATTTTCTCTATTCCGGACTCACAATTCATTGTCCTTCTAAAAAAGGAAAATTTCCCTGCAAAATAGGATTTTCCATTGTTTGATTTTACGTAAAATACAAACAAACGCATAACAAAAAATCATCCAAAATATCTGATTCACACATTCCCTAGTACTTAATTTTCTGTTTGTTAAAGAGAAAATTAACATAAAAAAGGTGATTACGTGCACCTTCAAGCTCCAGCACATAACAGCAAGGAGGAGAGACCTGTTGGGAAAACTGAGATGAAGACAGCCACAGCAATGGTGATTGCTATAGGACCTGCAACTTGGGTTCCATGCTTAAGTCCATTGGAATTGGAATTGGAATTGGAGTTCTCACTTGCCGTAGCAGTTGCATTGGAAGTTGCTGCAATCCAACAAGCAAGGATTATCATTCAGGATTTTCCATTGCATAGATCAATAAGTACTTTCAGTAAAAACAGGAATTGAAGCTCAAACCTGCTGATGAAGAATTTGTAAAAATTGCAGCATCTGGAGAATTGGCTGATAAATTTAAGAGCTCTGTCCAAACAAAAAGTAATCACTTTTGGTCAATAAATGACAATATCAGTTAGAACTTAGAACAAATTTCGTACAAAATTAGTTAATATTAACTAATTAAAGAACTAGCTGATCGACCCTGAAATGGGTAGATCAGAAATATGGTAATATATATTAGGTGATTCAGGACAACTTGCCCAATCCCACTTCTATCAGTCAAAGAGATGATACGACTTGAAAGTTGAAACAGTCCTTGAATCACAGGGATGACCCACCACTTGAATGATACATGACCACTTGAATGATACATGAAGCATGATGGATTAGGCCATTAGGGTTTGTTTCTCTTGGGATATTCACGTATAAGACAAAAAGAATAGCCTCACATCAGATATGAATGGAGATGTTAGTAGATTAATAGGTACTTGGGCACCATCCCCATAACGGTGAGCTTTTGAGGATAAGATCCAAATCCCTAACAAGTGGTATCAGAGACAGAGCATGGAAAATCTGATTTGATCGAGGGTTTTCGAGATTTGATCTCAGACTCCATGTCAGTTCGGCGTAGAGGAGGAGATCGGGATCTCAGGCAGAATTCGTTCAAGCTCCAATTCGATCTACCCTTCCATCTCCATCTATTCTCATGTGCATGGATGCATAGTTGCATACTTGCATGATATGAACAATTGGTCTGTTTTTGGAGTTTTGGGTATAAGCAAGTTGGATTAGAATTAGAAAGTAGAAAACCAGTGAAAATCTTGAGAAAGGAAAGAAATTAAGAGAGAGACTGAATCAAATCAAATTGCAGTGATCAGATAATGGATGGATGGATATATAATTACTTGGGCAGTCACTGAAACTAGCATTAGCCAACTTGCAAGCGGTGGGTAGTTGAAGTAACTTGGCTTCCTGAAGGCCTATCTGCTTAATGGAGGCCACGCCATCGTGTGTTTGTTGAATGACGTAACACAAGCAAACCGGGTTGTGGGTCTTGATGTCGCTCACGGCGCTGCAACACTGGTCGGTGGGAGAAGACGCCTTTCCCGTGGCGTAGTTAAGGCAGGGGGTCACCTTCGAGATCTGGTTGCTGCACTCTTGTTCCACCGATGCTGAGCTGCTGGGTTGAATTTGAAAGACTGAAAAGACCAGAAGGAAACTGAGGAGAAGAGTCGTCGTCTTCATCATCTTCGATTGGTGGTAGATTCTACTCTGCTTTCCTTATTCCACTTTCTTGCTTGGGGACAACTGAGAAGAGGGAACTTGAGTTAAGCTCTACTGTTACTTCTACTCTTTATGAGCATCACTCATCTGTGAGAGAGAGAGAGAGAGAGAGAGAGAGAGAGAGGCATTTAATAGCGTAGTTGAATGTTAGGCACTGAAATTTAAATTGAAGTGTACAGGTCATGGGTGGGAGAGGCATTTAATAGCGTAGTTGAATGTAAGACACTGAAATTTAAATTGAAGTGTACAGGTCATGGGTGGGGTGGCCGGTTGGGTAGGCGGGTGTTGCCATGAATGAAGAATAGGTTATGGAAGATTTATATTCTTTCATAAACGAAGAAGAAAATAGGAAATGGAAGGCTTTTATATTCTTTCTTTTACTGTTTTTTCAGAAGCTCCTTTGTTGCGTGGCCCTGCGCCAGAGACAACTGGACATGTGGGAGTGCAACCAGCATCCAACATGGGGTGGGGTGGCTATTTTGCAAACCCTTTGTTCGGGCGTTGGAACACGTGATCAAGAAGTGTTTTTTAGTACGTCACTGCGTCCCTATCCTCTCACAATAGGAAAGAAATATGTCATGAAACAGAGATAGATAAACACAAAGATGCGTTAGGGTACGCAACCCAACGTCTTTCACCTTTTAAAAACAAATATTTTTATATGGCCCAAATTGAAAAGGAATTCTAAAGGTGAAATTACACAGTCAACTTTTGGTTTTCAAACGAAACTTAGATCACCTTCTGATTTTTTTTTAAACTCAAATCACCCTTTACAATAACGGTGTTAATTTGATGTTAGTTATTGGTGTGAAAGAATTATTTTTACCCGTGTACTAAAACATTAGAATCTTCATCTTCAACATTGGTCAAAGGTAGTTTAGGGATTCAAATTTATTTAACTGACTGACATCATCACTTAACAGTATAAAACTAACGGTAGGGACTAATTTGTCATATTTGGGTCTAAACCAAGGGGTGATTTGAATTTTTTTCAAAAACCAAAGGGTGATTTGAGTTTCCTTTGAAAACCAGGGGGTGACGTGTAATTTACCCAATTCTAAATGATCCATTTGAACCTTAATGATTTAATAATTCCAACCTTTGGATAAAGGGGATATGATATAGATTAGCAATAACCCATGTGTCAAAATTCAGACTCTACTTAGGTAAATACTCTCTAGTATTGACATGCATCTAGTTAGCAAAAATGCATTTCCGTTTTTAATTGTTTTAAACACGTTAGGAAATATATGAAAAAAAGGACAAATGACAAGCATTCTCATTTTAAACGTATTTAAAACAATTCCCCCCGCTTTGTGTCTTTTTTTTTTTTTTTTTGGGGTTGGGGGGGGGGGGGGGGGGGCAGGGGGTTTGGGGACGTTAAAAATATAAGGGTGCTTATTGGAAATAAAGGAAAGAGGCATAAATGGCCTAGCTTCATGTTCACGTACGAGAACCGCTCACGGCCTTTAAGATGGAATCCACCCAATGGGACCCACATGGAGTGGATTCCATCTGAACCGTTGTGTGCAACGTGAGCCCAACTCTTAAAATTGTATATATCCCTAAGTGATTCTAGAAAAGGATTGTAGTCCTTACACAGACAAAGATTCGACAAGACAGTAAAAGATACTAAGATCGTACAAGAATTACAATTATTAAGCATTAAAAAGTAGTAAACTCTATATAAACAAAGTAGAGGTGATGCCTTGAAACGATGGCAGAACTCAAATGGATAGGGGATAAAGGTCGAGCTCCAGGCATTCTTTAAAGCCCCCTTTCACTGCCTCTGGGTGTGGACATTTCAGAGAGAGAATCCAACCAACGAAAGCAACATATTCCAGTCGGATTCAGAGCAAGCCGATATTTCTGCAGATGTGTTAACTCGGAAATTGCTATTATGCGGATGGAAACTTCCTCTGGGTCTTCTTCAAATTGTCCATCAATGGGGTTTCACATCTGCAACTACTATTTTTTGTTTTTAGGTGCAAGGCCAAGATTGGAACCCGAGAAGGACCCACTAGGGGGCAGCAAAGGACACTAGGCCCATAATTTTTTTCCCCCCCTTTTTTGATATTGGTAAACACACCAGACTCACCAGTACCCAAAAGGTTAGGATACGGCTCCTCTCCAGAGAGCTCAGCACCCAGGGAGTGTTCGGGGGCATCCAAGGGTTGGCCTGTGCCGCACACATCTCGGTGCATGCCAAGGGATGTGTGTGACACAGCCCAATGACTGGATGTTCCCTGGGCGTGCTGGGCTCCCTGGAGAGAAACTCAATTCAAAAGGGTTAACCCACTTATTGACAAGTACCTACAACTACTACTACTATAGTCAAGAAGGTGTGGGGTAGGGGTTGATCTCTGGACTCTGGACCCCCTGGACTTGCACAACCCCTACTGGCTGGAGGCCTGCTATTGAGCTAGAAGCTCATCCCCCATATCTGCATCTACTTTAGCGCATGCTCTGTACAGTAACGATATAACGCAGTAGCAGAGGGAAGGTGCAGGCAGCAAGGAGAGGGTTGGAAGGGAAGGGGAGGGAGGAAGGAGTGCAGTGTGGGGGATAATAGAGGGAAGATGCAGCCGTGCAGTGCAGCAGGAAAATGGTTGGAGAGGTATGATTTTTTCCAAAACTAAAACCATTAATTTTTAGGTTCATAGAGAAAGAATTAACTACTCTGTCAAATGGCAAGCAAAATGTGGCTTCAACATTGTAGGAAAGTACATCCCGACGTCCCTTGTTAGTCATAATTTTTGCCCAAATGAAGTTGGCCAAATGGCACAATAAAGCTTAAAAGAAAAACAAAAATCCAAAGCACACACAAATATATGAATTGAAAAATACAAGAATGCATAGACATACATGAGAGGCTATATTATTGGGTTTTGGTCTTTAATTTGACATGGCACAAGTTTACGAAAAGTAGAAAACATTTTGCCTAATTTTTGTACAAGTCACACGTTTGATAACATTCATGAACTCGGATAAACACCATTTCAAACAGAAACCTAGACAGTTAATATTGCTATTAAATATCAGAAACACAAGGAGCAAGAGATCCAGAATGGCATTCATATTTACAGTAAAGACTGAAAATGGAAAATGATGACTCCATAAATAATCAACCCAAGAAGATGCTCAAAAGCATCCTAGCAGAGCAAGTTTTTGCTTATGTTGTTTTGTCCTAGGAGTTCTAGGGCTTGGCACTTGAATCATATTCAGTTGCAAGGACCTGACCATATTCTCCTTTGGGGTCATCTTGTACTAGGTAGTCAGCTCTGGCATTGAGTGTCAACATTTGGCAAATCAGCCAGAATAATGAAGCATCAAGGGCCAGAAAGGCAGCACCACCAAAAAGACCTGTCTTGGCTGTGGGACATTGATAATCGAGGTTGTGATGAACATTGAGAGAAATGTGAAGGCCTTCAGTGATTGTTGCCCACATCATCATCCCCTCCGCAAGCACAGACACAGCCCTGGTTTCACCCAAAAAAAAAAAAAAAAAGTCAAAGAGTGAGAGCAATGGATTCATTAATTACAAGTATACTGCACTCAAGTACTCAATCCAAATCAGAACATCAAGTTTTGCAGTAAGATTGACCAGGCAGAGGTGTAGACCAATATAGATTCTATGCAAACCTCTGGTGTAGCCTAAAATGGAGCTAGAATTGAATCAAATTTTTAGAGAACTGTAAATGAAAATACAGTTTTTCCAGAAAGACAAACATTAATACTGCTTAACTGTGGTGCACGTTTGCCAGTAAGGCAACAAGGTTGAATTCTAACGCCAAGGGTCTCTCTGAGCTCTTTGAGCTTATCATCCTGATCCTGCTACTGCTGCTCATCTAAATCCTCACTGTCCTGTAACTTTTGACTTTCACTCAGCAATCGAGCTATTTCAGCCTGTAAACCGAAGGAACATGTCCTCAGGTATCTAGACACTGGGCTCATAATACGTAATAATACTAAAGGTTCAGACTGATTGTAATCATCCACAAGATGGGTTTTGTACAGTGTAATTCTCACTTCTGAGTGCTTCTTTAGCAGTGGATTGAATTCACCTGTTTAACTCCCAGGATTTTCTGTCTTATGTATTTATAGACTTTAAAGGAATACTCTGCATACTGATTTTAGAGGAAACCAGGTGCCAATAGTGCTAACCTCCTTGGCTAATAAGTTTGGTGCAGAATCGTCCAAGGATTCCTAACATACCAAACTCCACTGAAGCTCTTCAACTGGGGATCTGTTCCCATTAAGTTTTCTGATCAATAAGGGGCTCACTCTACATGGTTTCAAATGATATACATTGCAGCTATCTCAAACCCTTCATTGTACTTGGGTCCCCCCCCCCCCCCAAACACTTCTTTCAAAACAATTTGTTTTTCAAATTAAAAAAGGATCCAGAGTTTGGTGGTGCCTTCAAAAGCAGGCAATGCAACATTTAACCACCATGGCCCACAAACTAAATGTGCTGCATGATGAAAAAGCATATGTACTGAATGGGAACTGATTGCTTCAAGCAAGTGGAATTAAAGTGCTAAATGATAACTAATGCCAAGAAAAGAAAAAATCCATAGAAGGAAACATTGATGGGGAAACCAATTAATGCGCTGAATGCTACCAAATTCTCAAAAAGTTAATATCCCAATTCAGTGCACCAAATGAGTGATGCAGATGCTTTATCAGACTACAAGTTCACCAAAATTAGCACAAAACCAACCAAGGAGATGATATGCTTTATTAAAAAAAAAGAAAAGGAGATCATAGATAAAAGCAAGACTTTGTTTCAAAAATTAAATGATAACATCAAGAAACATTCTAAGGTAAACAAAAGAAACCACACTTACAACGCAACTATGAAGAACACAACCAAGGTAGTGCTTCGGAACAAAGCCGCTTTTGGAACAGAGTTTCCTTTGTAGGGGTAAAATATGGAAAAAAGTCCAAAACAAGCTGACAGAAAGAGAGCTACAATAGATAAACTCCCCAAAGCAACGGTCGGATCAGAAGGATACTTGCAAATAACAACACCTTTTCCAGTAATTGGAGTTCCATATAGCGGCTGTCAAAACCCATGGGCAGTAAAGAATATAATCAATTATACAGCAATTTAGGGAGAAAAAAAAACAAAATACTGTAAAATCTAAATATACTTTTTTAATTGATTCTACTATGAAAAACATTAAAACACAAGTAAACTAAAAAAAATGCAGAACTAAATGTAAAATTTGAGTTTTAGTTAAACATTCTCTATTTAAATTATCTTCCCATAGAGGGAAGTCCACTGTCCACTGCAGATATATTTGTACTGTCAACGAATTTTCCAAACACCACGACACAAAACTGCATGGACATACCAATGCATGATTTGAGACAATGCCTTCCTAAAAGGTGAGGCTCATGTTAAACTACTAGGCATGATTTGAGATAATGCCTTCCTAAAGGTGAGGCCTCAAGGAGAGTAAACATTATAAGCATGAATGTATTCTTTAACAATTTAAGTGGTTTTCCTAGACAACATGCACACCATGGAATCTATGGACTCTACACCTAGTTGTGCCGAGTGGCATCTCAAGTGGGGCTGAAATTTTGTGGACAGGTAGACCCCATGATGCATGAGCACTTCCGTGGAACTGGGTCTAATATGGATCTTTTGGTTCAGTAGGATATTTAGGGTATTTTATCTTTATGGTTTATCTTGTGATTAGAAATTTATTTTATTAGACTAGTTGGTGTTGATTAAAAGATTGAGTTAGTTTACCCTTTTTAAGTCAATCGTAAGTTTCCTTGTTGTCGATTCAAGAGTCTAGATATGAGTCTTTTATTTGGGGCTTGTGTGGACGGTGTTGTTCGACCTCCATCCCCCCCTCCCTTTCTGTGGGGTCGTCTCTCTCTCTCTCTCCCTCCTCTTCTTCTTCTTCTCTTTCATATTCTCCTACTCAGTTTCTGTTCCTGCTACTGTTGACCTTACCAGACTGAGAATAGAGTGATCGATCTCCCTGGAAGTCATTGGATTGGCCTGAGATCTTGGTCGAACGCAGTCCTCTCATAGGCGACCCTAACCCTAAATCCCTAGTTGCTGAAACCATTCCTGCTATGAGACCCTAGTCGCAGCTCCTTGCTGTTCTCCCTCTTACCACCCTTCTCTGGTTCAGCAATTTATCGAGGAAATATTCAGTGATCTTTGGATCTGTTGTTGGGGAAATCGATAGAGTTAAAGGTTGGTCACCCCATTTATATATTAGTCTATTGAGAGTTTGGGTGGGTTCACAAGCGAACCCAATCGGGTTAAATGACCCAGGTTCCACATCACCCCAAGGTCCTTCTCAGCCAAAATGGAGTTGGTCAAGTAGAAAAGAAAGCACTGAAAATCCCAAACTACCAACAGGGTGTGAGTAAATACTTCGCCAACCGGGAGGAAGCATGGTAATACATGGGAAGGTATATCAAAGAATGTGATTATAAAATTTGACACATGGCCAACCTAGATCATTACTTAAAATGTCCAACTGTCAGGGTCACCACATCACCCTTTCACATGGCACAATTAGGTTTGCAGTCCATAGACTTTATGGTATTGACAATCGGCTAAAAAGGAAAATCAAAGATGACAAAAAAATCATAACAAAGATAGGACAAATGTTTCTTAACAGAAAATGCATGACAGCATCTCATGGTTCGAGGTATAAGCCACTTAAGGTTTAACTCAATATAGCATTGTTTGGACCAAATACTGTCCTTTCTTTCACAGTAAGTAGACAATACATAGAAGAAACAAAAAAGCAGGTTGTCATAGTGCAGACATTCACAAGAGTTGGTTGATTATAGATTTTATAGAAACAGGCTGCATGTCATCAATAAAGTTAGTGGCCTACTCTACAACTTCTACAAAAAATAAAGTCATATCCTGTACAGACAATTGAGTGCTTTTAAGCTTGGCTGGCAAGTGCACACAAACTAAACACAAAGTCTAAAACCTAATGCAAGATAATGAAGCATGTCTTCTTTAACTCTTATCTAATATTATTGCAATGCAAATAGTAACAGAATTACAGAATATTAACATAAAGATCGGATGTACTATAATTATATCAAATTGCTAAATACACCGAAACCATTGAGATAAGAGGTTGTTATTCCTTCATTCTCTTTATCCCTAAAATTTTATACTTATCTGTGTTAAGATAATTAGGAATGGAACATATTCCAAAATGTGAAAAATACCCTTCTGTGTATTTATTTGTTGTATTTTGGGCATGCAAGTCTTACTATAACCACGTTCCAAAGACACACATCCACCTTATTGTCCACACAAAAATAAAAGCAACAGAAAGTTATAGGTCTAGCATATAATAGAATGAATATGTAGTAAATAAAACGTTTTCTACAAGTAATATTCAAGAGCAAACTAGAAGCATTAAAAAATATATGAAAGAAAAATGAATTAATTTGTAAATTTTATTTCATTGAAATTTTCAACTAGTATACCTTTTTATTTTCAGCAACTACTCCAAATATGAAGGCTAGAACTCCGAATGCTGCCACAGTAAGAGAAATATGTGCAGTCTGAAAAGCCATTTCTTCGACTAGCACAAGGCCCTGAAAATCAGGAACACATGGTGGATGGCGATTAATGACAAAAGCAAAGCAGCAAGATCCAATATCCAGTAAAAGATTGATCATTATATGTTATATATAGACTATTTTAATCAAAATTGAGGGAAAATCAAACTGAAATACAACAAAGGGCTATTATTAGATCACAAATAGGTGGGTTAGTTCAAGTGATCATATCAAACGTCAGTAAATATTTTCAGGGTTGTTTATATGAACACATTGGGTGGGTATATATGATTACCAAACCACCCTCAGGTACTCTTTCTCTGTCCTCGAAATTGATTGTGACCGAAAAAACATCCCACAATCAAAATTAAAGATACAAACCCATCAGTTAATGGAAGAGAAAAACAATTACCAGATCACTGGCTACAGATGCCCAAAAACAAAAAGAGTATAGAATACATGGGATGATAGGAGGGTAATCTGGCTACTGTAAAAGGCCTTTTTTTATTTGTGCATTTTATTTTCTTTCAATCAGATCAAACGTCGTATTGGAATTTCCCCCAATTTTTGATATATTATACATATTGAACCACAGATAGACATTCAGAAGATGAAAATTATTCACCAAAGACGAAAGAAAACAACAACAGAGAGAGAATTTCTGATTCAATCGACTAAACCAAACAAGTGGAATTTAATTAGAACGAACAAAACTAAAAAAGAAAAAAAAAAAGAATCTAATAATCTAATCTAACAGAGCCAAGATATAGAGAAGGTTTGAAATTTGTACCTGACTCCTCGTCTGAGAGAGAGAGGGAGATGATGGCAGGAGGCAAGGCCTGTGAAGGAAGGGTTGACGAAGAAAGAGAGCAGAAGAGAAGTGACAGAGATTATTTGAGCCGTGGAAGAAGGGGATTTAAAGAGACTAAACTAAGTAGGAATTAGGATAAGTCAAATCTGAGTTGTCAAGAATCTCAAAGCCGAAATTTCCGGGTTAGTGATTCAGATTCCGATTCCTGTAAGCGTTTACCATGTATATGATATTTTTATGGGTCTTGCGTAACCACGGTTGGTTACATCGAGCTTCGTCAACTCGAGTAATAAAGGGTATTTTAGGTAACAAAAAAATTATCCTTTTTTATGACTTTTTTATTATCTGATATGGGTTTCTGTCTCTTGTGTTCCAGATAGGATGACGACAACTTATTTTAATTGATTTATTTTTTTGGGTCAAAGGAAGGACTTCTTTTAATTGATTTTGTTTTCTCAGTTCATGCAGTTTTTTCTAAACTTTCTCATTAAGGAATTTCATTTAATCAATTAGGGAAACCACTTGCTAATAGAATCTTCTTTCATTAATTAATTATAATTGTCGATTTCAATTTTTATTTAACTATTTTTTCTTAGATTTTTTTGGACCTGAATGCTAAAACTCAACCAAGTAAGTCTCATTATATTTTGTTTACCCTTAAAAAAAAAAATTCCACCATATTTTTTTGGTCATTTTTTTAATCAAGTGTGAACCGGTTTGCTTTCATGCTATCTCTTTCTTATCTATGAAATCGTTTCATCACACTTTATTGGTGCACTCTTCTATGCTGCTTGCTTAAGAACTCTCTCCCGATTTATTTTTAAAATTATATTTATTAGAAAAAAAAAATATCCCCACATATGCAACGTGAGGATCCCTAATTAAAAATAGTTTTTTTTTTATGATTTATTTGTACTTAAATAGGTTTTATTCACCGTCACACCAAATTTCACCATTTTTAAGCCTTGTTTAGTATTTTCGTCTAATTTTCATGCATAATGCATATTTTTTTCATGGAGAAGAATTTTGGTCATTTGACAATTTAAAAATAATTTTATGCTAATCCAAAAATCACTAAAAATATATTTATGACATTTCATCACAGATTTCAGCATTTTAGAAAGTTTCAATAACTTTATCCAAGCATTAACACAGTTGTGCATAAAAAAGGTATTTTGGTTGTTTGACAATTTTTGCTTGAAACATATCTAGACTGATTCATCAGATTAGAATCAGTAGGGACCGATCCAAATAACATACTATTTGCCGTTAAAGAGATTCAGTTTTCATCACCATCACTATGCTTAGAAAAGGACATTTAAGGAAGCAAAAGGACATATATCATCACAAATCTAAATTTTCAATCAAAATTGTCCAAAAATCATCCAATATGTCCGATCCATATTGGTATCAATATCACTATCGGGTCGATATACCGTTTTTTATAACCATGATCCTAAATGTAAATAATGATATTGAAGATCAGCTTAATCATTTGATCAGATCCATTGAATTTTTTTTTTCCGCTGTGCTTTTTGGATGGTCATCAAGAAGTTTAGTGAGGCTTATAAGTTTTACACAAATGATACAGTGGATATGAAACCAAAAAAAAAGATTGTACCCAATGCACAAGGCTCCCGTGTTTAGCAAGGTCTGGGGAAAGGTCATATGAAACAAGTGGAAAATTATTGGTGCCTCGAAGTCATTGTACACACATAGTGATTCAATCAGTGGAACAAGATGGTCAACAACGGACCCATCTCAATGCAGGAATTAAAATTGGTAAGAACTTCAATTTTGAAATTGCTTGGAGCCTAGAATTCTTAGAAGTGGACCAGTGGACTTGTTGGGTCACATCAAATGTGGACCTTTGTATTTCGAGCAATTAATGTACAATTTTTCCTTTGGATTATTTTGATAAACACTGTATTTGGTATGAATTAAGTCTAGGTCGATTTTGCATTTTTGGACGAAATAAATGGAATTGAAAACGGCTTAAATCAATATGGATCCAGATTCAAGATTTTAAAACTCAGAATCGTCATCAGAATAGGTTAGTGTTAAATCAGTGGGGATTGATTGGATCAATCACTGGTCGATTTGATACCGATATGTCATTTCACGATGCAAATGAGAATTAGTAGAGCACTTGGACTTTACTAGTCAATTATGGTATCCCTTTCTTCCACGTTTGTTTTCTTCTTCTGTTTTTTTTCCCCTTCTTTGGTGGCCATGGATAGAAAAAATGAAGGAAGACGAAGAAGAGCAGGACGGGAGCTCAGTTCTGGTAAACAGATTATCTTTTATTCTTGTTGCTCAACAAGAGTCAATAAAAAGCCTCGAAATTGTTTGTCACTTTGTGCCATTGAAGGGGTGTTAACTTAACTACATATGTATTTCTATAAAGGTTCTAAAACTCGGAATCGGGAACAGAATCCTCTCTGATTTGGATCGGAATTAGCCTGAATCGGTTCAATAATCAAGAATCTAAATAATTTTATGGTGAAAATCGATTTGATTTAAAAATCAGGAACTGAATTGGTTTGATTAAAAATGGTTTATAAAGAAAATGACCAAGAATGGGCCGATCTGATTCTGATTCAAAAAACAATAATTAAGAATGATGGAAATTGGGATTGGTGTCAGCCGATTCTGATACAAATAAACCGATTCCCGATTCTTAAAACCATGATTACTATCTCGAAGTCTCACTCAAACTAGCTGAATTGAAATCTGAGTTCCTTATACTGAACTGGAAATAACTCGTGTTTTTTTCCTCCTTCCTCTCTTCTATTGGCAATGACGTTTTCCTTCCAATCCATGTGGAATCTTAATGAGGATTTAAATAGTATATTTTCTTGACTTCCAAACATCATGGTTTTAATATGTGGTCTCCTACCCGAGAGTCCGCGACACAGACGTATGACAAAAGACAGCAGACACCAGACACGAGGACTTGGTTTAATGGAAAAAACAATGGACACCCGGACCACCAATAAATGGTCCCCCTTTACAAATTGGGTTGACACCCTCACACCCCTGAACTTCGGGGCCGGGTGGGGTACACAACAATTTTATTTTACTTAAAAGGAAAAGAAATTTTTCCTACTTGAGATAGGTAGGATTTACCGATTTACCACTAGACTTTCCACTTTCATGCATTATATATTCATGTGAGAGGAAACAGAAAATGGGAGAACAGAACAAAGGGGTAGGGTAGGTGGGCATCCCTTTGTTCCGGAAACTTAAGGTACAAATTTGGGAACTCAGAAGGAATTATATTTGAGTAGGCAGGTACTAGTACTGGGAAGGGAAGAAGAGAAAGAAAGGACTCGATCATCAATCAGGAGGAGATGCAATCTCAATCCAACCAAAGGGAAGACAGAGAAAGGGAGAAGGAGAGAGAGAAGGAGAGAGTTGGTAGCAGCGCTTCGATGCCCAAGAGTAGAAGACAGTTTCACTACTACTTAGTCCCCAACAAGCACAAGCACAGGCCCTGCTGCTTCCTAGCCCTTGCCACGCTGGCCCTGATCACTTCCGCCCTTCTCATCTCCGTCCTCGTCACCACCACCTCTCCTTTCTCTCTCCAAGACACTCTCCTATGCTCCCTTCGCAACAAGCGCAGTAGAGACGACGACGACGGCGACCCCTACAACCCAGCCGATGAGCATTACCGGACGACCCCAACGCAGCTACTGGCGGTGCTCCATTACGCCACATCTAAGGTGGTACCACAGCAATCTCTGGAAGAGATCATGGTGACTTTCGAGGTATTAAGGTCTCTCTCCCCCTGCAACTTCCTTATCTTCGGACTGGGTCAAGATTCCCTCATGTGGTCCGCCTTCAACCCACGTGGTACCACACTATTCCTGGAAGAGGACCCCAAGTGGGTCCAATCCGTGCTCAAAGACTCCCCAACCCTCCACGCCCACAGGGTTCGCTACCGCACCCAGCTCTCCCAAGCCGACGACCTCCTCAGCAGCTACACCTCCGAACCAAACTGCCTTCCTGGCCAGGCTTACCTCAAGGGGAACCACCGTTGCAGGCTGGCACTGACGGGTCTCCCTGAAGAAGTGTACGAGACGGAATGGGATCTGATAATGATCGATGCACCCAGGGGCTATTTCCCTGAAGCACCTGGTCGGATGGGTGCTATATTCTCGGCGGCGGTGATGGCCAGGGCAAGGAAGAGCCCTGGTGTGACCCATATCTTCCTCCACGATGTGGATCGGAAGGTGGAGAAGACCTTCGCCGAGGAGTTTCTTTGCAAGAAGTATCTGGTCAAGCATGTGGGTAGGCTCTGGCATTTTGAGATCCCTCCTGCTCCTTCAATTAACTCCACTACTGTCGCCGCTGCTGCCAATTCTCGCTTCTGCTAGATTCCTCATCTCTCCGGCCTGTTGTTGGAGGAAAGGAATGATAAAATCGTTCCTATTATATCTCTGCTCATTACAGAGCATCGACCATGTCCGGCCCTGTAGTTTCATTTCTTATATTTTCTCAGCTCAACATTTTCTTATGAGTACATCAACTTTAGACTCTCATACCTAATGCGAGTTACATTTTGCCTCCTGAAGGGCATACTGAATTACATTTCTCTAGTAAAAGTTCGAATATTAGGGTCCTGTAAAAGAGAGATAGAAATTCCAATGAGTCTATTATTCGTGATCATCAAAAAATGTTGAATGAGAGAGATGTCAAGGCCAAGCAGTCTTGAATCTTGATGGAGTAGGAAGAAGATTTAGAAGCGGATTCCCTTCCTTCTTGTGGTTTCTTCTATTTTAAAAATGAGTACATTTTAGGGTTTTAATCCAAATATTTAAAAAAACATTCAATTCTAAAGAGGTGTCAGATTTTCGAATTTTTCTCGAATTTTTTTCTCCGTGTCAGGTTAGGTTGGTAGGTTCCTAGGGTGGAAATGACCACCTCATCCCACCCGAGTAGTGTGTTCAAGCAGGGGATGAGGTCATCATTTTCGACAGAAACCTACGAACCTGACCGGTAGAAAATTTGAGAGGAGTAGATTTTCTCATCATCGTATGATGTGATCCGTACATACGTTTATTAAAAGAAAGAAAAGTCAAAAAGGATCCAAGTGCTCCTGTGGCGTGATAAATGGAGATTATGTTGGAGATTCAACTTCTTGTATCTTTTTTTCTATCACATGGCACACCATCCCAGTGAATTAAAATCAGATCGGGTTCGCTGGCCAGCAATCCGGAATCCGGATTGGAATAGGCCCAGGCCAAGGCCAATCTTGATCGGAACGATACCGATTGAATCGATAGTCCCTATCATTTACATGCCAATCCCAACCTGATGCGGATTCTAATCCGGGATTTTTAAACCCTGCACACCATGATTCCGCCGCTGCAGCCATCCTTGCCGGGAAGGAATTCTTGACTCTTAATCTAATCTTCTCTCTTCCAAAGCCACCTACACCATCCTAACCTTAGGGTTATGACGTTCAAAAAATTAGGATAGGATTGATCAAATCGGCCGGTTGGGATTGATCCTGATTTTGACCAATTCTACACCCAATTTTTTTATCCAAAATCATAAATCACCAAGTTTTCAAATCTGAGGGCTAATTCTAAGGATTTTTAGGACCCATTACGGTCGATTCTGATCCAAAGAAACCGACTTGATCACCAATTCCTCCTTTCCTCGTTTAATGCTGGCAGAGCTACTGTTTATATTGAAGACGATGCAAAAAAACTCGAGGCATTCACAACAAATTCCAAAGGCACACATATCTACTGAGTCAAGTATCGTACCAGAGCCAAAGAAGCATACAAGCTTGCTCAAACATGGAAGGGCAGACCTGCTTGCCCACCTCAACCAAGACCACCCCAAGCTTCAACCTGCAAACTAAAATCTACAGAGATGACAAAGAAGGCATATGGGCATAAGTGGAACAGGGTTGTGATCGATTCACCAAGTTGAAACAAGCCAGAGGTACCAGGGAGGATGACTGCAATCTACACTGCTACTACGATGGCGAGGGTTGGGAATATGACGGGAGTTCAGGTCCACGATGTAGATCGGATTTCTGGAGCTTCTTTCGTGATGTGCATTTGGCCTCATCAAAAGGGAGGCCGTAGCATTTTAGAATCAACAGCAACATAACCCAGAAATTATGTAAAAACACAGACCTTTGAAGCTGTGATTGAAAAAAAATCAATACAGACGAACATACTTCCAAGAAGCATCTAAATTTGAGTTAAAAATCCGTCCAGCATATACATGAAGATGGTAATTTTTGGATGACGTTCAATCCAATCCATGGATTACAAAAGCAAAATGACTACCTGAGACAAATCGGTAATACTAGATTCAAACTCAACACCTTAGAAACACTTGAGGTTGATGCTTAGACATAGAATATAGGTAAAAGCCCAGTTAGTTACAAGGATGGCCTAAATCTGTGAATCATTCTCTGTGTATTGAAAATGCAGGCATCAATGCAACAAGCATGTTTTCATGATGTAACCACAACTGCTCTATTGACTGCTATTATATTTGCACTGTACAATAGTTAAACATTATCTAACATTTACTCCTGGTCAACAATCAATATACATATGCACAAACTACAGGATTTTGTCATTGTAAATGTTTAGATGTACTCCAAATAAGATCAAGATGACTTGCCAGAGGGAAAGCTAATTTCATCTGCATCCTTCCGCTGCATGTAAGAAGACAATATGGAATCATTAGAAAATCCAGTTCAAGATCATCAAAATGCAGAATAGATAATAGAGATGGGAAAGAATGCTAAAAGAAAGCATCAAGTTTTATACGCTAGAAATTTACTGTATTTGAAGAATGGAAGAAAGGCAAAGGAGAAAGACTATGCCGTACACATGCAAACACCTTCATACCATCCACTGACATGTGCTAAGGCCAAATTTTAGGAATCTAAAGTAACAGGTCAAAGAACAGTAGAACGTAGACCTTTTAAAAAAAATAAATCATGATTATACAACCTATTCAGATTACAACAGGAAAGACCAAAAAAAAAAACCCTGACGAAATACAACTGATGTTTTCATCTTTCAGGAGGGGAAAGGAAAAAAGAATCAGGCAGACGAAATACAACTGATGTTTTCATCTTTTAGGTGGGGGAAGGAAAAAAGAACAAGAGAGCTAACTTTAGAATGGTGGCAGAAGTAGGGCTGCAGCCTGAACAGGTGAATTTCAGTATACCCAGGGACTTGATTTTAGGACAACCGGTAAGGGAAGAGCAGCAGTACAAAATCGGATATACAGTACTGATGCAGAGAAACCAAAAACCTACTCGTTGATCTTGATGTGATCATTGGGCATACCTATAAAGAAAACAATGATGTGGTTGATGCCTTAAAAAATAAAGCTTGTGCTAGCAGCCAAAAAAGTGTATCAAACAAGAGAAGATTGTGCTGCTCTCTGGTCATCTGTAATATTCTCTACCAAAGATGATAAGACTATACTCATCAAACGTCAAAAGCAGTTTTGAAACTCAAGCATGGATTTAGGTATCAATATTGTATCAGATAATATCGGTATCAGCGGTAGCCGATTACTGTACCTGATCAATACCTGCACAGTTGACTATCAGTCACAGCATTGGGCGTATCGGACAGATCGGCCATGGTGACCCGATATGGGTATAAATCTGCAATTCATGGTTTGAAGTATTGGCATCGTTTAAGGTGTATTGGTCATTTTTATAAATTCCTGAAACTTCTGGATTTTTTCTTTTTCTTTTTTTATTATTTTTGGACAATACAGTAGTCGGTACAGTGGCCGATCCCAAAAAGTGGCACAGGCCGGCCATATCGATACGGGAACTGTTACCAATGCCCTAAACCCAGGACTCAAGTCTACCAGATTCTTTAATACAGTGGAACATGGGCAGGCCATGGAACTTGCAAGCATTGCATTCACACAAAGTATATACATGTCTGTGAAATGCTCAGAAACTTGTCAGTATTCAGAATCTTGCTTAGCAGCTTATGAGAATGTGGGCAATTACCAGTCTTTTGCTAACGTACGGTTGTATCTTGGTTGTTGTCTCAGGTAGACTATCAGCATTGAGCAATTTCTGTTTTTCCTTCTCAAACTCTTTCCTGGATTCCTTCCTGCTACCTGACTGCCAAACTCTACCAAAATTAGGGAGCCAATCAGTATCACAGTTGCCAGAGACAATCTCCCCTCTTTTCTCCTTCTCCAGCTCCATCTTTCGTTTTTCTGCCCAAGCAGCTCCAACTCGTTTTGGGTTCAACTTTTGAGTCTTCCCAAGATTTTTCAAGGGAGAAGCAAAACTGCTTGTGCATAACCCTGTGTTTACTTCAACACTTAGTTGATTGTCTTCATTCTTTTCTTCAAACCAGGGAGGAAGAGCTCCAGAATGCACATTGCCTTTTGGTTCTCCAGCAAGCAACTGAGACACTGGAGTTAAACTCTGCACCACTGAACTCAAAGAAAAAGGAAGAATATGGGTCAAACCAATGTCAGATGTCAATGCTAGTCCAGAGAGATACTGCAGGTCAACTGCTATGCAGATGCCTTGAAATAGGTTGTTGCTACATATGCTTGTCCAATGCTTCCAACAATCCAATTTATGTAACCATTAGATAGATATCTGGCAATGTCTTCAAAGAAAAAAATTCAAGAAAAATCAAACCAAAATAGATAAATACCCTGGATACTGCTGCCTCCATTATCCATGCTTTCAAATTGATAAACCTGGAACATCTATAATCAGTTATTTAAGTAATAAAAACACAAATTCTTTTTAAGATATGTGAAGTAATTTATCAAACAGAAAAGCACAACATAAATATATATGGTAGCCAGTCAAAGCACCAGGGAAATGCAAGCCATGTTTTAAAAGGAGTACCCCATAGAAAACAGAAATCCAATAGTTTATGGAGACATTGCAAGCAATTCTATTCAGGAAGGAAAACATAAAAGGAGGAAAAAAAATGGGGTGACTATGAATGTATTTAAGGTGAATTCTAGAATGACTTTAGGATAATATCTCAATATGTGCACTAAAGTCTGAAAGCGTTCTTGATGAGCTGAGGTAGAAAATGTAGAGGGCAAACTGTGATAGAACAATCATGGGTCATTTAGCAGCACTAAATTGACTAAAGTCAATGAAGCTCAGAAAGACAAGGAATAATGTTAAAACAACATTATCGACAATATAAATAATGGTGTAATAAAAGATAGGGGTCCAGATCTGCTAGTGACAACTGACAAAACGGAGTGTCACAAACAGATGTGAAAATTAGTACAGACTATTCCAGAAATTTGTGAAAGACTAATAGAGGTAATTCTGGACTAGGATCGGTAAGACGAGCAAAAAGCCTTAGAAGAATGCTAAATTAAATTTACCCTTAGTATGCCACGAGATACCTTGCTTACTCCTGCCATATGCTGGGGTCTTTGGAATGATCTCCTATCCACAAAGCAATCGGCTCCCTATTGTGCAATTGGGGTCATACTCTAAAGGAATATTTGAATCTCGATAGAAATTTAACCTCGATAACACTTTAAGTTGGGAATTGCTTTCTTTACAAATCAATAAGGTTTAATTGTAAATTTTACTGAATTTGTTTTTTAATTTGTAAAGGGTTAAACAACAGACATCTCAATGAATGATTTGATAATGAAGACTCCAGCAACTTTAACATCTGTCACATCATTCAGATAATCTGAGAACCCTATTCGTCCCTTTAAAGACATATCACGTCTTCCCTTTCCTAAATATGCTTATGCCATCTTTCCTTTTGACATTACAAGGGCAGAGTAATTCTTTTACACATTTTGTTGACAAATTTAAGGAAATAAACATCAGCAATATATAATTCAGCTGTAATATGATAATTTCTTTACATAATCCTTCCTAATTTTGCCACACATCCATCTCAACATCCTCATCTCAGCTACACTGAGTTTATCTATATGATGCTTCTTAATTGCCCTAAATTCCGCACCATACATCATAGCCGGTCATATGAATGTCCTATAAAATTTTCCTTTAAGTTTTAAAGAAATACGTCAATCACACAACACTTTGGACGCATCTCTCCACTTCATCCATCCTATTTTGATTCTTTGTGAAACATCATCCTCTATATCACCTTATTTATTTATGATTTTGCCTAAAGTACCTAAAATAATCACTTTACAGAATCTTCCTCTCATCAATTTTCACCACCTCATTATCCGTCCTAGTATAACTAAAATTACACACCATACACTCCGTCTTCGTTCTATTTTTATTAAAACCTTTTGATTCCAAGGTTGATCTCCATAACTCCAACTAAACATTAATCCCTGCTTTGTCTTATCCACCAAAACAATATCTTCAGTAAAAACTTACACCAAGGGACCTGATCTTGAATGTCTCTGGTTAAATCATCTATGGTAAGCACAAACAAATAAGTGCTTAAAACTGATCCTTGATGTAACCCAATTGTAATAGAGAATTCACTACATTGACCCTCACAGTTCTTACACTAGTCACCACACCATTATACATATCTTTAATGATGTCCACATATTTACTTGAAACACTTCTCTGTAACAGATATTGATTGGAGAGCCTGGAAGTTGAATCAGAGGCACCTTACCATCAAAAAGAGCTTGGAACTGGAATAAATTATTCATTAAATAAACTTCCAGGAAACATTGCAATCCTTAGGGTAAAGGTGAGCCAGGTAATTTAGAGGATTTGAAAGTGAGTACTTAGCATTATGAAATTTTGTAATTGTTATTAATCAGACTCTGTTGTTAATCAAACAACTCAAACTTGGGAAAGAGTCATAACATTTCATACTAGACAAATTTAAGGAAATAAACATCAGCAATCAACAAGAAAGATTGGATCAACAGAACAACCATTTCACAACGCCAAACATCAGTACATTACAAAGTTTCCAACAAGATAAAAACAAAAATAGTTAATCAGATTGATTGATCAGCATAAAGTTAGTTATACGTTAGTGAAACCCACAATCAACAACAAAAAATAACAACGAAAATTGCTGGATCAGACTTAATACAATGAAGATAACACAATCACAGGACAATGTAAGAGAAATGTCCCAAACACCATACTGAGTACAGAATTCACTGAGAAACATCAAATCCATAAGTGAACTTACCCCTCCATTACAAGAAGACCAACCAACTGAGCCTCCATGACTATTGTAACTGAGGGGATGTTGGCTATCCTTGTAAGCTAGGTCACGTACACAGGATGAAAATCACTAAACTATTAGAGCCAATGTCATTCCATGAAAGACCCTCCATTAAAAACTTAAAACAGTATAACCTAATTGACGAAGGAAAAGTTACACTGTGCACACCTTTCAAATCCATTGTCATGCTTTTTGCATGGATACCCTGAGAATGCATCTTACCTTGCATGTCCACAGGCAAAGAAGTAGAATCAGGTTGCAGTGTGCGAGCAACTTTAGTGGTTTCTGGATGAAAATGGCGACATCTCTCATTCGTAGAACATTGTAAAGGCAGAACACTGTTCGAAAAACTTGATTTAAAAGAGATAATAGATTTATTCTCAATATTATGCATATTTTCAGAGCTAAGTTTATATTGGATATCTTTAGACAGCTCATAAGATCCTTCAATCGATGATGCAGCTGAACTCTTCAACGATTCACACCTTTTCTCCCACTGCAGTTACAAATAAACGATCACTGATAAATATTTTGTATTGCATATATATTTAAAAAACAAAAAAAAGAGGAAGCAATAGTGAATAACCCTAGACAGACAAGGAGCATACAAAATATTTACGTATTTATGCAGAAACTAAAGTGAATGCACGGTTCTTTGACAGCAAATCACCAAACGACAGCAACCATGCCAGCACATAGTGAACAGAAAAACAGGAGTCCGTTAATATAATAAAATGAGAAACATAGAACAATGAGGGATCAGTTTGAAAGGAATATAGGACCAAATGAACCGGCATAATGAAAAGAGGTCCCACAGCATGTTAAGAGCTTATGAGTAGAAACAAAAAATATGGAAGCCCTAAAAGAGCATATACTTTAACGAGAAAAGCTTTACAGGTGGGAGTTTTCATAAATAAGCGAAATTCTGTCATAATCATGTGATTGGATTTCACCTGTACCAGAGCACTATTTTTGAGGTTTTAGGCACCAAGATGAGGCAATGGCATGGTGATGTAGGAGATCAAAAAGATTTAAAACATTAAATTCTAGGTTAGGGTTTGGTCAAACTTAGGAATTTGTAACAGATGGGATGTTTGGTAGATTGGTGATCCTGAGGATTTAATGAAGAAAAAATTTCTGTGTAAATATGATGGCCAGCTAGGAACTTCAACTAGGAATCAGGAAGATGGAACTTACCAAGTTACCATATCAAAATGATGCAAATACCAGAGAGCCTAAATATGGTCACTGAGTGCAATTAAGAAGTGACACGGTACAGATTATAGGAGCTAAGAAGAACAAGGGGTAACCGAAAATGACCTGAATAGAAGTGGTGAGAAAAGCTATGGATGTTTTGGGTTAACGACAAGTGTGGCTTTAAATGGAGTTGAATGGAAAAACAGGTTTTGTGTGGCTGACCCCAGTTAGTTGGAATAAGACTTGGCTGAGTTGAGTTGAGGAACAACCCAAACAAGATGGGAACAAATTAAGCCTCCTGAAATTAAGCATACCACAACCATGGAAGACTGACAGAGAAAGAAAGCATATCACAGTCATAAAAATGTCAACTCTGAAAGAACAAGTCTTTCACATTATTCACTCACTAGGGATCAAAGTTTGGTTAAAGTGGAATGGAGTCTCTAACAGAGCTTCTAAATCAATGGCTTCTTCATTCTTTTCCTTGGAATTTATATCACTTTCCATCGTCTTGCATTATTCTTCTGGAAATACTATGCATCCGACCAATACAGCCAGCTATACTCAAGGCTAAGACATTAACAATCACAGACATCACCACATTGAACGCAAGTTTCCCCTCCCATAGTTACTGCATATATGGAATTCCCAGACAATATCACAGATACCCGAGACCATAAAACAGCATTGGACATAAAGTCAAAACCAGAAAATATGCTTCAGCCTTCTTTCATTAATTACCTTAGAAAGATCTGCCTCAGAAATCCTAAATGCATCGACTCGATCCATTTCCCCGCCATACTTCCATAAGAAATGCTTTAAATTCTTCAAGTGCTCGGAACTGGCGAGATGAATAATCGCATTGCTACTGTAAAAGTAATGAACAGGTATTCACCCAAAAAAACAAAAAAGTAATGAACAGGTGGAAGAACATTTAAAGAAAAGAAATATAAACTACTGAACGTAATGATGATAGAAACGAGAATAAGATATGTAACTTCGAATATTAATGGCAAAATTACCAAGCTAATGAACTACCGAGTTCTTGAACGTCACAATCGCAGAAGACGCACCAGAGTTGATTACGGCCAGCATGTTCGGGTCGGAGGAGAAGAGGAGTTTTGAGGAACAATCGAATGTCTGACACCTTTTTAAGGAATCGAGAGAGAAAGGAAAAGAGAGATTTGATGTGGTTAGGGAAGTAATTGTGGCGTCGGCCTTTGTCGTGGTTGAGATTACAGACTTTGCAGAATTCGAACTCCTCCTGCTTCCTTTTCTTTTTCTCCTTATCATTCTTAGGGTTAGGGTTTGGTTTGCCATTCAGTTGCCGCTCCTCCATGATCGTACGAACACGAAGTTCATGCGATTCCGGGATGCGAATTCAGTTGCTTCTCTCTCTCCCCTGGGGGAGTGAGTCTCTTGGTTTGTGGCAAGCTCACCCAGTAGCCACTTCAGCAGATAATGAATTTGTTGGCTACCCTAAAAGCTATGGTTTTAAATCAAGGTATCGGTCTCAGGAATTTGTTTCCTTTCAGGTTTCCTGTCCGGTTCCACTCATAGGGGACGGAAATGATGATTTAACCTCATTTGGGAATCATTTCCGCCCCCTATCACGCCCCCTATCAGAGGAACCGGACAACTGGACCGGACAGGAAACCTGGTCTCAGTTGATTGAATATTCATAACAATGCGGATCAACTGTATCAGTTTTGGGCTGGATGATTTTGCCTTTGATTTTGAATAAAAATTTAAGGCAAGAGATCTCCATTTGGTCGCATGGTGTCTACTCAAGTGTCTGGGCCAATGGGCGAGCACGCCTAAGTATCTACACAGGGGGTAGAGGTGTCATCTCACGGTGCCCTGTGAGAAGGCATAGGAAACACCACCAAGTAGAGATCTTTTTCCCAAAAAATTATTTGTTGGATCATGATATGTACCATTCCAGCGGATCTTATATCTGTCAAAACACAGTTTTGGTACCCATTAATACCCATACCGATCGGTTCAATACCATGTTTTGACAAAGACCAACACCTCCCAATTAAGAGGTCATGGGTTCAACTTTCTTTGGGGTTTACCTCTCAAATAATAAAAAGAAGGAGCAATGTTCTATGGAGCATAGGTTGCACCAAGACACATGGGGCGGGACGAGCTAGTCATTTCGGTCAATCAAGGAGGGCGGGACAGTCATTGTGCCCACTCCCCATGTGTTTGGATGCATCCTGTGCCTCCAATGCAGAGAACATTCTCCCTAAAAATAAGGGCAGAAGATTGCTTTCAGGATGCATGGCCCCTGCACAAGCACTGGAGCCAATGAGAGCATGCATAGCAACATCAACGGGATAGTATTTTTTCATTTCAAGGGGGGTGGGGGTTGGGGCAGTCATTTCGCGTGGTTCTGTGTCTAGGAATAGGGTGCACGGATTAGAGATCTTTTTAAAGAAACTCAATTTTTTTTTTGTAGTTATCCATGTAACAATTGAAGGTGATGTTTCCAAAGATCACAAGAAAAAAAAAATCTGCATTTTAATTTTTTTTTATAGACTATAGTGCATAAAAATGTGTAGAGTACACACATGTATAGGCATACATGAAATGTATGCCAACACAAAAAGAGTTATTTAATTGAAGTTAATGCATTATCTATTCGAGAGTATGGCCCCAATGCCAATGCGAAGGCTCAATGAGAATGCACATGAAAGCATCAACATCAGTGAGGTTTCTATCTTTCATAGGGGGTGAAGAGGTCATTTCGCCCCATCTTGTGTTGGATGCATGGACTACAGTCTTAGACAAATTCCTTTTTTCCCCTGATTGAATTAGAATTGAAAATTTGATAATATAAACTATGTCCTCTTTAACTTTATCCAATGGTCGGATTGGACATATCATTTGTTCAAATACAGACAGCACAAGGCTCTCGCCACTGCAAGACTGGGGAAGGGTCATAATACAATTTGATTAGCTAATATCATTTGTTCATATGACTGAATAAATACTTTTAACATTTGAAAAAATAACAGATCATTGTGAAAATAATAATTCACTTTTTTTTTTCCCCATATAACTAGCCATATGAGTATAACAAAGTTACAACTTCGAATTCTTAAAGCTACTAGATCTAGTTTGGTAAATTTTGGGCATGGATCAGTTTAGAGTAGAATATAATTAGGCAAAAATTCATTTATTAAAGGAAAAAGTTTCTCTTTACCCATGGTAAATATAAACGTAAGGCCATAGGGCCAAGAATCTCTTCACCGTGGGTGAAGAGAAAGAGAGAACTTGGCTATCATCAAGCTTGATTTTTTTTTTTAATGAATGTCCGATGGATTAACTACTATTAAAGGAACAGAACATATTACAAGAAGAAAATTGACTGAGACAGTGAGGGGGATTCCTATCACCCTCGTTCATTTTCTTGCTACAAAAATAATATAAGAACATATACAGCCTACAAAAAATATTTCATCCGGTCATCTCTCCTCATGGCATTGTATACAGCTTGGACCTGGACACCAAAACACACAATACAACCACTTCATCAAAACATTATTATTCACCTGGTCTAATCAATGAAAACAGGTAAACATCCATGGTGGGACATCAGAAACACAGAATACCAGAACTAGAACCTGATTAAACGAACCCAAACCAAAGCAGGTTACAAATTCTCAACCCAGCAATAACCCAGTTGCCTATTTTTTCCCCCCTTTCTCCCATTCATCTACTAAGCCAAAGTTATTACATTAGAATTACAGGATCAACTGAGGTATTATTACTTCTATTTATAACATATGCTGTTCTAAGCCAAAATACAATTTACAGTGCACATTGTCATTTTATTTCTGTAATTTACTACATCACAGCAGGAATCTAAATAGCCAAATATGTACGACTCGTTGAGTCTCACATCACAACGCCAACAAGAAAATCATGAAAGCAAATCATCTTTTCTGCGTTGGGTTCACAGTTCAATTCAAAAGCTGCAACCTCTATTTAAATGCCTAAAGAATAAGCAACGTCTAATTGAAAGATTCCAAAAAATATATCTTTTTTAAATCTATACCATTCTTCCCCTCCAGGCTCAGTTTGGACCTTGAAAATACAAACTGCCAGGAATCTGTCCAGTTTTACATTGATTTGGGTGGCAATGATTAACATCATGGGCATTGCTCCCATATCCAACTCCAACAAGCATAAGAGGTGAAACCACCCAAGTATGTGGTGTTTTAACACCAATGAAACATAGGAATTGTGTATTGTAGTTGGATTATTGCAAGTTAAAGTCCTCTTATCTAAATTTATTAAGCATTTAAAAAAAAAAATTAAAGGAGTTTGGGTTCTCAAGTTCCAAAATGAGCCTACTGAAAAATACAATTATCTTAACCAGGCATCTAATTAAAAAGATTCTGTTTGCTCATGCTATGTGTGTTACATGCTAAGAGTTGTCAACTCATTTGGCATCAATTTTGAAAAAAAGGGCGGTTTCAACTCCGATGATTTTAAGACTCAGATCTGGAAAAGATAAAACCATGAAATACTCAATGAAGCTCATCAACTAGAACCCAGATTCAACATAGATGATAGAACTAGATCAATCAATGGGAGTTTGGTTTCTCAGCCCTAGCTTTTTTAACCAAAGGAACCCATTTGAGTGAGTGCATTTGTGTGTGTACGAGAGAGAGAGAGAGAGACCTGCTCGCTCGAGACAACTTTAACAGGTCCAATGTTTACAGAAACATATTTGCCCCTTGAAGATAATTTCTGCCTTACACGGCCCTGTTGCAGACATAGAAGCCAATTTTACATTAAAATATGCTCAGCAATTCAACAGAGTCCAGCTGCAGACAGACAAGGTGTCAAGAATGTATTCATAGATCTGTATAAGAAAAAGGTTCCCCTAGATGCATTTATTTACATATCAATTTTCAGAAAAAATTGAGAGAGAGAGAGAGAGAGAGAGCACATTCTGACACTGTGACTATCAAATGACAGGGGTAAGATGCCTCAAATATTGCAAAAGGAGTTGCATTATTTCATAACTTTCTCCACAAATATCTCGATCTTAAACAAGTTTGCAATCAATAAATGATATTTGGTGGAGCCCTATGAAGAACATCACATACTGAAAACATCTATCTCTTCACTTCTATCTTCTAAAACAACATGATCTGGTGCAATTTTGCTCCCAGAAGGAAGTTTAGAATCACCAACAAAAACATAAAGTAGTCACAATCTCAAGTGATTAACTTGCACAAAATTGTCCCATCAAATTTTATCACCTGTTCACATTGAAGAACTAATTCATGAATCACTAAAAGAACTTTACCAAGAGACAGTTGACGCATAACATATACCTCAGGAATTGGTTGATGAAGTACTGATTCAACAGCAATGACCATAGCTTGCACAAAATCATCACCTCCAGTTCCAATAGCAGTAAACCCTCTAACTGTAGGGTATGAGTTTACCTGTTAAGTCCAATAACAACATTTTAGCAGAAGAAATATTCAGTGGTTGAATTATGCAAGAGTTGTACACTAATTATGGTCACTATATGGCATAGATGTAAAGCTATATGTCTAGTTTCTTCACTTCAACAACAAATTTTCCAAACCTCAAAAAGTTCACAAGAAAAGAAATCTGACCTTTGGTCATGTAATTGTTTTTCTTCTTTCCTTTTGGGGTGGGGGGGGGGGGGGGGAGGTATCAAGTGAATTTTATTCAAGAGGGGTGGACTGGACTCCCCCCCAAAAGCCCAAATTATATTATAGACAATCAAAAGCTCTAGTTAAAGTCATTTCCAGGTATTTATTGAGCAAAAGAGCACATGTCTCACCCAACCAAAATATCTGAAGCATTCATACAGTTGCTTAGCCCAAAAATACCAAGTTCTTTACTCTTCGGCCCACCACATAATTTGGTTCTGCCTGATTTTTTCTGAAGTCCAATTGCCATGCTCGGGGAATAGGCTCCCCAACCTCTGCAGCTTTTAGTCTAAAAATCAGGATCTTCCATTTACCACCAGGCGCCTGTAATCACCTGGGTCCAAAACCCATACTCCTAACTCCTAAGGATCTCAGTCAAAACCTTGTGAGTGTACAGTCAATGAAAGAGCACGCACGAACAAATTCTGCACTTCCTACGCAGAAAATGCAAGACTTCAGTAGATCATGCCCTGTTGAGATGAGGTGATGAATGTAAGGCACCCGTCCAGTGAGGCAGCCCAAAGGAAAAACTGGACTTTCAAGTAACACTGTTGAGTCAAATGGAATAATGGAAGCTAAGATGATCAGATAAGATGATCCTCAGCCAGGAGTAGCCTCAAAAGGAGATTTGATCGAATACCAAACTTGAGAAATCTTCATACCTTCCTACCCTCCTCCCCATGCCTCATACTGACCTTACCAAAGTGCACAAGAGATCTATCAAAGGTTGAACTGCCAATAGTTGAGGTGCATCCAAGTAGGTGACCAGTATGCTTTTCTCCCCTCGCATACCAAGTAATCTGCAACCCTCATGTCACAATGTACCCAGATACAGTTCTTTTAGTGTGAAATTTGGTGTACCGTAGATCCTTCCAGAATGCGGTTTTGTTGAAAAGGCAACCTTAAGTTGATACCCTCATGAAAACACTCCCTATTCTTCATAATGCACTTCCAAAAACAGGTGCCATGCCCTCCACGAGACTGGCTGCATTCATTGGGCAAGGCATGATTCTCAGCAGTGACTCCTCTACACATGCGAGATTGTTCATAATCAAGTGCCAAAGGTACTTGCTTAACAAGGTGAAGTGAACTGGCACTTCTAAGATCCAATCCAACTTCTTTTGGACTTGTACACCATGTTCCACTCCAAGTGTTACTTTAGGTATCTTCCCAAGCAGACCAAAAGATATGACTTTATTACTGTTATATGACCTTTGCAAAAGAAATGGATAATGAGTGATGAGAAATAAATTAGAATGCTTCTAAGAGAGGTTTTGCCTCAAAACTAGTTTCCTGTAGACCCTACAGCTAAACTTAAAGGACAATCAACACCCCCCCCCCCACAAAAAAAAAATTAATAAATGTAAAATAAAAAATATATAAATACACAGGAAGACAAATACTAAAAAAAACTATGATCCTATATAGATAAATCCAAAACAAATTCTTGGTCAAACAGCCTTTTTTTGCTAACTCATCTACTATGTTATGTGCAAGGTTCTAAAACTCGGGTTTGGGTGTAAGTTGAGGCAGGAAGTTATGCCTCTGATCCAGTAAGACAAGTTATATGCTTATTCCGGAAGCAACCCAAACTCAGTATGAAGCATAGAATAAGTCTGCATCCCAAAAGATCTGTTACCACTCGAGCGCATGTACTTGTAGGAAACCTTTTAAAGGAAATGATTCATTGACATACGACAAAGTAAGATATGAAGGCCCTCCCTCTCCTACAGAGAAACCTTCCGCTACCCCACGTTACTCTCCCCTCCATGTAAGCCTACTTGGAGCCTCAGAAACAGAAGGAACAGAAAGAAAAAGAAGGAGAAATGCTACTCGAGATCCATTTTTCACTGACTCATTGCAGACAAAAAAGGAAACTGTTGGACAACACAACTACAACCACTCAAAAATGTCTACCTCCAAGTTATCAGAAATCAAACCTTGTTAAAGCATCTAGCTAATAGGGACGCAAACACATCCAATGGTTAACTGAAGAACATTCCATCCAGTAATTCTGATTTAGATCTGAATTACACAATCAAATAGTTTACCACATTTAATAGTGAAAATTGTGAAGTAAGGACAGAGAAGTCATAAAAAAAACATTTTTAGATCTATATTCTATAGCAACTAAATAATATCAAGGGGTGAAATATTGAATGGCTTTTTTTTTTGTGGGGGGGTGGGGGGAGGGAGGGAGGTTAACCTCTAACCTTCTGATCCAGAGAAACCCATTCATTTGTAGAATCGTCTGTCACTGTACCTCCAATTACAACATTTGTGGTTTGTCCCACCCTTCCTTCTGTCTTTGAAACTTCTGAATCCAAAAAATATGAATTTTAAGTAAACATGTTTGCAATAAGAAAAGGGAGATTCAATGTTCTTATATAACACTAACACACAATGCAATGGAACCACCGGATTTAATATGAACTGAGAAAAAATAATTCCCTAATATCATGTCTTTCCTGGGAATTAGTAATTGAGAATGTATTAAATGGCATAAGAGAGCCTTTATCACTTGGACTGCCATTATCCAATATTCCCTACTTTGAAGTCCAGCTCAAATGCCAACATTACCCGACATTGCTCCACAACCTTGTCATTTTTCTTCTGTCTGGTTGCAAGTAAAGGGAAATGAGGGGAAGCGAAATTAAATTTCGAAAGAAAATGAAATCTTTTGTAATCATTATGGCGTTCCAGCTTTCCTAACTAGAAATCCTACCAAAAATGGTAAATAAACTTCTTAAATGATTTTTTTTTCTATTTACCTTATCTTTTTATGTAATTTCATTTCACTTCCAACCAGAGAGCTCTACAAATTTCTAGGATGAACTTGAGTTTGTATTGGCAATAACTTTGGCAAAAACATGATTTTAATAGCATCCATTGGCAAACCCGAAATTTCAGGAAGGAAAAAAAAAAGATGGAACTCCTTGGGATGCGCCATCAACAAACAAACACAGGATTAAAGATTCACAGGCGAACGAGGGTATAAAAATTGGTAATTTAAAAGGAATAAAGGAGGAGGGGGCGGGGGAGGGGGGGGGGGGGAGGTGCAGAGCAGAGGGAGAGTCTAACCTGAAATGGCTTTGAGCACAGCTTCCTGTGGGGGACCTTGATCGTCTTGCCAAGAAGATGACGAAGGGGTTTTGCCATAAGAGCAATTCAGATGCACTCCTCGTCCTTTATGAAAACCTCGGACCGCAGATAACCTAACTCCGCAACGTAAACTCAGCCTTAAAGGTGCACAAGCAAGCTTACACGATGAAGAAGAAGAAGAACAAGCAGCAGCTGAGTTGGAGTTCGGATGTAAAGGGCGACACGGCTCCGTTAACAAAACGGAGCTGAAGACAGTCCGGCAGGCCATAACTGATCTTCTCCTGAGTCTCGACGTTCTTGTGTGGTCAAAAACTTCGATAAAAAAAAGGGTTATTTCCAAATGCCCCCCTAAAAATAGTCAAACTTACAGTTGCCCCCTTAAATTTTCACTAATTTCATGTGCACCCCTGCTTTTTAAACTAAATACCACTATAGTCCCTCCCGTTAGACATATCCGTTATGTTATAACAGATCCTAATTTTTTAACATTGATGGATCATTCTGCCCCTTGATAGGATAGAATGATAGAAATGCCCTTATTTGAAAAAAAAAAAAAAACCCTGCAACTCATCTTCCCCAAATCGCTCCAAATCGATTTGGGGAAGATGAGTTGCAGGTATCTTTCAACCCATTTGCAATCATCTCTGCAAACCCCTTTGATTGAACCCATTTGCAATCATCCCTTGAAACCATTTGCGCCCAGCATTGATGCCTCTTCTAGACTTTGGAGGCAGTTCGAGAGAAATCTAGGGGTTTTAGTGTGATTACAAGAGAAATATGAGCTGAGATGAGTTTGGACATCCTCATTTGCAATATGCAGAGTTGGTGAAAACCAGGTCATGACGTTAATGGAGACTTTTTTTTTAAAGGGTTTTATTTTCTGAGGGAGGAGGATGTTGCAAGCTACATATTCTAATTCAATTCTTTATTTGACAAAATTATCATAAGCGATGGAAGTCGTATACCTTCATAGCAAGAAAAACCTGATCTTGGCGTCGCAGCTCAGCAAGAACGGTGAAGAGATCATTTTTAAGGAGGCGAGGGACATTTGAGGTCACTATAAATTTGGCCATTTTTAGGGAGGCATTTGGAAATAACCCTAAAAAAACAAATCAAGGACAAGAGATCTCTAACCGGTGCTGTGGCCTCTGCACCAACGCGGAGGCCAATGAGAACGCGCGCAGAGGCATTATGTAACAGGATGGAAGAGGCTGGGTGGTTATATTGTGTGCTCCTGTGTCAAGGCACAGGGGCTACACGATCAATCAGCGTTAATGGGCTACGGTGGAGTGCTCCGAATCGACCTCTGATCGTGAATGGCTGGGATCTATTGTAGCCCTTATAATGGGTTCCATAGACCATTACGATGATCCCACCATAACAGTCAGATCCTGACCATCCATGTGGGTCCTTAGCAGAGAAGCTAAATCTGAATTGCTGGAATGAAGAAAATGAAGTAATAGCTATTCACATTCATGTCAGTGTTTCTATCTATCAAAAAATAAATAAAAAAATGTCAGTGTTTCCGTCGAGATAACCGGAGCCGACGGAGACTCCGATGAGTCGCAGCGAATCGATTTCAGGATGGCGGAGAAGAAATAGAAGCTCTACTACAATAACGATTCCACCGAATACTCTGGAACTAGAAGGTTCCTCTGTTTCAACTTTCAACTCCCTCTGTATATTTCTACTTGTGTTCATGAGTTCGTCTCTCTCTCTCCTTTGGTTTTATCAATCAGTATTTAATTAAATATATGGTTTGCTCAGGGAAAACAACCCAATCAAGTGGATTTTTCAGAGGTTATCGACTTCAGACTCCTTCAATTACAACGGAGAAACATCTCCCCGATTCTTCAAACTTCAATGCGACTTCAATTATCCCGTTTTCTGTCTCGAAAACCATCCTGGTTAGTACTTTTTCCCTTTTTAATTGTTAGTGTTCTCTCTTCCTCCCCCTACTCCTTGTTGAATTTTAGCTTCCACGAATCACCAGTCACCACCCAAGTCGTTGAAGCTATTTTTTTTAACACTGCGAAGTGAAGCATTCCCCCCACCCTTTCTCCTTCCTTAAAGAGGGTGGTATTGCGGAATGAAACCCTAGAACTTCAATGCCAGACCAATGTATTGGACTACTGGTTTCATGGCTGCGGAATCACCATTCCACTCTAAATTTCTTTGGAGCGTCTGTAAGCTAATGTTTTAGAAACTAGTAGCAATTGTTCAAGATTCAAGAATGCAAGCATATTTCTTTCATCCTGATTTTTTCACCGTGCCAACCTGCCAGGCAATGCAATCAATTTGCGTCTTCAATTGATATCAACGATCAACGGTTCCTTTAATACCACCATTTTTACTATGAGCTATTTTGCATGTGGACATACATATTGATGTGTGAGATAGAGTCTAAACTTCTAAACCGAAATAAAATATTAGGTTTTAGAGAATAGGGTTTATCCAATAGGATAAGAAAACTTTAAAAATATCTATATATGGCAAAAGGTTATATGCATAATTGCCTTCATGGGCATCCAATGGGCATAAATACCCGGTCGAAATGACCAAAAGCATCCCCCCATTAGATTCATCTTCAATGCCCCCTCCCCTCCCGTGCACAAATCCCTTCCCCTTAGTATACTTATGTTTTTAGTGTATATATGTCACTTAATCTCCAAAAAATACTCAACCAACAACTGGACTCTAAATCAAAATATAAAGTAACCTATAACACCCAAAAATGTCACTAAAATAAGCAAAATTTGAGGATTTCCATCACACTCTATTGTCCTTATTTTGACCATAACCTCTCACATGTTACCCAGATTACTCAAATTTATGCTTTCTGTATGGGTATTTGAACAGCCTTTCTAAAGGGGCCACACTAAAAGGAATTAAAAGTTGTAGCCACAAATTTATTTATTTGGAACTTAGACAACTGGATTGAATTGTTTCGTACTTCAGATGAACTAATATATCAAGATTTAAGAGGAGACGGATGGTTTGTTATAATTAACATTAGAGATCTCTCCCTTGTAATCATCCTATCTGCATGTGTTACATGGAGTACTTAGTTGTTGACAAATTACATGTGTTTGGATAGAGTTGTTTTTTTATTAGATTCTGGTGAGAAAACCTAGAAACTAGAGGCTTTAAGATTAGTAGAACGAAGACGGAGTATATGATGTTTAATTTTAGTCATACTATGATGGATATTGATATGATGCGAATTGAGGAAAAAGAGATACCGCAAAGTGACTACTTTAGATATTTGGGGTCAATCATAAATAAAGAAGGTGACATAGAGGATGATGTGTCACAGAGAATTAAAGTGGGATGGATGAAGTGGAGAGGTGCGTCCAGAGTGTTATGTGACCGACGTATTCCTTTAAAGCTTAAAGGAAAGTTCTATAGGACTGTTGTACGACTGACCATGATGTATGGGGTAGAATGTTGGGCAGTTAAGAAGTATCAATTGATAAGCTTTGTGTAGCAGAGATGAGGATTTTAAGATGGATGTGTGGAAAAACAAGGATAAAGTAAGGAATGAACGTATAAGAGCATACTTGGGAGTTGCCCCGATCAGTGACAAGCTCCGAAAGAGTCGTTTAAGGTGGTATGGTCATATTCAACAGAGGCTTATGGACGCCCCAGTAAGGAGGAGTGATATGATCCCAATTGAAGGAGCTAAAAGAGCTAGGGGCAGGCCTAAAATGACCATCGGAGAAGTGGTGAGGAAGGACTTGCATAGTCTAGGTCTTGTATTAGGTATGACCTCGGACAGAGCCTATTGGAGGGCAAGGATCCATGTCACTAACCCCATTTAGCTGAGATTCTCCTGACGTGCTGGGCTGTGCGTCTTTCCTCTTACTATCTTTCATCTTTCAGCTTTCATTTTTCATTTTTTTTTTTTTCCCACCTCTCATTTCTTAGTTCTTACCCCATCCCACTTTTCCCATCTTGTATATTCCTTGTTAGTTAGAACTTTGTTTTCCTTACTATGTTCTGTTTGGATTCATGTAGCCGACCCCATTAAGTTGGGATAAGGCTGAGTTTGTTGTTGTTGTGGTGAGAAAACCTACTTGCTAACGATATATGCAATTTCATAGTAAGTTATTGTCTACACTAACTGTATCAATCTTTATGCTCCATTCGTTTTGTTGTTAAACCTACGGTATAGGTATACATAACACATCTAGATCCTCCATGGCCATTCCTTTCATTCAACTTTTATTGCGCACATTACAACCTCTAGGTCCCACACCCTAATTTTTACGCATGGTATTGTTGTTCATTTAAAAGCTACTTCCACGAAAAATAAATAACACATGACAAAAATTCCTTTTCTCTCTTCCCAGTTGACACCTCTCCTCTCTTTTGACTTTGTGCAACCATTGGCCCATGTTTGGGTCATTTCAGCAACTTAGAACGACTCCTCTGGCAATGATGGACTTTAAGCAAGGATGATCTCAATGACTTCAAAATTGAGGTGCTTCTATTTCTTTTCATGTCTTGGAATTGCCCCATATCTTGGCCTCCCATTCACTGGTGGGGCCTCAAGCCATGAAAAAATTCAGGGAAATAAATTACATGGTTATTGAAGGTTTCAGGTCCCCAACAGCCCATGAGCTTGGATCCTCTGTCCGAGTCCTCCTTTGGCTGAAGCCAATTGTGACCAAAGTCGGTTTTTGAGAGACACTTCACAGTTTAAAAGAGTAAAAATCATGCCAACTGCAGTTCAGTTTTAGTCTTTCTATGATTCTTTTTGTTATGTTTCAGCTTTAATTCCTTATGATTGAAGTCTTTGAGGACATAGCTGGTGGAAGCCAATGATTGTTTGGAGAATTCATCCCAAGTCACCCAATAATATCGATTTAGTTTTAAGGGTGAAAAGTCACCTGAAGAGAAACCAAGGATGAAGGAGAGTCAGGGATAGAGAATAGGAAATTGTTTCTATTCTTGGTTTCATTCCTCCCTCCCCCCTCCCCCCTCCCCCCATAGCTATGTTAAAATCTATTAATAGAAAGTAAATGCAAACAACACTCAACTTGCATTAGGTTGTCGGGCCTCCAGTATCTGATGTGGACCAATAAAAAGGGATGCAAGAAGCAACCAGAAGGGTGATGAACATAGAAGATCTGGATGCTTACATAACATATGGCTTGCCTGCTTCACCAGCCATCACGTAGATTGGCTGTGGTAAAAGAATTGCATGGTCATAACCATTGAAATAGTCTCTTGTACAGTAAAACATTGGTATTTGTATTTCAGAGGAGGAAGGGATCAGCAGGTATGGATTTTACTCTAGGGCGGAGTTCTGTTTATGGCCTCTGAGAGACTGTCGATCAAACACTCTACAACTGCAGGCCACTCAGGTTTTTATCGAGTTCTGTATATTCTGGCTCTGATTATGTGAAACTTCTGAGTCTGATATTCTATAACAGCTGGTCTCTCATTTTCCACCAAGTTGTTGGCTGTTATTGTTGGTCCTATATTTTCCATTTACTGATAACTTCTTGTGATTTTAATTGAGATCTTTTCGATAGCACCTAATCGATGTCTTTGAACTTCACCATTTTCAGGGTTCTATTTTATTCCGGGAGCATTGAGTATTGGAAAACAATGCCACTGGATTAGGGAGAGATTAGCAAGTTTCCCACAGCCTCCTAACAGAACCAACCACAATGCAATTTATGGGCCTATCCATGTTTTATTTACTGCAGCCCAAAATAACAAGTTTTTTGAGGTTGAGAGTTTGATCAGGGATGGGGCATCTGGGCCTTATTCTGGTGGCAGTAATTTAGAGTCTTGTAAGTGGCAATTTTGTGATGAAACTGTTGGAATACCATGGGGGAATTCAAGCCAATCAATTGCAGCATCTGTTCTTTTGTGGAAGCTGAGGTGGAGTACCCTTGAACTGCAATTTGACTGGTCAAAGGTCATTGGAAATTTATAGCCATCATCCTTTCTTTCACTTTTTCATATCCTCTGAGTTATTGATAGATATGTTTTGGTAGTTTGTTTTAGTAACTTGCAAAGTTGCAAGAAACTTTAGAATCATTTCACTGCAAGATTCATCAGCAATCAATATCTTTTTCATGGAAACGAACTGACAGGTCTCTGTCAGCTATCCACCAAGACATGTGAGATCATTACATGACGCCATGAGTTAACTTCTTGTTAGATGTTATATACGCTAATAAATTATTTATAAACATGGGATCAGAGTGAGAGAGCGGTTGATTGAATTAGACCGAGATTAAAAGTTCCTATGAAGGATTACTAAGTTGCTGAATGCTGATTATCAGCAGGACTCACATAATCATGAACTTGTGCCCTTAAGCAGGCATTTATGAATATGTGCATTTATGTAATTCAGGAATTAATACACCTCATGATTTATGTATTCTTTGAGTTGATGCATGTTCATTGTGCAGCGAAACTACGGTGTTTCTCTCCAACATGACCAGATCCCAGTGGCACTTTGTGAACTTGCTAAAAGAATGGCAGTGCAACAGGTAGAATTCCGCCCTGAAGCTGCAATAGTTGATCACTTCAGTTTAGGTATCCGCTAAGCAGCTCAGACATTTTCAAACCTAATTAGTATATTGAATAGATAATAGTACATTGTGATTTTTTAAAATTTTTTTTTTTTTTTGGATCCTGTTGAGTGACGAGCATCTTCCTTGGACTGAGTTGTAATAGCTGCATTTGGCATTTCATGCTTCATCAGGGGACATGCTTGGAGGCCATGTAGATGACATGTAAGCAGATTGGAGTAAACCTATAGTAAGCATCTGGTATTTTGTTGTATATTATTCTTTTCTCATGTGTATAATTTTCATTTTTGCAGTGCGGAAATTTATTATTTATTCGTTTATTTTCGTATCCCTCAGTTTGGGCTGCAAGGCTATTTTTCTACTGGGACGAAAGTCTACGGAGGATCCTCCAATAGCAACGTTCCTTTGAAGTGGTGATATTGTACTCATGGCTGGAGAAGCAAGGGAATGCTTCCATGGTTAGTATAACCGTTCAGCTCTTTTAGAACAAGATATGTTGGAAAATGATTGTGGCTACTGAAATCCACCACCTTCTAAAATTTTACTACAGAAGAAGTTAATATTATGTATCAGGTTAGAGTGTAGGGTAAGCATTTACATAGTGGTCCAAAGGCTGATATTGCATGGGGGGTTTGCTTGGATCACCCTTTAATGGATCCTTCTTAACAACATCTGAATCTGAAATGGGTTTACTTTAGGATCTGAAGTTCACATGCATCCAATTTCTTCCTTTCTTTCATTGTTAAACAATGACCAATGCAATGGCCTGTTGTAGTTAGGGTTTTGCCTTTGAATGTCTCTATATGCACCTCCTATGATGAAACATCCATGATTTCCATACCAACCGTGACCAAAACTGAGCTCAGCGATTCCTTTTTCAGTCTTTGCCCTTTGACAATGGGTTTGTGAAGATTGTAGTTGCAGAAACTTTAGGGATAAATATATTACCTTGAAACTGTTCTTTTGATTAGTTAGAATTTTAGTTCTTGATATTTTTAACAAAAGAATACATTTGTAGGGAGACTCAATTATTTTGAAGAATTCAAAGTTTAAGTACATCAAATGAAAATGGAAGTGCACATAAAGATTTTGACATTGTCATGCAGATTGAAATTATCATTATGTATATGTGGGCACTGTCAGTTTCTGACAGCAATGAATAATCACTGGTAATTGTGATTTGTGGGCACTGTACATTTCTACAGGAGATTTGAATAGGATATTTGTAATTATGTGAAAGTCACTGTATGGATAGTGATGTTGACAACATTTCCTTCAAATTTCAGTTCAACTAAGATGCCATGTAGCGGATATTAGGACATTTTTTTTTCTATAAATCATGTATATTTAAGAATATTGAAACTTTCATTTTGGATGCCCTTCTTTGGCCTCTTTGGTTTGCACATGTACAACGTAGGTCACTAAATGCACCAGTAAGGAGTTGTATGGTAAAGATTAGAGGAACTAGAAGAAAAAGGGGTAGGTAAACCAAGTATGACCTGGGGCGAAGAAGTGAGTAAGCACATGGATGACCTTGGTATGACTTTGAATTGATCTGAACGAGTGAATTGTAAAACAAGAGTAATGTAGCGAATGTCATTTAGTTGAGAAAAGACTAGTTAAGTTGAGTTTGACCTCATTGGACATGATTACTCTCGTTCCTTGATATTGTTGATTTTTATGGGCTGGGTAACATGTATTGTTTCATGTGTGGGGTACTTTATAGTGGTATGGCCTATGGTCTATTTTGGAGGAAAGGAACAAGTGGCTACCATGGTGGACCCCTTCAAATGGTTGAGGTAATATAACCATCATTGTCAGAACTTAATTTCTTGGACATCCACTTTGGATACATTTCATGCTAATTCTATCAACCCCATTATTATAATGGCCTGTGATCATTCATCCATTCTCCAATTCCCCAATGTTTATTAGGGAATACATTCCTCTTCAGGAGTCGCCACACATTCAACATTCTCTCTTAGAAACCACATCACATCTGGAATAAGAGTTACTCTTAGGAATAGTTCACAACTTGGAATCTACCTGCTTTGAGCCTATCCAAAGACACTCTATCACCTTGGAAGATGGAAATAAAGCATTGCTTCTCTTATAATATTAAAAAAAAAACTTTGCTTCTTAGACTGTAGCTTGCTCATAATTAGGTATTTTTATCTATAGTTGAGGAGGATGCAGCTTGCTCAATGATAGGATGCTTCATTCAGAAGTTAGGTGACTTTGGAGATTCCCCTGCCTAATCTAGAGGGTGAAAGCTATAACTTCATCATTGACACCTTGATCTAGAGTGCCAAATGTGGCTGACTTGATGCCTTTAGGGGTTGAGAGGGAAGTTTTGTATCCAGTGGCATGTAATATAGAAATGCTGCCTATAATTTTACATATTGGTCAAAAAAATTTCTACGGTCTGTTTAGGAAGCCTTTCCAAAATGGCCTAAAAAATCTGCCACGTTGTCATGGGTTCGAGTCGGGAAACAGCCTCTCCTTTCGCGTACATTATGACCCTCCCCAGACCCCGCTGTGGCGGGAGCCTCATGCACTGGGTACACCCTTTTTGGCAGATCAGATGGGGCCCAAGTTTTGTGGAAGGTTACCTGCCTACATGTCAAGTTTCAGCCCCAAATGGGGTTTGCCAAGTGGCAAAATAAGCTTTGAAAATCTAGGGACTATAGGAGAATGCATGGGACATACACAGACAGCTGAAAATTACAATGCATTGACATATGGGAGGGTATTTGAATTTGAGTTTGAAATTTGACACATGGCTAATCCGTGAGGTATACAACTAATCCAACGGTCAGTTGGCCAAAACTAACCATCAACGTGGTTCAAATTGGTGGACTGTATGGGAAGCCCTTCCAAAACTGGGGTGTGTATTGGCATTTTTCCCTTTTTATATAGCTTTTGCTCACATGGACCCTGTTCTCCGTACAGATAAAACAAAGAACTTTTTTCATTCTCTTTTCAATGATTGTCTTCAGGATATACTTTTTTTATGAGATCCTAAATTGGTAACAATCACGATCTTACTGAAGGTTGGTCTAAGAAAAATCATGATGGAAATAGTCGGGTAAAGAAGAATGGTCAGGAAGTTGAAATGGGAGCAAAGGTGAGATCCCTAAGTGGATTCATCACCTTGGGTGGAGGATTGTATGCATTATTGAGTCATCATCCATGATATATTATATATTTCTGAGTGAAGGATAGGAAGTTGCTGACTAGTCATCCTAACCCAGTCTTCCATACCTTGAAAGTTACAATACTTCTTAGTGCTGTGACCTTTCCTTTTGGTCATCTTGTTATGTTGAACCCAGGACATGGTTAGTGGGTGTTTGGTCTCTAAGACTCTAACATGTGAAAGTTAATAAGCTGAAAACAATTGGGTACAGCTACCAGTTGATATTGACCATAGTTGTCACATCGTCATGGTGATCCAAGTCGGTGGAGGGTGTCATGTCGATATATCGACATGTCGCCGCCATGGCATTGCCATGGCGATCATATCGACCGTGTTTTATTTTTTATTTTCTCTATTTTTAATGTCATTTAATATGCTATAATATATACCCTATAACATTAAAAATTAACATGAAAGTGTACTACTAATCTACTATGGTTTAATTCATGAAAGTGTAATATCCATTAGTGTATATGAAATCATGGATTATCAAATAATTGATAGCAATAGTCTTGCTGATAATAAAGTTGAAAAATCATGAGAGTTGAGATATGATTCATATGAAAGTGACTACAAAAGTAATAAAACAAAAAAACAATTACAAGAACGTAATTTATATTGAGTGAATAAAGCTAATAAACAACCCATCTAAATAAAAAAAAAATGCCTGATGTGAATATGTGATTGTGTATTAGTGTTTTCTGTTTGATGTTTTTTTAATTTTTTTTATGTTAAGGAAAAAGCATTAAAATAAAAAATGGTTAAAAAAAATTAAGTTTTATAATTTGTAACAACCATGTCGCCCGATATGGCCATATGTTGTGGTATGGCATCCATGGCGGCGCCATGGCGACGACATGGAGGCCATATCAGTCGATATTCTTACATCATCCATATCGGTGGTCGATATGCCCACTTCTCCAGCGATATGACGCCATGGCGCCGCCATGGCGTTGATATGGCGACGCCATGACAACTATGATATTGACAAACCTTTATTTTTTTATTTTTTTTTGGATTACCTGTTCTACCCATATCAATGTTCATAAATTGGGCCATGACTGTATCAGGCTGACTTGTTAAGTCCTCAGTCCTGAGTGTCAACTGTGTATTTGAAAATAAAGGAGTTTAAGATACATTCTTCACCTTAGTTATGTACTGACTTAATATTACTACCCATTTTGAGCATTTTTGGGGTTCCCAAGCAGATAGAAGCCTCCAATGAGACGCAAATCTCCTTCCATTTAAGATTAGTAAAATCTGAGATTAAGAGAGAAAGTATACAAAGAGTAGAGAAAACTGGCAGTTGAAATGGTGAGCCTAGTTCCAGTACTGGACTCTGAGTTCCACATATTGACAAAAGAGTGGCTGGATTGTCTTTCTTCTCTTCTCAAAACGAAGAGTATGTATAATCTTGGTTCTGGTTAACATCAGAAAGCAATTGAAGTCCTAAGCAATGCCTCAATAAAACTGAGAGATACATGGTTGAGTGAAGTCTAATGCCTGGCCTCTATCATTTACATTCCAATTTGTAACTTGTACTTCTAACTGTAGATTGTTGTAGGTTTTGATCTGATTATAGTCACCCACAATATCTTTTACATGGTTTGCTTAACTCTTGCTGGTCTTCTTTTTTGCCGGGGGTGTTATAACTCGGGTCACAGAAAGAAAATGCTTGAAGTTGAGCCTCTTATGATGCAGGCTTCAAAACAAGATGATATTACATCAGACGTTCAAGAATCAACATAAATATCAGATAAATCTTCTAGTTTAATGCATTCTAATCAAAATTTTGAAAATTCATTATGCAGTTGTCGGAGTTTGTTTCCTTGATCTGAGGAAATGAAAAAGAAAAAGGAAAGAAAAAAAAAAAGAATAGCAGATTGTGTTGGAAGTTCTCTCGTGATTTTATTGTGTTTCTCTCTCTCTTTTCTTTTTCAATGTGATGCAGAATTTAATGCTTATTTTGGTGACTCTGACTTGGCATCCATCTGGCTCAGTTTTTTCTTGAAGTGGACTGAGTTGGTCTCTCAGACGAGCTAATATGATGATAGTGAAAGCAATCTTTACACAGATGTGTACTTAGAAGACTTACTACTCGTAGCCACCTTCTGAACCAAGCCTCTGGTCTGAGTCTTCACTGCTGAGGTCGGAATCGCTGGCGGCAAGCATGACAAGTGATTTCCATGCATGTAGAATCTCTGTGGCGGGTCGCCTTCTCTTTCATTCTCTCAGCTTTCTCCACTGCTACCTGCGCTCTCTCCCAAATCTGCCTTGCTCGTGCAAAATCTGATTGCGCCAATTCCATCTCCCGCCTCGTTAGCTCCCTCACTCGCTCTGCATAAGCCTTCTCAATGGCAGCTAGTCGAATTTGCTCTGCAGCTTGCCACTTCAAAGCTTCAACACAACCATAGTTGGTGTTTCTGTTAAGGTCATGCTCACTGAGGTGTCTTGCCAGTATACAATCAGATGGCTGCCGAAATGGTTGAAGGCTGATGGACAACTGTAGGTCGAGCGATCCATCGCAAGACCCAGATGCTGTTGAATGGGACCTCTCAGAAGAACCTGACATCCGGGTAGATAGGTGTGTTGAAGAGGGTGAAGGGAGTAGTTGCAGTTCTTTCTGATCATCTTCTTCCATTGGAGAGTAATGGAGCGGAATGAGAAGATGGGAGCTAGGAAGGGTGAGATCCTTGGGTGGCAGAACTAGTGTCTGTATATACAAGTCCTACGTTGATTGAATTACTAAAATGCCCATGCACCCGTACCTTAAATCAATCCCTCAAGCTGCAAGAATGCTCGCTCTTCATGTTGTCTGGATATAGACTGGAGATTGTCAAGGGTAGGGGGATGGAGGGGTATGTTGGTCAAGACAGAAGAAGAGGGTTCAGAAGAATAATAATAAAAATATGAAAAGGGGGAGTAGTTCCGTTTTGGCCCAAAAGCCCAAAGGGATTACGGGCCAAGGAGGGAACGGATCCCGTTATTTGACAATGAGTGGCTTTTTGGGTTCTTGCGAGTTGCGTGAGCTCAAAAAGAAAATTGAGTTTTTTTTTGCCTTTTTGCCTTTTTGCCTTTTGGCCTTTTCTTTAGGATGACGAGGATGTGGGAAGGGGGTAGGTCAGTGCGTGTGTAATTATTACCTTGGCACGTGCGTTGGGCATATTGTGGCTATGGATACACTTTGTGGTAGGCCTTCTTGTCGGCCTCGGCTACCATTAGGGTTCTTAAATTTCTCATCATAGTAATAATTCCAAATAAAATCTCTAGCTACCAACTGTTGCCTAGTGCAGTTGGTGAGTCGTGGTGCGTTTCATGGTCATGCTCACCAGGAGGTCTTGAATTCAAGTCTCCTGGTTGGTACCTTACCCCCTCCCTAATCCCTATCTTCCCCTCTCCCACTAAAAAAAAATAAAATTTTCTAGTTTTTGTTTTTTGTTTTTTGTTTTGCTTTCCTATTTGACTAGTGTTTTAAGAATCAGGCTGATCTTTGGATTTCTAGGGTTAGGGCATTGGCAGCTTTTAGCCTTATTGCTGACCGAGTCTGATCAATTTCAAAATCCAATCTGAATCAAAACCGGTTGAGGTGTTGGGGTACAAAAAGAAAGAGTACATTAACACATATTGCTTCGTCGCATGATGAATGGTTTCCTATGAAGCTACGTAACCAGGTGGTTCGATCAAAAGTCATTGGTGTTTCAACTAAGCAGTTGTGGATGAATTGATATTTTCAAGTCGTAATCAGTTGGGGCTTATTTGTATTTAATGATTGTGATTTATTACGGTGCGAGATTACTAAGGTCGTATTTAATGATTGAGGTTTGAGTAGGGTGTGAGACTACTAAGGTCATAGAAGGCATGGAGTGGCAGTTCTTGTGACATATTCTCGAGCATCGGTCTTGTTGTGTTTGATGATTGTGGCTTGAGAAGGGTGTGAGACTACTAAGATTACAGTAAGGCATGGAGTGATAGTCCTTATTTACATTGTGCAGTTGTTTTTGGTCCAAATTTTTTTGTTTTACAGAAGTGCTTGAGTTGTGCCTTGAGGAAAGCAAATCTAAAGGTTACTAGTGCATTTGTTGGTAAAAATATATATATTTTCATTTAATTGAACTGTAATCTCAAAATGGGAAACTTGAACACTTCCATGAATATAGATCAATTTGATGCTCTCACTTTTGAACTTCCTCTCTCTTATCCTGATCTACTAAACATTCTACTATAAACTATAGCACATAAGTTGCAGGAATGGATGCTTGCAGCCATAGGCGCAGAAAGTTAATGCAGGTTCAAATATTATATATGTATAGATAAGGCTTACAAAATTTTTCTAGATACTTATCATTTTAGAATATCACAATATCTGCCTTGTGGCAGATTAAGTGGGAGTGGGACGCATTCTGTGGATTGAATCTACTGATGGAATTTTTTGCTTTCAAACTTGATATAATCAAATCCAATCTGTTTTTTATCAATCAAATGGTCGAATTGCCAAGTCAATCTTTCCATGTGGCAAAAATAGGTAATTTATACATGGAGGTCTCTCCTGATGAGCCAACTATGAATTAAGGATTCAAAAATCTGAATTGGAATACGTCGAGCCAATCCGATTCTAAATGGTCTATTCGATTTCAACCGATTGTGTTCAGTCGATTTCCTTCAAAAAACTAGGGTTTATGTGTATTTGAACCGATTTTGTTTTGGATTGGACCGAATTTGGGTGGAACGGATCCATGGAAGAAAAATTTTCTTTCTCGAAAAAAAAAAGGTCAATTAAAGAAGAATCAAAAGACAGAAAACTCCCCCAAACACCATAAGGGATCTTCGGAGGTTGTTACAATCTCAAATCGATCATATGGGGGTTGATCTCACATCATTTACAAAAGTGATTTTATTGTGGATTAATATGGTTTTGTGTTCTCTCACCTTGTACGTCGGTTTATGGGGTTGAGTTCCTCCAAGTTCGTATTAGATGTCAAGACAAGAAACCCTTGCAAGGTTCAAAAACTCGGAATCAAGATCCTGGCCAAAAAATGCCCTAACCCTAGTTTAATATAGGGAGCGACCGAGTTAGATCGACCTCGACCGATCTCAATTCGAATCAACCAATCTGGCCCATCTGATTCATAATTGTTAATCTTTGAACTCTTGCAGCCGAATTCAGATACAATTGGATCCTATGATTAAAGCTAACAAAGAGATTCATGAATAAGCATGATGAATACATGGGCGGCTAAGACACCACCCCTTTTCACTTTACCTTTTTCGTACTAAAATCAAAATATATATATTAGGCAATCAATTCAACACCGAAAAGACGATGTTATGATTTATATAACGTAAGTCCCTAACTAATTTCAGGTCTCATATGATATGGGGTCATATGGATCGGGTACGTTTGGTAGGTAAGACATCTACCAAAAGGATCCTTTGCAGCTCCCTGTCTGGGTTGCACGTGCAGTGTCGGACACAGTGAGGCATGAAAAGACCGTCTCACCCCTGCTCAGGCAAGGTGCTTGGGTAGGGGTAAGGCGATCTCTTCACGCCTCGCTATGTCTAGCGGTGCACGTGCAGCCCTGGCAGAGTGCTGCACAGGAGCCGGCTCCAAGACATCTACCATGGATTTATTTAGTTTGGAGTATTGGTGATGGTATCGGTGGTTGCCAAATCAATTTCGATACGTATCAAATCATATCAGTTCCAATTCTATATCAAAACAGCATTTTTTAAAAAAATAAAATAAAAAACACTATCTTGTTAGATCAACCGATTCATATCAATCATGTGTCGATATTGGTATCGGTATTGATCACGGTCAATATTGATATGAATCAGTCAATATGATGGCTCAGATACCAATTCCTAAAACCATGCATTTATCGAACCTAGATTGGGTGGCTCTATTTCATTTTAGGTATTGTAGGTATTTCCTTTTTTCACATGTGTGCATACATGCGAGCATGCGAGAAAGAGAAGAAATGGGAGACGGTGGGGTCAAGTTGTTTGTCAACCGGGAGAATAAAATTTGAAGGGGGGAAAGAACCTCACTATTGTAATATTTTTAGGGTTTATTTGGGTAGATATGAATGAGTCGGGATTCTCTACCCATGTGGGGTGGCACCCCACATGGTGAGGACCAATGCAGTGGAATATCCACCCCATTGGACACAAGATCAGAGGAATCCAGACCCTATCCCCATGGAGTGTTCAAATCTGTCCCCACATGTGGGTAGCAGATCTGAACTCGGATCAGAGAGAGTCAGATGGGTAGCGTTTCCATTTCATTGGCCCTCCCCAATGTGGGATGACACCCCATGTAGTTAGAGGATCCTTTAACAATTTGTTAGACTTAACACGATGTAGAGAAGAATGGAAATTGCACATACAATCACACTATGCGCACAAAGATTTACATAGTTCGACGAGGTTGCCTACGTCCACGGTGAGATGAGATCTGTTTCACTATCAATAGAGAATAGGGTTACCGTCGCTTGTTCTTCACGCCTCTTTCAGATTTGCAATACAGAGAAAGAACTTTCGCTACAGATTTATAGCGAAATCCTATACAAGAAATTTATCGAAATACACATATAATACCCATTGCAGCCCCCGGAAGCTCCACACAACTTTCTTTCATCAGAAATCAAGACACCAAAACCTCAACAAAACTTGATATGAAATGAAGCAAAAGTAAATCTGAGCAAAAAACAAAATGGAAAATTTTACGTTCTTTACCACGAATAGTTATGTAACTAACTCAAGAATATATTAATGTAATAATTAAATTATATTTTATTTTTTTAATCTAAAGTATCATTATACTTTTACATTACTTTGAAAAGTATCATTAGAATTTTTTTAATGGCATATAAAATTTAATTACCATCTTTAGTATGTTGTTTAGCTGATTACTTAATGAGTGAACAGTAACAGAACGATCATATTGCCTAGTTTGGCAGCACAACCCAATTATGTCTGCCATACAACTCATATAAAACTCACATTTGACATACAAAGTCAGTCCCACGGTACTATTCCCTGATTGTTTAGGATTCAGATCCTCTACTGTCGAGCTGTACGGCAGAACTCTACTGCCTAGACACAACAAGGCAGTAAATGACTGCCTTACCCCCACTTGGGCAAGGCGCTTGGGCAGGGGTAAGGCAATCATTCCCCGCCTTACTGTGTCTTGGCAGTAGGGTTTTGCTCGGCACCTCGACAGTAAAGGATCCAAATTGGATTTTCTATAAAATTTCAACCTAATTTGAATTTCTCATGAAGTAAAAGAGAATCAAAGTTTAAGACAAACAAAGGGAAGATGATGGGTATGCTAGTGGTATACCGTATACTAGCACCCTATGTGTCTATCATTCTCTTCTTCCCTTTTAGGGGTAAGAGAATCATTTCAAAGGGTGGAAGAGAGAGAGAGATAGACACATAGGGTGCTAGCATACCTACCCCTCTCCCATAAACAAAATAGGTTGGCTGCCATTGAAAATACCCAAGCAAAAATCCAACACAAATGAGCCATATGATGGAATTAGACCACCAAACTAACATATGGCTAATCCAAAGTGGATCCTACCTATCCCTATGGTTGGAACTTTCTAGATTAGGTGTCACTAACATATCTACCCCCTATTATGAGATGAGAGAAATAAACACAAGAAGGCGCTAGTTTACGCTGCACAGCTAGACAAAGAACTCATTCTCTTTATTTATTTATTGGAAAAAGGACTTTGTCTAAGAGTAGCTCCTGCAACTAGACTCAGTCTGCCATGAAATGACAATCTTGACCCCAGGAAAAGCAAAAAAACATGTCCTTGTTGATGCTTCCACGTGCACTTTCATTGGCCCCCCACGCTAACGCAGGAGCTACAATCCCGGATAGAAAATTCTCTCCCCTTTATTTATATGCTTATCCATTAGATTACAATCGATTGCAACTACTTAAAATCAAGAGGTATGTTGTATATAGACCCATAGTAATTTAATTTATGGGTGCTAATTGAAGTTTATTAATAATTATGGGAGAGGGTTCCCAAGATGCCAATGTGGAAAAGCATTTGCACACCACAATAATGGGGTCGTGAAGACGGTTTCATTCATATGTAGGGGTGTAAATGAATAGCCAAAATCTGTTTCCATATCCGTGTCTGTATCTGTTTAGCACTATCTGAATCCGTCCGAAAGCTAAATGGATGTGGATACGGATAGATTATAGCTATCCGAAAAGCTATATTTACATGTAAACGGAAAAAATATTTGATTCGTATCCGTGTCCGTATCTGTTTAGCACTATTTGAATCTGTCCGATAGCTAATCGGATGCGGATGTGGATATAGCACTATCCGAGCTGAATCCGATCCATTTACAGCCCTATTCATATGGGATTCACATTTTCAGAATAAATGAGGAAAAATAAGAAGAAAAAAATATCATGTGAGAGAAGTGGCACAGTAGCCTTGTGGCAATCTTTTTTCTAATGATTATATTGATTTTCATACATTTTTAATCAATAAGGGACTAATAACAGAAACCGATAAGAAAAACTAACTAGACAAAGAGCTAATCCGTTAATTTGATTTAGGGAAAAGGAACGTTAATCGGTGCTGCAACGCAGAGTGTATTGGTGTCCGACATAGCTGTGAGTGAAATGATCGGTACACCCCTGGTCATTTCCACCTTTCCAAGGGGTGCACTAGTCATTTCGTGCGCGGCTGTGTCTGAGCACAGGTATACTTCACGCTGCAACACCAGTTAACATTCTTTCTCCCTTTGATTTATTAGTTGGTTTCATCAGTTTAACCCAATATGTGCTAAGCACATAAATCAGCTCAACCAAAACCAATCGGTCTGACTGAACCAACCAATATGACACCCCTCGAGTTGGAGAAAAGCTGAACCCTAGAGAGTCAAAGACAGCTCCTCCTCCTCTGACGAGAATCCATTGTGCAAATGGAAAATTATCTCTTCCAGTTCCCTGCCCGGCCAAGTTCCCCAATTCCTCTAATAGGGGGTGGTGGATCCCACCCGGGCAAAGTGTTTGGGCAGGGGTAGTGTGATCATTTCAGCCCCATGTTAGGGAAATTGGAAACTGCCGGACAGGGAACTGGAGGAGATAAAGATCCTTGTGCAAACTACAAAAGGGGACCCATAGGGGATAGTGGCATTGTGTTGACATCATTCCTTATAATTGAAACAATTGATTGCTGGAGGTGTGGTTCAACGATGGATTAGCTCAACTTCTGGGACTCTCTATTCTAAGCTTTGGATTTGTTGTCTCAAAAGCAATCATCATGACAGAGTACCGCCAGATTACTAATCTAACGTTTGGAATGCATCCCTTCACGTGCAAAGGTTTAAAAAACTGGTATCGGATCCGGTCGGATTGGATCCTGATAAAAAACTCGTATCGGATGGTTTCGTCCTCATTTTCTTAAAAATAATATTTTTTTTGACGATTTTACCCTTAACATGGACTGTTATGTTGATATGGTATCGGACAATAATCATATTGGCCTCAGTTCAATACTGATACAGAATACCGATATTTGAAACCATTAGACTCCTAACCTTAGAAAGCTTACATGGATCTGTCGATTCAAATCAGCCAGAATCAGGATTGGCATCGGCCAATTCTAATCCGAATCAGCCAATTCGGTCAATACGATCCCAATTTTCCAATACTTGTTCACATGAGTGGCTCTTTTGTTGAATCAAAATCCCTCACTTTTTATGCTTTTGATTTTCCTCAAATGAGATATGGGCCAAAATATTGGGCTTAGTTTATCTCTCCCCCTTCAAATTCCCTGCCCTTCCTTATAGATGAATTGCCATACCCACCTCCTCTTTCCAATGTTTTATCCTGTTTTGATTGTTCTCGATTGAGCTTGGGGTTAGACGGGCATGTCCCCCCCATTGTATTCATCCCTATTTTGATTTAATTTTTAATAAAATCTCAGGGGTTGTCTCGGGTCTCAGGTAATATTCGGGATTAAAAAAAAAAAATTCAAAAAAATAGTAAAACAATTGCATGACTTTGAATCTAAAATAGAAAATTTTGATACTTGACCAATGTGAACCATTTCATAAGATACCCAACAATTGAAATATAAAGGAATATTTTTTTTCTTCTTTGTATGGCCAATTCATATCAGCTTTCTTTTGTTGCCAGAATCATTAATTTTATCACGGATCACTGTCGTAGGGTAAATCTTTGACTGAAGGATTACAAGAGGTAATGAAAAGGGGAGGGGGGGGGGGGGAGGGGGGGGTGGGGGGAAGAGATCCACCAGAATCGGGACAAGAAACAAAAAAAGAGAACCATTAGGTGGGTAATCTACAGGTTTCATCCGAGAAGCAAGACGTCATGAATAGCCTCGACTTCAAACAAAGAAGCTGATGAACCCAAACTAGCCTTACACCTGACGCCAAGAAAGCAACCATCAGAGTCACCAAAAAAAATATGACCTTGTATGTTAATTCATATCAGTATCATTATCAATATTTGTATCAATATCAGTATCGACAGGGACATATCATAAACTAAAACCTTAGACTAAACCTAGTGAGTAAGTAAATATGACCTTGTATGTTAAGTAGCTATAATGACAATGTGGCTGGAAAGTCTCACTGTGGCATATAACAGGGCACATAACCAGGGTTCTTAAGTTGTTTCCATGTATTTGTCCATCCAAGATGGCCTTGAAATTCATAGAGGGGCTTACTTTATGAGAAAAAGGAAAGGGCAGAGGTGGGCATGGACCATGTGAAGAGCTAGGGGTCCAAGGGCATGTGTCCTTTAATGGGTCAGTCTTAAAAAAAATGACAATGAATAGTCCCCATAGTTAGGTGTGATGGAGGTCGCTTTTGGGCTTTTGATTTATGCTTATCTATGGTCTCCCACTAAGCCCTCTTGCAGTGTTATCTTGGGCGACCATATTACCTGGCAGCGAAGCACTACTGAAAGTCAAGATTTGGCCAAAACCTTGGAGACTTCTCTGGTTTCCTTGCCCACAATTTGCTCTGATCATCCCTGATGAGAGAGAACCATAACCAGAAACTACTTCTTTGATAAAGCCACCATCAGAATTAAGTTTAGCATATCCATGTATGGGAAGTAGTCCAAAAAGAGATTCTTTGTGAGGGTTTGTTGAGAGAAGAAGTATAGTAAATGGAGGCAACCGCCAAATCCTACACCATCCTATTAGCCAAGAATAAAGTTTCATGAGGATTATTTGAAGCATTTTTAAAAACTCTTCTATTTCTTGTGCGTCAGATCTCTCAAGAGAGAATAACATTAAATTGGGATAGTTTTTTGCAATCTCTCTTACAAAAAACCAGAGACCTCAAATCAAGATTTGATCCACTCTGCAAAGGAATAAGGAAAGACACAAAGGGACGAAGGCATAAAGGTGATCCAAACCAGGCTAGCCTAGCATGGTTACAGGATAAAAGGGTAAGGACAACAATTTATATATGTTCATAACAACATGTACGAGAATGGTGAGAGATTTGACTCCTCTCAATCAAGTTGGATTTCACAGCTAGAACATCTTGACAGGCCCTCCAAACAAAGGATTTTAATTCTGGGGAGAAGATCTAAATTCCAAATAGATTTCCAAATACAAGATGGGCAGGAGTTCAGTCTTCTTGGTCTAGAAGGAGAGGATAATTTTGAAACGTGGTAACCTGTTTTGATTGAAAAGACAACCATTCTTTTCAAAAGTCCAAGCCTTACAATCATCTAAAATAGTGGAGCTCAATGGGATTTTTGCCACTTCCCAACAAAACCAGATGGAAAGATTGAAAAGAAGAGGTCAATTTTCCATTCCATAGAAGCAGGGTCAATGAGATCATTGAGACCTATGAAGAGGATTCGTGGTACCACATGGGAGCATGGTTCATAATCTCAGGATCAGATTGGTATTGACCGAGGCCGTTCTAATACTGATCCATTAGCAGATTCGTCCTTGGCAAAGCCCAACACTCAGTTGGTCCATAAACTTAAGGACGCTTTAGTGAGTCCTGGTGATGTTATTAAGGAGAAAAATTCTGAAACTCATAGTGGAGTTGGCGTTCGTGGTGGCTCGAGTATGATTGCTGATTCGAAGAAAAAAGTATTCAAGACTGGTAATCCAGTGAGCCCTATGGAGGTTTCAGGTGGTGCTGAGATGGGTGATAATAATGATGGATTGAATAGTGTTATTAGTAAATTGGGTGTTGTCAATGGGTCAGGGAAATCCAACTCTCTTGCTTCTACAACTTCAAGTATTTTGTTACCCAGTCACGGCGTAGCAGATAATAGTGCTGTGATTATGGAAGATCCTAGTTCTGGACCTATTGAGTATGTGCAAAGCAGAGATGAGAAGGAGGGTTCACTTGCGGCAACTAATCGTTTTGCTGCCCTTGAACAGTTGGAAAATGATGCACCCCCTCGAGAACGAGATCGTAGTCCGGGTTGGAGGAGTCCGTTGTGACGCTCCTTTTCTCCGCATTCCTCATGATGAAAATTGATGCGTGGAATATCAGGGGGTTGAATGCCCCTGGTAAACGAAGGGCAGTATTGGACAGGGCTGCTAACAATCAATTGGCATTATTTGGTATTTTGGAGACTCATGTGCGTACTTGTTATCTGTTGGCTTTATTTGGTATTTCATGGGCCATTCGATGGCTAGTGGAGGAACTATGGCAATTGCGAGACACCTTTGATAGTTGTATTTTTGCGCACCATGTTCGCCAAACCAATAGTTGTGTATATTTCTTGGCTGGTTTATTGCACTTCATACAGGAGATTTCGTATTGTATTGATTCTCTTCTCTCGACACTTTCTCACTTGTTGGAGAATGATGCCAGGGGGAAGAATTACCCAAGAATGTAATTTTATTATGGTAATCAGTAATATATAAGCTCCTTTTTAATCGAATAAAATAAAATAAAATAAATAAAATGTAGGACAATTCCATTTATTATGGTAATCAGTAATATATAAGCTCCTTTTTAATCGAATAAAATAAAATAAAATAAATAAAATGTAGGACAATTCCATCCATATCAGCCGAGACCCATCCGATTTCCAATACCTCTACCAAAAACAAAAGTACCATGTGAAGAGTGGGATTTGAACCCACGCCCTTTTGGATCAGAACCCTAATCTGGCGTTTTAGACCAACTCGGCCATCTACACATGAACTTTATAAAAGCGAAAAAGATTTATATGTACCATTGAATAAAGGATGTTAAACGTATTTCCCATCCTTGTTGCTACTATTCTGTGTTTGCAGTAATGCCTCTATGAGGCACTAATTCAAGGTTTCGGAATCGAATCAGCAAACCACCTGATTCGATTGGAATCGAAGATCACCAATTCCAATTCCTAACAATTCATAGATCAAAACTAGGGATGTAAACAGATCGGCTGTGATCAGATCCGAATATTACCTGGCCAAATATAGATACCTCAAAAACATATTTGAATGGATTCGGATGTAGATCGAATTCGGATTTTCGACCATCCGTTTACATCTCTACCTTGTGTAACCCAAACCTTCCTCCTCCTAGCGGATCTAATTCACTCTCAATCTATATCTCTTAGATCATGATTCTCTTTTCCTCATATTCTAAAAACTATTGAATCTTCAAAAACCCTCAAGATCATTATTTACTTAATTTTTTATTATTAAATATTCAGATTTTTTTTCAGACAGATTTTTATCAGAGTATTTAGATATTTTTCTGAATAACTCTGCACAAATATAGATGTCCCTAAATGCATACGGATGCGGATCACATTCGAATTTTCGATTATCCATTTACATTCCTAATCAAAACCTTAGAATAGCTGAAATTTCTGATCCAAGGCCTAAGTTTAGAGGTTTTTGGGACTGAAGGATCCGAATCGATGGCACTGACCGATTCCGCATTTTCTAACCTTGCATTGATTCCGGTTTAAAAATTGAACTGTATGTTGGGCAATTAGTCAATGAGGTGATGGGCTGTTGTTATGCCTTCGACAGTTCCACCCATTCGACTGTATTAATAGCTGGAAACGAACCAAGCAAGGGCCCGACTATATACAACGGCTAGCGTGCCAGAACAAGCAAGGGATGAGCCCAATTATGAGTCAGGCGCACACCAGAACCAACAGAGCGCATTTCCTTCAACATTATTCATCTCCTAATTTTCCAAAACCAAATTTCTTGTTACTCAACGGCCACATGCTCCAATCTCCACTGTGTTGGTCTCTCAGCACCCCTTCGCTCCAGCAGGTCCAATAAGCCCAAGGACACATTGTCACCGCCGGCCTCCAATAATATGATTCGCGGAAATGCCCAGCAAAGATGTGATTTCCTAGAGTTCCATGATAATAGGTCATGTCGAATGTGGACAACTAGATAAGGGCTTAGAGTGCTTCAGAGAGATGAGAGCTAGAGAGGAAGTATTAAGACCAAACAAGGCTATATTGGTCACCATTCTCTCTGCATCAGACCAACTGGGTTTGCTTGGCGTGGCCTTTTGGTTCACTCAACCATTGAGTCCTTAAATTTCCCCATGACTGGTTCATCACCTGGTTACTTGCTTTGACTTCAGGAATTCAGCTCTTAATCTTATGCATCGTGAATTTGGGATTTTGGTGGTTTTGCCAGGATTGCAATATTACAACCCAGTAAGATTGGATTACTGGATATGTTATAACCCCTGTGGCACAAAAGAAACGTTTTAAAAAAAGGTTCCAGTGTTACTGATGACTGTGTCATCATCATCATCATTCATTGTGTTAGAAGTTTTCATACTTGGGTCAACACAAGGCATTAGGCAACACACCCACTTAAGAATAAAATGTATGATTGATGCCTTGTGAGGAACCCAAGGCTTACTTAGAACCGAGAACCAACGCACCTGACCACACTTTCACTGGTGAAGTACCTTGCAAACAACCAAATCAGACCTAGTTACTTTGCAAAAAATAGCTTTCTATTTGTCATATTAAAGCTCATAAGCAGCAAAAGTGAATCTTATACTACATATTTCAGCTTAGATCATATGATACAGACTGGATGGACTTATTATGCATTATGCAGAGTGCACCACTCCCTTTTTCTCTGTCAGTATGGTCTTTCTACCAGATTTATTCTATAAAGCAGAGCAGGAAAAATTGCATGAGTATCCCAATGGAAATATGGAATGCCTGGAGTAGTATACAATTGAGTTAGATTGCACCACTCATCCATCAACAGACAAAAGCCCAAGAAATGGTTTCTTTGAACTCATGCAAACATGAAACATTGAAAATACCTTGTCGTGTTTAAGTTGGGGAGTACCAGACTAGAGGGGAACTGGAAAAATTACAAAATATGGAGAAGCACACCTGAGCTAACTTGTCTTTCCAGATGGTGATATCTTTCTCCGAATGATCTCTTGAATAAGCTCAGGGTTCAAAATTGCTGCACTGTTCTCAAAATTCGCATTCTCCATCTGCTGGTGCAACTGTACATAAAGATTCAGGATAAATATCATCCAAATGAAAAGTTAATCAATAGCCAAAAATTAAACCTTCATGAGGTCAATTGCACGGTGAATCCTATCATAAAAGTGCCATTGAACATTTTCAAAGAAAAAAAACATTAACTATATCCATCCAAAATGCACATGCCCATTCATCCAGTCTTGGGTAATAACCTAAAAATTGAACTAACAAGTATAATCTTGCCCATCCATCAACATCTGCAATACAAATCTTAATAAAGATTATGCACCACAACCCAAGAAAAGATAGTGATGCTTAGAAGAGGTAGCCCTATCCAAGGAGCAGGTGGCAAATCCATATTAATGGGCTACACAAGCAATGGAGAAATTAAGCACCCAGTCCCCCCAAAATAGTGAAATCTCAATTGGGAGTTACAACATTTAAACAGGTGTTCCATACTTCGAGTATAGTTAACTAACGGGCCATTGGTGATCAAGTGCCTAGAGGAGCCAGCCTTTACAGGACAGACGACAGACTCAGGTTCAGGTCCAGCAGGGAGGATATTTAGTGTAACAAGTTTCTCTCATTCTCAACCAACAAATATGCAACAGGTCTAGGTGTGCCGAATCCTACTTATTCAATCAACCCGATTTTTGCAACAAATCTAAGCTACAGTTTTCCCATTATTCCGATAGAATACAGATCTTATATCATCTTTCATAGCTTCCTCTCTCCTTTTTGGCCACAGGTGTAGGCATGCAGGTTAGTTTGCTAAGAGTGAAAATGGATTTTAAAACTCACACAGACCTCACCAACTTTGCAAGCCGGTATTTTAAAAGATGAGGTCATCAATTCTAATAGCTTATTGTTTTTTATACAACAGAAACACAAACAATAGAATCTGATGGTCATTCACCATCTCAAGGATAGCAGATTGGTCCTCCTTGTGAAATTTGCGCATGTGCTTTAGCATCTCTAGTTGCTGCATATATAAAGAAAAATTCAAAAAAGAAAAAGATGAGCATTTTTTGAATTATAATAACTGCAATATACCACCATTTTCTTCAACACTGAATGAATGTAACATACTTCTTCTTGCAGCTTGTGTTGAAAGCGCATCTTTTCTGCAAATTCATCATGCTCGAGCTCAGCTTCATCACAAGCCATCTCTTCTCTGCCATTTCAATATTATCAAATATCAATCAGGATTTCTTTACACTATACTGGATTTCTGTAGCCACACAGCATTTCATGGCTCCAGAATACTCAAAACTACAACTCATACAGAAAACATTTTGATTGGGAATAGTTGGAACCAACGGTGTACTGTAAAATTAAGATTCTCTTTCCATAAAAATTGTCAGGGATTTGCTAGGTAACAACACCAATAGCAGGCTAAGAGACATAATGCTTACTTTATTAAATTGTAACACGCTTGAAGCATTTCATTATTGAGTGAAATTTTCCCAATCTGCCCGTGCACATGCAAGCAACAGCACAACACACACACAAACACAGAGGATAAGTGATAGCTTACTTTGCAACAAATCCATAAAACCGGATCATCAAGTCTTGGTCATTTTCATAAATCATATTCACTTTACCCAAGCAAGCAATGCCAAATCTTGGATCTGTAACAGAACAACACACCCACAGGTGAATGAACAGAGAGAAAAATATGGAAATATCTCACTTTTGATGATATTATACATGATCCTCATAGATGACTGCTTAATATCGTGATATTTTAAATTTCCAACCATGTCATATATCAGATCATTAGCTTAAAATTTCAACGATATGGATAAAGCTAGTCTACTTGGTTAAAACCAGAATTTACCACATTTGTGTAAATAACAAATGCTCCCTAATCCCAACTTCCAGGATTTAATTTGAAGAATGATTCTTATGTAAGCTGATAATTATAGGATAAAGCTACCATAGGCTAGAATGGTAATTTGTTGAGGGGGGGGGGGGGTGGTGTAGTCCAAGCCAATTCATTCTGAGGCCATGAGAATATTCTAAACAACAACTACTTACAATTACACGGAGTAGTGTCTAAAAGGACCCAATTTTTTGAGATAGCTATGTAATAGAAAACAAGGATGATGCACCCGGAACATGTAGAACCCACATTCAGGGGCACAATCCAGAAGGACAGGAGATTCTCTATGAACAAAACCAACCTAGCTTAATTATCTTAATGATCATACATAGTGGCAGTGAACGGACAGTTTTAATAGTTCAAATTATCTCTCTTTGTATCAAACTACAAGGTATATGGTCCAAAATATGTCTACAGACCAGAAGTAATGATCAACCAATAAAGTCAACTTAGAGCTGCTAATTGATTAGATAGTGACTCAAGTCTGATCCAACAAGAGCAACACACACACACACATGCAGAGGATTAGAAAGGTTCAATTTCCCCCTTTTATATATATATATTGTAACCTTACTTTTTTGCCCTTTTAGCACGATACATAATTTGTTTCTAATGAGGGTATAATGTCATTTCACATATATACTAAAAAAATGTGCATGACAATGACCCTTTTGATAATGACATAATGATATGGCACTTCCAAATTATTTTTGAAAACCCTTCTATAGTTCTATACCCTTATCTTAAAGAACTTTTGGGAATAAAACAAGGGGTAATTACAAGAAGGTGCCAAGTTCTAAATACACATATAGTGGTGTCATTCAAACACTCCCATATATATACACACACAATGCTTCCTAATACATAATTTGACTCTCTCATAAGGGGCAATATCTACTGTCTACAGTCTACTTCCTATGGAATAATCTGATATTTGAATCAGATCCGCAAATCCAATCCTTAGCATATCCAAGGATTCAAACTCAAATCCACAATTTTTATTCCCTCGGAAATTGAATCGGATTTCCTTATCTGACAAAATAATTGGGATTTGGTTATAACTTGGACTCACTCTGGATCTGAATCGGATCCATTTACAGCCCCCAGCCAGTTAGCCTTAGTAGATGTTCCAAACTGCCTTCACTTTTCCATTCAATCATACAGCGTTGCCATTGGTAGGCCCTCCACTGGTCTTGCCAATCAGAGCATTAAATTCTATTCGAGAATAAACAACAGGAAAGAGAAAAAAATAAATTATTTCCTTAAATTTAATATTTTTAAATCAATAAGATATACATACCAACTCCCATTTCCAGAAGTATTTCTTCTTGGATTGCAGTGGTCACAGCAACAGCTTCCTGCTTGATATAAATTCAAACTGTTTCAGTGTGAAATGAGGACAACAGATAGATCTCCTTGATCAGACAAGCACTCCTCATATATGTTTCAGGAAATTAACTATTGCTGCAAAAGACATAGGTGAAATTGACAAGGTTCTATTTGTATACGAATGTATGGTGGTGTAAGATGAAACAAACAAATGAAATTGTTGGCAAAACCATCATGAATGTGCTATTTTGGAATAATGCAAATATTCAAACAGATTCAAGCACAACTGCACAATTAGCATCCTGTTGTTCTTTCTTGTTATCATTCTTGAACATGTTGAGATATCCTGATGCTCCTGTGGCAACTATTTATTCATGATATTCATCTCAAAAAACTCTCATGAACCCCACATTTCTATTTCCAAAATTACTGCAAGCGATTGAGATGCTAAAGAAGAGATTTTCCATCATTTGTTTTGAGTCACTTGTATACCTAAATGAATATAGCTTGGAACTTGTATCGAACACTTTATGCCCGACTCAACTGTATTTGAAAAAGGGATATCCCCAGTACTTGTGTTCAGCCTTTTTCCGTTTTGCATCTTTAATCATTTTCTTTCACCGTCAAACCCAACTACCATTAAGACACCCGCTACAAGCACCTCCACATTACTTACATTACCTCCAAGTCCAATACTTGAATCATAAAGAAAGACAACATGCATTGCAGCTCCATTTATCTCAATTAAATCACCAAAATCAGATTTAATCCATATAGGGATTAGTTTTACAGGTTAAAATAAGTTTAAGGACTAACAATTTGGGTTGAGATCATAGAAGCGAACTTATCATCGTTACCCAGAGAAGCAACTAAAAATGAAATTCAGAAGAAAAAAAAATGATGAAATAGGACGAAATTGACCTGTTTATCCTTCTTCACAGCGACAGCTATCCGTTCCTTCACGTCTGGAGAGCAAAGAGGGTTAAAACATTGAAATGAAAGAAAATGAAAAAGAAGGAAAACACTGCAATGATATTCTTGAGAAGAGAAAAAAGACAGCAAGAGAAAGGATAGAAAGGGAGAGAAGGAGAATGGGGAAAGGAAATAACCTGGTAGGGAGGTGAGGACGGAGAAGCGATTGAAGAGATACAGCAACTGTTCCCTCGATAGCATTCCCGAGGTCTGAAGATCGCTGGTCGCCGTAGAAGCAGACATTGTAAATGTACACTGGAGAGTCACCTCTCCGGTAACTTCGCAATCTTGGCGCGCTACGCAGTGCCGTGAAGCGAAGCTCAATACTGAAATGCTTCGCGATGCCGAATCTCTGTTTCAAGGCGTAAGAAACTAAGATCACGCCGCCATGATCTGGATCATCCAAGACCATAAACCAACGCCTTTGCTTTTCTTTTATCCAGAAGAGGTTTTACTGCGCATATTAGTTCTCGCGCGCGCGCGTCACAAGGCAGGAATCGTCACTTAACTCGTGATACACGTGGATTTAAAAATGGATCGGATTGGCCGATTCAAATTTTGGCCGATTTGGCTCGGGCGTCTCTCAGGTAACGTCCCTACCTACTCAGTGCTCACTACCACCATTGTCCATCTTTCTACGCTACTCTGCGTAGTCTGATACACTGAGAAGGAGAATACTTTGTGAGAGTTTCTTTCCTCTGCTGCTTAGAACAAGCCACTCATCCTCCAAGACTCTCCTCGTACCTCTTTCGGCTGAGCTAATTTATGGAGATTAAGAGATTACTGTAAAAGGGGAGAGAGCTTTATCCTCTGTAGTGTTTCTTTGTTGGTTTCTCTCTATGAAGAATGAACTCTAAAGAGATAGCTCTTGTCTCCGCGGCCACCATTTTCGGCGCCGTCGCCTCTGCAATCGCAATTCGCTTCTTCTTCAATCCTAAAAAGCACCTATCTCGGATTGTATCGGCACCAAACGGTGTCATTGCTGAGAAATCTCAGTCTCAGAGTCCTTTCGATCCCTCGAAACGCAAAGGGTTAGATTCTGTTCAGCTTTCAGTATCTTTCTATCATCCCACCCACTCTCTCTTTCCTTTGAGCTTGTTCAGTTTCAACATTTTCTTTCCAGTAAAGCTTGCTCTGTTTCTAGTGGTCAGGTTAACTGGTTACACATTTGTAGGGTTTAATAGGAAGAAGTAACAAGCTCATTTTTTGTTGTAGCATCTTTTAGCTTCCTGCACGAGTGTTCCTCCTTTTTGTTCTTTTCGCCCTTTCTGGATTTGCTAGTGTTTGTTTTCCTGCCCTTTTGGTTATTGATGTTGTGCTTTGCTTGGTTGCAGATATCTGTCATGGGATGACTATTTCATGGCCATTGCGTTTCTGTCGGCAGAGCGGTCGAAGGATCCAAACAGGCAGGTATAATCCAGATGACTTGTACACGAATCTTGAGATAGTTGCAAGGATGAACTTGCTTGTTTCTCTCCATATGTAGTTTCCTGGGTTTATAACTAGCAGTTTTGATACTAGGACTGATCATCTTTTAGAGTCAGACCTGTCACTCCATTTGTTATTTATTTTTTGATGCAATTTAGGAGTGTCTGCAAGACATTCATAGATAACATCAAACGCTCCCTTCTTATCAATGGAAGCAAATTTTTAACTGCTGTAAATTTTTTAATGCTTCGTGGAATATCTCTGTTCAACCCACAATGAGGCATCTGTATATGTGTTTACCCCGCCAACCTGCCAGATTTGCTGGTGTTCCCATTCCCCTCACTCCTCCCATGAAGTTTATTGTTTTGGGAGAAAGTTCTCTGTCCGGGAGTGTGGCCTATGCCAGCACTCCCATGAGTCTATCTCTCTCCCCATATGAAAAGACACCTCTGCCTCCTTATTTTGAGGAGGAGAGAGATAGACACATGGGAGTGCTGCCGTAGGCCACACTCCCGGACAGAAAACTACTTCCTGTTTGTTTTTTACTGATTATCTATACATATTCTTATTCTACTCCTGGTCTTTTCTCATAAATGAGTATCTTACTGTATTCCTTATTATGCTTTGGGCTTACCATGTTAATTAATTTTGACAATCACAAATTCTGGACCTACTCTGCACCTCCATACATCAAGGACATTGAATGTTTCTGCATCTCTGCAAGCCTGTATAATTTTCATCGCAGGTGCTGCTATGGAGACCCTGTACCTGTATCAGACATACAGCTCTGTTTCCTTGGTGGAACCTGTTGCTTTTGTTTCAAAATGTGTTGTTTTGCTTCTTGTTAAGGTATTTATCATTGAAGTATATTTTGAAACTTGAAAGTAATTTTCTTCTTTGACATGTGTAGGTTGGAGCTTGTCTGGTCAGCCAAAACGGAGTAATACTTGGTAAGATCAAGTGATGGATATGTTACATTGTAATACATAGTATTCACATCTCAAACGGAACTTTCTCAAGAACATCGATCAAGGACATATGGATATCTCTACTGAAAAAAAAAAAGGATACATGAGTATTTTTCTTAATAAGGTGGAATCAGCAGAAAGAAAAATTGAGACAGAACTATGAGAGATTTTTGGCTAAAACATCCCAGAAAAAGATGGCATCATCATTGTGAATAATATCATCTGTCAGAAAACAAAAAAGTGATGCTCTTGAAGTTTGCATGGATGACCAATGGTATAGCATAAAGATCAAGCCATCTTGTGGACCCACATGACCTGTGTTGAACAGCAATAAATCCAAAAAATCTTCTCCCCTCTGCTAAGAACTCATGTAGGCCATACCTTTGGAAGGTTTCCAGTCAAGGAGCAATGGCTCAAGACCACCCAGATCTCTGTGTGAACACTGACCACCTCCAACAAATATGAAGATCACTTAAAAACTCCACTTGTTCACATCCACTTGGGGCATGAAGCATATTTCTGGCAATTATTGGTCTCTAGCACAAGTGGCATGCGGTAAAGAGCTAATCTCTATATGTGGTTCTTATATTTCTATTTTGTGATTTGGGAATGAGAGACTTTGTCAAATCTAATAAAGATGGGCATTAGTCATATCTAGCCTGAGTCTCCTCAAATTAGCACATCCAACCACATTGTGATAGTTAATTTATAGGTTCCAACTAAAAGCCATGATGAAGCTACCATGTGCTATAGAGGAGGCATGATGGGAAATTCTCATCCATACCCCAAAGTATGCACTGGTGTTAGTCCTCTAACTGTCAAAGTTTACTTAGTTGTGTTTCTTTCAAGTTTGTTTCATAGTGCCTTGTTCTTTCAACTCCTCCCCTTCCCCCTAGGTTTTAATAGAAGAAATTATGATGCCCCTTTCCCACAAGAGGGGATGGTAGGCAGACTTCCTCCCCAGTGCAATTAGTCCAGATATTCTAGGGTTTTTATGTATTTTTTTTAAAGAGGAAACAGGCTTAAGGTTCTAGGGTTAGGTTTTAATGTTAAATCTGGTGAAAAGTAAGGCACTGAAGAGCTGATGGAAAAATTAGTGTTCTAAAATGAATGGAAGGTGCTGGGTATAGGATATAGGTGCAAGTTTGATGAAGTTGTCCTGAATATTTGGGGTTAATTGATGACATAAAGTAAAAGATTGATGGATTGTTGAAATCAGGACTTGTAGTAGCTATTGACCATGGATTGCTGATCGTCGGTACATGAAAACTACAGCATATCAGCAAATACAGTTTACAGTGAGAGAAAATTGAAGAAAAGAAGAGAAAAACGAAAGAACTCGATAGAATCAATCTAGTATTACTCTAGAAGTCACTACTAGCTTATGAAAGCATTAGAAACCTGTGGGGAATTTGAGAATAGAAGGACCAAAATCCTTCTTTGGCTCAAACCCACAAAATGGTTAAATCTAATTGTAGAATGATACCATGTCAACTTTTGGGTGCAACTCTCCTAAATAAATTACATTGGATGTCACCTCAACTTCGGGTTTCTTAGATTGTTCAGAACCTGTCTATTGACTTCAGAATCAAGCCAAATGACAAATTTTAGGGCTAAAGAAAAGTGGTAGCACAAAGACACCATACAAAATTTCTAAAGGTAAAGGAATGTAAAATTCCATATTAGAAATTATACCAACCAAGCTATATCTGATAAGAAAATGAAAATTGTAAAACAAAAAGAATTTAATAAAAATAGCCTTACAATTTCACAGGAGAAGATTTTGAATATCTTCATATTTAAAACCCACAAGTTCTACTTAACCTAGTTGCCTGATGCTTTTTGTTTTTCATAAGGTTGGGGGCCTCTCTTCAACATGGTTCCTTCATTGGGTCCAAATATGGTTCAATGTGGGATCCACTGAGAACAATCCTTCTTGGAACAGGCTTGGGGCCAAAATATGGCTAAACGAGGGATTTTATGTTCTTTTCTTTCTGAGAGCATTTTCTCTACACGGGCAGACCTTATAGAGGATTCTCTTATGGATACCTTTGTACATCTTTATCTGCCACATGGCATATGAACTTGATGCCCAAACTTTTGTGGGTTTGTTGCTGAGGTCACCCTTTATCATGTTGTAAATTTCAACCCCAAATCCTTATATCTGATGACATAAATCCTTGTCAATTTAGTCCAATATTGGGATGGTTGGAAGAAGATCCAATACATGGTGCCAACTGGCCAATCGATATGGTCCTCTTTGCAATAAGGCGGATTGGTCATATCAGCCTTCTACCAGTTTAACAGCTGAAAATACAAGGGGAATAAATTCAGTACATGTTTGGCCAAACAGTTGAGATGTTCCACAGAATTTGAGATGTGGATATCCAAGGGGTGCCCTTTTTATCTGATGGTGAGATTGTCCAAAACAGTCCATGTGGTGGATATGGCATGTTTGTGTGGAAATTCCTCTCTATTTTTGCCCATTTAGACTTTTGCCTCTTTTTTTTTTTTTAATTTCATTCCTATATCTATTTTGTCTATTTTTGCAATTGTACTTGCAAAACTATTATAAAAACAGCTCTTGCACTCCCTTAAGGAATTGTTCTATGATACCTTGATTGTATGTTTCTCATCATACTCAATCAAAAAATGGTTTAAATACAATTCTCTCTGATATCTTGGTTTACATATAATTCTTACACTAATCTTTCCAGGCATTGGCTATAATGGATTCCCAAGAGGTTGTTCGGATGACAAGCTTCCATGGGCAAAGGTTAAATTATAACAGCTGAACACTTTATTATTTTAAGGGAACTCATTACTGAATCCTTGTCTTTTTGGTTTATTCCAGAAATCTATGACCGGTGATCCTTTGGAAACAAAATATCCGTAAGTCACACATGCTTCGTTTGAACTCCATCGTTCATATTTTCTGAATCTTCTTAGATGTACTATACACAGAGCAATCTCTTACAATGCATGAATCAAACTTGTTAAGTTGTGTTTGTAATACCGTAGGGGTATTATTGTCAGTCCACTGCACCTGTGGTAGTCATTAGTTAGTCTCCTATTATGTTTCGAAGTTAGGTAGTCTTCTAATAGCTACTATTGTAATCTTCTTTTAGTCCTCTGCTACCACAAGTAGTCCTTGTGGTATTGTAATTGGATTTATTTTATCTTAAAGGCAGTATGGGGGAATCGTCTATTGTATGGACTGTCTCTCTTACCTGTGATAGTCTTCTCTCTTGCCCTTCTTCCATTCTGCTTCTTCTTCTGTCTTCTCCTTGATTGCTACTGCTAGTTCTCTGTTTCTGATATTGTCACAAAATTTATGTTGGAGACATTCATGGTACTCCGTTGGCTGGCTTGAACTTTTGTTGCTTAAGAATACTCAATATTGGGCTTCTGGCTCAAGTATCTTAAATAAAGCATAATGGAATACGTCTGGCTTCATGATCCTACTACATTTTCTTTTGGAGTTCTCTCTATCTCCTCCTCATTCCCCCTAAATAAATATGTTTAAACTTAAACATCAATCCGTGTAGTGATTGGAATGCATTAACAGGGACAATGACTGTGATACCCTGTTTGGGAAACCATATTAGCAGATGGTAGCATCCTCTGACTGAAGATGCTCTACTACTTCTAAAAAAAATTAGCCGGAGGGAAGTTTGGAAATTTAGCCCCTCTTGGCGCTTTAGTTTGAGTGAACTTTGGAAGGCAAAGCTCTTTATTAGATGATACTAGGTTTCGGTTGAAGTTTCACATTGCATTCGGGTATATGTAATTTTGTCAACATATATAATTTATTGTTCTTTAATCTCCTCTCTTCTTGCAGTTATGTATGTCATGCTGAAGTTAATGCTATCCTAAATACTAACCATGCAACTGCAGCAGGACAGGTGAACAACTATCCTCCCTCTAGGTTGAATGTGTTGACTTTTGTTGTTTGTTGATATTTGCTTCTCTATGATTTCTGTTGCTAAGAGTTTTTTTTTTTTTTTTTCCTATCTCAAATGCTTTATAAGTTGTGCAGAGGCTCTATGTCACTATGTTCCCCTGTAATGAATGTGCGAAGATAATTATCCAGGTTGGACTGTATTTCCTAAATTGCCTGCTCTTTTCCTTTTCATTCTTCTATATTCTCCTCCAAATTTATTTGAACATTGTTGTCTTAATTTTTAATAGTCTTGCATCTTCATTTTTGGCTATAACTGGAACATGCTAGCAATAATACTTTTGCATTTTAAAACTAAATATTGTGGTTGTGAGCTTTAGTCCTGACCGCAATAGCTCCATGACATGAGAGTCAAAAAACAAAATGATAATATTTGTTTTACCAATTGAATTATGGTCATCCATGCATGTATTATTAAATGCACCATTGCCACAAGTTGGTAGTGGAGACAGAGAAACTGATTAATTAAAAAGATGGGTAAAAATGACAAACTAAGATCCTAGAAAAATGGGTGATGCGGGGATGGAAAGTTACATACTGGTTTCCCAGAGCTGTTGGGTTGGTTCATAGATAAGGGGCCAGAAGGAAGGAATTGCAAGGGAAAAAGAACACCTGAATATCTGGAAATAAACTTGTAAGAATGTAATACCAGTCACGTGCTTCAAAGTTCATGCAGCACATATATCGAAAAGAAAAAAAAAAAAAAAAAAAAGAATCCGGACGTCACACAACCCTTTCCCATGAACATCTCCAATTGCTATTAAGAGACAAATAGAAATCTCAGATTGCCGTAAATGGACAAATATTTGTTTTGGACCCCCCCCCCTTTTTTGATTGGAGCATGATGCCTGACCAAACAAGTTTGTTTCGGTTATGGTCTCTCCAATTCAGATTTCTGTCTCAAAACTGATTGGCAATGCTCTCTTTACTCTGGTTTATATTATTTCAACACCATATTGGTTTGAAAGACATAGCATTATATTTTCCTTTTTGCAGTCCGGTGTCTCAGAAGTGATATATTTTGTGGAGAAGAGGTTAAATGGCTCAGAGACTGCATATACTGCTTCTCACAGGCTGTTATCAATGGCTGGTATTAAAGTAAGCCTTACTAACTTCACCTAGTTTTTATCAAATTTTGTGTCTTGGGTATGTCCAGGGTGATTTTGCACAACTCATGACCCTACCCATCCACCCCCCCCCCCCTTTTTTTTTTTTTTGGGGGGGGGGGGGGGGAGTTTAACTTCCCTTACTTTTGGGATGAACTTCAACACGCTAAATTTAATGGCTTTTGGTTGAGTCGGCCATCTAATCTTCAGGCTCAAGATGATTCCTTTATTCTCATTGCAGGTCAGGAAACATCAGCCTCAGATGACCCAGATTTTAATTAAGTTTGAGGAGCCGTAGAAGTAAATCTTTCTTACTAAAGATCCACCCTTGCATTTTCTCGTCTTCTGTGGGACCATAATATTTGTTTTCTGAATCGACCTTGAATACCCAGATTTTGATTAAGTTTGAGGAGCCGTAGAAGTAAATCTTTCTTACTAAAGATCCACCCTTGCATTTTCTCGTCTTCTGTGGGACCATAATATTTGTTTTCTGAATCGACCTTGAATATTATTTGTTATTAAGTATATCTTGATTCACAAAAAAGTTGTCGCCCTCTTTAAAATTACTCAACTCTACCTACATCTGACATGAAATACTGGCTGTTGTAATTCTTAATGCATGTATGGACCTTATCCTTCAGACTTGGGAGATCTGGTTCAGTGATAGCATATACTTTTTTTATGCTGTCATGTTACATTTCTGTTCCCTGTAAAATGTTCAATTAACATTTTAAGAGCGAAAATTTTCCTAGCAGAGAAAAGCCTTGCTTGTGTATCTGTATATAGAAAGAGAGATTGCTGTTAACACTGTTATGGAGGCATTATTTCTTCAGCCTTTGGGGAGATATCCTAGAATTGGTATTTTAGCCACTCAATCAGCAGAATCTTTCCCGGTCTATTAGCCAGATTTGTTTCTTCTATCTTGTTATTAGTGTAAAATATAGTTTTATGTACACCACCATAGGGTGAGTCCCTCTATCGTGGGTTATCTTCTTATTTTTGTTATTTCCTAGTGTTTTAGGCTTCTATATTATTTCTATGTTTCTTGATTTCCTAGTTAGAGTAGGATATTGATCTCCTTCTTAGAGTAGGAAACTACCTTTGTAATCAGTCTATCTATAAATAGAATTAATAGAGGGGGAGGCTGCTATCGGTTGTTAGCCTTTCCAGCAGCCTCCCACTCTCCCTCAATCTCATCGTTTCCTTGATTGCTGGTTCCATATTCTGATCGTCACAATAAGCAAATTCACATTTTCTTCTGTGTTCATATATTTTTTCTAACTTTTTTTTGGAGGTTGGGGGGTGGGGGTTCTCATGATACTATTCAATACAGGTTCTTTTCTTTTGTTTTGTACCTTGTGGTTACTATTGACTACTGAGTCCTGTATATAAGGGTGCAAGTTTGGCCCTGTCGGTCCGAACCCGCCCTGAGCCCGAACAGGGCCTGGACTGAGATATTTGCCCCTGAGGGCGGATCAGGGCTGGAAATTTCTGGCCTTGAGTTAGGGTCCGGTCGGGGTAGGGTTGAGGCCTCGAGCTAAGCTTGGCCCGGCCTGGCCTGACCCTGTTTTAAGTTATACTATAAAATATATATTGATATAATATATATACTATAAACTTTAAACGTCACCCACATTTTTATTATATAATATATTATATATGAAGATAGTAAGTGATATAATACATTTTATTATAGTGTTATTTTACGTAAAATTGATAATTTTCTCCCCGGCCCATTCCAGCCCATGCATTTCCTTCCCCTCCCCATGATCAAGGCCAATCCAGGTCAGCCCGGCCCGACCCTGAGGGCGGGTCAGGGTTGGATTTTTCTGGCCCTGAGTCAAGGTCGGGTCGGGCCTGGGCGCAGCTAAGGGGACTTAGGGCTAGGCTAGGGTTCTATAAAGCCCGACCCAACCCGACCTGTTGCAGCCCTAGTCCCATATATACCCTTTATGAGTAACACTTTTCTACACCTAAATGTTAAATGGAAGGCCTCAAGCATTCTACTTCAGAAGGGAACCAAATTGGTAGTAAGGTATTTGTACATTGCATTACGATCCTAATAGAAGACATGAACAGATGGCAATACAAAGTTTAGATGGACATTCTCTGGGACCATCACCTTTCCTGTTCTCACCACTGCAAAAGATTTACACACAGATTAAATTTCTTCCCATTAGAATCAGTCCTTCTGTGCTTTCTTCATTTGGGAGTGAAAGCCTGAAAAAAGATCAGAAGCAGAGTCAATTCAAAGCAATTAACCTGCATGGATGTAAATACAAGTAAATATGAGTTTGATCGATGTACTTACAGCAAAAATGGTGGCATGGCCAGGGTCAGCAAGATGGGCAAAGAGGTTGTCAATGGGTCCAGTTCCTGTGTAGATATGTTGGAACCATGCACCCATTACTGCCAACATGGCCAACCTCCCATTCTTTATCTCCTTCGTCCTCAACTCCTTGAGCTTTTCAGGTGAGCCACTCCCCCAACCAAGAGGGTCAAACCAGAGCCCACCAGGATAGCCAACTTCGGTGCCAGTGAGTTTGTAGCCGAAGATCGGGTCTGTGTTTACGCATCCAGGCTTGATGATGTCTGCCCATCGTCTCCCCTCAGCCCAACCAATGAAGATGAGCTCGATGATGAAGAGGGTAGTAGTGTCTGTGAAATACTGTTGTTCTCCAGCTGTGTACCATGAAGGAGTGTTAAGGATCCCAATCTTTGTAAGGAGTTCGGGGATGAATATGCCTGCAGCACCTAACATTGCCCATCTGCAATGCACAAGCTCAGCTTGCTGATTCCATCTCAGGCTCTCTGGATCAGATCCTGTTAAGACCCACTGTTATGATCAACATTGACATTTTAAAGATGATTTCAATTGAAAGTTCTGAATGACCCTCATGGATCTTCTTTTGGTTCCATTGGGATTGTGAAGTCACAACCAGTGTTAATTCTTCGGAGCTTCGACTATTCTTCTAGTTTTGAGTGTTGATGGGTTCAGATTTCACTTACCAAGACCAAGTGGGTCGAAGCCAAAATCTCCTGGAAGGCTGTTCATGGAATTCAAACTGAACTTGTTACTCTCTCTTCATCTAAGAAAACGGAAAAAGAAGAGAACGAAGAAAGACAAACGCCTAGAGACACAGAAAGAGAATATGTAAAATGGGTCTTTGGAGCTGACCTGCCATCGAGCCATGGAGGAGGGGTGCTGCCTGGGAACCAGAGAGGCCGATCAGCATCGGCGGCTGCAGCAGACACATAAAGTGATCGTGGTCCTGCTGGTGCAGTAAACTTCTTCTGTCTCAGTTTTCTACCACCGAGGAAAGATGCCTTTGTTGCCCCCACCACAGATCCACTCTTCTGAGAACTGATTAAAAAGAGAGAGAGAGAGATTAACAGCAGCAACTGAAAATTCTCGTCTCCAGAAATCTCTCAAATCAACAATGGATTGGTCACAGATTCACAGGAGATCAAAACTTACCTGGAAGAGATAGCCACAGCTGCAATAGCAGAAGAAGGACAAACAGACGCCATTTCCGGGGGTGGAAAAGCTGTCTATGCTTGAGTGACGAGATTGATAGCTATGAAGGAAACCTTTGGTATTGGTTAATGGGGGTGAAAGATGATGGGGAGAGGCTTATCTGGAGGGATAGGAGGATGGGTGTTCTATACTTCTATTGGACGATGCCATGCCACATGGCCTACAGAATCTAGGTTTCAGCTTCTCAGCCTCCAGATTTTTTGCTGACCTGTAGTTGTGATTTTTCAATCCTAACCTGGTTGCTGACAATTCTCTCTGGTCAGTCTGGTTAGTATGTTGTTGCCCAATTAAGCCGGCCTGGCCCATATTATATTCAAATAGTAGTAGTATATCTTTGACATAGATTTAGTTTTCGGTATCGTGTCGGATATCGGCAGTGAGCATACCAATATGGCACCTATATCACTATATGTATCGTCCGATACAGTTAAAAAATAGTTTTTGCACTAGAATCGGCTCAATATGGACTGATACTATCGATCCATTTTTGTGTCGGTATTGGTATTGCCAGCGACCGATCCTGTCATTGGTACAGTTGCAGCTGGGTCGGGCTGTGACCTTTTTTTTTTTTTTATAAAATCCCAGACCAACCTTGTATCTCGATAGCTGAGTCCAGTCCCAGATCGGCCTCAGCCCATCCCATCCCAGCCCAGCCTTGAAAACCTGAGGCTAGGCGGGGCTGACTTTGACTGCCCTTGTTTTTGCCATTGCCTTTCCTTGTCTACACCATAAAAACTAATTGTGTAATGTGTAACAGGTCGTATGTTACAAGTTAAATACACTTAATTCATTCAATTTAATATGTAATCAGTATAAAGAAATCTAAAGATACTTAATCCGTGGCTCTCATCCTAGAATACATTATATTTATGTATATTATTATACACACTATATATTTCATATTTGAAATATAACAGTGATCACAGACCAGCTTGATCTCAGGCCTGAAAATCTCAATCCTAGCTCAGCCCACAAGCTGATAGCCTGGCCCATGCCCTGATTTTCCGGCTAGGCTCCAGCTCAGCGGGCCAAACTTGCACCACTAGTTCTCACCTAATTGACAAGTGAGAACCTCACCTAAACGGCCTAAACCCAAGGAGGACCAATTAGGGAGAAGAGGGGAAAGGAATAGGATGAGATTATTCAAAGTACACTAAGGCAGTGTTTGGTATGCATTCTTGGAATACATTCTAGGTCGATTTTGCATTCTTCGGCAATAAAACCAACTATTTTTTATCATCCGAGAATGCGAAACCAACTTGGAATGCATACCAAACACTGCCTAAGATTGTAACCTTACTTTTTTACCCTTCTTAGTATAACATGTTTTTTTTATCAACAATTGTAAATCCTGTTAATTCACATATAAACTACATTAAATGCTGCATTAAATAACTTTCAACTTGGATTGAACTGTGGCTTCTTTCTTACCCACTACAAGATTTAGTTCCCATCAGCTACTGTTTAATCTGAGTCTCTAGATTTGGTGCTACTATAAGATGTTCTTCACCTTCTTAACCCTTTGATCTCGTGGGCTGAACTACACTAACTGACTCCATAGTCCACAGGTCAGGTGGAGAGTGCTTCAACTAGGGGTGCAACTGGTAGGATGGGCTTTGGAAAACTCAGGCCCAGCCCTCCCCTTCTTCAATTATCTTATAGAAGTTTGAGAAGTAAAAGGGGAAATTTTAATAGGCAAAAGTTTTCCTCCACCGTCGAGGAGGAAACAACCACTTATCTAGGGTCATTAAAAACTCTGGCCCAGCCTTCCCCTTCTTCAATTATATTATAGATGTTTGAGAAGTAAAAAAGGTGAATTTTAATAGTCATTAAGGTTGGGCCAAGCTGAGATGGGCTCAACAAACATGGCCCAATAGCCCATATACAAAGTTAAAATATAGAATGCCATATTGCTCTCTTAAAACCCCTTTTTTTTGTTTCCCTTTCTTATTTCACTTTTTATAAATCAAGTTGTTTCTTCTATGACACTAATTGATTAATTAACAAAAAAAATTGGATGATTAACTGCACAATACATGCTTGTAAACAACTCTAATTACCTTTACAAGACAACGATAGGCCACATGACCCATGTTTATATGATTTTATATATGGATTGGATCAAAATCATCAAACTAACCATGTTTAGGATGAGACGATCCCTCTCAAATGCAAATTAACAAATGAAAAGCAGCGTATAAATACTAATTCATGGTGGATTGAAATTAGTTTTTTCTTTCTAAGGATGTGATTAAGGTGTTTGTGATTGAGTAACGGTGATAATTCTCCATGTCTACATCTTGTTTAGCGTAAAGTAATAGTAATTAGTGGACGTTATTAGCGCATTAGTAAGTTGTTTTTTTCTATGTTTGGTGAATCTAAGTAACTTGTCTAAGAATCTAATTATGTAATTAGACTTAAAAATCTTATGGTCGCATGAGTAGCCTACAATTTTAATTTTTGGAAAAAGTGTTTACACTTTGCATCAATAAGGTAATCCTTACAAAGGCAAATTGATTTGGATTACTTATAAACTATAGTCAGATTCCTTATAATTTTTTTCCCTCCTTTTTTCGTGCAAGCATGTGCAAGCTATTAGTATTTGTTATTATGTCTTAAACAGAATAATTACATTAACAATGAGACAACAGTTGTTAGTAGCATGACATGTTCTTTCTCTCCTTCCTTCAAAAAAGAAGAAGAAGAAGATGATGATGTAGGGTGACTTAGGGGGTCAATTACTTCCAGCCCGACGATCGGTTCGCTCGAAATCGGCCAGTTCAGTCCAAATCGAACCCTTATCGGTTTGGTTCCACTACTCTTCAAAAAGGCCTTAGAGTGTCGATCTTCGCTTGGGCCGATTCTGAACTTATAGTAGCCCGGTAATGGCCCAATAAAAGCCCATTAAGTCAACCTGATAAAAAAAATCTGACTTTTGACTTAACAATTTAGTTTCGATCTGACCTATTATTAGTCTGAACTTGGTTCACCCGATCGAAACTAAATCGAACCGATCAATTGACACTTTTCATTCTCTCTCTTAAAAAAATAAAAATAAAAAAACGAAGAAGAAAAAAATGTGGGGTGAAATTGATCATCAATCTCTACCATTCCATCCTAAAAGTCCTTTTCATCTTTCCTCAGTTGCCAAGTCAACAAGAAAAGCTACAACCTTTGGCATCATTGACTTGTATGAAATAAAAGGCATAAAGAAAAAAAGAAAAGGTGGGAGGTGGAGGAGAGAGGAAGACAAAGTAACAATCTTATAAGCCATCTCTTTCTCTAGCTCATCACTTGAATCCTAAACTAGGGTTAGCAATAACCGGCCAAAACGTAAGGAGGTCGGCTTGAAATTATCTAATGATGCAAACCTTTGCTTGTTATGATGCCTAATCTGACTCTTCCAACACTACCATAAAAGAAGGAGGAATGTGGGATTGGTATTTTTGTCTCCCAAAGGCCACAATTTCATCATCATATCGTTTTCATTCGACGGCGACAACCGGGCAAAGTTATTATAAGCAAGCTTTGTTATTGGACTAACATGCTATTCTTCTATGTTGACTACTACTACTACTATTACTACTATCACCACTTCTATTACTATTATTAGGGTTTAACCTTGTAAGTTAAACAGCTCATCTATGGATACTACTATTATTAACCCTTTTCTCTATTGCGAGTAAAGATATTCTCATTTTACCGTGTACAGAGGCATCTTGTTGAACTACATATATTCTTATGATGTGGTTGTTTGATTGCTCTTTCTTCTGCTATGTTTTATTTTCTACATTGAATATTGATTTTAATTTCTATTGTTATTAGGTTCATAGAAGGAAAAATTGATAGCGTACGATGGTCGCCAACGAGTGTGTGAATCTTAAAAATCTAATGCGTGAATATTGAAAACACTTTATTCTTCTAATCCACACAATGGAATGTAGTTTTAGTTATGTTAACCTTTAAACTATTCATTGACATTTTTTTTTTTCTCTTTTTTTAAGGGGTGGGGAGGAAAAAAAAAAAAGTAGGAGCAGACATGAATGGTGATTGTTATGGTCCTACAAAGAAAGATTGGATCATGTCTACAAGTTTTATTGTTTATTAATTCCTAAAACTTAAGAGAATATTTATTTACAATCATGGTTATTGCTTTAATTTTATTTTATTACTAGACTATCTATATATGTTTTTCTAATGCATTTTCTTTAGTCAATACATCAATATCCCCAAAGTATAGAAAAATATTAAGCATGTACAACATTGATCCTCAGTTTTATTTCATGTAAGCTCCTCCTTTGTTTATGACCATATAATTAATCAGAAATTAATTAATCATTATTTTTAACATAGTAGTGCTTGGGATCGGTCCGGCTAATTCGGATCGTTAGAAATCGGATGACGAAATTTGTCCTAACCCTAGTTTTTGGAAGAGAGTCGACCAAAAAATTTGGGTGATCCAAGCCCGATTCTTGAATCCATGCCAAGCGCTGAATAAATCAACCACCAATCCACTTCCAAATCCATTGATGCATATACATACCATGGGGATCAGTATCAGTCTTGATCGATACAGATCGCCCGTATAAGATGGTTTTGCCCTTATTTTTCTTTTAAAAAAATATTTGTTGGATGATTTTCCCTAACTATGAACCAATACGCCGATATGATATCAATTAAGTATCGATATTGGCCTTCATACGACCGATCTGATCCCAATATTTGAAACCATGATACACAAAGCGCTAAGATGCATATATATGTTAATAGAGGCTTAATCCATGCAACTAATACTATGTGTGACCCACTAATCAAGATTAAAAATTTGGAAACCCTAAAGGAGATTTGTTTCCTCATGATCTTCTCTACCAAACAAACCAACCAACCAACCCCTCTCCAAGTATAAACACAGAGAGGGGCCACCTTCATTCCCTTTAGTTGAGGCAATGAAGGAGTGGATTTGTATTCCACCAGCTCCACATCTTTAAATCTTATCCAAAAACTGCATGTACATCGATCACATCTTTCTTTATCAGATACAGGAATGGGTTTTCGCTTGTTAATTGTGTTTATGTCCCACAGAAAAGAATTTTTCATAGTTTAAACTTCTTCTTCCTCTTAAGTCTTTACTTGCGAATCAAAACTTCCCTCCAACTTGCTCCATGCCGACGACAAACACACTACAAGCAGAAAAGAAAGAAAATAACATATAGGGATGTAAATGGAGAGTCGAAAATCTATATCTGATCCGTGTTTGAATCTGTTTAGGGGTTTCTGTAATCGGAATTTTGGTTTTCGAAAAAATATCCAAATCTATTCTGAAATGGGAATTTTGCTTTACTCTTATTGCAAACATTTTTATAAGGATATTTTGGTAATATGCTTAATTCTATGTCGAAAATTGAAAATCGAAAATCTGTAATCGGAGTCTGAAATCTGTAATCGATATAAGTTAGATTTGTTTTACTAATCGAATAGTTTATTGGATCAGATAATATCCAGATATCCAATAAACTTCCAAATTCGAATATGATATTAGTTTTTAAAATTTCATCCCATATCGAATCAGATACGGATAAATCATTTGGTAAATGGATTCGAATTCAGATAATAGTAAATCCGAACTGTATCTGATCTTTTTACATCCCTACTAACATATGATTGCCACCCATCGCCTTGATACCAATATCGATATGATATGGATCGGATCGTATCAACCCGTATGGGGTTTGTATCAGACAAAAATTCAAAAATAAATAACTTTCTTTGCCGATACTGTTGATCCATATAAGTATCATATCGATATCGAGTACTCCCAGGAAGTACCGATTTATATTGGCCAATACCATCGATATGACACTGATACCTTGATCCATGATCCTTACCCCCTAATGCGGTCTAGTCATTGAGGGCCGCACGATGTCAGTTTCAGGTCCAACCAAAGACCAAACCCATATATGGTATATTATTATATAGGGATAGATAGATTGGAGTTAGGAGTCATGAGGACGTGGCAGCACATCAATGGTACATATTGTGAATGGCTTAATGCGCACCCAGATTCTGTTTTCTCCATGTTAAAACAAGGAAAAAAATATCAGAGGGTATTTTTGTCCATGGGGCTTGAAATGTGGATTTGGTCAAAACATCACTTTATGTTCTTTCCTTTTGCTTCCATTTATACGGTCTATACATGGAGTCGGATGGATTCGGATCAGCTCTCCGCACGTGATGGCTTTATGTGCGGTTTTGTGACAATATGTATCGTTTTTCTTTCATAAATACCCTTCCATACTATGAATAAGAGTATTCAAAGAGGGTATTTGCGTAAGAAAAAGGGTACTTGTTGTCATGAAACTATATGTGAAGAATCATTACTCTCCACGTATAGGGAGTTGGTCTTGACTCCTTCCCAAGCAGAGCTGGCTGTCCTTGCACCGTTGTGTTATTAATTGTGTTCTTTTATTTTAATGCAATTATTACTTGACCATGTTTTCTTTAATATATATGGTGAAATAAACGATGATTATCATTGAGCTTGGATGGATTAAGAAATATTTTAGACCTTCAACATATAGGGTGAGTAATATAACCTTATATTTATTTTTATTTATTTATTTATTTATTTTATATGCAAAAAAACCCCAAAGGTACAATTCATTGAGCCATAGAAGGCAAAGAGTCAGTCACAATGCTTAGGAGTAATATGACCTTACATTTATGGTTCATCATATCTAGCACATTTTTCATTTTATTTTTTGGTCATCCAAATTTTATCGAGAGATATATTGTTGGTAAAAAAAATGCTACATAGATGTGTGTGGTGCACTGCCCTTACATCTAGACACAAGGGTGAGTGAACTGACCATTGCACCCCCGTAAATTTCTACCACTTTTCCATGGTGTCTGTGAGAGTATTTAGATGGGGCAATATTTATGTAAGAAAAAGGATACAAGTCGTCATGAAACCATTTGTGAGGAATGGTTACTCTTTAGGTTAAGAGAGACCGTCTATCAGGACAAAAGGGTAATTTGAGGAGAGATAGAACTTTACATTTATGGGAAAATAGAAACAGAAAAAACAAAATTTTAAAATAAAAAATTTGACTACTTGACTAGAGAACAGTTCACCCACCATCCTAAGGTTTACAAATCTCTCTTCAAAATTTGTGTGTGTTCTAAAATACCTTCCCAATGTTCTCTCCTGCCTCCCGCCTCCCGCCTCCCGCCTCGTAATAAAAGGAAACTCTGTCCAAGAAACATCGAGTAAACATAGGATGATTACCGGAGTGAGTAAACATGTTAAGGTTCTTTACTTTCCAGAATGCCGGTTTGACGTGATTGGATGTAGAGAGAACAGTGGGAGCATTGATATCGGTTCTGTGATCCCAGTGGAGAATTATTACCCAAACCAGGCGCCAGGTAGGTTAAGATGATTAGATGGGGTTAACCCATTACTGTAGGTGGTGGAGCTTCTTCACTTACCATACACGTAAAGGTAAAAGAGAATCTTGTCCCGAGCATGGGAGGCAGAGTCCTCTGCTTCTTACAGTCTTTGCCTTTACTGTCCACGCCGTGAACTCAGACCAGAAATGATGATGGAACTCTGTCCAAAGAACAGCCGTGTCCCTCGCTCCCATTGTACTACACCACAGCCAATCCCTTAAAAGTGAGAACTAAGTGTGGGGGCATTTCTGTCTTCTGCAAACACTCCCAGACCCAGACAACATCACATAAGAGCGGAAGAAGGGAAAGAAGTGTGGGGGAGTGATTCATTGGGTCCCAATGAATGATATGATGGTACATCATAAGAGTGGTCAAACGCTCAAAGTTCTGAAGATATTCCATGAGTCTCACAAAGAATTTGGATTTTCTATTGTGGAGCTGATCGGTAGGATTGTGCTATTAAGACACGATGAGACATATAATTAATGATCATCTTATTCTTACCTAAGCATCTTATCTGAGTGGGAGTAAGATGGTCATTACATGTCTCATCATATTTCAATAGTTCAACAATAAAGGATCCAGATCGCCCAGCAAAACCTGAGGTTCCAGATGAACGACGGTCCAAACAATCTGACCTATTTTATAAGGAAACTAGACCGGTTTAGGGGACAATTTCCACCGTACCAAACCCGGATTCCTGGTTTTTAAACCCTAAGAACAAGCAAAACTCTTTTTATTGATGAGGGAAAGAAAAGGACAAGTACGTCATGTCAGTTGGCTTCGCAGTGGATTGGGAATTGGGGTCATTTTTTGAGTGTTAGAGCAGCTCTATATCAGTTCGCTGCGCAGTAATGGCCGGCAGTGGTCGGGCTGGATATGGCCAACGTAACCTGCCAACGTCAGGTTTGACCGAATCTGATGACCATACGGGGTCCTGTTCCGTACGATTCGAACGACCTTTTCCCTTCAAAATTTTAAAAGTACGAAAGAGTGAATGAGGAGGAGAGGATGGTTTGCTTGCTTGTTGGTTACTCAGATTTTATGTGTGCGTGACTCTATTGGCTTCGCCCACACTCATCCTTAGGAGCTTCACGTGCAGCGTGTGCCCACTGCCCAACCGCTTGCCTTAGCCTTAGCTCTGTTTGGGAAAATCGAGGCTCCAAACAATGTCAAATACGTTAAGCAACATCCTTCCTTCCTCCTCGTCTCTTCCTTATCATCTCTCCTTTCCCCACTCCGCAAGCTCTTCCTATCCGCCTTTCACAAATCCCCATTAATGCTATCCTAAGTATGTCTTCTACATTTTTTAAGAGAACAAAGAATGAAGAATGAAGAATGACCCATTCTTACGTTACCCTCCCTCCCCTCCCAAGTGTATCCATTTAATTTTCTTTAATCATTTGTAGAATGCCTAAAATGCCCTTAAACAAACACAGAATCAAAATCCGGATTAGATCATAATCAGATTGGATCACTTGAAACTTTCAAATCTTGCTCCCACTAATTCTCAATTCATATTAGAATCAACTGAGATCAATCTCTGGAGTTAAGGCATATTTTGGTCGATTCTAACTGATTCTTAAATCAAAACCAATCCGAATCCCAATTCCGTTCTTTTAAACATTGATTCCAAGTTCCAATTATTTGTATCATTGAGATCTTCAAATTGGTTGTAAATTAATAAAGTGAGAGATTAGTCTCATGGGCGTGGCTAACTAGCCGCCTAGGCTGCGTTCTTGGCTTCTTGCTGTTGCGTGGTTCGGATTCCATACCATCCCATAGGGGGGAGACAAAGGTGAACTAACCGTGCCGACAAAACTGTTGACTGTTGACTCTTCCTTACTTCCCATCCAATCCCGATGTGGCAATTCGTAATTCGTTTTTGCTTTTTCCATTTTTCCTTTTCCCTTTTCTTTTTTGTTTTCGCCAATTTTGTTTTGCGTGGCATGGCGGGAGACTTGAGCCAACTAGCTGACAAGACGCCGTCATGTCGCCACGTGTCGCACATGGAGTAGAGCCGTGTAACACCATTCGTTTTACTGTGAGCGAGGGGGGAACAGATCACATGTCTGTATACTTCCCAGCATAAATGGGTCCCATCCTATCTCTTTCTCCTCTCCATCCTTTCATTCTCAATCTTGGATCTTCTGCCAGACAGGCAGGCCTTTCTTATAGCATTGCGTATCATATCATCTTTTCTCCTGAAAATCTAAGTAGAATTGAAAAGCTTAAGACAAACGATCTTACAGGGGACGAACTAAGAATTTTCTCCATTCTTGAAATCGCATCAAATATCACGTCTAAATCTGACTTTGATATCATTTGTTAGAATGAATTTAGATAAAATTTACATACAATCCCGTCAAAAGTATCTAATCTTCCTTTCTTATGACTGGAAATCTAATCCCGTTTTGTCTTTTTTTATATCAAAACCAACCAATCAGAAATCAAATTGAAACCTGGTGCATTTCTTCTGACCATTTTTCAAAAGCGCATTCTTTCTCTTCAAATCAAAAAATAACTTGAGGAAACGCATTCTTTCTCCTCAAATCAAAAAATAACCTGAGGAATGCATGAAATAGTTACCTAAACCAGTTTTTCATTAAAATTTAACTTTTCTAGAAAATATATGCTATAATATCTAAGTACAACATCGAAAAAGAAAATGCTGAAAAATTCTATTGAATCTCTTTCGTCATCTTCATCACAACCTAAGCTACCCTTCTTCGGTAAACTTAGTAAACAAAATCAAATAGGTGACAGAAAAAGTATTCAAACCATTCACAACACTTATAAATAAAAACAAAAAATAAATCAACTACATGTTTTTTTTTAATTATTTGAGTGTTTTTCATAATAGACTTAACTCTACCAATAATAAATAGGGTATTGAGTAGAGTTGGTTGGTGAAAGAAGATTAATGTCGCAACCCTATTTAGTTGGGATATGATTGGGTTGAATTTGAGTTTCTAGATGGTCCGTTCTGATAGTATACAATAATGGGAACCAAATTTATGAATGGATAGACTTCTAAGTCTCTCCCTACATGTCAAGTTTTAGCTCAAACAAAGCCTAGCAAGTGGCAAAGGTGCATGCATGGTTATGGTGGCTAAGGGTGTCAATCGATTTAATTCTAGTTTTCTGGTTTTGATTAAATTCAAGATACAATATATACAAACTGAAACTGAATATTTTTTCACAACCTCAAACCAGAAGAGAGCATTTTTTCTTACTCAATTTAAATTTGGTTTAAGTGGAATTACTCGATGAAACAAATGAAATTGAGAAAGAAATTGCAGCCTTATGAAGATATATATAGTCTCATAGTGTCAAATCTAGATCCTATTAAGCCGACTACAGTACTATAAAACCTTGTAAAGACATCATTAAATACTTCAAGGGAAAAATAACTATTTCTGAGAGTGTAGCTCTTGTACCCAAACACAAAATGGAGCATAATGACCACCCCAATCCTATGAAACGCATAAATCATGTCCATATTGATGCTTTCACAAACACTCCCATTGGCCCCATGCACTAGTGCAAGGGCCACATTGTTGAATAGAGAATGCGTTATCATACTTTAAATATCAATTATCTTCAAAATACTTCTTAGTTGAACAGTATACATTGAAACATTTAAGGACTCCAAAACAAGTAGAAGTGCATAACTTTATAAAGGAATTAAGGGTAATCGATAGTCAAAGACGGAGGTGGAAGAGACAAAGTAACAATTAAAAACGTAGAATTTTTGTTTTAACGTTTAGGGCTTAGTATTAGCTGGTTTTGGTCCGAAATCTATTGATACAGGTTACACTTCATCTAATTCGATTTTATTCAATTCGATTCAATTCAATTCAATTCAAAATAATGGTTTTTAATCTAAAACTAAAACTTAATTGAACCAAATGAAATTGCAATTTCCAAAACCAAAATCAAACCAAATTTATCCGATGCGAGATTCGGTTCAATTTTAAACAGCAGATTATAATTTCAATTGTAAATTGATACCCTTAGAGATGGTATATTGGTATTTGATTGAATTTGATACTAAGACTTGACAAGTGACTAATTTGACCTATTTATCCACCAATTGTAAGATTTCTAGTCATTGTTCTAATAATGGATCATTCTAATAAACTTGGGAGAACGGGTTGTTTAAATAAAAATAGACCATAATAGATTATGGATATACCCACGACAATCTGGTATATACCATTCTAATTTCTAAGAATATAAAGGAGTGGGTATTAATTGGTATGGGTATTGTGGTAGTTACGCACCGTTGGACATATCTGTTTCCAGTCATTTTCCGGACAAAAATTTCAAAAGATCTTTCAAGATATTGTGTCTTCTTTTCTCCAACGAATCTCGTCTGCCAACCCCACACAATCACTCTCTCTCTCTCCAACATAAATGAGAAAGGAGAATTCTTGGAATCTTTCTCTCTCACTCTCTTAACATGCTTTTACTATGTGCTGTTGTGCCTTTTTTTTTCCTTTTTCTGTTAAGCTCTACTATTCCGTTATTCTCACTCCCCCTACGGAGGAGTCCTTATTCCTTATTGTTGGTGTTGAGGTTGCATGTCCGTCCGTCTTTAGTTAGCCGTCATTATTACTGTTAGATTCGCCTTGCATGTGTCATCTACTCATGTGTCATGTATGTATGTATGTATGAGAGAGAAGAAGAAAAAGAAGAGAAACCTCCGCAACTCTAACAACAACGATGCCACGTGGAAGAATATCATTACATATAAATATTTTGTCGATATGTTTGATGCTTTAGATGTAATCAAGGCTCCTCCTCCGGGTTTAACTCTGCAATTTTTGGAGTATCACTGTAGAAGACTTTAAAAAATAATAATAATAATAAATCTATTCTAAAAAGAGATCTAAAAATTAAAATTAAAGAGGAAGCATACATGAGATTATGAGAGATAGAGCTTGCTCTCGAATTAATTTTCTTGATTTTAATATTGGTATTGGATCTATATTAGACACAATCGGTATCGATACTTAACCAATACAAATCGATTAATATGGTATGATCTGATACAGCTGCGGCTTATACCATGAACTACATCCATGTGATTATCCCTCAATAAAGAAGTGCAATATGGGAGAGGGAGGTGCGGTGGCCATTCGGAACAGGCCGATTGTATAATAGATTCTTGAAATATATCAGTTTCTCATTCTCAATTCTAGGTTTTTAAACCCTTACTGACTGTAACATGGATCGATCGAGATCGAAATCAAGATCAATACTGATACACTATACCAATCTTGATCAGCCTGTATCAGTCTGAATTGGACGATTTTACCCTTAAATTTCAGTGAAAATGAATTTTAGTTATATTTCTATCTTTGTTCCGTACCCTAGGATCAATATACATACTAAATCAGCCAGGAATCGATATCGCTATCTATCAATACTAACACAAATCAGCCAATACGATCAATCCAATACCAATTCTTTGAACCATGATGTCGATAATTAGAACCATGAAAGGGAGTGGGATAATTAAGGTTTCTAGTTGGCGTGGATTCGGGGTTGTAATGCAATAAAGCAGGTTACTTATTGATTGGGTAACTCTTTTTAGCTTTCTTAGTTACTTTGTTTTGTGTCTCTTTTCTCTCTCTCTCTCGTATGTTGTAATTTATCATGATAACAAAGGAAGCAAGCGATCACGTGATGTGGGGGGTTGTTTTTGCATGTAGTACTATTAGCTTTAACGTGAGATGTAATCCAACCCATTTCTTCTTTCTCAAACTCCAAAATAAACTCCATTATGAAACTGAATCACGCAAATGCATGTGGATGGTGGGGTCTCTCCTTAATTTGCACCATCACCACCACCACCACCACCTCCACCTCCTCCTGACCTCCACCACCAACATAAGCTTCCCTACTTAAAACATCTATGGAATCTGATACATTTTTGTACGTTTTATTTCTCCATTCATTCATTCATTCATTCATTTGTCTCTGTTTGATTCACTTTCTAATTTCAATCAGACCATTCGACTAGTTCAAAATTTTTACTTGTTTGTTAAAAACAATCTGAAACTGTTCGATACAATTTCGGTTTGGTATCATTTGGTCTTTATATATTTTGAGAAATATATAGAAATTTTTACTTATAAGATAAAATATCATTATAGATTAAATTTTTTATTATCAAAAATACTCTAACCTCCCATATACATGAATAGGGTAACAAGTTTGTTGTAACCAATCATGATTACATCAAGCAAAATCCTAGTAAGAAAAAAATAATTTGAGTAAAGACTAAAGACATCTAAATAAAAGGATAAAAAGGTGTGGATTCAGATCCTCTACTGCCAAGCTGCCTGGTAGGATCCTACTGCCAATACACAGCAAGGCGAAAAATGACCGTCTTACCCCCACTCAGGCAAGGCGCTCGAACAGGAATAAGACGATCATTTCCTATCTTGCTGTATCTTGGCAATAGGGTCATGCCAGGCACCTCGACAGTAAAGGATCCAAATTGTTAAAAAGAAGACCCAACTATAAAGATTACCCATGTATTTTGGATTTGGATATTCGGATAAAGACATCATCTAAGGTCACCATTATACGTGGCACATGATCTTCTCTCTATCCATAACCTACTATATCCTAAAAAGAGAAAAGGATAACAATCTCTAATCCGTATAATTCACGTGGCAATCTCTTCACCTCTCTGTCTCTCTTAGAGCCCAAGTGCTGCAATATCTTACCCGGATGAGTGTATCATCTATCTTGATAGTACTCCACATGTCATCATTTGAGATGTGTTATTAACATTGGTGTAAAGTTCATTTTTTTTGTTTGGAGTTGGAGAGCTTTAATAGGGGGGATAGGGGATGGGATAAGGCCCGGCCAAGGTGGTTTGAACTCATGACCTCTTACTTACGTAAAGTTTATTTTCTTTTGTTTCTTCATTTTTCTAGACGAGGTGACGCCCAAATGTTCAAATTTCAAAATAGTATCATGGATTTAGGTATTGGTATTGTATCGATTGATACATATTAGTATCGGATATGAGATTAATCACCCAAAAACTGATATATATTGGGATATGAATTGGCGTATATATTGACATGGTATCAATCAGGAATCGATATTACAGCCGAGCCAAACCAATACTTAAAAGGCTATAACCATGTTATAATATCGGTACAAATTGAAGGAATCGATATCGTTTTAAAAATGGTATCGGTTGTCATATCGGTCATGGTAGATACAGATAATGAAAAAGAGATGAAGATGAGGGTGCTGGAAAGGATTTTTATTCAGTCTAAAACGCTATTTGTGACTAAAAGTGAGAAAATTAGGAGCCGTAATAATAATTGAGGAGAGGAACCCACATTCCCACAAAGACTAGAAGATTTTTTGTGCGATGGAAAGGGGAATCAAGTTCTCAAAAAAACATTTGAAACCATTTGAACGTTATAGTTGTTTCAAATAAAAAATGATTGATTGCCCATAACTATTAACTATAAAGCCTTCTTATTCTTCTTTCTTTTTCCCCCCACCGGTCCTCTTAAGTTAAGCAACCAACTACCACATTCAATTTAGGAATCAACTAAAGTTCTACTCCTCTATCTAATCATCATCTACTATCACGTTGACTTGGTCAACCATTTTGAAAATAAGAGCAAAGAATATTTTTAATCTTTTTTGTTTTCTTCATCAGATAACATATATGTCAAGACAACCACAAATAAAACCCCAAGCACCCTTACCTAATTAATACACATAACTTTAGTTAGCTCTTCTTATAACAGTTGTGCTCACTCCTTGGCAAATAGGGTGTTATCGGTCACGTGTATGATGATGTGACCCATTTTCGATTCATGGCTTATTGATCTTTGTAATCCTCACCCATGAACTTTCACGTTTTTCATCATAAAGCTCTTTTTAACCCCCCCCCCCCCAAAAAAAAAAAAACTTTAGTTAGCTCTCCTTTTAACTAAGCATGGGGGTGGCTGTATACACACTTCACACCGTAACGGCTTAGCTATCCGTTCCTTGTCAGGGGGCAGAGGATCTACATCGTAACGGCTTAACGTACAGACTCTCTTTGAAACGATAGACCCCAATGGAAAACAAATTTAAAGCAGTCAGTAGACTCGGTATCGCATGGGAATGGTGACTCCCCATCATACTATAGAAATTGGTATTGGTACCGGTATCGATAGTCACTAATATAAAAGCGAATCACTTGTATTAGTTTGTAGGAGTGTCAAAGGTTGGCCCGTATCGGTAAACATACCAGTTGAGGACTAAGACCTGCTCCAACGATTAACAAATGAGCGTTCCCAATGCATGGTAGTGATTCGATGATCACCCGATCAAGGCCAACCAAATACTGTGAGCAATTGATAATCAATCGTTTATACCCTGATTAAACCATTTAAACTTATTTAACCCGTTTCAAGCATAGTTGGAAAACTGGGTTTTGACTGGGGGGCAAGTCGTCTGAGCCGAGTCAAAATTTCGGAAAACCTAGACAAGAGTCACATAGACTAGGTCATGGTAAAAAATGATGAGACTGGGTTATAAACCATCCGAGTCAAATATGACTCGATATTTTTACCTAAGTCACGACAAACTCAGTGAGTTTTGTAATTTTATAAAAAACCTATAAAGCCAGTTCACTTAGAAAGTGAATTGAGTAAAATAGCAAATTTGTATCCTAAAACAATAAGAAACCCTCAACTCATCGACTCTTTTCTCTTGTTCAATGGTATAAACTCAAAATGCATTGATGTGATTTCGTTGATTTTTTTTCTAGTTTTCCCATATTTTCTGCATTTTTTTTACTTTTTTTACTAATTTATACATATTTATTACATTAAAAAAAAAAAAACATAACTCCCCTTGACTGATAACGCTTGATTGAAATTGATCAAGCTCGATAGGTTGACAACCTTATCGGCCTGTGTCGGTCCAACCATGGTATCAAAGACACTATTTGGAATCAATCAACTATTGTATAAGTTGAAAAAAATAATAAAAATATTAGAAAATTTTATAAAAATACACAATACGTTACCAATACTTTAAACAATGTATTGATTGATATGGTTGCAACAATATTGGTAAGGTATCGGTATCGGTATCAGGTACCATTGACACCGATACCACCAGTATCGTCACCTAAATCCACTTCGGGACAGGAATGTTCGAGGCAAGGTTTCAAATACCGCTACCTTAACAATTGAATTAGTCGGTATCTATTGAATTCCATATTAAAAGGTTGTATTTTAGGATTAAAAAAATTTGTGGGAGGGGGGAGTGTACCGCCTATGCAAGACACAATAGGAGAAAAATGACTGCCCCAACCCCAATGAAAGTCGGAAATCCCACCCCTAGGATGTTTTTGCACGCCCTCTCAATCGTCCATTGAATCAACCGATCAGTAACAATACTATATCGGTGGCCGATACGATACTGAAATTTAAAACCATGATACGGTGTGGCAGGGTTGAGTGCCCGACTTATCCACATTTATTTTTGTGGCGGTTTGCCGCCCAACTTAATTATCATAAAAGGGGTAACCTATAGATTTGGTTTTTATAATCTTCAAAATAATGAGAATCATATCAGAATGTTTTATTTTCTTTTTCTGTTCCATATTTATTTTTTTCTCACTAATAAAATATTAAAATTTTCATTCATTCCCTCAACGGTGTCCTCACAGCTCACACTTGACGTGACCCCTTTTGTTTTAATTAAAATTTTTTTTTCTCATTTACGGAGACGTGACACCAAACCGGCGCTCTAGAATCTCAAAGGTCTTTACACGACTTATCTCTCTCTCTCTCTAGAATCTTAATCCATTTATATAAATTCCACCACCATTTTCAACAACTTTTTTGACTATAATACCCTCACTAAGATTGGTTGAAGGAAATTTGGTTTTTTTGGAGGGGTTAACCAAGATGTTATTGATGATAAAAAAATGTTACAACCGAGGAGTCCGAACTACATAAGTTCTGGATCCAAGGATTGGAAATAGGTCAAACCATCTCACACACATAAGGTAGGACTTTTTGGGTTAAGGAGTTTGCAGTGTTGTTATTCTCTCTAAATATGTGAGAAACAGAGAATTTCTCAAACATAGGCACAAGATAACGGATGTCTTGCACTATAGGAGACACATCGGTTGGGCTTGGCTTAGTGTGGTCTTGACTGGGGTGAAGAAGAGAATTGAATGGCACAAAAACTGCAGTGATTGATCCCGATTTTTGGCCGATTTGACCCAACTAATTTAAAGATTCAAAATTGGATCAGATTGTTTGGTTCCACCCAATTTGGATTATAATCGACAAAAGCCAATCCCGAGTCTAGTTGGTCTAGATAGGATCGATCCTTATACAGAACCTATTTTAATTGGATCAAAATCAATCAGGACCAATTCGTTCCAATTCCAAGTTTTTAAAGCTTGGAATTGAATTACAACAACAATTCAAAATCTTTACCACTAGTTATTTAATTTCTAGATTGAATGATAAAATAAAGAAGGCCACACATTATGATATGAAGTTGATGGTTCACGCATGTGGTGTTGCTCTTTAGTTAAGAAGACAAAAGAAAGGTAGTTGTGCCGTTTGAGCAGCTAAAAATGGTTTCACTAACAAAACCAACTTTTGCAACTGAACAATTACGGTGGCAAACGTCGATTCAGGTTGGTTTTGAACAGATTTCAATTTTAATGCATATACCAACCCAAATCGAAGCCGGACCGATAAGGATTTGTGTTTTAATATATTTTAAAATCCATTTGTTATCACTCCTATTTTAGAATTTGGAAAAATATCTTTGTACACAGCCTGTGCCAGACATAAGACCGTGTGAAATAACCACCCGCCTCCGAATGAAAAAATCTCAATCCAATTGATACCCTATGACTACAACAACAACAACAACAACAACCATAACCTTATCCCAATTAAATGGAGTCAGCTACATGGATCCGAAGAGACCGTGATAGTTAAAAAAAAAAATTAGTCAAAGCAGCATCCGGAAACATCCCCTACAGGGGATTTGCTAAACGGGTCCTTGCCCTCCAAACCACTCTATCTACAGTCATACTAGACTCGAGTCCTACTACATGCATTCCATTTCTTACCACTTCCCCAATAGTCATTTTAGGTCTGCCCCTACTTCTTTTAGCTCATTCAAATTGGATCTGGTCATTTTTCCTTACTAGTGCTTCCATGGGTTTCCGTTGGACATGAACATACCACCTCAAGCGGATCTCACGGAGCTTGTCTTGGATTGGTGCAACTCTCAATTCGGTTATAATACAATCATTCCTTACTCTATCTCGCATGGTCTTGTCACACATCCTCCTCAACATCCTCATCTCCACTACACTCATCTTATCTATGTTACTCTTCTTAATGGTCAAACATTCTGACCCAGAAATCATCGTTGGTCTTATTACAGTCCTGTAGAATTTCTCCTTAAGCTTAATAGGCATGCGTTTGTCACATAAGACTCATGATGCCTCTCTCCACTGCATCCATCCTACTTTAATTCTGTGAGAAACATAATCCTCAATATCACCTTCTTTGTTAAAGGTTTTCTATTTTTGTTCTACTTAACTTAGAACCTCTTGACTCCAAACATGATCTCCATAACTTTAGGTTTACCAAAAAAAAAGATTTCCATAACTTTAGCTTCGCATTGATGCCCTATGACTATGAGTACTTTTTTTTTTTTTCTTGATTTCAGAGATCAGAATTGACCAAGGCCAATCCTGATTCTCCCTAATCCAATTCAGGTCGAGCCTGTTTGCTAAAAACCCTAGATGCTTAGAATATGCCGATTCTAAGGCTGATCCAAAAAGATTATGATCCAAATCCAGATTTTGGGGTTTTAAAACCTTGATCAATCTTAATGACTTGTCTGGTCAATTTCAATTTGTACCATTTTCCAAGAACCCAAATCCAAAACTGCCCGATAAGACATTTGGTCCGTTTCAATGTAATTTTTATGATCAATTTCGATCAATGTAATCGATTCGGGCTTATTTTTGACATCTTAACAGCAATGGATGGTACATGTGGGGGGTATTATTGTCAAGTAACTTAATTTATTTGACTAAATTGTGTTTTGAATTGGTTTTTAGCCCTCACACCACTAAGCAGTACAAAGTACAAAGAAGAGATGCTTCCGTAATTTGCTTTCCCTCTTCGAGTCTCCAACTTTGTCTCCAGAAATCCAAAATTTCGTAAATGAACAGCCCCGTGACTGAGGGAAGCAGTTTTAATTTTGGGTGTTAAAGAAGGGTCTTCCGAAGGGAACAAGACAGTAGGTGGCGTAGGGCCGTAGGCAACATCAGATATGGTTTCTAAAATCATCATAAATTTGAACAAATTGCTCAAGAGCCTTAGAGGTTAGGAAACTTGTGGACCCCACAGCCCACAACTACTTGCATGGAGTCGTACATAGAATTTGTTTGTAACCCCAAGTCCCAACCCAACCCTCATCTGAACTGCAAGTACAGAGCCGTCTAGCGATTACTTTGTACTCCATTCATGCAGTGATTTTTGTCAATTAAATCTATACAAGATTTATATAATATGGAATCCAATGTCTATTGTAAAATTTTTTAGAGTTCTAGTTCTAGATAAGGTTTGAGTAGTCAGATTCGGATTTAAATCAAGGTATCGGTAATGGTATCGGTTTCAGTTGATATTGATATTGATATAGATACAGATCGATTATATCAATTTGAATCAGATAATTTTTATTTCGATTTTGAATAAAAACCATTTTTGAACCATTTTGCCTTTAAAACATGCTGTCTCATTGACCTGTATGTGTCAAAACATGGTATTATTGGTATCGACACGGATAAGCCGATACAGCCAAACTAATATAGTGTTTTGAGACTGTGGTCAATATCCGTCTTCACCACCAAATCAAGGTAGAAGTGGCTTTAAAAAAAAAAATAGAACTGACCATGAAGCCCTATAAATGTTTCGGATAAACTGGATTTGGGATTGGCCTAAGTTAATTTTGATCCAAATCAATCGATTCGATCAATCCGATCTTGATCCCATTAACCCTAATTCTAGATACGTTAAATACAAATGTAAATAGGGGGTGGATCCCACCTTGTTTCCTTTTCCTTATTAACATATGAGAGAGGGATTGTTACCAGGTTGTATGGCTCCTGCATCAGCATGGGGGCCAATGAGAGTTCATGCGGGGGGAATCCAACAGGGATGGGGTGGACATTCCTCACTTCTATAGGGACTGAATGATGCAGCTATTCACAACCAGATCCTGTTGATGGATCCTTTACCATCAATGAACAAGGCATATTCCCTATTGCTTCAAGAAGAACGCTAGCAGTCTCTACATGATGTTCATTCTATCCTTCCAGATCAGGCAGCCATGACCGTCACTTCTCCACCTCTTGTTCGATCATCACGTTCCAAATCTTCTTTGTCTAAGCCCTCTTATCATTGCACCTTTTATAACAAGGATGGACATTCTGACTCCCGATGCTTCAAGAAGAATGGTTTCCCTGATTGGTGGCACACCTGTTCGAGTTCTAGGCGCAACTTAGATTCATCTATGGGTTCCCGCATCTCTGGTTCTAGGCCACTTTTCGTTGCTGCCACTTTGGCGCCTATGATTCATCTATCCCTTCTCTCACCGCCGATCATATCCAACATCTTTTCATGCTTCTCTCGCCTAGCAATCATCCATTGGTAAACTTGGCAAGTATTTCTTTCTGCTTCGCATCCGTCTACACTTGGATTTTGGATTCATATGCTATCGACCACATTGCTTTTGATCCGTCCCTATTTTCATCCATTCATCATATTACTGCTTCTAATCCCATCATTCTACCGGATGATTCTCATATTTCTGTCACACATATGGAGGTAGTTTCTCTCTTTTTCTAGGCCTGATTTTACACCATGTGTTTTGGGCTTTTACTTTTCGCTTTAATCTTCTATAGCCGAAATCCGTTTTCGTATCCATGTCCGTATTTGTTTAGCATTATTCGAATCCATCAGAAAGCTAAACGGATGCGAATACAGATAGACTATAGCTATCCGAAAAGCTATACTTACATGTAAACGGATAAAATATTTGTATTCGTATCCTTTTAGCACTATCCAAATCCGTCCAAAAACTAATCGGATGCGGATGCGGATATAGCATTATCCGAGCTGAATCCGATCTATTTACATCCTTAAAATTAACTACCACTTCTAATTGCTCTGATACCATCTTAAGATTGTATTTGGAAATGCAATCGCACATTGATTTCATTGTATGTAGAAGGTAATATATACAGCTTTGTATATTTGTCTTTTTTTGGTAAAGATCTTTGTATATTTGTCCAATCTTACCTATAAGGTATATACAGTCAAGAAGATAAGAATACAGCTGTGCATGAATGGTCATGCTAAGACTGATCCCTAAACATTATGCCTCGGATACCGATATCCACTACTAATAGAATACTGATACGGATCGGGAGTACCTGCTGAAAAAGCAGATCTGTATTGTATTGTATCAATATCGGCCGAGACCGATATGGTCACTGCTATCAAACCTATAACCTTGGTTAGGAATCAGGTATGCGCATCGATCACGGCCGATATCCACATGAATCGACCGAAATCCGATATGGATTCCTACAATAGTGCCGTTACCTTAACCTGGAAGAGAGAGAGAGAAAAAAAAGTAACCGAAGTTTGTTGCCCTTTCTTACAATAAAATTAACTGCTTTGAAACAACCCAGATATAAAGTAGGAGAGAAAAAACTTAGTTTACCTGCAACCTCCTATAAGTTAGAGAAGGAGAGATTAGGGAAGAAGAAATCCTCTCCTCTCTCACACTGTGTGTGTGTGTAAAAGAAGAAAGGCAAGGAGCGAATCAAAGGGTTTCCGAAATGCCTCTTTAGCAGAGAAAACGAGAGAGAGTGTCTGTGTGTGTTTGTGTGGGGGTGAGAACTGAGAAGGCTAAAAGCAGGAGTGGGTGAGTGCACGCGTGCGTGAGTGCGTGCCGAGGGCGAAGAATTTGGATTTCCAATTTTCAATTAGAGAAAGACAACCAACAACGCTTCGCCGGCCGGATCTGGTCAATGGCCGTTTGACAGAGTGGCTCTTCCTCGTATATACCACCACTTTACGGCTAACACAGAGTCTTATACGCCTATACGCCTATGTGTATCAGGGGCGTAAAGCGTAAATAAGAAGGCAATCTAAGGGTTATTTCATTTTGTTGTGGCCCGTGACTCCCTCCCTGACCCAGAGTGGGTCTCTATCTCTCTCTTGGAGCCGTTCGAGGCGAGAGACTTTTCCTCTACTTATATTTTTCTTGTGTATAGATCCCCTATATATATATATATATATATATATATATATATATATAGTTCCCAATTGGTTTTGCTTTGCTTTTGATTCTCTGAAACGATAATGAGAGCAACCGTCAGGAAAGGATTCACTTCTCACAGAGATAGAAGTACCCAACCTTGCAAGGAAGGGAGAGCGAAGAGGAAACGATGTTTCTCCGGAGAGGAGGTTACGATTCTTCAGAAGAAGGCCAAGACGACGCTTGATACTCCCAGCAACTCTGATTTTTTCGATGGTTTGCCGGATGATCTTATCGCTTGTATCCTCTGCAAACTTGGTTCCACCGCTGCTTGTCCCTCTGATTTCATCAACGTTCTCTTAACGTACGTCTCGTCCTCCTCCTCTCTATTTTCTGGGTCTTTCTTCCTTCTCCCATGGGGTTGGGGGCTCCCTTCTTTTGATTTAATTTTTGTTCATTTTCTTTGGACGAGAAATGAGTGGGCAGTGAATTGCAGAGCGTTGGTGAAGAGATTCAACTTTATTTTGCAGATCTCTCTATCTAAAAAGCTATCACAAACTTCTATAATGTTGGCAGGGAATGAATAAGTATGAGATTTCCTGAATTATTTGTTGTTGTGGTTGTTTATTTGTAACAGATGCAAGAGACTGAACGGTTTGGCTCTTCATCCTCTAGTGTTATCGAAAGCCTCACCCAAAGCTTTTGCAATAAAGACGGAGAACTGGTCGGAATCCGCTCATCGCTTCTTGAAACAATGCGCTGATGCAGGGAACGTCGAAGCATGTTATACTCTTGGCATGGTTAGTTTGTAATCTTCAATTTCGTAGAAACAAATACCAACAAAAATATATATAACTGCTAACATGATTCTATCTGCGTTTTTTGAAAAATTAAATTCTAAAGAAGAAGAAATAGATTTTTGTGTATTTGGTTGGGGGCTTAGCAGTTAGTATTCTGGGCGCAGATCCGATTTTACTGTCTACAGAGCAGAGGGAGCGGAGCTGCACTAATGGCGAAAGCAGCAATAAACTCTCACGCATCTGCGCTTTACTCGCTCGCAGTGATTCAGTTCAACGGAAGTGGTGGTTCAAAGAACGATAAGGACTTAAGGGCAGGGGTAGCTCTCTGCGCCAGAGCCGCCTTCCTCGGCCATATCGATGCTCTAAGGGAGCTCGGCCACTGCCTCCAGGATGGTTACGGCGTCCGGCAAAACATCTCCGAAGGACGCCGATTCCTCGTCCAGGCAAACGCCCGTGAACTCGCTTCTGTACTCTGCTCCTCCACATCATCTTCCGCCACTTCGCGGCCGTGGCTAACGTGGCAACCTCACCACCATCGGCTCGTGATGGGGGGTGGTAGTCCCACGGGGTGTCCGTTGTTGAGCGATTTCGGATGCAACGTGCCGGCACCGAAGTCGCACCCTGCGAATCGGTTTCTGGCTGAGTGGTTCAGTCTGCGAGGCGATGTGCCTGGGAATGGGCTGAGGCTCTGCTCTCACTCCGGGTGTGGCCGGCCCGAGACGAGGCGACACGAGTTTCGTCGTTGTTCCGTTTGTGGAGCCGTCAACTACTGCTCTCGCGCGTGTCAGGCGCTCGATTGGAAGTTACGCCACAAGGTAGAGTGCGGCCCGATGGAGCAATGGCTCGCTGTTGATGCCGACGGTGACGGTGTCGGCGTCGGAGTCGGAGGGGGAGACGACGACCAAGCCGTTGTTGAGAGTTAAGGGGTAACGGTATTATAGCACAAAGAAATTAGTTTTTATTTTTATTTTTTTATTTATTAGGGTAATTTCGAGAATTTCTCTTTGGTTTTTGTATAGGAGAAGAGAGGAATGGACTTTTTTTTTCTTTTTCTGTATTGTAAAGGATAGATCAATCTCAATTCTCATCGGCTGCAACTGAGGGGAAAAAAAAATTTTAGAGGATTTTTTTTGTCTTTCTTTCTTCGATCTTCCCCATTAACTGGTTTCGTCTGATCAACACTGGCATCTTTCGGTTGTTCTTGAATCATCAATCTTACATTAATATCTCGTGTATGAGAAGCGAGAAGTGGGGCAGTTGGGTCATTAGGTGTAGGGGGGAAGAGAGGAGTGGTGACTTTGATACATTATTAAGAATCAAGATTTGTACTTTTGAACTGTGAAGGGATGGGTATGGTATGGGATGTTCACCAAACATAACAGCTCAGCTGCCACTAGTAATGGGAGTAATGAAGCTTTGGAACTAATTTTGGCTTGGCTTTAGGGTTAAGTCTATCAATATTCACAGTGAAACATAAGAGGCAGAGAGGGTAGGAGTTAGATACTTAAAGTTACTTCCCAAATAAGGTTTTAACTAGAAAATTTAGAAGAGATTGGAAATTGGAATGGATGCTTAAAAAAAAGCATAAACATCATCTTCTGGGTTTGAGTTTCCAGAGCCCCCAATGTCTTCTTTTATTTGAAAATTGGGAGAAAGCTTACATTTGTATCATCATTATCATCATCATCATCATCATCAATGAAATGCTCCAGCGAAAAATAGAAGGAATCCGAGGTGTTGTGTGGGTTGTGTAATCTGTTCGTTGCTCTTTGAGCTTTTTGTCAGTCAAAAGAGATGGTGGAGAGAGAGAAGGATTGAGTCAATGAAAAGCGGGGGAAAGCAAAATAAAAGCAGGTAAAATGCAAGTGGGAGGGAGTGTGCAACGTTTTATGCTCTGTCGCGCACCAGAAGCAGAAAAAAAAAAAGGCAGAAAAGGAATCCAGTGAGAAACACATTTCTTCCCCTGAACAACACATAAAGAATAATGCACCAGAGAAAGAGAGAAGGGGTAAGCAACTGAAATCCCTTCTCCCTAATAACTAAGCATTTGATTAGCTTATCCCAAAAAAGAGGGGGGCAAGGGAGCCACTGAAACATTGGATGAGGGGGCACAAGTATCATATACATAAAAGGACAGTTTTTCCTCCACCCATGGACGACGGTTCACCCACCATCCAAGGGTTTTTATATATGTTCTAAAATACCCTCCCGATACCCACTCCCACCCTCGATCACCGTAAGTGGAGGGAAACTCGATCCTACATAAAAAAAAACTAATACAAGAGGAATAACTTCAATAAAAGTGAAAACACAAACGCACAAAGAGAATGAATTAATACTTGTCTAAATGGTAATGATCATGAAGTAGCATCAAATTTTGAGATTGGGACCCCCAGGTACCAAACATAATGGTATATCTCAAGACATCACCTTGTACTCATCATACTCCTCAGTGTAGCAATTAGGAATGTTTGCAACTGTATATATGCATTGCCACTTGCATTGGGTTAATGAGTTTAGGTGGATCCATCTACAATCGGAATATTACAGATAAAGCATGCCTTGGAATAGTTCCCAGGGGAGAAATGTCCACTGCCCATTTCTGCTGCAGCTTCAGTTTGAAGGCCTGTAAATCTTTCCATAAAAATCTATATTAGATGCAAAATCATCGTTGTTGTCATTTACAGTCAACCACCAATTCCATATAGTTCAATCCTACCACCAAAAGTACATAATTAAAGAAAGAATGGTAGGTATAAAGTGGAAAATGAACATATGCTAAGATGCCAAAACAAAACACATTAGAAGCATATTTGGACAGCATTACTTTTCTGCACTAATATCAGTGAGTGGACAAAAATATTTTCAAATTTGTCACACTATTACAGCAGCTAGTTAAGTTGGGCTAGGCTCAACAGGAACTAGGTCAGGTTAGGCTCATCTCAGTCCACACACTATTTTAACCCTGCCCAAGACATAGGGAGGAGTGGAATCAACAATTGTGGCCAGGAGTGGGTGTTTAAGCAAAAGCCTAATAAACTACAAAGTTCCTTCTACTTTGCTCTCTCACTAAAACATCATTTTAAGCTCTCTTCCATATTGCCAAATGAGAGTAGTAGCTCCCCTATGCCTAGAGAACAGATGCTTGTGGCAAAAATAGATATGCAGATCCATGTGGGGAGTGCTTGTTTGATCAAACTAAAAGTTAGATCAGCAGCACACTCTTTGGGTTGGCGTTGTATCGAATTTTGGGCCCTATGTACCATTTGTTCCACCATGTTCGGACTTTTTCCCTTCGTATTTTCAACAGTTGAACTGTAGTGTCAAGTTGAATTGTCAACCAATTTTCAAACTGCAATATTTCCCCTTGTGGGAGAATGGGATTGAGCCAAACCTTTCCAAACTGAAAGGCCACGATGTGTACATGTCCACAAAATTTGTATGATAATAGAACTGCCCCACATAGCTCATAATTGAGAAGTTGAGAGATGCCTCTCTATAACTGCCACTGCAGCAAACAGTTACCTTTGCTATAACTATCATTCGTATAAAACAGTCTCACTGAATAAGTCTAGAATTAATTAATGATTCCATAATCCTAGTATATTTAGTTATATTCTACTTTCTGTAATTATAATTTATTAATGAAACTAATAATTAATAAAACTAATTATATTATAATGAACTAACATTAACCATGAAACTTCCGGTGCTTGTTTGCACTATACAGCTAAACAGGTGAAGGTAAGTTTTTCTCTAATTCTCTGTACGTAATCAAACAAAGATGGAAATTAATAGAGATCTGTAAGGTACCAAATTGCACATTAATGGTTTATTTTCCTCCTTTTTTATTTGAACATGCTATATATATATATATAGTAAAAGGTTAGGAAGAGAAGCATATGAAGGTCGTGCTTGGCACTTTGATAGTCTGGCGCTGCACATGCAGCCCGGCTGCCCGAATACACAGGATCTTTTTTCGCAAGCAGCCTCGTCGATCAGTTATTGTTTATACATTCTAGTATTATTATCTGTGGAGATCAATTAAGACAACAACATGATAACTGCAGGTCATAGGCACACCATCCATATATACCTAAACCAATGGGTGTGTATATTCTGCTTCATGCATGCATGCATGTGTACATAATAATATCACATATACTTTAAGCCTAGCAAAAATATAAAACTACTAGTAAGGGCGTTCTCCATTGCAATCCCCAGGAGGGTTATAGTTACAGATGGCCAAGTAACCACCATAGCTGGAGCATTTGACGGCGCCGCAGCCGAGTTGTGTGGAGTTCTTCCACACAACCTGCCTGTAGCACCCGCATTCTCTGCCTTTGGCGCAGGTGTTGGTGGCATAGTCGTAGTAGATCTTGGCTTCTACCCATGCCTTCACGGCACCTGTGGCACTCTCTATCTCAGGATCATCGCCTGAGTTCCAGTACAAGTTCTGCCCACATGGTCTCTGTATGTGTACGAGTTGGCAATTTGGCCCAGAATTCTTGTCGGCAAATCTCTGTGCTCGTTTTGCCTCAGTCTCATTCCAAGTCTAAGGGCTTAACCCCAATGACTTACGTACTGCATTGTGCCCATCCAACATTTCCTTGGCGAACTTTGTCTGATTGTTTGTCTGCTTGAGTACTACAGAAGAAGAAGGAACAACACGGCCTTCCACCAGCACCAACATCAGGCAGCTAATAATAGCTAGCAGCAATAGTTGAGGTAACGAAAGGGTCGAGGGAGCCATCTTCTTCTTCTTCTTCTTCTTTTGTCTTTCTTTCACAATTACCTTCCTTCCTTCTGATGAGTCTTCTTTGTCCCTTCCACCCACCTTATTATATAGTAGTTACTGACAGCTGCTTTGAAACAAGAAGTTTCTTAAAGAATTGAGGTTGCAGCGAGGAAGTTCCAACCAGTTGTTACCACTAAAAGTTTAGATTGCTATTTTAAGATCAAAGTTGTTCCATCTGTGACTTTAATTAACTGTTATGGTTTTCTTTGTTCATTAAACATAAAACTTTAATGTAGCTAACCTGAAGATAACCTGAAGATCTTTGTTAATTTTAGGAAGACTGAAGATAACCTGTGTCTAACTATATAGCTAGAAATTTGGCTAAAAATGCCTACCACAAACAATAATATGTACCTTCCCAACCTGTTTAATGTTATATATTTGCTGTTTTTTTCATAAAACAAAAAAAAACTTTATTCATTAAGGGTGGGGTGGTTGTCATAACTCTATTAAAACACAAGGAAAAGTTTTTTTGCGGTCACCAAAAAAATAATATTTAAACCATAAAACACTAACCAATAATCTCGAACAGGAAAATTTCAATACAAAATGGACAAAGCATTTACAGATTGGTGACCAAACAAAAAATGTCAAATAAGCAGTCAACGTTTCCCAATGCTTAAAATATCACAATCTACCGTAGGAAAAAAGCGCTGGCACCAATCTGTTAATTCCATTCGCAAGCAGCAGCAGCAGCAACACCATTCATATTCACATAATACCTAACCTCCAGCTACAATGTAGCTTTTACTGATCAAGTTTCACAAGCCTCCTATTAATAATCTTTTCCTGCCAAATCTTCATTAATTTTATCAACTTTCCCGACCATTTTCTGGCTTTGATTTAACATGAACATTAAGCATATATGCGACTGCTCCTCATCATAACTTCAAGACTGCAAAAATGATATTTACATAAAATCCCAAAACAAGAGGAAGAAAATGATATGGAATGACGAGAAGAAGAATAGCTATCAATACCCCTACTTCAAGTACCTTGGAGAAGTTGTGACATCATGAGTAGCAGAGAACTGACGAGAACGGCAGTGTCATGTATTTTTTTTTTTAAGTAATGAAATGGCTTTATATCCTAGATATTATTTGAATTATGAATAATGTCAATACATAGAAAAAACTCAAGTAAAAATGTTATAATCTAGACAATAATAAAGACTAAATGAACAATCATTTAATGTACATAATGCAATACAAACAAAATAAATAACATATCAAACACATAGTGATTGCATAAGGCAAAAATAAAGAAAAAGAAAAATAAGTACAGGGAGACTTGAGAGTACTTTGGCATGAAATAGTCTTGTCAAAATTTTGACCTGAATTACAAAATCCAAGATATTCAAAATATTCAAATTTAGATCAGCCAAAACCATACAGATTTTGATTTCGTTCTTCTAGCTGAAATATAAATTTGGGAAAAACTTAAAATCTTGATTATAGCCTGCATTACATTAAAGCTTAAGCTTACCAGATTATGCTACCTTGTTAGTTCTTCGTCAGCCTCCAACACTGTCTCTTTATGTACCTTTTTTAGTGTCTTCAAGCCACAAGATGAGAAACCATTCCCTACCCAGTGAGAATTAGCATGTTTGTCTGGTCCTCCACTCTGAAGATTATCCACTTCTAATTCTGGTATTTGACCCTCAAGAGATACCTTACAGACATCCTTCACCTGTTCTGCTGAATTCTTAATGTCATTATTTTCATCTGGAGAGAGTGATGGAGTAGAGGTTTCCCTGACAAAATAAATAAATAATTAACGATGCACAAAATCAAATACCATAAAGAGCTTAAGAATGCATGCACTATAAAACTATCATTCTTAGCAACAAATTCATTGCAACATATTAAGCAGACAATGCAGGACAAGCACTGAAACAGTTAGTCCATGTCTCTTACCTTGGGGTCTCCGTGGCACAATTGTGTTGCCTCTGTTTCTTATTATTCTCCATTTGCTTTAATTCTCCATCAAAATGTTCATATAAGGAAGTTGAACTGTAGTGTCAAGTTGAATTGTTAACCAATTTTCAAACCTCAATATTTCCTTGTGGGAGAATGGGATTGAGCCAAACCTTTCCAAACTGAAAGGCCACGACGTGTAAATGTCCACAAAATTTGAATGAAAATGGAGCTGCCACATAGCTCATAATTGAGCAGTTGAGAGATGCCTCTATAACTGGCACTGCAGCAAACAGTTACCTTTACTATAACTATCATTCGTATAAAACAGTCTCACTGAATAAGTCTAGAATTAATGATTCCATAATCCTAGTATATTTAGTTATATTCTACTTTCTGTAATTAAATTTATTAATGAAACTAATAATTAATAAAACTAATTATATTATAATGAACTAACATTAACCATGAAACTTCCGGTGCTTGTTTGCACTATACAGCTAAACAGGTGAAGGTAAATTTTTCTCTAATTCTCTGTAATCAAACAAAGATGGAAATTAATGGAGATCTGTATGGTACCAAATTGCACATTTTTAGTGTGTGTTGATACGTACTGTAATCTTTATCCTGTCTGGTCATGTAAATTAACATTCGAAACATACAACTACCCAAAGATTCATTTGGTGCTGTGCTCTGGAGACTAAGAGGTACCCTAGCGAAAGCCAACATTAATGGGTTTATTTTATTTTCCTCCTTTTTTATTTGAGCATGCTATATAGTAAAAGGTTAGGAAGAGAAGCATATGAAGGTCGTGCTTGGCGCGTTGGTCAAGTGCTCACTTGCTGAACGCTTGGTCACGGGTTCAAGTCCTGGAAACAGCCTCTTTGGAAACAGCGGTAAGGCTGCGTACATTTGACCCTCCCCAGACCCTGCTAAACGCGGGAACCTTGTGCACTGGGTACGGCCTTTTTTTAAAGGAAGAGAAGCATATAATACAACAAGCAAATAGCCATGTATAATGATCTACAAATAATATAGGGTTTACCCTCAGCAAATGGCACTCAGTTGTAAGATATTATTCATCCTTCAAAAGGGAAGAAAACCCTTAAAGGTCACAATCCCCGACATGATACCCAAACCCACCATGAACAAGACACATAAATAGCAGTTTCAGTTTTCCATAACCATGTTCAAGTTTAGGTCGTATAATCCCTCCAAACCCATTTGTACCAAGTCGCAAACTGCAGATGCCCATCTGAAAGACATAGAAGATGCTAAGGACCAGTTCAATTTGTTCACAAACTCATTTGACGCCACAAGGATGATGGAACTGAAGTTTATCTATCTCATGCACATTTGTATATTCGCTGATTTGCACCATAACCTCTGTTATGAAACTGAACCTACCCCTCATGGCTCAAGAGTCTTCAAATCAATTATCACTTTCAACCATTGGGAACTCTATTCATTTGAAAGTTATCCCAATTGGTATCCCAACAACAGGTGTAAGTACTTCTCTTCTGAATAAATTTACTCATGGCCTCTTTGATGATTACTTGAAGGTTACATGTACTTCTATGTATCATCCTGCGCTTTCAGCACACAATGCATTTCCTTTACTGTTAATTCACAATCTTGTAACTTATATGACTTACAGTAAATATTTTTTGGAACAATTCAAGTTACTAGTCTGTTTCATGTCAACAGAATTCTCATGCTGGATGCTCAGGAAATTATGGAAATTTTTCGTTTTATAACAATTTGCCCGAATTAGATGGTGTTAACAGACAGTCATTAGAGGTATTGTTTTCCCCAGGCCAGCGAGGGGTGGAGGGTGAGTTAAGACCTTTTTCAGCGGAAGAGGAGTGGGCTGCAGTAAAGTATCTTAAAGCTAATATCACCAGGGCCCCATGGATTCTTGATTTCTTTCTACAAGAGAAGATGGGATGTAATTAACAAGGATTTGATGGAAGTGCCATAGCTTCCTTCAAAGACTGCAAAATGTTTACATTGATGTGATGTAAGTAACTGAAGGACATGGAAGGATGTGTTGGGGGCCAGTTGATGCAGTTCGCAGCCAGAAGAAAGAGAAAGATAGTCTTCCTGTGGTTTCATCTGGTTCATCATTGAACCAAATTTTGACCCAAACCATTTCTGGTTTCCTTAAAACCAGGATCATGGGATCTAGAAAGGATATTAGTTTCTTTATTATTATTTCATTTCCTTATCAAGTTGGTTTACTTTATTAGAGTCCAATTTTGAAACAGGTTATCATATTATGTCCGTTATGTTGTACCTACATATTATGCACCTCCTGGAACTGATATTACTACAAACAAGATGAAGCCAGAGGTTCCTAACTTTGCTGAACAGATGCGCCCATGCCTATTCCTTCATTCATTAGATTCTCTAGAAGAATTTTTGACTGGTATGACTTAACAAAGGAAAGGAAGCTTAGATTTGTTTATTTGCAATTGACTGTTCATGCTAAAGAATGGTGGAGAATCTATGAGGAGGCTCAAAGTTAGAAGACGTGAGCCTAGGACTTGGGAACAGATGAAGCACAAGTTGAAGAATAAGTACACCGGAACATATCCAAAGAAAGCTCTCCCTACAAAAAAATTACCACCAAAAGGCATTTAAAGCTGAAGAGAATTTGAAGCAAACATATATAAAGTTCGGTTAGCAAATTGGAGAGTGTTGAAAATCTGATACGAACAGTGTTAAGGAGATTGAAAGAGAACCAATCAAAGAAAAGGAGCCTGAAGTTGAAGATAAAGCTGAAGTGATCATAGTTAACTTTGCAAATAAAGAAGAGACAATGCTTGAAGCTTCAAAGACGGAAGATCAACAGATTATAAGATTCTACTGAAAAGGTCTACGTTGAAGAAATCAAAGTAGAGAAAACTGAAACAGTGATGAGGTAGTGGTCGAGAATACCCCGGGAAGTTACTTCCGTTATTAGAGTTAAGAGGATTTTGTTCTCTTTATTTTAATTCATTTTGGAGAAAAATATTTCTTCTTAGCAGTTTCCTTGGTCCTAACCTTCATTAATATGTTTAGAGGTTTTAGTTCTCATAATTTTACTGGTTTTCCATTTTGATAGTGGTCTAAAGATAGAAAACTGTGAATAGAAGTAGAAGACATACTGGAGAATAATATTTTATAGAGACTAGGTAATGCGTAGATCAATAGGCATTGTGCTGGCCCGAGCAAAAACTTTTATTTTCTATAATGATTTTGATTTGGCTCAAAGTTGACTCTTTGGAGAGATTCTTTGAATTTTATTTTTTCTTTTTCTTTTTGCATTTTTAGAGTGGTTTTCATGGAACAGAACACTTTTGCTTCTCAGCCTAAGAATCATTTACTCATTTTCGGTGGGATCATTTTAAGGCAAGTATTCCACAAGCAAAGGATCACTTCAATGAATCAGTTAAGTGGTTCCTAGCTCCAGAATACAAGAAGTGAAACAAAATAGGACCTCAGTCTTTAAGTTGTTTTAAAACCTTTTGTTTGTTTAATTTGTTATGGTTACAGTTCACCTCCCCCCCCCCCCCTGTGTGTGTGTGTATGTGCTATTTCATCATTCCACACCTTACGCGAGATTACAAGTTAAACCAATGAAAAAGGCCGACTTCCCAATTCCAAACTCGCACCAATGTAAACCAGAATTACCTTTCACTTATATTTAAAGTCCCTATAAAAGTGTTAAACAATGTGGTAAAAATGTGAGAGAATGATCTACCTTGATTTTGTGATTCTGAAGCAATAGATGATCAAAAGCAGGCTGTTTGTTGATATTAATGCAATCCACAGTGCTATCACCTACACTGAAGATCTAGAACTTTCATCATTTCTTATTTTCTAATTTCGAGCCCATCATTATGTAGTGTCGAAGTTTTGCAGACAACACTTTCAACATACTCCTACATAAGAAACAAACATCACCTCATTATTGCACTAATTTTCATGTAAGTAAATAATTAAGAACATCATACCAGGTGCTAATAGAAGCAACATAATTGTCTTTTTGCAGGCATTAACTACAAATATGACAGTACAGTCAATTAAAGACTAATGTTTTTACAGCCACTTTACAAATTACTTTTTTTTTTTGGTAATGACTTTACAAATTACTTGAAGGCATGACATTGAAGGTACAAATTAGGAAGATCCACTTCTTGGCTAATACCGGGAGGAGAAACCCAGCACAGCTTGTAGTTTTGATTTGATTTTTAACAATCCCTCTATGAGTGAGTGGCAGCAAGAAGTTCTGGTTCTTAATGATTACATTTTAGAAGAGGTGTTCACATTCATAGAAGTTGAAAAGGGAAATTTTGATGGAAAATGAACATGTAACAAAAAGGGAGGGGGGTAAAAACGCTTTTTCTCCAACCATTTTGATTGATCATCATAAGGTATCTACATAGTGGAATCACTTTTAAGAACATTTTATATCAAAATGGAAACCAAAAAAAAAAAAAAAAATGTGAAACCTGAGTGGTGCTCTTGTTAGGTTGTTTGTTAAGAAGCTTGAGTTGTCTTTGGAGCTCGAATCGTCTTCCCTGGAGGATATACCCAATGCTGCAATCGGTCAGAACAACTGGTTAATTTCTGTTCTTTCCTTAAATATTAGGAACATAATAAAAACCCCACAAATGAAGAAATAAATAGGACCTGAGACTGCCAATCCGCTCCATGCCTCTCTATCTTTATCTCCTTCTTAGTAATCAAGATTCTGCTGTGTGTGCTTCGCGCTTCGCACATTTGTTTCCGATCAAATGCGAAAGGGTTTTTTACAATTATCATCCCAAAATCTTTTATATTTACTATTACCCCCCTCAAAACTTTGAAACAACTGTTACCCTCCCCTGTTGCATACTAATAACGAAATGGTCCCACCGTTACAGACCCGTAATGGCGGAGGTTAATTGTGAAAATGTGCCGTTATCACGAATTTTTTAAGACCAAAATGCCCTTTTTGGGGTGGTAATTGTAAAAAACTCCCACCCCATTACCACCGTCCCTTCTCCTCATCCTCTTCTTCTCCTCATTCTTCTTCTCCTTCTTCTTTGAGTTGTAGAGGCACCAAGCCAGCGTCAACGCCATCGCCTGGGCTCCGCACAGTTCCACGCTACTCCCTTGACCGAATCCTTCACCACTTCCAGGCTATGGAGCCACAAAGCAAGAACATTGGCAGAGGTCTTGGGTTTAATTTAATGATGAATATATTAGCCATTTTTAGAAGTTCTGTGAAAAAGACATCTTTCTTGCATTGAAATAGGGTTTAATTATCGAATATATTAGCCATTTTTAGAAGTTCTTTGAAAAAGACATCTTTTTTTAACTCTGTTGACAGCCCTAAATTTTGCAGAATTTCTTGTTAATATTCTGATTTGGATTGATTTATAGGATTTCAACTGTTCCGTAGAGTTCTTTCGATCGCCTTTCCTAGTTCAAGAATGGGAAATGCCAGACACGAATGGATCAAAGAAGGAAATACTTTGTCTCGACATAGTTGAGAGATCGTTAGATAAATACAAGAATACAGATATCATCGTCTTCAACACGGGACACTAGTGGACTCACGAGAAGACTTCAAAAGGGTATATCTTCAGAATCCTTTCCTTGTGTTCTTTATAGATTTGGTATTCTGAATTGAAACCTCTGTTTTTTAAACAAATTAAATAAAAAAAGGGAAATAAATACTCACAACTTGCAGAAAGGATTACTATCAAGAAGGTAGCCATATCTATGAAGAATCGAACGATGTCGAGGCATTTCGAAGAGCTTTAACAACTTGGGCAAGATGGGTTGATGCCAATGTAAGTCCTAAGAAGACCCTGGTTTTCTTCAGGGGCTATTCTACCTCACATTTCAAGTAAATTTGACACTTTGAGCAAACAATGAAATATAAATTCCATGATCCTCGCCATTAAAAATAAATTAAAAAGGGGTTTTTTTTTTCCCTCTCTAGTGGTGGACAGTGGAATTCAGGTGGGCAATGCGACCATGAAACTGAACCCATGAAGAACGAAACCTATTTGAAAGCGTATACGCAGAAGATGACAGTGTTAGAGTCGGTATTGAAGGGGATGAGAACGCCAGTCGCCTGGAAGTGGTGAAGGATTCGGTCAAGGGAGTAGCGTGGAACTGTGCGGAGCCCAGGCGATGGTGTTGATGCTGGCTTGGTGCCTCTGCAACTCAAAGAAGAAGTAGAAGAAGAAGGAGAAGAAGGAGGATGAGGAGAAGGGACGGTGGTGAAGGGTGGGAGTTTTTTACAATTACCACCCAAAAAGGGCATTTTGGTCCTAAAAAGTTCGTGACAACGGCACACTTTCACGACTAATCCCCGCTGTTACAGGTTTGTAACGGTGGGGGCCGTTTCGTTATTAGTATGCAACAAGGGAGGATAACAGTTGTTTCAAAGTTTTTAGAGGAGATAATAATAAATATGAAAGATTTTGGGGTGATAATTATAAAAAACCCAATGCGAAATAAATAAGTACAGCAGCGAGTACGATGGAGAATCTCTTCATCCACTATAATGTGACTTTGTGATTCGACTCTTGGCAGGTGAGAATAATAGTTAGCTTCTGAGATTCTCTATTGTGCGAAGTCTAAAATACCTTTTACATTCCAATCGAAAGGTCAAATTTCGGATTAAGATGTTCTCTCTTCCCTATGGGTTATGGGTAAAGGGAAACTCAATCCCATTTATTATAGCGGGACTATGCTGGGAATTTGAAAATTGAAAAAAAAACCGAGTTTTCCTTCATCCATAGTGAATGGGATCCCATTCCCTGTGAGGCGATAGAGGGCGGGAATTACAAAAATCTTATGAGGGGTTTATGAACCCTAGGCTGGTGGATAAACCGTCATCTATGGGTGGAGGAAAATTCTGTCAAAAAAAACAATGAGTGTTTTTCCTGGAACAAGCTTCCAACTTTACATTCATAAGACCAATTGTTATTTTTGAACAATCAAATAAGAATTCAGTTTTTTCTCAACATCGAAAATTATCTCCTCAATTTGCCTGCTCGTCAATTTCCTCAATTTCATCTAATAGGGAGAAGTGGATCCCACCCGGGAAGTATGTTAGGACAGGGGGTAGGGTGATCATTTCTACCCCCTATTAGATGGAATTGAGGAAATTGACGGACAAGTAAATTGAGGGGATAAAGATTCGTAACAACACATCTCTCTCTCTCTCTCTCTCTCAAGAATTGAAAGCACAACCATATGGATACACAACCATACATAAAATCTTTTACCATCAAAAAATGAAGATGTGTTATTTTAAGGAGAAGAGAATTTGCAAAGTGAGCTCCAAAGGTAGCTACACTAAAAAATATTTGCAAATTGAGCTCCAAAAGTAGCAAAACCGAAAATAAATTGCAAATACTTTTTTAAAAATGAATTGATTGAAAATTTGAAAAAGAAACATAAAAAAGAGAAGGTAAAAAAGTAGGGTTCTTTGCTAGAGGTGAAGGGTTAGCTATTCTTCCCTTTCAGATAAGGTTTTCTTTCACCCATGAATTTAAAGTTGTCATTACTTCCCTACCTCCCCCCCCCCCCCCCCCCCCCCCCCTTTTCTTCCAGAAAAAAATATTGTAGGTCTAAAATGCTCTTTACTATTCCGACACCCTTCGTTTTTTGCATGAACTTCACCGAGTAATGACACAAGGATGGAAATTCTCTAAGCGACAATGGTAGAAGGAGCTATTGGGACAGCAAACATGCCAAGAACATCATCAATCTAGCCTTTTGGGATTGGTGTGTAATTTGTGTGATTACACTTTCATTAAAAAATAAAAAAAGAACATCATCAATCTACTTTTTCTTATCGCGACTCTGATTTATTGCATCATCTTTTTCTCTTCTTGTTTTAACACAATAGGGAGAAGTGGATCCCACCCGGACAGTATGTTAGGACAGGGGGTAGGGTGGTCATTTCTACCCCCTATTTGATGGAATTGAGGAAATTGACGGACAAGTAAATTGAGGGGATAAAGATTCGTAACAACACATCGCTCTCTCTCTCTCTCAGGAATTGAAAGCACAACCATATGCATACACAACCATACATAAAATCTTTTACCATCAAAAAATGAAGATGTGTTATTTTAAGGAGAAGAGAATTTGCAAAGTGAGCTCCAAAGGTAGCTACACTAAAAAATATTTGCAAATTGAGCTCCAAAAGTAGCAAAACGGAAAACAAATTGCAAATACTTTTTTAAAAATGAATTGATTGAAAATTTGCAAAAGAAACATAAAAAAGAGAAGGTAAAAAAGTAGGGTTCTTTGCTAGAGGTGAAGGGTTAGCTATTCTTCCCTTTCAGATAAGGTTTGCTTTCACCCATGAATTTAAAGTTGTCATTACTTCCCTACCTCCCCCCCCCCCCCCTTTTCTTCCAGAAAAAAATATTGTAGGTCTAAAATGCTCTTTACTATTCCGACACCCTTCGTTTTTTGCATGAACTTCACCGAGTAATGACACAAGGATGGAAATTCTCTAAGCGACAATGGTAGAAGGAGCTATTGGGACAGCAAACATGCCAAGAACATCATCAATCTAGCCTTTTGGGATTGGTGTGTAATTTGTGTGATTACACTTTCATTAAAAAATAAAAAAAGAACATCATCAATCTACTTTTTCTTATCGCGACTCTGATTTATTGCATCATCTTTTTCTCTTCTTGTTTTAACACAATAGGGAGAAGTGGATCCCACCCGGACAGTATGTTAGGACAGGGGGTAGGGTGGTCATTTCTACCCCCTATTTGATGGAATTGAGGAAATTGACGGACAAGTAAATTGAGGGGATAAAGATTCGTAACAACACATCGCTCTCTCTCTCTCTCAGGAATTGAAAGCACAACCATATGCATACACAACCATACATAAAATCTTTTACCATCAAATAATGAAGATGTGTTATTTTAAGGAGAAGAGAATTTGCAAAGTGAGCTCCAAAGGTAGTTACACTAAAAAATATTTGCAAATTGAGCTCCAAAAGTAGCAAAACGGAAAAAAAATTGCAAATACTTTTTTAAGTAACGGCCCTGAACCTAAATGAGGCAAATGAATTGATTGAAAATTTGCAAAAGAAACATAAAAAAGAGAAGGTGAAAAAATAGGGCTGTGTGCTAGAGGTGAAGGGTTAGCTATTCTTCCCTTTCAGATAAGGTTTTCTTTCACCCATGAATTTAAAGTTGTCATTACTTCCCTACCCCCCCCCCCCCTTCCCTTTTCATCCAGAAAAAAATGTTGTAGGTCTAAAATGCTCTTTACTATTCCAAGACACCCTTCATTTTTTGCATGAACTTCACCGAGTAATGACACAATGATGGAAATTCTCTAAGCAACAATGGTAGAAGGAACTATTGGGACAGCAAACATGCCAAGAACATCATCAATCTAGCCTTTTGGGATTGATGTGTAATTTGTGTGATTACACTTTCATTAAAAAATAAAAAAAAAACATCATCAATCTACTTTTTCTTATCGCGACTCTGATTTATTGCATCATCTTTTTCTCTTCTTGTTTTAACACAAAGGTCAAAATGGGGTCCATTTCGTATAAGGGGTGGAGTGTCCTAAACTCTTTGTGCCTCCTTCTTCGTTCGCTACTGAAAAGCACATTGATTTTAATGTGGACAGCACATTTTATCGTCTTGGAGATGTATACAGTGATGATGAATAGATGCCCTAAGATAGCATGCGAAGCCTACTTTACATCTTTAGAATTCTTTTGTAATACCCAACTAATATGTTGAATCATCCCAAAGTTATTGGCAGAATAATATAACAAAGTTTCAAATCCAAAGCGAGTTTTAGCAAAAGTCGCTCTACAGGAACGTATTGATTGGTTGAAAAACCTGAAAGAGAAAGTAGTTTTGGGGGAATGATACCTGTTGGTACTGGATTCAAAGGATTGGTGCACCATTCTAGATAACATAACAACATTCATTAGAAAAATAAAAAGAAAAATCTATTCTGAGGGAGAAATGAGAGATTTTTTGTTCCACCATAGAGAATTATTTTATTTTTGTAGACCAAAGAATTTCCGTGATATATCAGAACAATCATTTACGGGATTTAATGATTCCGCTCTTAAATACCCCTAACAAGGTTGAGTCAAATGAACCTTGAAATTGGATCAAATTTCATTTTTAAGTGTAATTTATTATAAAGACGTACTATTAGAAAATGTTTTGAAAAAATAATTTTTTAATTCATTTTTTTACCAAAATGGTTTTTAATTTCCCTCTTAATATTATTTTTTTCTTTCTCCTAAAAATAAATATAAAATTACACTATGAGGTGTAGAACATGATGTAGACTCAAAGAACTCATCCTCAAAAAAATAATTATAAAGTGCTAGGATAGACCCTTCCAATGCATCTTAAAACCATGAAATTTAAACATTAGGATAAAAATATATGAAAAGCTAAAAGGAAAAAGAAAAAAACCCAAGTGATGTCACGTGATATATTTTTTATTTATGGAATCAACAAAAAATATATTAACAAAATAAAAAATCTTGAACATAAGTAGTGACAAGCGTTGAGAGACGCTCATCAATAGCTCCAAGTCACTTATGTGCAAAATACACTTCAGTTCCAGATTTCTTAATAATATACACATAGATAAAAGTTCTCATTAGACAGGATATATCATATAATAAAGCATAGCTCTCCCAAAGCCATCCTTTATTGCTTAAGCCAATCCACCACTTGAGAATCTATCCAAACATCTACCAATAATCCAATCCACCACTTCTTGAGAATCTAACCAAACATCTACCTGCCTCCACCCCTGTGCATGCAATCCCTGCAACCTACAGTGCCTGCAGTTGTGATTCTAGTGCTTAAGATCACCAACCCATTTTCTATCATTCATATTACAGCCAACGGTTGAGCCTTTAGTTTATTAAAAATCAAGGAGTTCCTACTTTCATTTTACATGGGAGTTGAATGATCCAAACTTTTTTGAAATTTCCATTATGCTTATCAATGTTAATTGATTCAAAATCCATACCAAATATATATGACCAAAATTTTGAACAGCCTAAATCAGGTAGAGCAAAGGTTGTGTATTAGTTGTGATGGCAGATATGAAACAAAACAGAGAAGATGGTCAAGTAGTTTAATCCTTTAGATCAAATTCAGATTACATTTCTATCCACCCCAACTAAAATCTTCACACACAAACCCAAACTAATCAAACTAAACCATAAACGAAGTAGTTACTTGATGTGCAACTTTCTCTCTAGAAATACTAGTTGTGCTTTGCACCTTCCTTCACTGCTTCATTCACCCTTCTTGTTGAATGTCTTTGCTATTTTCTCAAGAGGTACAATAGGGAGATAACCAAATGCAGAGTAACCCTTCTGCCTCATGTCCATGACAAGATTGTTGTACTTGTCCGAGCAATTAGCAGCTGTAGGAACAACCATCTCTGCTCCTCTCTTAAAGTGTGGAACCTGCTGAAGCATAAACCAAATCCTTACCGATTGTTCCAATACAAACTCCTTGTATATTCCCAGACCACAGCTTATAGCTGCAGGTAAACCACCAGTTCGAGCCTTAGATACAAGCGTTTGGGTGACCTTTGTTGCCTTCTGGACTAAGCATGAGGCTTGGCTAACAACCTTCTTCGCCAAAGAAGGTGCATCTTTATCGAACTTATTTGTTGCTTCGTCTACCTGCAATTGGTAGAAGCAATTTGCAGGGTATTTGCATCAAAGTTGCAATATAAATAAATCATATAAGACCAAAAACTTGAACAGACACAATCAAGCTTTCTACCAGTGTGGAAGATGGAAACCACATGATGAGTTGCACAAAAGACACAAGAAGGTGCTTAATATCAAATCAAAAGCCTACAATTCTTGTCCATTCAAAAGGATTTAGGCTGAAACCAAATTACATGAGCAGAAGCAAGCCAACTCATGATGAGTTGAGTCACGTATCATTACATAAGAAGATCATCAAGAGGGAAGAACCTCAGGATGCAAGAATGAAAGAAAGAATCATTTCGGCAGAGCTATTAACTGATTTTTTTTTCCAATAAACCCATGAAACACCCTGTAGCAACCATATATATGCCAATTTACCATAGCTAATAATCTAATTCTTCATTAATTAGAAGATGAATTAAGGTAAGATTCTTTTTTTTTAGCATCGGCAATCCGAAAGAACAAAGTAAAAGAGCAACGGGTTTTTTTTTTTATTCAAAAAAAAAAACGTCGAGGAGAAGAAGAAGGTAGTCCTAAATGAAATGATTTACATAACCCTCGAAGGAAAAAAAAATGTAAGAACAAAAGAAGACAATTTTGAACAACAGACGAAGTCGATGATTACAAAGAGTGGAAAGACCAAATACCTTATTGTCAAGAAAGACGAGAAGATTGTAAATTTGAGTAACAGAAGAAGTCGTTAATTACAAAGAGTGGAAAGACCAAATACCTTCTTGTCAAGAAAGACGAGAAGATTGTAAGGAACATCTCTGAATTTCTCGCAGACGGGGGCTACAACAGTCGTAACAGTACCCTCGACAGTTCGAACACCAGATCTCAAAGGCCCTGAATTCTGTTTAGCGTATTCGTAAAGGTTTGATACACATATCAAGGTATTAATAGCAGCAATCTTGATAAACCCTAAATGTTTCAATTGTTGATTCTCCGATTCGATCTACACAGAAACATTAAATGGGAGTTGTAATCAGTAATTGAATCGATTTGAATCAGAGAAATGATCTATAAAACAAAGAAAGTAGAAAAATCGAGATCACCAACCGTTTCCGTAGCCATGATCTTCAGAACTTCGCCTTAGTATTCCCTTTCAAATCGCTTACGAGTTACGGAAGAAATCTCAAGAACACTGCAGAGAAGGATAGTTTATAAAGGAAGTCGGAACCGAAATGAAGAAGAAACGGAATATGAGGAAGAAATATTCAACCACGGTGGCATGGCTTGCTGGTTAAATGTATTTAAAGTATTTTTTTGGTATTTAATAGAATTTATTAGTTATTGTAGATGGACGGTTGAGATCACATCTTTGTCAAGAATCAAAGGTTTCAACTCTCAAGTCGAATTGACCGTAATAACCTCCACTGGCATGAGTTACCGACTTATTAGCTAGAAGTTTCCGGAAGTCGGCCAGGTTGGCAACTGTCTTTTGTCAAGGTCCCTCTCCTACTGGATCAGAGATCTTTTCGGAAGGACGCGTGGTGAGCAAATATTTGATCTCCAAAATCCGGTCCGGTACTCCCAGTTTAGGCAATAGTGATTATGGTTAAGAGTGTTCAAATTGAATCGGACCCGAACCGATCATGTACGATCAAACCAATGAACTGGATTAAAATTTGCACCACAAAATCGACGGGTTTTAAATCGAATAGAAACCGATACTTCTCACTCTAATACTAGCTCACACTTCAATTCAATTGATTAATAAATAAAAAAAATTAATTTAATAAATAATAATTGTTGTTGCATCATACTTGAAACATAAAATAAATAAATTGACTTTGGACTAACTACATAATATATATGTTTAAATATAAATTAAAAATGGTAAGTCATGTTAAAATGGATTAACAAAATCCTATCGGCTAATAATGGATGAAATAATTTATCATATGAGAGTGGCAAAGGACAAAAAAATAATGAAAAATTAAGGAACTTCTGAACATGAAAGGAAAAAATATAAGGACAGATATGATGTCTTTTTTTAATTATTATATCACACAAGCATGGGAAACGGGATGAGTGAGGGAGATCAAGGGAGAATGGGGAAAACATAAGAATATATAGGTTTCGAAGAACTAAGGTTGTCTTCACTTCCCAAAATCGGCACTACAAACCAGATGTAAAATGGTTGTGAATTGAATAATGAAATTCAAATAAAAAAAAAAATGAAAAAATCGAATTGAATGCAAAATGATTTTGCTTCTAGTTGATTCTTATTTGATTCGATTTTGAATTCACCTTGTCAAAATATACATCGGACCAAATAACTAGAACCGAACCAATTGACGCCCCTAATTATGACATAAAGGTGTACCATAATAGAAGCCTCCCAATGAAACCTAAACGAATTGAACAAAAAAATATATGTGGTTTGATTTTATTTTTAGAAAGAAAAATTTTATCCGATTCAGTTTAATTTCGCTTTAAACTAAGCATATGGTTTGAACTATACCAAATGAAGTGTAAACCTTAAAGAAAAATGACAATTGTGAACCATGTGGGAGTGGAAAAGGATCAAAAAAAAATCGGAAAAACAAGGAACCGAACCATGTGAGAGTGGAAAACAATAAAAAAAATAAGGACGAATGTGATGATTTTTTTTTTTAATTATTATATCTTTTTTTTTTTTGGTAATCAAACGTTTAATTAAAGGTGCAGGAAAAGCGCAAGGAGTCTGTCTTACAAAGATCAGACACCCAAGAGTTGGAAACAGGCCAGTCCATTCTTCCTGCTAATGAGATTGCCTTCCTAGCCAGGGAGTCAGCAACGCTGTTAATCTCCCTGGAAATATGAAAAAAGCTGCAAGATGTAAATTGAGCCTTCAGAAATTTGATGTCCTCAATAATAGGCTGGAACTCTATAGGAGGAAGAGTAGTAGTGTTAATTAATAAACTTCACAGCTTCAGAGCTATCAGACTCCACCTTTATACAGTCAAAACCATCCGCAATGCACTGAAGCAGGCCTCCTCTAATCGCCAAGCTTTCGCCTAGAAGAACTGAAGAAAAGCACTCTGGTTGAGAAGCACTGAAAAGCAGACCACCTTTGTGATCCCGAAGAACAAAGCCCAAGCCTCCACTACCTTCCTTAAGAGCAGCATCAGTGTTGAGGAGGAAAGTACCCGCAGTAGGAGGGCACCATGGAGGGACAAGAGAAGTGGTTGTGCTTAGTAAGCCCCCGGTGATGGTCGCCTTGGCTCTCCTTTGAGCCTGCTTAAATTCAGCAAAACTAACTTCAGCTCTCGCGTTGATCTCCATTGGCGACGCGATACAACCATTGAACAGAAGGTCGTTTCGAGCTTTCCAGAGCTGCCAACAAGTAGAGGCTGCCAAACCTTCCAAATGACGCTTCTGCTCGTTATCTAAGTTGGGCCATGTTTTTAATTATTATATCACAGGCATGGGAAACGAGATGTGTGAGGGAGTTCGAGAGAGAATGGGGAAATACAAGAATATGTAAGGTTTGAAAAGCTGAAATTGTCTTCATTTTCCAAAATCAGCACTACATACCAAATGTAAAATGGTTGTCAATTGAATAACGAAAATCATATAAAAACCGAAAAAATCATATCGAATGCAAAATGATTTTGCTTTTGGTTGATTTTTATCCGATTCAATTTTGATTTCACCTTGTCAAAATATAAATCAGACCAATTGGCACTCTTAATTATGGCATAAAAGTGTACCATAATTGAAACATACTGGTAAAACCTAAATGAATTGAACCCAAAAAATATATGCATGGTTTGATTTTAACTTTAGAAAAGGAAAATTTATTCGATGTAGTTCAATTTTGGTTTAAACTAAACATATGGCTTGAGTTGAACCAAATGAAGTGTAAACCTTATACATTGAATCTAGATCAAACCAAAACCATACTAAACCATATAATCATGTGCCTGAGTTGAGTTCTGTAGAAAGCTACCAAATTTGACATTGTCAGAGTTGTGTAGAAAATACCAAATTTGCTATTGTAGGACTATATCATATCAGGCAAAAGATCTCTACTTGGTCGAATGGTCTCTACACAAGCGTCTATGCCAATGGATGAGCACGCCTAGGTATCTACCCAGGGGGCAGAGGCATCATCTCATGGTGCCCTGTAACAGAGCGTAGGAAACACCACCACCAAGTAGAGATCTCTTTCCCATATCTTTATGAGATGGTAATTGCCTTCTCAACTTCATTTGTTTCAACATGTTATTTTGTTTAAATTGAATTATCGAGACTATAAGAATCAAATGAAACTGAATAGAAACTTTAGGCTGTGTTTGGTAGGCATTCTTGAAATGCATTCTAGGTCGATTTGCAGTCTCGGATAATAAAAATAATTGTTTTTATCGTCTGAAAATGCAAAATCGACCTAAACTATGTTCCAAGAATGCGTATCTTATTTTATTTTTTAATTTTCTTTGATTTATAAAGAACTAAACTAAAACCTAACCGACGATGCCACTAATGTAAATCCTTCTTCACCTATCAAATAGTTGGTCCCCACATATACTCACATCAGAACGTCTGGATTATAGTGGGAATCTTATGTCCAGAATCCAAATGGCATAGTTGGAATCTTATGCCATTCACATTCACACTCACACGGTTGGAATTTTTTATATGCATCTTTGTCCTCTCGTCAGTGTAAGGTAGCAAGTTATAAATATATACGTACTTAACTGAGGTAACCAGGTTTATCAAAAAAAAAAAAACTGAGGTAACCAGTAGTTTTCTTCCCCCACCCACCCAAATTAACCAAAAATAAAAAAAACCGAGTTAACTAGTATTTTGGTAGGCGAAAGGTTTTCTTTCACCATCAATGATTAGTAGGAATCGGTTTGCACTTGACAATCCGACTTTAGCTGTCGTTAAGCCTCTCTCTGTCTCTCTCTCTCTATCTCTCTCAACATTGGTACTAGAAGAAGCTCATCAGGACAAACTAATTATTCTTCGTGTTCATGTAGCCGATGCGCCTATACAAAAGAGCATGCAGATTTACCACCCAACCCCTGTGAAATCAAAAACCCATCCATCTATATGTCCCGGCACACATGTTCTCATTAACCCCCCACACTAGTGTAAAAGATACACAAATAGATAACGACCTCTTGCCCTAGGGTTTATTATCGATTTTTGTCACCATCCAATTTTTTTATTGTCGAATTTTTGTTATTCCAAAACTTATTATGGTCCAAAACTATCAATTTGAAACTATAAATATACATGGGCCACACGAGGGTCAATTGGAATGTCTAACAGTATCACTAGGGTGGTCATTACTGCCTTTCATGGGGGTAAGGCAATCTTCACCCTTTCCATTTCTTGGGAAAACAACCCCCCCTCCATCCACCCCCCCCAACATGCAGAACCTTCTTCAAAAAATCAATTCATGAAAGACCAAGTTTTCCTTCAACATCCTTGGCATTGCGTTTGAAAATCCACAACCTAAGAGAATATATTCAACCATTCATAAATAAGGGGACGTTTTAAGACCGTAGGATGATGGGTTTTCCTACACCGCATTGGCAAGGAAAACTTTGTCCGTTTATGAACATTTAAAAATTGGGCAAGAGATCTGACTTGATCACATGGTCTTTACACAAGCATCTAAACCAGTACACAAGACAAAGCATCATCTCACGAGCCCTGTGAGAGGGCATTGAAAACACCAATTAAATTGAGATCTCTTTCCTTTTCGTAGGGTCCCATGTTTGGGCGCCACACCGGTTAACATTCTTTTTCCTCAAATAATTTTGAAGACAATTAATTAGATTAGACTAATACTTAAACCCTTTCTGGTAAAAGGACAATGTGGCAACTGGATCCAGGATCTCAATTTTTACTATTTTGTTTCTCACTTCGTCAAAAAAAAAAAATTTCTCACTTCGCCAACTCCAAGTGAACTGAAATTTCATGGCCATCTGGATAATCTCTTTCAGACGTGTTGAAATTCCTTCCATACCTACGATGTTTGATTATCAAATTGGGGAAGCTTAACTACGTAGTTAAGCTGTTACAATTAGAGGGTTAAAGAGAGGAGAAAAGGAGTCCTGGCGAGCTTATTACTTGATGAAGCGAATTACAATGTCTCCGTCATGCCAATGTTAATTACTTCTTATCTCCTTATCAGTTATCACACGGCTTGCGATCTCTGGCGCTTCACAGTCTGAAGAATAGGCTCCTTAACCTGCCAAATGATTTTAGTACACAGTGAAACCCAATACAAACATCATCTGAGTTTTTGATATGGCAGTGTATAGCAAAGTATTCATATCTAGAGATCAGGTGAGGGCCAAGAATCACCGTGCTCGCTTTCCTGGATCGCTTCTCTTGGGTTGATCGACTGCAGATGGCAGCGTCACCTTCCTCACGGTGAGTGTTCCTCCCGTTTGCTCCATCGTGCTCATTCCTCGGGACGCCGCTTTCTCGAGAAGCCACAGGCTGCACAATCATTGGCAGAAGTTTCTCATCACAGGCGGTTGAGCTTTACCAAGGATCGAATTGGAAATCCCCAACTAAATTGAATAATAAAAGGAGATGTGAAAGTGACTGAACCAACCCCAGCCTTGCTCATGGGAGTGTTTCCGTGCTCTCCTACTTCCTGGTCACCCCTGATCGAACTGTTCTGATGCGTGTCGGATCTCCCGCGTGTGCGTGTAAGATCAGATCCGATGGAGCGGAGGCCACCGCAGGTGGACATGTCCCTTTGTTTGCTCCCTACCCAAAAATCATTTTACTAAGATATTAAAAGTAGGCAAAAGTTTTCTTCAGCCATCGAGTGGGAAGAATACCCACTGCTGATGCTACCATACGCTTGTCCATCGACTAATTCCCACCCAAGGTTTAAAAAATGGGATCGGGACGATTCAATCCGAATCAGCTGGAATCGGTGGGATCAGCATTGCTAATTTCGACCCAAATTTACTGATCCAATTACCAAATCTTAAATCATACTCCTACCCCTATTGATGAATTCGAAAATACTCTGACTGTGGGTGTAAACAAACTCGGTCCAAACTATAAATCACGCATCCAAAAGTTCCCCAAATGCCACAGATAGTAGATACTGATAATTTCTTTGCAAGAAAGTAAATATCGCTGTTGTACCGGTTGTTTGAAGTTCCGCACCGTTCGATTTGCTATTTGGCTCGAAAATCTCCATTGCCTAATCAAAACAGGTGAATCAATTACCGAAATAGTCACGGCAAAGGGACCTAGCAGAAAACGGGAGAAAAGGCAAAAAGCTTTTTGGTATATACCACGGTTTTGTTGTCCAAGGCTAAGGCATTTTTTATCTCCAGCAGCTTCTTATTGGTCGTCTCCGAGTGGATGACACGCTTCCCTGCAACAAACCTCGTTATGACGAATGCATCGATATACCCCTTCTACTACATTTTCTGTGGACGTATGCAAACCCGCGTAATTTCAGAGCATTTCACCTAGTCTTCGGTTGCCTTTGCCTTGAACAAATCCATCCTGCGCCATTTTATCGATCAGCTTTCTCACTGTAGCTTGGTTGGCTTCTCCTTCAAGCTTGCTCTGAAGCTTCGGTACGGTCACATATTCCATCGGAAGAGCATGATACAAAGCCTGCAATTAAATCGGAAGGCTCGAAGTAAACAAGCGCGGGAGGGGTAAATTCTTATAATTTAAAAAGGGGCCACCGGGAAACCTGGGTGGGAGAGGTAAATTCTTATAATTCACCTTCATGTACATGTAATCGTCTTTACTACTCTTGGGAACTTCGTCACCAGGTGGAATTTCTTGAGCCTCCATTTCGTCTTTAACGGCAGCAAACTTACAGTCGAGATTCTGAAATCGCATTGTTGATGAAGAGATGAATAAGAGGGAGAGGAGAGCTCGTCGAAATAGCGTTGAGTTAACGATTCGTGGAGGTTAACAAACCTGTGGCTTAATAATGGTGAAAATGTCCCTTCCAGCCCTTGACAGAAAACCTTCTTTTACGAGTTTGTCCATTATTTCTGGAAAGCAAGCAGTCAACGGAAATTTAGACAAGGTTTTTTCTACAACTGGCATGAATTACCTGTGGAACCCTTTTTGTTTTGTTTTAGCCTTTAACATGGAAAAGTTCTCCATTTACCTTCCGTCAAAACCTGCAAATCGTTAACCCTTGTCAAGAACCAGGCACCAAACACCTCGAAAAATAGAAACATGCAAAAGATGAAGTGGTAACACTAATGACGGTAATCCTTTACCACCGAGATGTCAGGGAAGTTTGAGAGAACATCAGTGAGATCAACAGTGTCCATGTGGCGAGAGCTGACCCAATCTTTTACCCGGTCCAATTGTTGTTCGTCCTCCGCATCATCCTGTGTATTGTCTGAACATGCACAGAATGCTAAATCCAAACACAAGTTTGCAGGGCTTGAACTGGCCTTTAGTACCCAAAAAATAATGTTCTCGCGTTTGATTCTCATGAAAATTATGGTTTAGACGAGAAAATTGAGGACTAAATAGGAACTTACCGTCATCAATCAAGCCATTTTCTTCTGTTCTTTGTTTATCTGTCAATACGACTCATTATTTTCAGTCTTTTGACTCTAGACACGCAAAAGAGGCGAGAAGACAACGAAAAATAACATAGTAAAATAAGTAATTACCAGCGGGTGCAACTATATATTGGTCTTCTTCTGAAAGATCAACCTGAAATGTGCGGCACATTCTGAGAGTCATTTCCTAATAAAATATGGCGAAAGATCATCGAATGAGACAATGGGTGCACGGGCATCTTGCCTCGCTATCTGAGCTGGAGGAATCATCTCGTTGAGCAGAGTCAGCTCCCAAGCTCACTTCCTCATCGTTTTGAATGTCATTCTCATCTTCACAGGGATCCAGGACACTTTTAACCTTCACACAACAAATCTGTGAGAATAAGAAGTAAAACTTACAGTAATTAACCGTTTGGCCCACACGATTACAGATTACTCACCTTTAGAGCTAATACGAAATGCTTGCTGTTGACATTGCCAACTTCCATTTTTAGAGGATTTTTGGTCCAGGAATTATTGGTTTCTTGTTCCGTGCAGCTTCTGAAGAATGGTGGCTCATAGTCCGCTGGCTGCGAAATATATTTCAAAGATGCTAGTACTTGGTAAGAGAGACAGAGAAAAGCGATATGGACTATGACGATGAAGTTGCGATAAGGGGCATTACCGTCACATCGTCGTAGTAGAGGAGTTTCATCAGAATGGTACGCTGAAATACGGATCAAGCAGTTTACTCGCTCATAACAGTCAGAGAGTTACTTCAGCATTTAATCAAAATTCTAAATGAGAACTGCTAAATTCTTTTTGTGTTTACCTCTTCTGGCATCCGATCGAGGGTTCTCATCAACTGAACAAGTGTGCGGACCATCATACATGCAGAACTCCTACAAATATATAGAACTATGGAGGTTAGAAGCTTTCGAAGTCTGGGAGGAACGGATAGAGTAGATTTACGTACTTCATCTGGTTCGGAGTAATATCTGCCGACGTATTGGATTTAAATGTGGTTCCCTTTTTGCTTCCAGTGCGACTGATGTTCATCGAAACCTCTTGGGAATCAGAATTTGAATAACTGAATGAAACTGCAAAAGAAGATTTACCCTTTAAAGTGCTGACAATATCCCTTCATAATTCAAATGGGGAAGAATGAAAAAACACAAAAACGAAGGAGTTTTTATTTCTAGTCCCTGCTGCTTCTTATGTTCAATTGAGAGGTTATATGGTTTTCTACAAGACCTCGACTATTGATTGCTGGTGCCACCGGATGAACCGTTAACTTCAGAATGCTTTCATTCTAAATTTCGATCGGTCTGTTCTAAAATTTTGCAATTATCATCACAACGTATTCAGAATAAAGAAAATCAACTTACATGCATATTCCTCGATCTTCGGACCTTCCACTGCTTCACAGACACAGAATAGAAGTGTTCTCAGGTACTTTTTCTGCAAGGCGTCGTAAACGCCTAACAAAAAAGAAGAAAACAGTAAGATCGGCCCGATCAATGGATCAAATTTTCATTATAATAAAGTGCGGTTGCATTGATAGGTAGATGCGATGTACCTTTCTCCATCCAATCGATGAGTCTTCGAGATTCTGCATCCATGGGCATAAGCTTCTTGATCTTCATCTCTGTTGGTAGGACACATAATTATACAGATTCACTTGAAGGATTTGTAATTTTCGAAGTAACTTGAAAGAAATCCGGTTAATGTACCAGTATATAGCTTACCAAGGGCAGGAACCGACTTATCATTGAAATATTTCTCCGGAAATAGGCCTCTGATGTAACTGATGTTGAATATAGCGATACGCAATAAGTTCCTCGTCTTTTCATGGTGAAACCATTGGAGAACATCAGATCCAACAAGCAGAGAGAAATATTTTAAAACGAACGAACGTAGAGTTTAAACGGTGTAAAGAAAATAACTAAAGCGGCAAGGAACGCTGAACTATTAAATAATCTCTTTATCTACACAAATATCATAAACAACTACTTGATGCTGAAACTTAAATAAACAGAGAGCTGCAAGTTCCAGATCTGTTAATGTTGAAACTTGAAACACTTAATGGATCAACTCTTCCTCCATTTCCATCAGAAACTCCAACGGATAGGGGTTAATCAACTACGCATCAACAGTCATGCAAGCTTATTTTAGAAATTTTAGATCTTCAACGGACATAAATCGATGTCTGGAAGAAATGAGAGTTCAGATCTGATGAAAATTCGGTTACGTATAAGGCTAGAAACTATATCTGTTCAATCTTCAGTTTCAGAGACGAATGAACCAATTGCAATTGTAACACATTTTGCAGATAAATATCAGGTAAACAGTTTAGGATTCGATCTGAAATGTTTGAACTCGTATAATGTTTCAATCTGGAGAATCTGGAGAAAATAAACGTAAATGACAAAAACAATTCGAATAGCATATTACCAGAAGCAGTGAATCCTGCTCTGTTATCTCTGCTTCCTGCACTTTCTGCGCTACAACCTGAGAAAAGGAACCGAGGAAAATCTCAGAAATGTGAGAGAGATCGAAGAACGAAAGGATTGATAAATTCAAAGATGAATAAATCAACCTTCGCTACTAACCATCTTTCTCGTTCCCTGACTGCGAAAACTGAGCAATGGAGAATCGGAGAGCGAGAGCGAGAGCTACAAGCCGAGCTTACAACTCAAAAAATCCGTCTGAAATGTTTAAAGCGGAAAAGCATGGCGGGAATGAGAGGGCATGAGCTTTTTGTAGCCCCAAAACTGACCATGGTTAAGTAAATCATGATCATGGTTACAATAACCGACAGTGGCACTTCCTCCAACTGTTCAAGTTCAACACCAGTCCCCGGTTCGGCTGTTTGGTTCGGTTTCCGTTTGTCAGAACCAACCTTTAAGGAGGTTCGAGTAGGGAAGTACAGTGGCCTGGCTAAGGCTGTACAGGGGTAGGCCGAACCAAAACAAAAGTTATTGGGCTGGCCAGGCTTGTACCGCAGGACATCGTAAAATAACAAGTGCCTGGGAATGGGTTGGTCACTTATGTTTCTCAGGGTCCATTATAAGGTTTTTTTTTTTTTTTTGGTTAAATACGGATACCCCCTAAAATGCACCCAATATTCTTTGTACCCCCCTAAGGTTTTGATAAGTCCACGTTTCACTCCTGAAAATTCCACGTACCACCCCTACTTTACCCCCTTAAAGCCATTTAAGTTTATACCAAACATTAAATGCTATAAAATGACCAAATTACCTTTTCTTCTATCTTTTTTAAAACTTGAAAAGACCTAATTGCCCTGACCTATTTGCTAAAATTTGAAAAGACCAAAATGCCCTCATCTTCCCCAAATCATCATCTTCTTTTACAATGTAGATACCCAATACCACCACCACCACCGCCACCCACCATTAACACCATCACCGCCGTGAAGCCCCACCTCCAGCACCACCTCCAACTCCTCCACCTCTCTACCAATTCCACAACCGAGTCCCCCTCCCTTGCCTATTCCTCCACCAACACCGCCGCCCTTATCATTAAAATTTAGGCAGCCATGGTAGGGATGTAATTCCACCAGTTGGCTGAAGCTTCGACGAGTTCATTTTGTGCACAAAGAGGAAATGATGTGCTTGTGGGTGTGAAGGCCCAAAGAGGCAATCATCTCCAATTGCATCTACAGAGTCCAATGAAGAAACAGAGGTCACCGGATCGATCATCGACGGCAGCTCGGAAGAGGATAATAGCAAGTGGGTGTTTGGAGGAGATGCTTAGAAGGACCAAATCGGAGGAGATCCAAAAGAGTGGGATCATCAAACAGGTGTTCAGAGGTAAGGTTCGAAGGTATAAGCTTTTGGAAGAGGTCTCCAGTATTCCAAACCCTTTTGGAATTTCTTCTTCTTCTTCTTCTTCTTCTTCTTTAATGTAACAACATTGGAAGAGAGAGAAAGAGAAGGTTTTTGGAGTGGAAAATTAAAATCCTGAACTTTTGGTTCCAAATTTACAAAACCCTTTTTTGAGTACAAAGAATTCAACTTGAAATTTAAGTCTTAACAATGTCTCCTTGGGTGTTTTTTTTCTTTTCTTTTTGATGGTCTCAGACTCTCAGGATATAAAGATAGAATATTTCATAGACCTAAATTTTCTGAAATTCAGTTTCCAACACAGGAAGGGGAAAATGGGTGATTGATGAAGCTCACCACATACTCCCTCGATACTTCAAGGTATACGGCTCGCTCTCCAAAGATCGATCAAAATGGCTATGAACCTTATGCTTTCCCTTCCTACTCTGATCAACAAGCGTAAGCTCAGAGTGCTCGGACGTCCATACCCTCACTCGCCAGTGCAATGAAAACAGAAACATAGGTTGAATTATCCTTAGGGTTCTTCCCTGATATCCTATGACGCTGAAAATATATCACCCACTGATTTCCTCCAACGCTAAAATTATCGCTCGGAATGTGCTTGCCGATTCCCATCCCTTTCGCAAGGGAGTAGCCTTAAATCACAAACTTGTGGGAACCATTAACCGAGAACTCATCGGAGATATCAAAACGATGTTATCCAAAGTCGCACCCTCCAGCATCTTTGAACACTATAACAGTTAATTTCATGGAAGGTACCGAAGCATCTCAAAGAGAAACCCTAAGTCGACGAAGCCGACCGTCGAATTGATTTGTGCACAAAATGAACTCGTCGAAGCTTCAGCCAACTGGTGGAACTACAATCCCTGCCATGGCTGCCTGAATTTTAATGATAAGGGCGGCGGTGTTGGTAGAGGAATAGGCAAGGGAGGGGGACTCGGTGGTGGAATTGGTAGAGGAGGAGGAGTTGGAGGTGGGGCTTCACGGTGGTGATGGTGTTAATGGTGGATGCCGGTGGTGGTGGTATTGGGTATTTACATTGTAAAAGAAGATGATGATTTGGGGAAGATGAGGGTATTATGGTCTTTTCAAATTTTACCAAATAGGTCAGGCAATTAGGTCTTTTCAAGTTTTAGAAAAGATAGAAGCAAGGGTAGTTTGATCATTTTACAGCATTTAATGTTTGGTATGGACTTAAATGGCTTTAAGGGGGTAAAGTAGGGGTAGTACGTGGACTTATCAGAACCTTAGGGGGGTACGAGGAATATTGAGCGCATTTTAGGGGGGTACGCGTATTTAACCCTCTTTTTTTTTTGGTCCTATTATGGCCCATGTGTCACACCCCCATCCCGACAAGGGATAAAATACTATAAAAAGGGTACGACTAGGATGCACTAGCTCAAAGAGTAAAAAATTGAATCCACACACACACAACAAATATAAGACTGCAAATCGAACCTGATGAGCAAACATCCTTGACGTCCCATACCACCAATGATGATTCAAACATCAAACCCGATTTAAAGTCATGTAACAAACACAACAATATGATATGTAATATGAATAATGATGATGATTATGATGACGAGATGTAATGTATGTATGGATGTTTTGCTGTGTAGAGTAATGAAATTGTATCCCTGGTATCAGAACACACCCTCGATCCCCAATGATACAACACCATTAATCTACGACATAGTAAGATATCCCTGGTACCGGAACACACCCTCAATCCCCCAACGATATACCCCTAACTACATCAGTGGACGCCTGCTGATCCCAGAACACACCATTGGTCTCCTAGCAAGCCTCCGATAATCTCAACCACAGTACCAGAACTTACTCTTGATCCCCGGGCTGGATTATCAGTAAGGTGATATGGCATAGGAACTTACACATCTACCTTCTGTATCCCTTTAACACAAATATCAATCAAATATGCAACATACTATATAAAACAATCATATCAAGAGGTATTCTGGGCGCATCGACGTCCTATACCATCTAGTACCCGAGTACCAGCACGACACGGCACATGACATGACAAATATAATATATGAAGAAAGACATTAAACAAACCACAGTATCATCTCATACAATTCCAACCACATTTGTAACACAAAGTCATCAATTATCACACACATGAACACATTCATAGATAAACAGTGCAAACATGTATTTATGCATGAAGTGCATCACATAATATGAATGCATCAAGCACAACAATTAAACATAGAAACACTCAAAATAAAACAAGATCCAATCCCCACTCACAATATAGTTCATGTCCCGTTGATTTGATTTGTCGTTCAATGACCGCTAAGTGCTTCTACTCATACAATTAATGAAGCCTAGGATAGTGTAGAAGAGTATTAGAAAGGGTGGGGGAAAGTCCCTCAGGGGAAATCCCATAAATTACACAGCCCGTAGGCTTTTAGGGTAGCATCAGATGTAAGCTCGGTTGTAGGCAGAGCCTTGCATCCGCCCTTGCATTTGATCAAGGCATGATATGGTTTTGAGGGTGTTCTTTAACCCAATTTGTCCCACTTGGATCTTTAAGTCCCAAGGATAAGGGAAGGGTGTTCTAGGATCCACTAGGGCCTGGTTACATCATTAAATTCATTGGGTGTAGAGAACTTAAGGGATTGAACTCCCAAAGGTCACATTCTAGGGTTTTAAGTAATGAAACCCAAACTAAGCAATAAGGTTGCAAGGAGGGGTTTTTAGGGTTTTACTTAGAGGCAAGGCCTCACTAATGAGGTCCAACATTGAACCAAGGTCACCCCTTAGGTTCCACGTGGAACCTTAAGGTCCAACCTTAATTTCCAAAGTTTTCCAACCCAAAACCAATGAGGGAAAAGGATTTTAAGGGTATCGAAGGTAGATCTTGGCACCATAATAGATCAATTAATTAGTATAATTAGGGGCATCTTAGGTTGTAATTAAACTTCCATTAAACCCTAATAAGTTCTACTCCAATAGCTACGAAGTAGGCAAGGTCTCCGACATATAACTTAAATTCTAAAGTTTATATTTAAACACATTAGTCAGGTTTGAATCCACTTTCAAAGATCACATATTCATATTGGGTCCAAGGTTTCTTTGTAATAATTGTATCCCTTTGAGTTTAGTTTATAACGCAAGTTGAATCATATCAATACGATATGCGTAGACCAAGTTATGGTCAAAACAGCGGGTCAAGGTTAAATGTCAGCAGTTCTGGGAACAGGCGGTTTTATGCGTGGTTTTTCTCAGAACATGAAACCGCATGTAAATCCGACTTTAACAGGGACTCAAGAAGGGTTCTGCTAGGTGCAATCTTATGGGTGTTTTCTCAAGGTATATGAAATCACATCTAAAAGCAACTTTAACCGAGAGCTTCTTAAGAGGATGGTCTCAGGGTGGTTGCAGGGGCGGTTTCTCGTAGGTCTTGAAATCGCAGGTAAAACCACATGTCTCCAAATCCCAAAATCAAGGGATTCTTCATCAAGGCTTCCATTTCCAATTAGATTGGAGGAAAGGAAACACTAAGAGAGCTTCCTCCTTGCCACATTAGGGTTCTAAGACCTCATTAGGCCTAAGCATCCTAAGAATTCAATAAAGGAAAGCAAGGAGAACTTCATTTAGGGCATAATAGGATAGAAACCCTAGGTCTTTCCATTGGGATGGGATTGGGATCCTTGAGGTTAGCCAAAGGAGTAAGATAGCTCCACCATGATCATGACCATGAGTTCACATCGATCCTTGGGTCTCAAAATAAACCTTAGGCCGATTCTCTCCCATCTCCAAACCCCAAAATCCAAAATAAAGAAGGAAGAAGGCTTTAAAGGCTTACCTACCTCAAGGAAGTGGTACCCATGTTGAGGCTCCAAGAAGCAAGATCCTCAAGCCCTCTATCAAGCTCCTCCACACCTCTTCTCCCTTCTCTCCTTCCTCCACGTTTTAGGTTTGGTGAGAATAATAAAGAGAAGTAAATGCCTTTAGTTCTAAACAGGCAAATGTGACTTTATGACCCATTTGGTTGGATAACATTAGAATAGAAACTCATTTTTAGTTTATTAAGTTAAATGGGCTTATTGGGTTAAATGGATCGACCCACTGGTTTCAAATAGAAAAGAACCCACTTAGGGATGGGTCCATCCACCATGGGATTATAAGCCCATCACACGCTCCCTTAAATAAGTGGGACCCACAATTGAAGTATTCCCTATTCAACCATAAATACTCGGGTGGTTCAAACCCCGACCCGCACTTCGAGGACACCGAAGGGAGGGATAAGTAATTAAATTAAAGGTTATAACTTATATCTCCCTTATCATGGTTTGTCACCCATGACCCGAATAGTCTCGCAACGACAGTGTCAAGCTCATCACTGAACGAGGTGTCCAAGTGAGGCGACGCTCTGGGGTACACTCTCCGGTACTCTTCACTTCCCGGACTAATACTTGGAGGAAAATCAACAAAGTCACCGCTAACGAATTTCCCCCACCGTCGGTTGAGGAATCTTTCCTCCATAGGCAAGCCCGTACTGTGGTCAATAGTTTTGTAGCTATGTTTGACCATCATGGAGAACAGGTCACCAACATACATGGTAGCAGTATCTACACGTCACGAGGAAGAAATAATATTTAATTATATTCTCAGGGTACGGGTATAACACCATGGGCCGCTAGGGATTGGCATCCCAACTCAAGGAAGGGTGGCCAAGGGTGGGGGCATAAGAGGGGGGAGGGCAAGGGGGAATAACGGGATGTTTATCCATCCAATGGGGGTGGGTGGGAGAGTCGAAACAATGACCTCTCCATTGACTTAGGTCATCGCTCTACAGCAGTAGCAGCCACCACCACACCAAAAGGCGCTTCCATTACAAGCATTTCGTATGATCAATAAACGGTCGATGCAATAAAAGTTTGGTCCATTTTGAACATTTCTTCTGCTCTAAGGCACTTCAATAAAACACTCTAATTGTCATCAACAGCTCAAACTCCAACCATCCTTCATGTGTAGACGAAATGAGACGACACCATGGATATGAGAAGACACGTGATGTAAAATGATCGAGAGTGCCTCTGATACCATATTAGAGTATAACTCAATTCAAACTACTAGTTGAAATGATCAATAGGTTGAGAAAACACACCTATGACTTCAAATGTGACAACCAATGTGAGATTATTACTCTATAATTCCCAATTGTAGAAATGAAAACATATACAAGATGTAAAGACTAAAACAAAAAAGAAAGAAGAAACAATCACATGACCACAACACAAGGATATAGATGGTTTAATATGGTGTCGACGTCCATAGAGTGATGAGAGTAGTTTATTAGAAATTAAGAAAGGGTTATAAGCTCTCTTTTTCTTACTTCTTTGTATTTACGAAGAATTCCTAGTAACCCTAATAACTCTCATCACTACCAATTTATAGGGAAAACAAAGAGATATAAGACATCAAACTAATTGGATTGTCTACGTACATTTCTCCAACAAGCAACTCTTTCTTTGGAGAGAAAGTTTAATTAAGACAATATTGACTAATAAAATTCACAATTGTTCTTCACAAAAAATGCTACAATATTATGGTATTTTTAACAATTTATCCTACACATAAACGAACATCATGATTGCAACTCGAATGATTGGATATTGCAATGAACAAATGTTCTAATCTTGTTTTCGCTGAGTACATTAGCTCGGAGGGTTCTCACCAGATAGATCAAGCTCTCAAGTTTATAATTCATCAATTCACTGATGAAATGAACAGAGAGTTATGCAAGCCTATTACTGATAAGGAAGTCAAGACGACAGCCTTCAACATGAAGCCTCTAAAATCCCCAGGTTGAGATGGTACGTCGTAGGTGTTCTTTCAATCTTACTGGAATATAATTAGTGATGATGTTTGTCTTGCTATGAAATCATTCTTAGAGACATGATTCTTCCAAAAGGATTTAAAACATACTCACATTATTCTTATCCCAAAGAGTGCCAATGTTAAAACAATGGACCAATTCAGACGTATTAGATTATGTAATGTAACATATAGAATTTTCTAAAAGGTTATGGCTAGAAGATTGAATAAGTTCATTGGGAAATTTGTAGCTCTAGAGCAAAGCACAATTGTTGAAGATCGTAGCATTTCAAAGAATTTGTTAATTGCACATGAGCTATATCACTATACGAAGATGAGGAGGACAAGGAGAGAGTATTTGGCTTCTTTTAAGCTAGATATGTAAAAAGCGTGTGATCGAATTGAATGGACTTTCCTGCAAAATATGTTGTCCCGTATGGGGTTATGTAACAAATATGTGTAGATGATCATGCAGTGTGTCCATGATTTTATACTCTTTCCTATTGAATGGAGTTCAAAAAAGTCATATTATTCCTTCTCGGGGTTGGAGACAAGGAGATTCGTTATCTTCAGTGCTTTTTATTCTCTGTATAGAGTGTCTCACATCTTTGATTCGAGGGGAAGCATTTTCTTGTTCCATTCAGAATATCTGAGTTCGGAAATAGAGTCCAGCTATTACCTACTCTTTTTTGCAAATGATTACCTTTTATTTTTAAAGGCAGAACACCATTCTTTTGAGAAATAAAGAGAATCTTGACTTATTTTTGTGATGCATCTGACTAATTAGTTAATCTTCAAAAGTCATTGACGAATTTTAGTTTGAATATACACCAACTCACCTTTAGATAATTTTTGCTGGAATTATTGGAGTTAGGGGCCTTATGAAATTGGATAGATATTTAGAGCTTCCAATTGAGGTGGAAAAAATAAAAATGTCTACCTTCCAAGGTGTTGCCGCTGGAATTCGAATCATCGTGTCGAGTGACTTTCGCACCAAGAACGAAGAACCTAGCAAGAGAGAGGGTCGGAATGGACTCCGAGTGGGACTCTCCGATGCTTAAGTTAGAAATCTAAGCAACAATAGTACGAGCTTAGAAATTAGAAGACCACGAGCTTGAGAGTAATTAAATGTATTGTACCTTGTACCCTACCTCCCTTTCCTTGTGGGGAGTCCCTCTCTTTGTGGTGTGTACGTGGTGAGAGAGTTTGAATCCCAATAGGTCATACTAGCTTCAACCATAATCTTCCTTCTTGACTTGGTCTTCTACCACTTGTTGAACATCTATTGGTAGACCATTTTTATGTATAACATAAGGTATGTGAGATGGAACGTTAAAGAAAATAGCAGGTTGTAAGGAAAATATTATGTCTCCTATAAGGTATGGGGTGCTTGTTAAATCAATAGTGATGACCACTCCTACATAAGCAATGGCTTGTTTTAAACTACCTAATGGACTTCTTGAATACCTGAACAAAGTTGTATGTTGTTAAGCATATGGTAGGGAGATATGCAATATTGAATTGAATGGAAACTTGTGTATATCTTCCATTGACATGAGGGATAAATATATACATGATTACAAAGGATTAATCATCCCAAATTAGAGACTAATTATATCCTAAGATAGTGCTGGTTATAATGGAAAGAATCAAAGAAGGATCAATCAAGATCAATTATCCTAGTCAACATATATACAAGATATGAAAACTCATATGGTAAGAATGTTAAGCATATGGTAGGGAGATGAGCAATATTGAATTGAATGGAAACTTGTGTGTATCTTCCATTGATATGAGGGGTAAATATATACATGATTACAAGGGATCAATCATCCCAAATTAGAGACTAATTACATCCTAAGATAGTGTTAGTTATAATGGAAAGAATCACAGAAGGATCAATCAAGATCAATTATCCTAGTCAGCATATATACAAGATATGAAAACTCATATGGTAAGACTCCCCCTCAAGTTGGAGCGTGAAGGTCACAAACGCCCAACTTGAAACTGAGATAATGAAATGGTTTGCGATCGAGTGCCTTGGTGAAGAGGTCAGCCAATTGGTCTGAACTAGCAATTTTGGTTGGCCGTAAGAATCCTTGTTGAAGTTTCTCACGAACAACATGGCAGTTGATTTCGATGTGCTTGGTGTGTTCATGAAAAATAGGATTAGATGCAATGTGAAGGGCCAGCTGATTATCATATAATAATGGTGTGAGGGAATGAGATATGATCCCTAAGTCTTTCAACAAATATGAGATCCAGACAAGCTCACATGTGGCAACAGTCATAGCCTTGTATTCTGCTTCGACAGAGGAGCGTGATACAGTGGTTTGCTTCTTGGTCTTTCAGGAGATAGGACTCGAACTAAGAAGAATACAATAACCAGTCATGGATCTCCTTGTAAGTGGACAAGCTTTGATACCATCTTACCATATGAGTTTTCATATCTTGCACATATACTGACTAGGATAATTGATCTTGATTGATCCTTCTTTGATTCTTTCCATTATACACAGCACTATCTTAGGATATAATTAGTCTCTAATTTGGGATGATTGATCCCTTGTAATCATGTATATATTTACCCCTCATATCAATGGAAGAAACACACAAGTTTCCATTCAATTCAATATTGCATATCTCCCTATCATATGCTTAACATGGTATCAGAGCGAGGGAGAACATCCAAGAAATAAAGGTCACCACATCGTTTACCCATCGCAGTAGTCCTCTTCGAGCGTAGGTCATGAAAGAGACAAGAGGAATTAGAAAAAATAACAGCACAAGAAGCACTGGGAGTGATCTTAGGAATGGAGAGCAAATTAAAACGAAAAGTAGGAACATAAAGCACATGCTTCAGAGTCAAAGAAAAATTTAAGACAACATCACCTATGTGGGTAACAGGGGTTTGGGTGTCATTAGGTAAAGTGATAGGTAATGCATGGGATGGAATAAAAATATTGAAAAAAAGGGATAAATCACAAGAGATATGATCGATTACCCTGGAATCGATTATCCAAGGGGGGAACCGAAGGAAGAGGCCAAACAAAACTTACCTGCAAGTGATATAAGAGGATGAGAGTTACCGACATTGATCAATGGCAAGAGCTGAGTGACTTGTTTAACAGACAAGGTGGGGCGGAAGATGCAAGTGCCGAGGAGACCGCGGTAGAGAGAGGAGCAATAGGGCATGACGGACCACCACGAGTGGTGGTGGAACGCGGGGTCCGACCATCCGGATACCCGTGTTTCTTGAAGCAACGACTCTCAGAGTGCTCGTCTTTGCCATAAAAAGTACAGTGATAAAGAGGTTTAGAGCGCTGATTGGTTCCTTTGGTAGAGCCGGCGGCAACTACAATGGACTCGGTCATTGGGGCAGGAGTGGGTTGAATAGAGCGTTGGCACTCTTCTTGTAATAGCAAAGAATAGGCCTTTGCAACCGATGGAAGAGGGTCCATCAAAAGAACTTGACTTCGAACGGTTGAGTATGAATCATTGAGGCCTTGTAAGAAATCCATGAGAGAATCGGATTCAAACAAGCCATGAAGTGTAGTAACAGTGTCGCAAGTGCATGTCAGTAGAGTGCAATAAGAAGAAAATTCATCACAAAGACCTTTGAGTTTAGTATAGTAAGCCGAAATGGAGTCATGGCCTAGGCGCAAGGTGGAGATGGAATGTCATATTTAAAAAATCCGAGGAGCATTCTTTTGGGAAAATCGAGCCTGTAAGTTGAGCCAAGCATCACGAGCAGTGTCGAACCAAAGGATATTGTGAGCAATAGTCGGAACCGTGGAGTGAATAATCCAAGAACAAAGCATATTGTTGCAACGAATCCAAGAGGCAAAATGAATCGAAGTAGGCTCCGGTTTGGGCAAGGAACCATCGAGAAATTGGAGTTTGTTCTTGGCTTCAAGAGCCATTAGTATGGCGCGATTCCAAGTGGGAAAATTGTCGCCATCAAGCAGCGGGGTGATGAGGGTTGTACCCGGCTGATCAAAACTATAAAGAAAGTAAGGAGAGGTAGGTGAGATGGTGGTAGTAGTGGTAGGGAGTGGGGTTGTGGGATCGCCCATTGGAAAAGAGAAAGGAAAATGCCCAAGAATCGTGTCTAAGCTGATACCATGTTAAGCATATGGTAAGGAGATATGCAATATTGAATTGAATGGAAACTTATGTGTTTCTTCCATTGATATAAGGGGTAAATATGTACATGATTACAAGGGATCAATCATCCCAAATTAGAGACTAATTACATCCTAAGATAGTGCTAGTTATAATGGAAAAAATCAAAGCAGGATCAATCAAGATCAATTATCTTAGTCAGCATATATACAAGATATGAAAACTCATATGGTAAGATATGCATATTTTTGTGGGACCAAAAAGATAAAGTAAGAAAAATCAATTGGCTAAACTAGGAGTGGTTACATACACCTAAATTAGAGGGAGGGCTAGGCATAAGGGATTTCAAATTTCAGAATGATGTTATGCTAAAAAAGTTTTGATGGCATTTTATTAATAGCCGAAATCTCTATGGGCTTGTCTTTTTCAAAGTATATATTTCCCAGATGGAGATTCCTCGTATGCATCCATTGGTCATTATCCCTTCTGGGCTTGGAGCTGAGAAGTATTCTAAACGGAAGATTACTTATTGAAAAATAACAGATGCGGCTGGTTGGTAATGGAAGCTAAATTCATATTTGGGAAGACCTTTGGGTCCCATCTTTAGAGGATTATAAGGTGCAATCTTTGAGGCCATCATCATGTATTGATGCATAGGTTTCAAACCTTATCTATCCAGCTGAGTATTGGAATGTATCAAAACTCCAATGTTTTTTTTCTCCTCATGAAGTGATAGCCATTTTTTCGATTGCCTTGAGCTCTGAAGGAAGTAAAGAAATTTTGTGATGGGTTTCGTCCATCAAAGGGTTATTTTTAATTAAGTCTGCTTAATGATCTGTTGAATATTTTGCCCCCTTTACTTCCCATTCCATAAGAAAGTTATGCGCTATTCTGAAATCGGTTTGGAAGCTTATTTGAACCTCTGAGGGCCCTCTCAAAATTAAATCTTTCTTATATCAGCTTGTCTTGGTGCCATTGTTGTGTTTGCAAGTTAATCTCAAGAAACGACATATTGTGGACTCTGACAATGTTCAAGACTTGTTGATGAAACAGTGGAACATGCATTATTTGAGTGCCCTTTGGTTCAACAAACGTGCTTCGGTTTTTGTTTTTCTTTTAGGTCAGCCTCTTTCCCTGGTCGCCCTATACATAAATGGTTACTTTAATGGTTACTCTTATCATTATTCAAAGAGTCACATGTTTATCCTACTCAAATGTCTATGTATGGGACTTCTTCTCAACATTCAGTTGCATGCAACGTCATTCTTTGTAATGCAACTTTCTCAATAAATCAAAAATCAATGGAAATATTAGTTGCATTCTACTAAATGAGCACTCCAATATGATTTGTTCAGCATAAGACCATCTATTCCCTACATCTATTGTTGTCGGAGAAGCTATATCGATTCGGTCGAAGATGAAAATGGCTCTTCAGTGGGAAATTTCTTAGGTGATTATTAAATTCGATTGCCAAACATTAGTCCGGTATTTAAATGTTAACAGTCTTATTTTGACATCTGATGTCTTCATTATCATCATCCATGACATCAAGTAGATTCAACTTTGTTTTGATGTTTGTTCTTTCTATTACAAACACACCTTTTAGTATGTTGGGCTTTGTTATATCCTCATGTTGGGCTATGAGTTTTATCATTTTTCGAATTAACTCATCCTCACTATAAATTCCTTTTTCCCCCTCCTGACGATCTATGGCTTGCTCTGGTGGATGGCACTGTTCCCTTAGGAGAGTGCTCGTGGACTTGGTCATGTCCCATTGATGGCATCTTTGGTCACAAAACTATTTCGTGCTCTTTACTTGCTTTCCAAGAAGTTTGTGGCCCCTTTGTGGATCCCATGTGTGGCCTCTAGTGGCTCTCTTGCACAAAAAAGTTCTTCCCCCTGCGCCTTGATCTGCAGATCCAAGGCTTACTTTAGTGGTTAGCACGATTCCCTTAGGTGAGTGCTTGTGGACTTGGTCACGTCCCGTTGATGGCATCTTTGGTTGCAAAACTATTATGTACTCGATGCTTGCTTACCAAGGAACTCGTGGTCCTCTTGGGTCTCCATTGTGCCCCCTATGTGGATCCCTTGTATGGCCCCTAGTGGGCCTCTTGCATAAAAAAGTTTTTCCCCTCTCCTCTTTGTGGGTTCCTTGTATGGCCTCTCGCGGGCCCCTTGTACACACAAACAAAAAAAAATCCCCTTGGGGGTCTTTACCAAAAAAAAAAATTTAATAATAATAAAATAACGGTTCATTAGGCACCTTTATGTGTAGCGGTGGTGTTGGGCTGAGTCCGACTTAGGTCCTCTTACGAGGAACCCTTCTTGGGCCCTGAGCACCACCCACATGGAATCCACTATGAGGCACACCTTTTGTTGGGCTTTGGATTGTTTCTATTTTGGGTGGGTTTTGGAACTTTAGCGGTGAGCATGGTTTAAAAATATAAGGGAAAAAGTTTCTTGTGTGGGACGTAAGGGCCACGCTCATGCACAGTGGGCGACGAAATGACCGCCATGCCTCCCATGTATGACGAAAATTCTGCCACCCATTGTGTTGACGCACGCTCTCATTGGCTAGTGCATGCAGCATGGCCCCTGCATCCCACGCAGAGAACGACTTCCCAAAATATAATTAGATTTCTTTACCCAAAAAAAAAGCAGATTGGTTGAATCCGGTGTTCATGATCAATCCTAATTCCGAACGACTGAACAGTTCGGAATAGCAGATTTTTAGGGTTTTTGGGACCGGATCGTTGGGTTTCAGATAGGAAATCAATTTTAGGGTTTATGGAGAACGAGTTCGGCTGATTCCAATATGATCCGGATTGTAATCGTCATAGACCCGATTCAACCCCGAGTCAGAGTTTAAAATCATTGGCGTCGAGGCACTTCACATTGTTTTTTGGTTCGCAGAAAGCGAGCGCTTTTCGGGCAGAAATAGAGGAACCGCCAAACCCCTGGAATTAATGAAGAGCGAAGAAGAAATGTCACTTGCAGAGCAGAAACCTGAAGAAGAGCCAGTTGGACTGATTGAAGATGAAGAAGAAGGTCTTTCATGGTCATCAGACTCTGAGATTGGAGACGCCCTCGATTGGTTAGACTCCAAGGACGAGACAGAAGGCATCGACGGTCCTTTTTGTTTGTCTTCGAGGCGTCCTAATGCACATGGCGGCGTTCACTCCCGGCCTCTTTCATCTCCGCTTCAACCTCTCTCGAATAGAAACCAGAAATACACCAATCACATCCGAGCTGCCCCTTTAGAGGTATTTCTTTGTTGACCATTTACATTCATCGAGAGTTTTTCTTTCTCAGAGCTCAGGAGTTATTTAACGTTTATTGTTGAAACGCCTTTCAGATGTTTATGCCGTTAAATAATTGATCGCACCTCTTACAAGTGTTCAAAATTTGCCTTTCTCTAGAGTTGCTTATTAGTGGGATTTATTGTGAGTTGTGAGAGCAGCTGTCATCGGCTTTTAGTTTAGTACCGGCTGGCATAAATAGTGCTGAATTATTTGAAGTTTAAACTTGATGTCCGGAAGTGCTTTATTAAATAATTCATGTGGAACTGAACCAACAGGATAAAATTTCTTTAGACCTGAACGACGGATACTTATTGTTCTTCATAGGAAATTTTGATTTGGTTGCTTCATTATCATAAAAAATGGGGGATAATAATCTTGTTTTGGCGTCTCTTTTTATTTTTACTGAGAAGATTGATTGGTGCAGGAGTGGGAAGGGAGGTTGAATGTCGGCATGTCAAACTCTGTAGCAACTGCAATTCGTGGAAGTGTTCGAGAGATGGCCATTGGGAGAACTAAAACCACTGAAAAAGCAGACCGTGCCACTGTTGAGCAGGTTATATTTATTTCCATAAGGACTCGAGTTTACTTTTATACCCAATTTCTCATTTCGGTGTTTGTTGTTCCATGCACCTCGCTTGTTTTGCTGACAGCAGTTTTTTATCAACAAAATATCTATTTCATTGTTCAATATTTTCCCGTTATAAATTAAAAATTTCTTGTAGCTGTTTTTTTTGGTTTTCTTGTTGAAATTTCTTTATTTATGTTCTATCAGAGACCTCACTGGATGTGAAGATGTTCTTCACAATTTCTTTTTGGTTATTATATATAAAAAAAAGGCCATACCCAGTGCCCAATGCTCCCGCATTTAGCAGGGTCTGGGGAGGGTCAAATGTACGCAGCCTTACCCCTGTTTCCAGGACTTGAACCCGTGACCAAGCGTTCAGCAAGTGAGCACTTGACCAACGCGCCAAGCACGACCTTCTCTTTTTGGTTATTATATAATTTTCATTAAATAGATTCTTTTTTTTTTTTTTGAGATTTTGAGCATTGTTGTTGATCCATCTTATTTTGATTAATCATGCATTCTGCCTCTCTTGGCTTACTATTTCATTATTTTGGTATTTTCTATTTTTCAGTCATTCCATCATAGAGGGGCGTGCCTCGTGTATTTAGGCTAAATAAGAATAGAACCAGAAATTCTGGGTTTCCTGAAGATATTTTATAACCAAATGTAATGTTTTTCAGGCAATTGATCCAAGAACTCGAATGGTTCTGTTCAAAATGCTGAATCGCGGCGTGTTTCACGATATCAATGGTTGCATTTCTACTGGGAAAGAAGTATGTGAGATGCAACTGCCCACACATTGTATCGCCATCTAAATTTCTTGAGTTTCTTCTATATTTCTCTTTGTTTGCTTGGTGATCTTTTGTCTTCTTTTATCCCCTTGATTGCTCTTGAGTTTGCAGTGGCTATAACTTGCTTCAGTTGCAATTTGGAAAATATCTTATCCATGCATGATGTCTTCACTCTTCATAATTTGATAAATCCATATTTCTCAGGCAAATGTTTATCATGCAACAAAGTTGGATGGGCAGGAACTAGCGATCAAACTATACAAAACTTCCATTCTTGTGTTTAAGTGAGTATAGCAATCTTTTTGTACTGCTTGTCCTGTATCTTGACTAATTTTCAGTTTCATATCCATGAATGACCAAACTTTTCAGGTATTTTTTTCATGATGTCTGTTGCATTTTCTTCAGTTAGGAGTTATGGTGGAATATTACTGCAAAGGGATGCATGACCGATATGTATTGCTTGATTGGGTGATATATATTGATCCTTGGTCAACTAATTTATTGCTAGGTATTGGTTGTGTCAGCTTGTACTGGTCCGAGGTCTGGAAAGTGTTTGATAACGGTTGATACATATCAAAGTAGTATTGAGTGACCTTACCTTATAGGGTATCTTTATCTGGAACTCCTGTTGTCCCCCTGCTTTTGGCCCCAAAACTCTTACATCTGCAGCGAATTAAAAAAAAAATAATCCTGTTCATTTGCCAGGAAAAGTGCTTCATCAATTGCTTTAAACAGATTGAAGATTCCTTGGATTGAAACTCTATTGTTCATCAACTTCTCCACAATGAGTAGGTTCTCTCTCTCCAATTTCAATGCAACAATCTTTCTGTGGATGTTATCAGTCATATATAATGACTTCAATAAATCCAACGGTCTTTGTCTTTAACATCTTGATTATGTGATTTTTTCACTCCACCTCTTTGACAGAAAAAAAAAGAAAGAGCGTCCCAGTGCATGAGGCTCCCTCTACTGCAGGGCCTGGGAGGGGCAAATGTATGCAGCCTTACCCCCTGCTTCGCAGGAGAGGCTGTTTCCAAGTTTTGAACCTGCAACCAACAGGTTGCAATAGCACAACTTAACCGTGGTGCCAAGACTCGCCCAACCTCTGAAAAACATTGTGTTAAATACCATATAAAAAAAATCCTCTTAAATACAATTCACATATCCATATTCCCTCTTATCTTCTTTACTGCACTTTGTTTGCTCATGTTTTAATGTGATAGATGCCGCTTATTTAAGAGCTTTCTATTGTTATTATGTATCATAAAGAGTGTACCCTTTGTTTGCTCATGTCTTAATGTGATAGATGCCACTTATTTAAGAGCTTTCTATTGTTATTATGTATCATAAAGGGCATACCCAGTGCACGAGGCTCCCACCACTACGGGGTTTGGGGAGGGTCATAATGTATGCAGTCTTACCCCCACTTTGCGAAGAGGCTGGTTCTAGAGACTCGAACCTGTGACCACTTGGTCACAATGGAGCAACCTTACTGTTGCACCATGGTCCACCCTCATTGTTATTATGTATTATGCCATTCTTAATTCCATAAAATTCAATTCTTGATGATGGATTATATTAAATTAGGATTCTCTAGTGTGACATGCCTACCTTAATTTGAAATCTGAGGATATCTAACAGTACAAAAGGCATTAGTTTTGGGTTATTAATCAATCTATCTAATTATAAGCATAATTTGTCAGATAGGAAAATGTTGATGTATACATTCACGCTGCCCTTCCTTAACAATTCGAGCTTTTAGGTGAAACGGAAGCGAACATGGTATCACCAGGGAGGTTAAGTGTTAGACTCCTGGGAAGTGCATTGGAAGAGTTTTCTTGACATTTTTTCTCCCTCGGTGCTGCGCGAAGGAAATGCCGTGTGAGCTCCACGTGCAAGGACCATGTGATCTTGGCCTGCACGTGCGGTGGAGTGTTGATGTATACATTTGCGCTAGCCTTCCCTAACAGTTCAAGCTTTTAGGTGAAACAGTAGGAAACAGAAAATGTTATTAAAGCATTAAAACAGATCATGCATTTATCTGTATGTTTTCTATATTTGCATATCTTGCATTTTACAGCATTTATATGATATCTTAAGAAAATTGATATGATTCAGACTGGAGAAGCTAAAAGGGCAAGGGGCAGGCCTAAAATGTCTTTGGGAGAAATGGAGAAAGGGGACATGCATGGATTAAGGTTGAAAACAAGTATGGCTTTGAATAGAGTTGAATGCCATAACAGGATCCAAGTAGCCAACCTCATTTAGTCAAACTAAGGCTCAGTCGAGTTGTAGTTGTTTAGCACCCCTTGATGCTAATACTCAATTTGTTGGTTACAACTATGTGAGTGAGAACTTGGTTCTCCTTCTCATGGATGTTTGGAATCTTTTTAAGCAATCAGTTTAATAGCGAAAAGTGTTCATGTGTTCATCTAATTGTATGAGAATTAATTATGGAAACTGTTGGGCATGTGGAGTCAGAAGATATTCAGACCAAGTGGAAGATGGTTTGGTGTCATTTGGTGAGTCGACATTATTGGCAACCTTCTTGGTCATAGTAGAGCCAACACATAGTGGTGATATTTGTTTGGTGGTGCTGGAGAGCTTAGAGTGGAGACAAGGCGAAGTGCAGTGTGTTTTGTTGGGAGTCTGTAGACAGGCTTGACTGTTATTTTGGCAGTGAGTAGAAACTTCATAGGATTTTGAATTATCTTAGATGGAGAATCAGTTGAAACTCAATATTAAAAGACTCTAGCCCTATGAATCAGCTTTACAATGCCTCCTGAATTGGGTCAATCCGAATTCAGGCGAGGAAGCTATGATCTCGATCGCAGTTGTTGCGCATGGTGCTCAGAATCCTATTTTTCTCATAATGTCACGTTATAAGAATTTTGAGCTAACCTCCACTTGGAATTTGTTGAAGCTAGAAATTTAAAAAATGTAGATATTTGAGTCTTCTTTCCAACGGATTTGGAATTAGATCAATCAAATAACGGGAGAGAGAGAGATATGGAAAATTTCCCATTGGTGCGCAAAGCAGTAGAATCTTATTCCCAAAGTTGTGCCTAGAATTCCGGTTTTACATATGGCGTGACTTTAAAGGAATTTCAAGGATGTAACGCTTCGAATCTTCTTTCAGTTGGAACAAGCATAGTTGTCACGCAATAATTATCACCTCCAATTCTTCCAATTCCTCTAATAGGGGGAGTGGACCCCACCTTGGGCAGTGTTTTTGGGCAGGGGGTAGGGTGGTCATTTCCGCCCCCATGTGAGGAATTGGAGGAATTGGAGGGGGCAGCGAATTGGAGGGGATAATGATTCAGTTGTCACGGCGTTGGAGAGGGTCCAAAATCAAGGCGACACCAAGGCGCCCTCCTAGGTGACGCCTTGTCAACTATGGGCACAAGTCTCAATTCATTACGATATTGGATGAGGGAGATACGGCTGTTTTCCAGACCATGCACAGAAGATGGTCGAACCGGATGGTTAAACCAAGGATGAATTTTAAACTTGGGTATCTTTCTTTTAATTAGTCATTAGGGCTCCAATCCCTAATATTTCCTATGCAAGAAAGAGAGGAGATAGCTGCCTCTAGCAGAGGAGGAGAGAAGAACAGAGAGAGAGAGGTTATGCCTATTCGATAATTGTTTGATGCCTTCGTTTTTCAGATAAGTTCAGTAAGAACTGGATTTCACCATATACTGCTGCACAACGGTGAATCGTTTAGGGGAACTTGTCTGCATGTTATTCTCGATTGTGAATACTTCAAGGAAAGTAACACGACATCTTGCAAAACCCAGTTTTATATTGCTCTAGGATTGTTGTGCTAAAATTCCTAGTTCACTGATGTATTGAGGGTTGGGTTTGTAATGTTATTATACTGGTAATCTTTATCAAGTGGGTGCTTGGTAGTTTGTTGGATTGTAGCCCTTAGGGTTCCTTGTGGGTGCAAGAACCATTGTAGAACCGTTGTAATGGGAGTCAGTGATCCTAGGTCGTTTGTAGCGACTGAAATTGTGTTAGTGTATTGAGCAGTATACAAAGCCCTGATTTGGGTATTGCTCCATGGACGTGGGCACCCTTGCTGAACCGCGTGCAGACTCTGTATTGTGGTTGTGCTTGCTTATTGTGTTTCATATTGGGAGTGTGTTCGTTGCAGAATTGGTGTGCACACCTGGTAGACCATATTATGTGTGAGGTGGCATCTACGAATGAGAAAGGGCCACAGTAAGGAAGAGTTTTTGAGAGTCACTGATTCACCCCCCTCTCAGTGACGCATTGGGACTACCAGAAACTCTATTCAACAATTAAACACTCAAAGAAGACGATCTATGACTAGAGTTGAAATGGAACAAAATTTAGAATGATGGAGATGTATTCAGGAAAGAAGAGCTTTATAAAGTTTTATCACCTTCGTCATCACTATTTTATTTATTCCTTGTGACTTCAAATTGTAGCTTTTGTGAATTCTTCTTTTAGCTTATTTCATACATTATGATGTCTTCTATTTTGTTTCATTTAGTCCTTCATTTGATTGTAGGTATGTGTAGATCGAGAAAATGAATATAAAAATAAGAAGTTAAAATTAGTAAGTGTGAACACTGAACAAGTGTCCGTATTATAATACACATGCATTTCATTTCTTTATGTTCTTGTGGTTCTGACCCTCTTGTCTCAGAGATTCCACAATGATTGTTCTTTGTCTTTGCCATCCTTTGGCTTATGGTTCCACTCTGCGACTTGCCAATTTAGTTTCCAGACTCTGCATATCAAGTTGTGACATTGTCTGATTAATTGTCTTTCTGTCCTAACCATTTCAGGGATAGAGATAGGTATGTACAAGGAGATTATCGTTTCAGACATGGCTACTGCAAGCATAATCCAAGGAAGATGGTGAAGACTTGGGCAGAGAAAGAAATGAGAAACCTCTTGAGGTAAATGGAACTCTAATACACTTTCTGGGTCCCCCGTTGCATGATATGAAATTGAATTTTGATGGTAGCTCGCTCAATAGGCAACTTGGGCCCAGGTGACATTTATGGGGCCTTTAGAGATCAACCAGGCAACATTTTTTGTGATTGATTCAGTTGTGATTGGTTTTGCTGATTCCATCACTGCTGAGCTGATGCCCTATTATAAAAGGACTTGAGATTTTAGTTAATTATTGAGGGTGATGCAGCCTTGATTGTCAAGTGGCCGTTGTTTAATCCGGAGTACCCCTGAAAGTAATTGCAACTTTTTTTTAGAAATGCTAGAAGCTTTAGTGCTGCTGGTCCGCTTACTGGTAAGCAGGTGACCTAGCTAGAACCGAAATCAATGGATAAACATGTATTTGGGTTCCTACCCTATCATGTAGTTTGCTATCTGGTGTCCTGGTAATTGTGACCGGTTGTAGTTGTTGTTTTTTATAGTTGCACCTTCTCTGTTTTCTTCAATTAAATCTGTTCTTTATTCCCCCCCCCCCCCCCCCCCAAAAAAAAAATGATTATGCTGATTAAGCATGTTGGAGAGGTAACTCATTGAATTCACTGCAGGGCAAGTTTCTGCTGTCAAAAACAGACATTAAGACAATTGTGATTTTATTTCTGATTCGTACTTCTTTGAACTGCAGGATAAAGGCAGCTGGAATTAGGTGTCCAACACCTCTTCTTTTGAGGCTTCATGTTTTGGTCATGGAATTCATAGGTATTCTTTCTCCAGTTGTTCAGTACTGTTTATTTGCTTTTAAATTATGGTATGATGTTAATAGAATATTAGGATGTGTAGGGACTGATGACAACAGGCTGGTTAAATAGGATCCCTGCATAACTCTGGTGGGTTATATGGATCAGTATAGCACTCCAGATTAGGGGTTGGTTTTCGTATTTGAAAAACCCTGGGACCTTATCCCTCTCCTCTCCACCTTGCTCAGTTGTAAAATCGTGTAAATTTCATGCTTTCTTTACAGTGCAGCACAGGTTTCCAATATTTAATAGGGTCGGTTTTGGTGTGATGCACATATGAAAATTTTGAGGTGCCTATATAGAACTCTAAAGACATAATTCAGTTCTATTAGTTTATTTTTCCCCTCTCATCTGATGTATTGTATTGCTGTCAACCTGTAGAGAAAATAATTACCCAATCCAGTTGATTTTGCTTAGGTGATTTCATATTTTGGGCCAAGTATTGGTGGTCCAAATCTGAACTATACACCACTTAAGCTAACATTCTCTGTAACCAGTAATTCAATGCTGCTTTGTGCAGGACTTCGGAATTACACAAATGCATTTAGCTTTCCATCTACTTTTTTAAAAACATCTGAGCAATATTGTCATATGCTAAGTTGTGATGTGAAACATAAGCCTCATGAGCAAGCGCTTTTTTTTTTTTTTACATTTTTTTCTATGCAAAGATGATAAATGCATAATGCCGTGAGAGTTATCTATCATAAAGTGATGCAGGCAAGGGATTGATAACCCCTATTATTATGCCTATGGGTAATGAACCCAAAGGAATTTTAAGGAGAAATTCCAAAACAGATCTACACAAGATGTAATTAATGGTGGAAAGAAGAAACGGCAGAACTAATGAAATGGAATAGTACAAAAGGATAACAAGCAACCTAGAAATTCAAACCATCAATAAAAAAGCCAACCCACTAGGTCATAGCCCTGGGAATATTGCAAGAGAAAGTCCCCATGACTTCACCAAAGCAGACTCAACTCAGTCCATTAACAAAATACACTAAAATATGCTTGTTACAAATGAGATTTATAAGTGTTTATCAAATCCCGATGTCTTGCTAATGATAACTCCTAATATGAGTCTCATAATATTGTAGCAACTCAATGAGTGCTTTATCCCTTAAACAAATAAAACTACTAATCAAAGAAATGGACTTGAAATAGAATCTTGTCATAGATCAACACCGCATCAGTAAATTGATCATAACTTTCTTAATGCAACTAAGACTTGGAAGATTTCAGTCTCATTGTGTACATAACTCAATAAGTCATAGTTGTCAAGGCGTCGCCTAGGCGTCCAGGCGCTTTGTTCGACTTGGACGCCTTGGTCACCTTGATTTTTTACCCTCTCCAACACCTTGGGTCCCCTAACTGCCGTGACAACTATGTCAATAACCTTTCAAACAACACCAATATCATGCAAAACAATTAAGTATTGACCATCCAAAAGTAACCCCTTAGCAAAGTGACAAAGAAGACCTAATTTCCTGTATTGCAATTCTCCCAATCACCAGAAAAAAAAATCCAATGCTTGGTGGAGCATATCCAGACCACTTGATTGGGCCATTGGGATGCTCATGCTATAATTTTTGAGTTTATTAATTAGAGGCACTTTATGCTATTATTACATGCAACTTTTATAGCTCTATTTGTTACCAGAGAGCTTATGTCCTTATGATGTAGGAGCATTTGTACAGAGAATCTGGTGGCTTGATCCAGTCAATTAGTTTTGGATCAGGAAAGCACTGCATTATTATGAGTTGGTGTGTAGCATATTGTTTTTTAATCATAGGTATGTGGCTTAGGTGTCCGTTATGCTTTTGTTGTAGGTTTTATTGCATTAGGTTGCAGCCCATGTATGGGGTAAAAAAGGGGAGCACAGATTTTATTAGCTGTATCGTTTTGCAGCCCGGTCCAGCTGCTTGGTTTTCTTAAGAGGGAAGTGTTTCCTTTAGTTGTTGGCTATGGTCAAGGGAATGATTTTCTTCCAAGTGGTTTGATGGTCAAAAGCTAGCTTTGTTCACAGTGAACCTCTTACTTATTTCTTTTTCCATTTTCTTCGGTATTCTCCTAGTTTGTTGGTCCCATTACTAGCAAGTTTGTAAATATGCCTGTTATCCTTATGTTACAATTAATTATTAGAGTTGCAGTTAAGTTTCATGGGTTTATTGTTAATAGAGATTGCGGCTTTATGATGCAGGTAACTCACATAAATGAGTTTATTTTATTAGGTTGGGTTATGTATATGTTGGGCCTTTGATCCCATGTGTTTTCATTGTAATGGGTCTAAAATATGAGTAGAAAGTAGACATATGGGATAAGGCTTAGTTAGTTAGTTATTTTTTAAATTGAAGTTGTTTAATAGGCTTTGAACACTCTCACCTCGCATGAGAAGGTTTCCTTTTATTGTTGTGTTTCTTATTTATGTTGCTTAGCAATAGGATTTTACTTCCTTTTTCTGATTAGGATTATGCTTTAGTTTTTTATAAATAGCTTGTAGTGAGCCAAGGATCCATACGATTTTAGATGAATGAAAGTTCAAAATTTTCTTCAATGGATGCTTTTGGATTCAGTAGGGGGTGAGATACCCTTGGAGGGCACTGGGATTCTGTACCTTGTAGGTGGGAAACCATAGTTGTAATTCGTAGTTCTTTCTCTGTTTTTTTCTCCTCCAATTAAGGTACTGTTTGAATCCCTATCTAATGATCTTGCTGTGCCTTGATTTATTCACTGATTTGAGTTAAATCTTCAGTCATCAATCTACTGTTGTTCTTATGATGTAGTTATGTGCCGGAAAGGTTAGGATTATTTTATTCTTATGATAGCACCATAGTTAGAGTAAGAATTGGAGTCCACGTTTATTTTCTGTTTCAGAAAGGATTAGTACTCTCTTGTTTAATCTATATAACAGCTTGTGCCCAACGATTTGCATATGGATTTTGGAAATTGAATGAAGTTTAGGTTAATACCTTGGTTGCCAAGAGCTGCGTACTTCTCTATCCTCTGAATTCTCTCTTGCATCTTCTTCTTTTTCTTCTCTCTGTTATTAATTCTTTTTCTTTTTCTTCTTCTTCTTTTCTTCTTTTATTTTCAATTACTATTCCTTTTCCATTGTTACCGATACTGTCACCTGAGGAGAGTCACTGAAAGTCCATTGTTATACTCCCACCTCCACCCGGAAATTGGGGCACAAGTGTCGCTGACTGAGGCGATTTAAATCCCTACCAGTGGTGAGAATCGAACCAACTTCAGATCTGGTTCTTACCTTGTCCGTCAGCTTCTGGTTGTAGAAATTTCTCAAGTTATTGCTTGGTGTTCTGGTCTGATGCTGGTTGGAAGCAAGAGGGTTTGAGCAACGATCTCTCCCCAAAGTTACACTCTGAACGGACAACTAGAGAGGGAATTCGAAGGATTAGAAGAACCCTTTTTTTTTTTTTTTTTTGGTATTCTGGTTTCTATATTGGCGAAGGTTGAAGAGTATTGGAATTACAATTTTGCCATCAGCTTTAATCTTCAACTTCAAATATCCTTACTTCGCTTTTGGTTCCTAATTTGCCCCTACCAAATAAATATTAATTCCCTTTGTGTCACATCTCCCCAATAGTTCTTTAATTCATCTAGTTATTTACAATTCTACCACTCCCCCCTTGATAACTTCAGATTCTTTACCGAATTGCCATTGTTTCCTTGTGGTTGGATTTTAATTGATTGGGTGGAGCTTGTTTGGGTGGAGTTTAACCAAAGAGTGATCTTGCTGAATCATAGTTGATAAGGTCCTCTTACATCCTGTGGCAGCGCTCTGTGTTAGAGCTTGTTTCAATCTGATTTGATTACTCACCTAAGACTGATCTGTCCATCAGGTCAAGGGGATCTTTTGGGACATTCAAGGCCTCACCCAAAGAGACCATCAACCAGGGTTTGGAGTGGATCAGACTTGCTGATATTAATTTTTCCATAGTTCTGTCCTGTTTCTGTTTCAAACCTGAGGTTTCTTTGATTACTTTAAATCTGACCATTGAATCTGTCTCATATTTTGGGAATTGATTGAGCCAACCAAGAGTGATGTTCTATATAGTGAATCACACCTTTGCTTTTTGGGTTTTTCCCCCCTCCAATATTTTCTCGTTGCAATCCTATTTTGGACTAATATTTCTCTTCATTTTTTTTCCTCATAGAATGAAACGTGTCTTCAATGTTGTTCAAGAATAACCTAATTTCTCAGCATTTCCTCTTTTTTTGTTGGGGGGGAGGGGGATGGGGTTTGGTTTGGGTTATTACTATTTAACATATTTGAGGGCATGCCTCATGGCTGAGGCATAGAAAAGGAGCAAGGCTTGCACCTCACATCACTTCTCCCCCTTTAAGGCGTATGACTTAAATGTTTTTTAAAGCATTGGATCGATGTTCTTGTCTTCTAGTCAATTTAGCTTTAGAAAAAAAAGGTGCATGCTATTTGTGAGACTTATCTCAAAAATTTTAATATTTTCTTCTATGCAGGCAAAACAGGGTGGGCTGCACCTCGTCTCAAGGATGCAGCTTTATCTCAAGACAAGTTACGTGAAGGATATGTGGAGGTATGTCTTTCTCCTTTTGACTCTTGTCTAATTTCATCGAATTTTGTCATTTTATAATTTCTGAAACTGGAGAACTAAAAATCAATATTTGACAAAAAATTAAGATGAAGACATCATGTTAATGAGCAATGAAGGCATTGCCCCAAACACTACTAGTATGTGCTGCACAGCAGTGAAGAGATCTGATAGTGTAAGCAGAAATACTGTGGAGATTCTTATGTCTTCTATGGAGAGCGACATCCTTATGTGAATAAAAGTACATCTTGTTCCAATGGTAATTGAGGATGGCTAACTCCTTGGTAGATTCTTTTGCTCTGGGGTGGGGCTGGAGAGAGAGTTTTTATATATATGGGACCATGTCCTATTGAATGATGTGAAATAACTTGAAAGACGTATTCTGTGTTCCGTCTATTTGATCCTATACCTATTCTTTTTCGGGACAAAGGTCCAATGTAATTGCCGATTTTTTCTACGAAAAAAAAGGGAAGAAGAAAAACTTGACATGTCATGAGTGAGTTAGTTGAGTTAATTACTGAAGGAAAATAACTGTATTATCTAAATTAGATAATCTTCAATCCACTACCAGTTAGACATTGTACTCTTTGTATTTCTATAAGCCTCCAAGGAAAAGAGGTTATCACAACATTGGAAGAGGAGCAATGCACAATCCCTAGTAGGTCTTAGAAAGCTTTGTTTCCTTGAGAAGTAGTCAAATTTTTTTATCCAATGGAAAGTGATTTTATAGGGGGGGGGGGGTCTAGAGATGTACAATACCATGGATCTCAATTGTCTACCCATGATAGTGTCACCTGTTTCGATATGCCATTGTCCAACAAATGGGAAAATTGTGGCAAGATTTTTTTGTCTTTTCTCCCTGTGTTTGTCAACTATGTGTTCATGTTGAGTTGAGTTGTTTAATTATGCTTTTTTTATTTATTGCCGTCTAAATATTGAACAATGTAATAGACCTGGACAATCACAATAATAAATCACTGTGATCTATAAAAATAAATGACATTGACCATTATGGAGCCTCCTGTTTGGCTGGATATGATGCTTAACTGTCTAATATATTTTCAAGAATATGATTCTTTTTGAAGTTCTCTGTTAATGTCTATATAGAAATAACTCTAGATTTTCTGCATGAATAGATGATTTTGGTGATGCGAACATTATATCAAAAATGCAAACTGGTGCATGGAGACCTCAGTGAATATAATATACTTTATTTTGAGGTAAGCTGTGTGTTTTGCATACTGAGACATTTTTTATATTAAACAATTGCCATCAAGTGTCACTTACCAATATGCAGGGTCACTTGTACATTATTGATGTTTCTCAAGCAGTGGACCTTGACCATCCTCATGCACTGGATTTCTTACGTGAAGATTGTGTCCATGTTTCTGTAAGTTCGTTACAAAGACAAATTTATTTGCACTTTCTTCTGCAGGAAAATAACTTAAAAGAAAAACCTGTAGCTTAGTTTTTAAAAGAAGAGGAACATGGATGTGGTGGACTGCAGGATTTCTTTAGGAAACATGGTGTGGCTGTTATGACTGTTCGAGAGCTGTTTGATTTCATAGTTGATCCATCTATTGCGGATGAATCTGTGGACAACTATTTAGAAGAGGTTTGCTTCATTAATGCATAACCATTTTCCCAGAAATACACTTTCTGAAATCTCCTTGACCATGCCTTCTAATTTATTTCAGGTTCAGCAAAAAATTTTGGCAAGAGGAGATGTCATATCTGCAGAGGATGAAATTGCAGACTCTGTCTTCGTGCAGGTAATCGAAACTCATCTCATTTATTGTCAAAGGAGCTTTTGTTCATACTGCCTATTTGAGCAAAATCTCAATAATTATCAACATCTAAGATGTTTTTCTAGAAAAGCAGTTGCATCTGTTCAAATACTACGTATATCCACTTGCATTAGGCAGTTCAAAATCTGATTTTTCTTAATTGGGAACTTGGGGACTTGGTTTTGCCTAAATCTGTTAATTTAGTAGGGATCAGATAGTTGAATGAATCACATTTCTCGAGAATGCTGAATGGAAACTTCCTGAGATATATGTATCAAGATCATTCAATTTCAATGACATAATAGTTGTATGATTTCACTTGATCGGGCTGTGCCTGAGGCCTTTGGGTTGAGTCGTCAATGTTGAAAGTTTTTCAAAGATGAACTCAACTAAGTCTTCCACAGCTTGTTGGCCCAGCTACATGATTCCTGTTGTGTTTCAGTTGACTCCTTTGTTTGTCACCTGTCTGGGCTAACAACTTCTCAGTCTGTCTTCTCATCCATCTCAGCTTGATTGTTCTATTAATGTTTTTCTTTGTTGATCTTACGATATAAAGCATGGTGCACTGATGCTCAATTGGATTATAATCCAGAAGCATACTTCCATTCCTTCAACCTGCTATTTTACTGCAGCCAGCATTCAGTAAACTACAATTCATGGATCACCCCCCCCCCCCCCCGCCTTTTCTCTCTTAAATTTGCAGTCTTTCATTCCGAGGACATTAGAGCATGTAAAAAATGTTGAGGAGGATATCAAACGGATAATGGGTGGTGAGGACACGGGGGATATTTACTACCAAACAATAACAGGACTCAAGCAAGCTCTTCAAACAGTAAAACCCACTGCAGCTCAAAGTACTGAAGAGAAGTCGCAACAGAAATCATTCCAAGATTCAATTGTTAATCAAGCTGCGCTGACCAACTCAGCCAACAGTGAAACGGAATCTGAAACAGACGAAGAAGAGAGCTCAGGTGTCTCACAAGGAACGACTTCTGACACTGAAACACAGACACCGGCTGATAAAAGAGCTGCTCGAAAAGAAAACAAGAAGAAGGTTAAAGAGGAGAAGAGGGAGGCTAGGAAGACGAAAGTTCCTAAGGCAGTGAAGAAGAGAAAGAAGAAAACGGCAAAGGCAAAAAAGTCCAGGTAGGACTTGGGAGACCATTATTTTCTTTCTCAAGTGTTACTTATATGATTTGTTCATTTATTCTTCCAGTTTTTTTTGTGACACGGGTAGTTTAAGCCCAACCAACAAAGACTGACCCGGTTCACTGTAATGTAAAGAGTGGCTAGAGAAAGGATTACTCAGTTGCAGCTCTGTGATCAACGCAGAGTAACTTTTTGAGGGGAAACTCACCTCAATGTAACAGTGCGTAATTTGCATCAGGTTCAGGCTAGCCTCTATTTATGTGGTTGAGAAGCACCATCCCATGATAATGTTTGATTACCCCAATTGAACCTACTTTCCCAACTGTTCACGTGTTGGAAACTGATTTTTGTATTGGATGATCAGAAATGCCATTTTTTATGATTGATTGGATTATAAAAGCTTATGGGGCTAGCCAAGTTAAAATGAATAGGATCCCCTCGCACCTGGTAGGCAGGCAGCCATGTGAGGCCATGTTTTCATTAGCGCTTGAACCATCACTGGATAGGATTAGCAAATCGTGTGCATTCAGGTGAATGGGTGGCCACCGCTCATTGGTTCTCACCTGACGTAGCCCTCCGCTACCAGGCAGGGAACACCCCCTCCCGTATTGTTAGACCGGAATTGCCTGGCACTAGTTCTCCAAATATCAAAAGCTAGAGACGGCCTTTTAAGGCTTTAGGAAGAAACCATGAAACAGAAGCGAAAAAGTGGTCATCAAGCTGTATGTACCTCCGTCTGCGGAAACATTGCCAGTGGATCAATATAATGTGGAAATAATTTTCCCATCCCCTCCAGTTCCCTACCCCTGCTTAAACACTCTGCCCAAGTGAGATCCACCCTCCTTGTTAGAGGAACTGGGGAAGTAGGCCAGGCAGGGGGAACTGAAGGAGATAATTTTCCACCTGAGGTCCTAAAACATCACTCCCCTATTCCAACAATACCCTCTCTCACCCGTTCAAAAGCTGCAGTCAAGTGATTTCCCTTCACCGTGGCTCAAGGAAAAACTAGAGTCCAAAAGTCTTTATAGGTCTGCCCCAACGAATCATGGACTTCGTTCACAATATTGGTAGCTGTCAAAATTGATACTGATATGCCGTATCATTCCAATACTGAATCAAAACACTTTCTTTCCAGTCAAACTCCCCAGTCATACCGGTCAAATATCAATACAGTCCTGGCCTAATCAAACTGCCATGTTGCTCTAATAATTAATAGCTACATGGTCACAGGAAGTTTTACCTATCCCAAGGAGGGATTTCCAAACTATGTATGAATTATATGATCATTTACACAATGAAATCCTTTTCTCTTTTGAGTTAAGTAATACTGTCCTTTAATTCAAGGCTATGACAGACCCATGGTGTACATTACATATGAATTAATAGCACAAGGGACGGGTATAACGCACTAGTACAAACTATGGAGCAAGCAACAAACATTATAGGCTCATCGTTCAAAAGGGAGTCCTTTATTTGAGTTCAAAGACGGATAAACAGCTGCAGCTATCTTCTCGTGGAGGTTGAACTTCTTTGCTATTGATGGCCGAACATCTTCAACTCCAACCAAGCTCTCAAGGAATGGAAGTAACAAAAGCAATTCTTGGTCCGATCGATCATCAAACCAACTCTCAATTGGGATCCCATTGTCCACTTGAAACCCAAAAGCCTGACATCAAACAAGACTTATGTTTACAACTTATTCATAGATTTCCTTAATGTTGTTACAAAGGAAGTGCTGTAGCCGAAGAAATCTGTAGAATACTACGACTGTTTCAGAGCATGTACAGTCTGAATCCACAGTAACTGGGAGTTTGTTATATGACTGCTCGGATGGGTAATAATGGTAATATAATAGGTAATATAATATAAGCATTCCTAGAAATGAAATTTATGCATGGAAATACAATGAACAAATGATTTAGAAATGAAATTTATGCAAGGAAATACAATGAACAAATAATTGCACCGATGTTAATAAGCAACATAAACTGATAGTATTCCCCTACACCCAAATTCTACAGCAGGAACCCAGCATGCTATATCATTAGAACACCAAAAGAATCAGAAACAAAAATTTTCTGATCGTATAATTTTCAACTCAATTCAGTAGTTGAGATGAAGAGGAGTTGTTTAGTCATAAAATCATTCCAATTTAACCAAGTGTATTGATTATTGAAAACCTCAAGGGAACAGTATAATACCTGAGGAGAGTTATCAATTATTATCACATGTGCCAAATCACGGCCCAGAACAGACAGATCTTTGAGGTAATTACCATCTACAAAAACACAGGACTCACGATAAACACGGTGGCGAAATATTCTCCTTTTGGGATCCAGTACATTCAGAAGCTGTTCTGCATAGATGCTTTGACTAGCTGTGAAGATAATGATCTCGAAAAGGCTGGCAACCCTCTCCATAAAGTCCTTGAGATGGGGACGACATCGAACATAGACCGTATGCTCCTTAAGGTTAAAATTTACCTGAAATGTAAAATCTGTATCATCGCAGCGGTCAAGGCTGGAGTGCACTAAAGTTTCTGCAAATCCAAATAAAAGTCTCAGCAAATACATCAATCCTTCCAAACAGGTACATGCATTAATTATGCAAGTTCGACAAGTGAAAGGTATATATGGTTAGAAATTGGAACACATTTTTTATGTATTTAAAATATGGGGGCACAAGATTGCTGCTTGGTCGTGTAGCCCCTACACCAGCACAAGAGCCAATGAGAGCACGCACAGGAGCATTGACATGGATAGGTTTTTTGATTTCATGGTGGGCAGGGCGATAAATTTGCGCGCTCCTGTGACTGGGCGCAGGAACCACACAACCAAGCAGCATTATTTTTCCCTTAAAATAAAAAAATAAAAAAAAGAGTTTAACTTTTAATTATTATTGACAATAATAATCAAAGTCATATTTAATGCCCAAAGTGAAACTGAATCTTAGAAGGCAAAGGATGTAATCAAACATTAAAAAATCCTTACCATCCAAGTCCAAAACAAGGGTGGTACGGGGACAACTCCGAGTTTGTTTTGGAAGTAGCATGGGCCGAAAGGTAGGAACCACCGAAGACAAGTTTGGTAAATTCTTTATAAACAAGTATGGATCAAAATCATCAATTTCTTCAACATCATCAGTCTCCACATATACGTCAGTAGAAATTGAATCTTGGCTGGGCTCATTAACACACTCCAACTTCGACTGCTGCATGGCAAGGTATATAGCTGAAACCTCAGATGATAGACTGGTCACAACTTGATCCTTATTACACTGCGACACCCCATTAGATTCTGAAGAAGGCATCTCATGACTACTGTTCTCCATATCTAAGTGCTCAGAGCAAATGTTTGAATCCACATCCATCTCAACAGGGCATATTGTAGCGACTTTTATTCCAGTGTTCTGGCTATAGTTCTTCTCTTCATCTTTTCCAGTTGAATTAAAAGTTTGTAGAGAAACAAAACTTCCGAATGTATCAACTGGTCCCACAATTCCAGAGTTCTGATGGACTTTCTGGTCTTCATTTGGGAAAAACTTAATGAAGCTTACTGAAAGCATTTAATTGAGATGTATAAAGACTTATTGACAGATTCAATGCCATTTAATAAAAATGTATTTCAGAAAAGAATTGACAAATGTGGAGAAGGGAGGGGAGATGCAAGATAAAAGAGAGCGAGAGAGAGAGACACTCCTAGAGAGAAACACATAGGAAGATAAATCTATATGTTACTACAGCAACAATAATAACATCTCATACCCAAAAGGAAAACATTTGGAGCAAAAGTTTAAGATGCATACAAAATTATCTACCTCCATTTGCAATGACACCCCCATCTTTCGGAACATGAAAGGCTGGCGAAAATATGGTATCCAATGTGTGTTCACCAGTTCCTTCATGAGATCCCTACAGGATAAAAAAATTAATTAAGATCTTTAGCCCCCTTCCTCCTCCCACCCACCCCCCCATAAAAAAAAGCCCCAGGGAATTATCTCCACAACAGCCAGATAGAGAACAGTTGTCTAACATGAACATACACTAGTTCTCAAAATCTATAAAACCCGCAACGGTGATATTTTAGGAGTTTAGTACCAATAGCAGAGAGCAGGACAAAAGTGCTAGCAAGGTGTAATTTGTAACAGAAAATGAATTCCCAACACGTCTATCTGCATTCAAAACTCGCACTTGATGATGTCCAATGTTGCAGGCAAGGACATGCCCATTCAGTACGGAAAGAAATATCAAGGACATAGATTTATGTTTAGTTTATTCATTTTAAACTAAATTTTACATTCAAAATACCTGGATTTTAGGGTTGTGATGGATCAAATACCAGATTAGACCTGCTAACATATGACCTCTTGGAACTTTGATCATCATTTGAACAAATAGAAACTCCAAAAATAATAATTTTAAAGATCACATAAAGTAAGGTTGTTCAATTGAGACTTAGCCTCGTGCCCTAGGTACACTCTTTTTTTTATTTAAAGATCACTTAAAAGTATTAAATATATGTAGATATGAACATCGAGGTATTGCTGGACAGACCCATAAACTCGACCAATATTCTGTTGGATCCATCTTGTCGGCACACCATATATGCCTAAAACCAGCCAAATACATGGAAGAGCCGAGTGTGTACACCCATCCTAGTTTGTTGTACTGATTAAGCGGCAACCTAATCCTCTGCTGTGTCAAGAACTAGCGAAGAGCATATGATTTCAAGCCAAATGTACCAGTGAGGCAGTCAATATAATTGGTTTAGGGCCACCTGGGTAAACTGGATAGAGTGCACAGAGCTTTCCTGAAACTTAATTGGTGGGCATTAAAATACCAAAGCCTTCCCAATAAAAATATCCAGGTAACTTCTAATACTATGGTTTGAACATTACCCTACTAATCTAATAGATTTGCCCACATTTTGTTATACAAAATACAAACCAAAATGAGGACAATTGGATACTGCCATCAAATGTCCAACACTTTGACCTTAATAGACACCTACTCTATGTTAACAACTCAAGACTATTATGTGTTATCCTTTTCAGACACAAGTACTAGTTTTAGGAAAGATTCCACTAAAATCTTATATAATCTTCCCTTCCCCTACCGGCAGCTCTATCTTACTGATCGTACCAACCTGTTGAACACAAACCAATACTCTCCTCTGTAAAGTTATTATTTTTCCCTCAAAGCAATCAGCAGTTAGATGTCATAAATAACGGTATATTTATTTCCCTACAATTCTCATTAATTTACATATGTCATGGTCTATTTATTTACCTACAAAATATCATTTATCAAATATTTTTGATACATGAACATAGAAAAAGAAAAGCCATGTGCAAACAGTGGGCATACATCAAAGGACAATTTCTGAACAATAAAATAGTTATGTAAATACTAATGATTGAGCAATGAAGTCTCATGATCTTCAACCTTATGGTCAATCGGAGCACCATTAGCAGCATTATAACCCAAGCATCTACTGCGATCTCCATCATGTGGCAATTTATGACTAGGATTCAAATTTTTAGCCGCTACTGGCTCTCTACTTTTCTTTTGCAGACCACCTATTGGAAGAAAAACCAAAAGGATGGCATATAAGTTTCATTTGCAAGAAAATGAATGAGGTGTCTCCATGAAGCAATTAAAAGAGCAACTAATTTTTGTAACATAGTATTGGTAGTAATGAAGAAGATCAAAGATTAGATAAAGCTATTGAATACCTGCAGATTCTTAAAACAAAAGCAACCGTCCCAACTCCCAATCCCCCTCCCCCTTCCCCCCCCCCCCCCCAGAAAAAAAAAAACCCTACAAAAGAGTCACTAACATCATTATAGAACCTACTAATCAAACCTCAAAAACAATAGACAGCAAGAAATAGAATGGCCAATATTCGAAAATTATTGGAAGAAGACCTTAATTTCTATGTAAAATAGAATAGATATTAGCAATGTTTAACTCATCAAAGCAATTAGAGGATCAATGAAAACCCAACACAATCTCCATAAGCCCATAAAATAAGAAAACTTTCTAAGAACAATTAAACATACATAAAAAACATCAGATAAGCATACAAAGAAATTACAGGAAAAAAAGTTGAAAAAAATTCTGATCCCGACAATTATCAGGGATGTAGAATATGTTTGGATTCTTTTCAATCAAAAAACATGAGAAGGGTCTAAATCAGAATGTTAAATTTCACTCACTACAATAAAAATATATAAAAAAATAAAAAAATAAAACCAAGACAAAGGTTATGCAATACCAAATCTCTGCTTTCTAGCAGAAGATGTAATAAGCTCCGTGACTTTGCTTTCCACAAGTTGCACATTCTCAGTTACTTTCTTCTGTGATCTAGATATTCTTGGACTGGCATGTTCTCGAGTAGAATTTCTTGTTGGTAATTTCTTCTTGGTTTGCATCATCAAATCAAGTAGAGATCTCTAACCAGATGATAAGCTATGTTTGCTCTTAAAGAGTACTATTGAAGATCAGCATGCTGCTCCATTCTCAAGCCCCTGCCTACAGAATACAACCCCATATGACACTTCTTCAAAGCAGACGACCTCAGCATCCATATCAATCAGCTGATATTTTCAATACATCAGAAAAAGACAACAAGAATTCTTCTGATTGCTTAAATAGAATGTAAGATACAACCATGACCATGTAAATTTGAGAATATACAGGAAAAATGATCTCTTGAAGATGAAAGAGCTTGTTGTGAAGACTACTTATCACCCCCCCCCCATTGGGATAGTAAAACTAGAGCAATTCATCATAGTGAAGAGTAAGTAAAAGTTAAGAAAATCAAACTCAATGAATCAATATATATCAAAATAGAAATTCATTGGACGGTCGTGTTACTTAGCGCAAGCGATTCTAAGCTCAGTATAAGGAAATGGATTAATCCATTTATTCCCATCTTATATTCTTCAATGAATGAATTCACGTACATTTTGGTTAAGTAATAAACCAAACCCTAATTACTGAAAGGACCACTTATTTCAAAAGTGTCAAATAATGCAAATTCTCGAACACGCAACCGAATACTTTAGGTAACATAAACCGCAATCATTCATCAGAGATGACCGAAACCACTTCAACTAGAAAAATGATTAAACAATGACAATTCAGTAACTAACAGTACTGTAACAACTAAAACCCTAATGGCTCAACAACAAAAAGAATCCAGCGGACAGGAAGTACAAGAATGATTAAAAAGCTAACAGAAGCTTCATAACTCCATACCTGAAACAAAAAATTTGTTCTGAGAAAAACAGAACTGTATAGGACGAAGTACAGTAACCGTAGCTCCGATCGGTCCAAAATAACAATAAATCATAAATAACGAGTAATGTAGCAGAGCTGAAGTCTTCAGACCCAACGAAACCCTAACTTTATCTATAACTTTGTTGGATAGAAACGAACGGAACTGGAAGAAGGCGTGGACGGAGGTTTTCCCTCCAAAGAGGAGAAAAGAAGGAAAAGAATAACGATTTTTCTGTAGAATAATGTAATTGAGGAGAGAGAGTGAAAGTGTGAAAGTAGTACCAGTAAGTAATAAAATGTGGATTTTTAATTTTAGGGCTTCCGTTAGATCTCAACGTTCACCTTCCATGACATCATTATGTTCGTATCGAACGGACTAGATTGAACGTATATTGGAATTCCCGTCCAATTTTGGTTTTTCACTTTTCTTTATTACCGTAATCCTCCTCCGGTTGTCGCCTATAAGTTGTCGGTGTGTTGCTGCCCGTTGTCCACGTTCTTAATTTTCCCTTTTACCCTTCTATTTTATTTTTTCACCGTTCAAGCCCTCGTGCGTGCGCAGAATCATTTTTTAAATTTTCAAATTTTGAAAATAAGTGGGAGAGAGTGGGGCGCGGAGGGAAACATCAATATCAGTTCCCCTTTCCCATCCATTGAATTGAAATTAATTTGGGGGACAGGTTAGGGCACCCCGCTGGTTCTCTTGGAACTAGTGGTTGTGTCCAATTGAGACTAGAGAGGTGGGATGGGGAGGACAGAGGAGTAATTTCCGTAAAGGGTGGGAGAGAGGCAGATTTAAGTTGGGCATAGCGCCAACATGCCTAACCTTATCTCTTAAATTGGGAAGCGTCTCTTGACATGGTGGTGGTTGTCAGCCAATAGGATGTTGGCCTAAAAGTCCAAGGGCAAGGTCGTTGGTTCGACTCCCCCTTCTCCTCCAATTGGATGGTAGACATCCATCCTTCCCCTCCTCCACCCTTCCCCCCTTGGTCGTCCTCTTGGGCTGTCACCCTTAGTGGCTTATGGGCCCTCAATAGAATATGACAAAGAGAATTTAAATTTAACATTGACCAAAGTAAGGGTGTCAATTGGGTTCAATTTTGGTCAAATCGAATAATTTCCATTACCTCAAACCGCAATTGAACTGAATTGGTTGGTTTTATTCGATCCATAAACAGTTTTATTTGGTTCATATCTGGCTTCGATAACTCGGTTTTGTTCAATTCACTTCTCAATTTACACAAGACTTTTGGAATTCTAGTAAGGCAAGAAAGAGGAAACGAACAAAAGGGCATAAGTGTAAAAGACAAGTGAGGAGAGTCGACCATCGAAGACACAGTGGCAGAAGAGATGATGTGAAAATTAAAAACGTAAAACTTGTATTTAGCATTTTAATGTATAGTATGATTTTGATTCTCAAACTCGGTTTACACAGGGTACACCTTATTTGGTTTGTGCAGTTCAAGCTAATGGGTTCTTAGCCTAAAATCCAAACTGAAACTAAGTGAAAGTTTATTTTCACATCATGTGGTCAAGTTTCTAGTGCACTTGGTAGCTAGTGGTGTGTAAAGGCCCATTGCTACCAGGAGGTATTGAGTTCAAGCCTCTTGGTTCACATCCTACTGTCTTACATACTCCTTTACCTATAATAAAAATAAAAAAAAAGAAGAGTGAAATTGAAATTTTTTGACTCAATTTAGTTTGGTTCAATTTTAAATGGTCAGTTTTTATTTTGATTTTGATTTTAAATTGACACCCTTAGACCAAAACATGCCACCAAGGGTCCTTTGAAATGCTGATTGTCTACCATGTAGATGAGTGATATGATAATTCTGACCATTGGATATCCAAAGATGTTATTGATTCATCATCATATTAAACTAATTCAATCAAGGGAAAATTACATGATTAGCTACTTTTGGATTTTCATTTACAAGACTGTCTACCCTATGTTTAAGTTAATAAAAATAGACAAAAACAAGTTTAGTTTTACAAAACTAGACAAAACAGTGGCTCTCCTTCCTTCCTCGACAGTTCCCCTCTGAAAAAATCTATTTTTTTTTTCCTCTGTTACTTGGGGTAGCAGAGAATGGTGGTGACTGGGAACAAGGGTAGGGTTGCAGGAAACAGAAGATGTCTGGACAAGAAGGCAATGACAAGGGTAAAAATGTATAAAAAAGTAAGTGTGGGAGGGAGATACACTATTTTGTCCAATTTTATAAACCTTAATTTGTTTTTGTCTATTTTTGTTAACTCAAACATAGGGTGGACACTTTTGTAAATGAAAACCCAAAAGTAGCTAATCATGTAATTTTCCCTTCAATCAAATACCCTTCAATATAATTGGCATGTATCACCATATTCTTGTTTTAGATTTTTTCAAAAACCTGTATTTGGCTACTTGTAAAATTTTAATTTGATTAAAACTTCATATGTGATCCGAAAACCTTAAGGGTCTACTTATCTACAATTTTTTTTGCCCTGTCTGAACTGCCATGTGGCAGATACTCAAATGTGTTGCTATCCCGATCTTTCCACTCTCACTTATTCACTTCATTCCTGATAGATGGTTAATTAAGGGAGAGGATAGATAAGTTGAGAGGGAAAGTTGCAGAGACAATCAAAGTGGCTTTCAGTGAGAAGAAGAAGAAGAAGAAGAAGACGATGATGATGAGAAAGAATAGGGAGAATTGGGTTCCATGGTTTTCTAGCTGCGGATGTGAGAGTTGGATGGAGGCTCAAAAAAAATTAAGGATGTAACACGAGCAAGTTGGGCCTCACTTATACCAAACCCATATCATGTGCAACCCATGGTTGCACTCGAAAATGCCGACTCAAGCCCAGCCCAGCCCAGACCACCCATGCCCTACTCTAATTTGGAGGGTGATGGTGGGGTAAGAATGTCATACATCCCCATCTTTGTGTTGAGGAGTCTAGGTAGGAAGAAACTAGATGCTTTCACATATTATGGAAAAATGATGTGCACATTGCCGGTTGTGCATGACGTGTCTCATTCTCTCCTCCCAAACCGTGTGGGCCTCTTCTATATATGAATTATAATGACCCCTTCATATATATTAAGGAGGGATAGGGTTTTCTAAGCAAGCAAAATGGGGGAGCACACCAATGAGCGGCGACAGAATGATTTCGTAAATATAGGACAAAGAGGTCATTTCATGTGTGTGTGTGTGTGTGTGTGTGTGAGAGAGAGAGAGAGAGAGAGAGAGAGAGAGAGAGAGAGCTAATGTACCCTCTACGGTCGGCTCTGAGAACCTTTTTCCCTATTATGTAATAAGGGTGACTTCTTTGAACCATAGGATGTATAGGGTATCCAACACTAGTAGATAAGTTTTTATTACATGGTATATTGGATAATATCTTCAAGTCCGCTCTCAATCCATTCCTTGGAAAATTTCTTCAATTATGAAAGATTGTGGTCTATTGACAGAACGGTTCTTCACTCACATCTTGTTCCATCACACTCTTAGGAAAGGAAACTTTGCTGCCAATGCTCTCGCAAATGCTGGTGCTACTACCCAAGAGTCCTCCTTTTAAACTCGTTTCCTCTTTATACATCTTCTTGGCTCATGTATGATAGATGTTTAGTGTCTTACCCAAGGGATTATAAATAAAAGTTATTCAAAAAAAGAAGCATATTGGATAAGGTCGAAAATTTGTAGTCATTTAGACATGATGATCTCTTGCTCACATATCAAGTTTCAGTCCAAAAAAGAATTCGCCACGTGGCAAAATAATGCACTTCATGACTATCAAAAAAGAATGTAGAGAGGGTGCAAGGACCTACGTGAGAGGGTATGCTAGTTCATGAGAGATTACATGATTGAATTTGAGTCACAAATTGTCACGTAGCCAATTCATCCACTACCTAGATATCCATATTGTTAAAATTGTCACATTACCTTCCAAGTGGTAAAAACTTGGGTTCTAGTGTATACACTTATCGAGGTAGAAAAACATTTCACTTGTATGACAATAAATATAGGAGAAACGTTCTCAAGCTATAGGGGAGTGTGCTGCCCACCCAAAGTCCAAACACAGTTGGGGGCAAAATGACCGCCCCGCCCCCTATAAAAGGCAGAAATGTCACTCCCTCAAGATGCCTCTGAGCCCCCTCTCATTGGTCCCGCGCAAGTAGGGGCCATGCTCCCCCACAGAGAACTGTCTCCCATAAATATATTAACCTAAAGCCCAACCTATATACCCATAGCCGGCATAGCCTATTTATTGTCAAATTACTTGTCCATTTGAGTCATGAGCCCATAAGCCATAGCCCATTCGAAATTTCTATTCACTAAGCCCAAAATATTAAGGTCTTTTTAATACTAAGATACTATCTCTCATTTTTTTTTTTTCGCAATAATTTTTAGAATTTTATTTCTTTTCTTGTATTACAAACGTAGCCTTTAAAGATTCATACAGAAGAGAAAAGGTTCTCTGAGTGAGGGAACGTTCGCTCCTCTGTGTCTATCATATGAAATGACTTTACTGCCCTTTTATATACGATACTGTTTTGTCGCACCTTATTGGTGCATTCTCTTATAGGTTTGGGCTGGACATATAATTAACCTTGATACTCCCAGGCCCTAGCTCAACCTGCTTGGGCCCACCAAAATTTCTCCATCACCTGCTGGCCCTAAAGCATATTACGTGTTTGATCATGGGTCAGTCACTGATGTCTTATAAAATGGGTTTGTGGAGCAGAGAGTTCTTAAATTGAATCAAAGTTGAGCACTTAAAAGGAAAGGGACCTTTTTTTTCATCTTATTTCATGCTTTAGGAGATAAAGAAGATATGGATCTTTTAAAAGCCGGAATTTTAGGGTCATTAATTGTCTTTAGTTCTTACCCAAACATTCAAGTCTGGTTCCATGAGAAGAACCCCTAAATCATTGTTTTGACCAGAGATTGTATGGTTTGTTCACCTTCCAAGGGTTACATAAATTGGATCCGGCTCCTCTCCAAGGAGCTCAGTGTTTAGGGAGTGCCCAGGGGCCATCCAAGGGTTGGGTTGTGCCGCACACATCTCTAGGCATGCTGGGCTCTCTGGAGAGAAGCTCAATCCACATGAATTTCATTTTCCAACGTATGTTTCAAGCGTAAATGAACAAAATTTGATTCTTTTCTAGTTGTTTCATCTATTTGTGCCACATGGAAGGATGATGTGGTAATTTTGGGCTAGATGGAAGTTTAGCGAATGGTCTGGATTGATTACATGACAAATTTTAACCCGAATTACGTTCAATGATGTACCCCTCCCATGTAATGGCAGATACTCTTATGTATGTCTATGCATCCCATCATTCATCCATGCACCATCTTAGTAGTCCCAAAAATATCAAAGTCTAGTTTATATGAAAATTTGAATATTTTGTACCATCATTGTCATTGTCATTACCATCATTATCAATTTATCATAGAGGGCGGCCCTGATGACTTCAGAATGGGGAAAATTTTGCATGCCACACCAATGATAGTGTGGAAACTAGTATCATTCACATGATTAGAGCACGAGTAAGAGAAAAAAAAGTACCTTATGTGAAAGAAAATTAGTACTTTGACGTCGTGGGAAACTTTTTCCTTTTCATCATAGTTTTCATTTAAAGAGACATCCAACAAAATTATAACAATGTGGACAAAATTATATTGGCCCACTTGAGGGCATGATATGCACAAAACCTCTGAAAATGGACTAAAAAGCCTTCCCTAGTAGAAAGAAAAGGAGAGATGGAGGAAAAGAGAATGATCTTATAAAAAGATTATCATTGTTGGCATACATTAAACTGTCATTAATCTGAGATTATCAAAAGTTTCTTTATAATCGACGATCAAAAACATATTAAACGCGCATTAGCATAAGTAGCAATGTACATTATCCAAGGATTGAGAAGGAGCTTCCATGTTGAGCTCAGTGAATAACCACTCTCAAGTCCCTATAAAAGATAAATTTGCAAACTCTGCAACACTTTCTTCACAACATTGTGGGTCTCCGGGGAAGGACACGGCAAGCCAACGGTTTTGTCATTTCAAGGGAGAGACGGAGGCACTCGGAGAGATCGACGGATTGGGCTGGAAGCCAGGTGAAATTTTGGAGAAGGCAAGCCAGCCACAAATGAACAGTGGCCAAACCAAGGGCCTTACCGGGGCACACCCGACGGCCCGACCCAAATGGCGCAAGCCTTAAGTCTGAGCCCATGATACTGATATCTTCCTCCATGAACCGTTCTGGTCTAAAGGCCCATGGGTCTTTCCAAATGGATCTATCGTGGGTAATAGCCCACATATTCACCATTGCTGTTGTGCCTGCAGGGACAAAGAACTTGCCTACGTGGACATCATGAGTGGCAAGGCGGGCCCATGAGAGAAGTGGGCCCGGAGGATGTAATCTGAGGACTTCCTTAACTATGGCTTGAAGGTAAGGAAGATTGGGAATGTCCAAGTCTCTCACGTGCCGGTGTCCGTTGGTGCACGTGCACCTATGTATTTCTTCTTGGGCTTTGGCTTGAATGTCTGGATGCAATGCCATTCTTGCCATGATCCACTCAAGAAGGATGGCAACCACATCTGTTCCCCTAAATATCATCTCCTGTAAGTAATGGGAGAGAGAGAATTAGTGTGAATATACATGTATGACCTTTACAAGTAAAGATACCTAGAGATGTCAATTTTGCCAGGGAAAGACTTTATGAGAAGGAGAGAGATAGACACATATGTTAGCGTATCCTACCCTCAACTATAAGGGAAAGAGGTCCTAGAGCTGGCTACATACCCCCCACACATATTCTCTCTCTCTCTCTCTCTCCTCATGAAACTCCCTTTCCTCTCCACCCCTATTGATGAACTCACCATGCATGTGCCCTCCTCACCCCGCTAGCTTGAACACTTTCCTATAATATCGCTGTCAGGCTGCATGGATCCTGTACTAGCATGAGGTATCCATCAGGGGTGGGATTTTTCATTTCACGAGGGAGTGGGGTGTTCTTTTCGCACTTCATGTGTCTAGACATAGACGCCACGCAGCTTGACAACCTTCTTTTTCCCATATACAATATAGGCAATCCATTGACTTAAGTCTTTCCTCATTTGATGGATAAGGGTAAAGAGTTTATTCTGTTTAGCTTAGGTGGGTAGGATACAGGTAAGAGATTTTTGCTGTTTAGATTCTAAACGGGAGGGGAGGAGGATTTGGGTCCTCTGTAGTGCGACACAATGTATAGCGCACCATCGGACGGCCCAAAGTACTTGGGCATGCAGCCCAACACACAAGTGGGGTGTTGGGCTGCGTGCCCAAACACTGTGGGCCATGGGATATGCGCTACACTTTGTGTCGTACTATTGAGGAGCCCAATGCAAGAGGAGGATAAGAATAAATCCATTAGGTATCCTACCATAGCCATTGACAACCAAAAGATACAATAAAGGTCCATTACAAGAGAAAAAAAACAAAAATACAATAAGGGGTACCACAAAGAAATTCGAATTAGATAAAATTTCCTCCATCAAGGTCTATAAGAAAAGGGTATAAATTGCATTGTCCAAAATTATTAGTGGTTTAGATTCCTCACACTTGGATAGGCAAGCAATACTAATGGTTGGTGCAAAGGGAAAAGATTTTGGTTTTAGTCAAAAATTCATTATATCGGATGGCTAGGGTTTAAAGTTTGAGACTCTTGGAGAGTTGGAGGGCCATTTTTGAGTCCCATCCCATTTAATATGGTAGCTGGTGAGATATCAAATCATCTCTTTCCCATATAAATATAACTATTCAAGTAGAGTAAAACAAAATCAAACGTAATCAAGGTAACATAAACAATCTAATATTCGAAGTTCAAAGTATCAAAATCTTAAGAAAAATACATAACAGAAGATGGTAGGATTCTTTTCAAATCAACATTTTTCATTTGGTGGACTGACTTACTTTTGTTTGGGTATGGAAATTGGAAACTCAAAACAGAAGCTGGTGACCAAGGTTTTAGTCATCAGTATCGGGACCCATATCAGTTTCGGTTGAATTCGATACTCATATCGATACATATCGATTGAACCAGGTTGTATCGACGTGATTCGAGATTAAAAAAAAACCCATTTTTTGAGCGAATTAACTGATCCATATTGAAATTGTGTCAATATCAAGTTCCGACGATATCGATACATATCAGTCAATACCGATATAGTCAATACCGATATATGGAATAATGCTGCTGACTGAAGAATGAACTATGAATGCACCCAACGGGGTGTGATTGGTAACCAAAAGAATAAGGTTTTTATTTAAAAGCATAAGCATAAGCATGCTTATCGAGTTAAAATTAGGTTTTAAATAAGGGATTTTCTTATTGACGGATAAATAGTTTATATTTTACTTTTTTTGATTTTTTATTATAACATACTTTTTTTTCAATGACTCACAAAAATATGAGAACAAAGACATTGACAATTTCTGAGAATGATATAATGATAAATCATTTTAAAAATATTTTTAAAATTATTTTTTACTCTTAAATTAAAAAAATTTTAAAAATAAAATAATAGCTTCAAGTTCTAATACGTATAGAGATTCATGCATATCCTTAGGCCCTTACCTAACTAAGAGTTGTGAGGTTGTGATAGGATAATACGGATTTCTTCGAAAGAAATCATGGTCTCTCTATGGGTATAAAAATAAATGTTGGGGGAAATTCGATCTTCTTGTATCGCCCACTCCGAGGAGAGGGAGAAAAGGGTTTGTTTTAGAATTGCCACGTAGATAAGGGTATAGGATCTACAAATGTCCTCCCCCTCTCCCTTCGGAAAGATAAATATAACTCAAATGGATAATGCTTTGGTATGCACAAATATCAGGAAAGTCCTGTAAGATGATAAAATTCAATGTCTACACAATCTAACCATGGATTTAGGTATCAAAATCGTACGATCAGCAATATTGGCCATTACATATTGGTATCGACATTGACCTATACCAACCTATACGTATCGACAATACAGTAAAAAAATGACTTTTTTTTTTTTGGTATTAAAATTGATTCAATACGATCAATCTGTATCAATATTGATATCGGTGGTGACCAATATCGATGGCGCCAATACCATGAACTAAAACCTTGGCCAATTGGCCCAACATACCCTCATGAGCCGGTGCCCCAATCGACACAGGTCTAACCACTATTGTTTGGATTTGGTTCCTCTCCTACAAGCACCCCTTACTGTGAGGCCCAATGAGGTATCCAATGGCGGGGCTGTGTGCCTGGCACCATCTCGGCACACAAACAAGCCCCCTGATTGGATGCCTCACTGGGCACTCACTGGGCGGGGGTTCTCGCTGGAGAGGAGCCCGATCCCTATTTTTCAATTGGGTGCTTGCTTTTTCACGTGTTCCCCAACTGCCCAAATGGAGGGCTCGTGGGATACATCAAGCTAACCTAAGCTAAGCTGTACTGATATTGAGAGGGAGAGAGGGAGAGAGAAGTCCATATATGTAATTTACTTACCCACAGAACAGCCACCATGTCTGAATCACTCAACTGGTCTTCGTTTGGTAAAGTGAGTAAAACACTGAGAAAATCATCTCTTCCCCTGTACTCTCCTTCTTCCTTTCTCCTCTCTTCTATCACCTGAAGCAAAAGACCATTAACCTTAATGGCCAACTTATGACACCTTCTTCTCACTCCATAGAAATCCAGAAACCCTAAAGGAAAATAATCCTCCCAATTAAATTTCTCAATTAACTCATAACCTTCCTCCACCATTAAACTTAATTCCTCCTTCCTCTCTAACCCTAAAAACCTCCCAAACAAACTCTCCACCACATTATCTAAAGAACCTTTCTGAACTATTCCTCTAACCTCCACAAACCCTCTCCACTCCATCTCTTTCCGTACTCTCTCCAACATTTCATCTCCAATTCTCTGTCGAAGACCCTCGAGAGCCGAAATTCTCCGAGGAGAGAACATGTGATTCGCTGCAATTCGTCTCAGATTTCTCCAGTATTCCCCGGAAGGTGCGAATCCAATGGCTCTTTCGAACATCAGTAACCGTGAGGATTCCTTAGTTGGACGATCAGAGAAAGCAGAACCACTGAGGATCTCCTTCGCAGTATCAGGATGACTGCTGATGATGACACGTGTTGGACCCATACTGAAAGCCATAAGACGAGTTGCACCGAGTGAAGCCGATAACTCGGCGAGTTTACGGTGACTGAGATGACCCATTGCAGGAATGATACCAAGTAATGGCCAACCAAATGGACCAGGGAGGGTTGGGAAGGAGGAATACTTGTGTTGGTTTCGCCAGGCAAAGCCACCAGGGATAAGCCAATAGTTGAGGAAGAAAGGGAATAGAGAGAAGAGAAGAAGAAGAAGTAGAAGAGGCCATGGATAGTGGTGTGTTTGGGTAATAGCACTAAAACAGAGGATGGAGAAACAGAGATTGGTTAAGAAGCTTATTTTCATCCTTTCCTCTTTTTAAGAGAGAGGAGAAAGAAAGAGATTAGAAGCTTTTCTTCACAGGACTGCCAATAGAAATGTCTAGAGAGAGAGAGAAATAGGGGTTGGCCGATGGGAGGGTGGCATGTATGGCTGTTTGAATATATAGAGCCTTTGAAACGTTTATTTTTATTATTATTATTTTTTTGGCTGGACCACCAACCCTAAAAAAAAAAAAATTGGAATAATCACTCAAAAGGCGTTGGAGGCCATTCCCACACCATAGGCAGATTATATATATAACCACTAGGGGGATGATTTGGTCATGGATCATCAAGCAGTGGAGGACACATGTCCTATTTGCTTCAAAAGGTACCCTTTTTTGGAAGTACCTAGATGGTTGGGGATGAGATATGTGTCCGTCGCTCAGCATATGTGTACCCACGGCCAAACAAAACCAGATTCCTCCAGATTCCTAGGGCTGCCCAAATCGATGAAGCCGGCCTGAACCAATGTAAAATCGAAGTCAAACCAAAACCGGTGCACTTTTATTGGATTGGTTTTGGACTCACTTATTCCTATGTGACTAGTGTAGAGGTTGGAAAAAGCTCCTTGCCCTCTTCTGTCGAGCACTGTGATTGATGTATGCCACTAGTTTACTGTAAACTCACAGCACGCTTAACCCTCTCCCATATTTATAATATTCCACATCAAGAAAGAAGCTTTGGACAAGGGGATAGAGTGAGTGAAATGAAGAGTTTTGAACCTCTCTTTTTCTCTTTCTTTTTTTTTTTGTGTTGATGTTGTGTTTCCACCGAATCCAATGGACTTCCACATTCTTACAATATCGGAATTTTCAGATTTTTCGTCATCAACTCCTCAGTATGTGGAGGAGGGATGTATTGAAAGATATTGTAAATGGAATTTGATTACTAATCGGTTTTGGTTTGACTAATTACAATCAATTTATACATTTTTTTTTGGGAAGGGTTCTCTGAGCCACAGGGGTTTCCTTACGCTCTCTCACATGAAGTATTTCATTCATTTTTTAGATTAGATAAAAAATGATAAAAATATTTCATATCGGGGGTGTAGAAAACCCCTGTAGTTAGAGGTACTTTTCCATTTTCCTTACTTCTAAAATATATAATTAGTGGGACTATCTACATGACATCTCTATAGGTGTATTTAGATCTATATGTGTATTTAAAACTTGACACATTTTTTTGATCTTCCATGTCTTATTCTGAAAAGTTTTTTAAATTAGGGATAAAAAATGATTTCAAAATAATTTGAAACTCACTAATCATTATGCCATCATCAATGTCTTGCACATTTTTTTAGTATACATATGAATAACAAGATATATCTTTGCTCACCCCAAAAAAAATATTTGCTACATTAAAAGGGCAAAAAAATAAAGTTACAAATTCATTTAACACTTTAAGGGAGGGGTCAATATGAAAATCCGTTAGTTATTATATCAGTATCAAATCTTAATCAATCACCAATTCTACCAGCCTTGCTTTCTTTTTCTCTTTCGAGCATTATTGTTGTATTTATTTCAAATAAAATTTCAAAATACTTATATACATCTTGTATTTATTTCAAAAAAAATTCAAAATACTTTTATACATCTTATATCAATATCAAATCTTAATCAATCACCAATTCTACCGGCCTGACTTTCTTTTTCCCTTTTGAACATTATTGTTGTATTTATTTCAAATAAAATTTCAAAATACTTATATACATCTTGTATTTATACTTATATACATCTTATATCAGTATCAAATCTTAATCAATCACCAATTCTACCAGGCTTGCTTTCTTTTTCCCTTTTGAGCATTATTGTTGTATTTATTTCAAAATACTTATTTACATCTTGTATTTATTTTAAAAAAAATCAAAATACTTATATACTTATATCAGTATCAAATCTTAATCAATCACCAATTCTATCAGCCTTGCTTTCTTTTTCCCTTTTGAGCATTATTGCTGTATTTATTTCAAATAAAATTTCAAAATACTTATATACATATTTCAAAAAGTTTTTAGTTGTTGTGTCTCTCACAAGGTTTGAACCCATGACCTCCTTGATGTTGCTTCTAGTAAAGCAAAGGAGTGATAGGTTTTTAGTAGGGCTGTAAATGGATAACCAAAAATCCGAATTCGATCCGCATCCGTGTCCGTTTAGGGGCATCCGTATTCGATTAGAGATATCCAAAAAAAAATCCAAATACTTCGATAAAAATCCGAATCCGAATACCTAATTATAAAAAATTAAGTAAATAATGATCTTGAGGGTTTTTGAAGGTTCAACAGGTTCTAGAATATGAGGAGAAGAGAATCATGATCTAAAACTATGGATTGAGAGTGAATTGTATCCACTAGGGGGAGGAAGGTTCAGATTACACAAGGCAGAGGTGTAAACGGATGGTCGAAAATCCGAATTCGATCTGCATTCGAATCCATCCGAATCTGTTTAGAGGTATCCATATTCGACTAGAAAATATCCGAATCCGATTACATTCGATCCGTATCCGAGCCGAATCCGATCCGTTTACATGCCTAGTTTTTAGTCCAACATTGCTTATGGAAGAGGAGAGTGAAGCTTATATTGTAACTGGGAACTATGAAAGGAAAGCTCACTATGTTCTCTTGTCTCTGGGGGCTTTGAGATTTATTTACACACAGCATGCACCGAGCTGAAGCGAGGTAAGGCCTTAATTTGTGAGAAGATTGTTTTTGCTTGTCATCGGATTTTCCTTCATCGACATGCTTATACTCTATCAGTCTGACATTGAATGATGTTTGACTAACGTTAGATGAGCATTGTCCGTTGCATCGGCATCGATGATATCGCGTTACACATCATCTAGAATGCATTGGACGCTAGCACCAACTAGTTTTTTTGTGTCTTCTCTCTTAGAGAGACACAGCCTTTGGGTTCTTTTGGACAGGTGTTTCCAAGGAACATCTCTTAACTATAAATAGATCGAGGACATTAAAGACACTTTAGAGTATGATTCTAAGTGTTCTAAACTCTCTCTCTCTCTCTGATTTTTTCTTCCAGCTTTCATTGTTTTGAGAAGTGTTCCTTTATTCATGTCCTTGTTAATTGAGCATAATTCGAGTGTGTCCTAATTAATGTGGCCCAATAAGTCAGTGCAACAACTATTGGGGGGGGCTATTGTGTGGTTTCTTCTTGGAGACTGGTTTGCATTACCTAGATTGCACTATAGGCAGCGTTTACAGTCTTAAGGAGAGTGACCAGTAGCACAACTCATCCCCATCGTATCTTCTAACATCAAGTTGATTTTTGCAACAGACGAGTTTGTGATTGTTCATGAGCACCAATACGTTGCAATACATTTCTATTGGTAGCCATATGATCAAGATAATATTTCTATCTCTCATATCAGTATTCTATGGCAAAAGGTTTCGTGCATCATGCATGCACGATGGCTTTTAGTAGGAATAATGGAAGTCGAAATGACTAAACCTCGTCCCTTATTTTACGAATCATCGTGCACCACTTTTATATGGACGTGCACGAAAACCTCCCCTTTATTCTATTTACAACAATTATGATGTGTGATCATTGATGTTTTTTTTCCCCCAAATGAACCAAATATGTGATTTGAATTGATCGAAATTCTTTGAACCATGATAGCTTGAGACTTGAGATCACGATTATAAGAATCGGAATCAAGAATCAAATAGTCGAATCTAGTCGAATTGAATTGAGATTTCAATCGAATGGATCCAATTCCCATTCTTACTGATTCTCGTTCCAAAAAATCATTTGTCAGTTCAATTTCGATCAATTCCAACATAATAAAAAATCAAAATCAATAGAAATTTATTAAAATAAACATCTTCCCTTCCATATAAGAATATGAGCGATGTGAATCAAGATTGATCTCAATTGAATCCAATCCAAATCAATTGATTTCAATTATGATTTATGAAGATACAATGATTGATTCATGTCTCTCTTTATTTTGAATTTTTTCTTTTTTGAACATCCAACCATGACTAAACCTTAAATTGGACCTTCACTTTTCTTTGACAGTTTTTGTTTATTTGTTTTTTTTTAAAAAAAAAAAAGAAAGAAAAAACGGAAGAATGTAGATCTGACAAGACAAGACGCGTGGTCCCTAGCAACGTGTAGAATCTAGGAGCGACACGGAAAATCCTACATGGGTCCCCGACGGGTCCATTCTCCATTACCAAAGAGGCACGTTTTAACTTTTTAACAGCAGAATGACGTTTTATTTCCGGTTTGTGTAACTATTTATTTTTATTTTTTACTATTTACTTTTTACTTTGCCTTTTTAACTCCTCGCAGTAGCGGACGCCCTCTCACCGCTACTTTCGATGGAAGGCGGACGCGTTGCATTTTTGTCCAAGAGAGAGACTGAAATAAAATCTTTCTGGAATCATTGTTTGAGGAAGCGCAATAATGTGTTTTAAATCCCAATATCTCGGAAAAAAAAATCTCAAAATACAGATACCGTCATCGATATAAACCATTACCCCCCCCCCCCCAAAATGATACAAATCCGCTTGCCATCATGGTTCTAAGTATCAGTATACGGGTGATACGTAGCGATTTTACAAGTCATCGATACCGATATCATGTGGGGATGTTATATTGGTATTATGGTATGAATACAGGTAAAATGATCAGAAAATTCAAGGGTTATTTTGCTTGATACAGTCGATCTAGGCCGATACTATATCGGTATCATATCAATTTTGCATGTTGCCGATATCCATTCCAATATCGTGTACTAAAACCATGCTTGTCATATCAAGCCTTCGTTCCTTTTACGCTATATTTGAAGGACTTGGTTTTCGTACAGACATGGGGATTGTTTATTTCGTAAGGTGGAGTCCGCTTGTGAAATGATCCAAACACCCTTGTTTTGGTTGAGCTGAATCCTCTAGCTTCGGCCCGGCTGAAGGATAATCAATTTGATGTTGGCATGATATAAGAAGAAAATAATTATAATAAGACAAAAATTATGATGACACAATGATTTGATTCATGTATCTATTTTTTTCTTTAAGGCTATGTTTGAAAGTTAATATAAGAAAACAAAAAAGAAAAATTATGATAACACAATGATTAGTTTATGTGTTTTTCTCTTTTCAAATTCAACTTTTTTTTCCCCCATTTCTTATTTTCCACATATAGTATAAATTCAAAAAAAAAATTTCCCCTTTTCTTGACTTCCATAGGGAAAAAATCACATTTTAAACCAATTTTACTTTCAATAGAGCACTATCGTATCGGTCAAGTAGGGGTGTCAATGGGTTGGGTTGGGCCGGGCCTGCCAAAACCCTGACCCTGACCCTGACCCAACCCTGGCAGGGCCAAGAAACCCTCAACCCTGACCCGACCCTGCCAGGGTTTTTCTCTGGCCCGGCCCGACCCGACCCGACCCTGAAAATTATCTCCTCCAGTAGCGCCAGATCCCAATTCAAAAAAGTTCAAATCTCACGCTCCTCGGTCCTCCCGGCTCCCAGTCCCGAACTCCGTCTCTCGACTCCGAGTCCCATCTCCCGACCCTCTATACTCCAATCCTTGGTTTCCCTGCAATCCCTAACCGATTAAAGTGTTAACTGATCCTCAAGAAAGAAAAGTAAAAGCCGGACAACGAGTGCAACGAGAAGACTCGAGAGAGCGAGAGAGCGAGAGAAAAGAAGACTGCGTGAATTTTAAAACTTTTTTGTTCTCCTTTTAGATTTCAATCTGAATTGTTCGATTCCTCGCCTCTCATTCTCGATCGTTCCTCTGTCTCCGTCGCTTCAGGCATATGTTTTTCCGTTCGTGAAAGCAACGATTGTGATCTCCTGCTAGTAGCTCCATTTACAATCTTTTTTGCTTCAAAATGGCTTCGAGAAACCAAAACAAGCCCACGACCCTGAAAATTTGGTATTTTCAGCCATATAAAGGCTTATAAAGAATTCAGTCGGGTCGGGGCCGGGCGGGCTAGGCCCGCCACCTTGAGCCCGACCCGACCCGACCGCCAGGGTCAGCCAAAATCTCAACCCGACCCGCCCTTCGGGCTGGCGATCAGTCGGGTTCGGGCCGGGCTCGGGGCGGGTTCGGGCGGGTTCGGGCCAGCCGGGTATTATTGACAGCCCTACGGTCAAGTATCATAATCGGATACCAAATACATATCAGCCAATATGATGATGATGCTTGAAACTGCTAACACAATGGGCAATCAATTCAGTTTCCATTCAAGTTGTATTTGCCTTTTAATATAACATTTTTTTCCTCTCATTTTACATAAATACTGTATTAAATAATTTTCATCTTCTTGAAAACCTTTTTCTACCACGATATTAAATAAAATATGGAAATAAAATAAGAGAATATTAAAAGAAAGTTAAAACTTCTTAGTTCACCCATGATTAAATGGTGTACAGAACCAAAAAGCTTCTAGACTGATTCAATATCTTCTTGTTGGGTCATCAAGTCAGTTTACAAAGAACTAATTTCCTTCCACGCTTGTTGAAAAAATCTCCTTAATTGGCATTACTAGTTTTGTCTTTTTTTGATAAAAGCATTACTAGTTTTGTCAAATTAAGAGTAATGGTGCAAATTTGACTGTTAGATTTCGAGAGAATGGTTAGAATTCAACACATGTTAAATTTTAGCCTTAAAAATTCAATCATTTATCCTCCTGTAAAATTTAAAAAATGGAATTGGGATCTAAATTCGGTCTTGGCAAATTTCGATCCATATCAATTAGGAATTAGTCAAAATCGGCTAAAATGTGTCGTAACACTAGAAATCCTATAGGATCATCTAGAAATCCAAATCGCCCGATTCACTATCCTTCCATCTTATGCCATGACTCGCTCATAGAATTTTTTTTTTTTTTTTTTGGGTGCCACTTGAAAATTCGGATTGATTTGAAATTTAGCATGTGAAGAAGAGACTTTTGAGGTCTAAGAATTCCTCCAAGTGGCTCAAAAAACTTGGATCTTGTAGAAAGGGCATCTTTTTCTTTGGTAGGAAGAAGCTTATTCATTCTAAGTGTGACGAGCTCGTAGCTGTCAGGATACATGATTTCGTCAATCACGAAATGGAATTGAGACAAATTTTCGTAGCTAATCGTTTTCATGGCACCCCGGTTTTGGCAATTTCTCTTTAGGTATAATAGGCCAAACCAAATCATTTATCTCTCACTAACTGAAGCATCTTTAAAAGGAGTGAAATATTTTCCAATGATTCAGATATCTTAAAAATCTGATTAGAAGGAATATTATCTGCAAAGATCTCTAAAACAATTCTTTCCTAGATTGAAGGTCCACCATTTTTATAGCTTATATATGCAAGTCTCCTAGCCTTTTTGTCACTTCGATTAGCCATGTTTTTAAGTTTTGCGCTCCAGCTCCATTTCCATTCTCCACTGGATAATCCACTTTTATCTTTGTATTGTCAAGACTCATATCAAGAATTGAAGTAAAACCACCGACATTGAATTTAATCTTCTTTACATTAGAAAATTAATGGGAATGGGATAACCAAACAGATAGGTAATGAATCAGATATCTTGACAAAGATCTTCATAAACACCTTTTGCCTCTTTTAAATTTCATTATACGATCCATGATTTGAACATGGAATCTTTTTTTTGTTATATCTCATTAATAATTAAATTAATAACAACAAAATTCATATTAAATAAGAATTTTTTTTATCTACATTTTAATCATAGATATTAGGTTTATTCATCCTCCATCATAGACCTTAATAGGGATCTTTATCCTCTCAGGTTTCTGCCTGGTACAGTTCGTGCGGTTCCTCTCATAGGGGGGCGGAAATGATCACTTTATCCCCTGCCCGAATACAGTGCCTGGGTGGAGTCCATCCCCCTATTATTAGAGGCACTAGGGAACTGTACCGCGCAAGTAACCTGAGAGGATAATTTTCCATCTTAATAGGCCATGAGGTGGGCATGCAGGGAGGATTCATGAATTTAGGTATTGGTAATGTATCGGCTCTATCAATATGTGATACTGATACGTATCGATCGATACAATTAAAATTGACCCGCCCGATATGACTGATCCGTATCGACTATCGGTATTAGCATTGATCGATATTAATGCTAAACTAAAACCTAACCTAGGGAGGATCTAGTTTCCATTGGTTAGTATGAAGCGGGTTTCTTGTTTAGGGTACAATGTTTTGTATTCCATTGATTGCATTTATGGGCTGATTCTGTCAAGTATTTGATCGATAAACTAAAAGCTCCAAAATTGATGGAACCCTTTAACCTAATTCATACTAAGCTGACCCAATATAGCACTCATACACTAGATTGAACCCCATTAAGTACATAACAAATTCCAAAATAGATCTCATATCACCATGGATGTAGACAACCTTGTCGAACAATGTAATTCCTTGTGTACATTATGAATTGTTTTTTGTGATTTCATTTTTTTCTACATCGTTTCTACTCCCCCCCTCCCCCCCCAAAAAAAAATCTAATTTTTTTCATTAGTCCGTGTGTGTGGGAACCAGAGATTTAAGTAATCCTGTAGCTCCCCAGAAACCCACTGGCTCAACAAAGAAAGAACAAAGAAATTTCCACAGGGACTGAGTCATGTTCCATCTTCTTCCATACAAACAGTACTGGATGGATGGATCCATTAATAGTGCACGCTGCACAGACACAAATTTAAACTTCCACACAAATAATTAACAAAAAGGTATCAAACAGAAAAATCAATCTAATATCTCTCTATAATAAAAACCCAATAACAAATCATCCTCTTCACCTCCACCTCCACCACAAAAGGAAAAAAGTAGTGCATCGTCATCTTCAATGGTTGATGATCTCACCCCACTATTAATACCGTACCACACTCTTTGTCTCTTTTATCTTCCTTGCAAACTATCAGATACTCAGAAACCTCTCTCTCTCTCTCCAATGGGTTTCTTCTATGAAATTCTACAAAACCTACCACTCCAATGGGTTGAGAAACCTCTCTCTCTCTGTCCAATAGGTTTCTTCTATGAAACTCTACAAAACCTACCACTCCAAAATGGGTTTCTTCTATGAAACTCTACAAAACCTACCACCCCACCCATAAAGTAGGAAATTTGAAAACATAAGATTTTAGAGCTAACGTGTACATGCACTGGTTTCCTTTTAACTTCTGTAAACAAAACCCAACAGCAAATTCATATTGTGGCTTTAATAAGAGCATGAGCATGAGCATACAGTAACACTTGAGAAATCTTTTTATCCTGAAATTAAAAAAAAAAAAAAGAGAGGATGGAATCTAGTACAGATCATCATATAAATTAAAACACCTCTGCCCTTTCCACCAACTCATTCCCACAGGAAAATATCATTCTCTCATGATAGATCAACCAATTAGAGATTCAGAAATGGGATTAAAGGATCACTTAAAGAACGATGTACAAAGGAAAAAGTTTAGAAAGTGGGGTTTCTATGTACAATATAGAAAACATCTAGTGATTCCAGCATCCTCCCCTGAAGGCACGCATGAACATATCCTTTTAAAATTCCACGACAGACAGCTTAGCCAAAGTGGACAATTCCATTGAAAGAAAGTTAGCTACTGACACAGCATCCAAACTTCCTTTGCATAGAATAGATGAAAGTAGAGCTAGATTTTGGTGTAATTCCCAATAAAAACTTTCTCTAAAGTTGAATCTTCAGAGACCTCTTCAGCCAAGATCACTGTCCCTAGACTCCAAGTGGCTTATTAGCTATAAACCCTTTTAAGGGAAATGCTATATTGGTTAATTAAACAAATGTGAGAAGATCAGATCCAATGGGATTTTTAAAGATGATCATTGAAGATATGGGCAACCCACCAGAGACAGCTCAGAACAATGTAAGATAAAACTAAATTTTGAATGGTTGGGGTAGTTTCCAATTTCTTCTATTCTATATGTCAAAAGCTAGATATGAGGTGGATACCAGATAACCAACTATTCAATCTGGAATAGGAATTCCAAGCAAAAATAAAAAAATAAAAAAATATGTTATAGAAAAGAAAGCACCTGCCTCAGAAGACAATAGAAAGAAAACATAAATTTATTTGCAGGAGATCAATCAAATGTGCAACTGGGCTTTCCACATAATCTTCAATCATAGGATTACTTGTCTTGAATGACCTAATTCTGGGTGATTGGTTTGTCCACCATATACTAAAACGTCATAGAACATTACTTTGTATAGCACCACTTAGAATTAAGCCATCAGCTGAGGATCAACTTATTAATTAAACATGTCACATTCTCCTTGGTTATTTCCAAGAAAGAAGAATATACCAATTACATGATCAACACATGAGCTTTGTATACTATAATGCAGGCTTCATTACAACTTGGAAATGCAGTACTATATAGTGCAGAAGTACTAAGTACAGTGGAAACAATGAGATAAAAAGGAAACACATAAGAAGGCCACACAACTAGTAATGAAGTAACACAGAAAAAAGAAAGAACAATACAACTCAACTCAGCCTCATCCCAACTAAATTGGGTCGGCTACATGGAACCTTTTCCTCCTCCAATGAACTCTTTTTAAAAGTCATAAGAAAAATGCGAACTTAAATTTTGCCTTCATGGATGTACTGATAACAGTAGCTTCCAACATATGGTAGTAATTCATATGTGATATACTGCATGATCGATACCATCTAGTCTATTGTATGTACAGGGGAGGGCAAAATAGTCCAAAAGAACTCCATATCAGTATTTTGAGAGGCAAAATGGTCCTATCTAGCCTGATACGGCATCAGTATTGGCGGTGATCGATACCAGTGCGGATATCATGCAATAAAACCCTGATCGTATGCATAAGGATTAGAACAATAATAATGAAATAGGGATTAATATGGATGAAAGGAAAGGTGGATTGGATCTTCAGACTTCACCCCAGCCAGGACCCTTCCTCTGTTTCACCATCTTCCTGAGCGTTTCTCCTTCATGCATCGGTTGTTAGCATCTAACTCTGTGTATGCATTGTCCATGTCATCTTCTAATCGTTGGTGACTTTAGGTCTAATCAAACATTGTCATATGCAAACATGATGTTCTGAGGAATGGGGGATCAAATTGCAGGAATCGGTCTCTAAAACCCAAGAATTGGCCCATCGGATCTAAAAATCCAGCGATTAGGTCCCAAAAACCTTGGAATCAGCTGGCTCTGAAACATCCAAAATCAAGATCAGTGACGGCCGGTTCCCATCTGAATTTCCGATTTTTGAAACAGTGGGACTACAAGGGAAAGAAAGGCAAAAGCTCCACATATATACCGTAAAACCATATACTCAAAGCTACGTCTCAAAATTCCAGTACTAAGAAATAACAAAAGAGGCAGTATATGATGCATCTGGCATTTTCACTCTTTTCCATCCAGAGTCCACACACACATTGCCAAGAACGGACTAGAAATTCATTATATGTTTTCCTAGAATAGCTTTGAGCCTCACTCTTATCCCTATTGAAGCCCCCTACCCAATCAGTATTCAGAGTGGTCACTACAGTTTCTCTATTTTTTTTTCAAGTCTCATTTAAAAAAAAACAAAAATAATATATTGTGCTGTGAAACTCTGTAACGTTCCTTGCAACTGAACATTTTTTGTCAAATTTCTCTCTTGACGAGATGAACATTATTTATGAAATATAGAGCAGCAATGGTGAACTATATAAGAAATCTAGTCGAAGCTCGCAGCAGAACCACAACAAAAGAGAAGACCAGGCATCCATCGCCATTTTTCTGTTTTACTCCCTTAGAGATTTCAATTGATGTTTATGCAATTGGATAATGCAGATAAATTAGATGATCATCCAATTGAATGAAAAATCTTTGGCCAAATGTTCTCTATGCTGGGGGCACAGGCTGCGCCCAAACACATGAGGGTGGGTAAAATGATCACCCTGCCCCCCTGAATGACAGGCCCATGTGTCTGGGCACAGACTGCGCTGCGACACAGAGAACATCAGCCCAAAATCTTTATCCCCACCCACTTTCAAATAAAAAAATTAGATAAGTATCAACAAATTTCAATTCCTCTCATTCTGGTACGGATTCACACTCCATTTCTAAGGTACAGTAAAAATCTGACCGTTTCTGGCCTATTCAGAACGGAATTCGTTTAGAAATCCCATTTCCAAATTAAATATCCCTCCCCACCTCTTTCCCCCCCCCCCCCTCCCTCCCACACCACCCCAACCCCCACCACAAAACTAAATAAATAAATAAAAGGGTAAAAATCTTCACAACCAAATGTGATTTTAAAAGGGAAAAAAATTTCCTTTAGGCTCCATATGGTTGCAACTAAAAGAGAAGAAAATGATTTTGATTTTAAAAGGGAAAAAGAAAACTCTTGCACCCATAATTGGGTTATCTACTTAAAATTCTTCTCATAATCTTTTCAAATCCAAGAATTAGGTCCCGAAATTGGAAGAAAAAAATTATAAATCAGATTTGAAGTGCTCTGTAGTTAGTTACAGAAAGTAAAATAAGATTTATAAATCAGATTTGAAATATACTGTAATAAGTTACCCAACCACAATAAGTAAAAATTACAAAGATTTCATTTTGTTTTGTTTTAAAATCATTTCAATTCCAACTATGACAGTCCCAGGAACTAAACCGGTAGGATGCTTCCCAATTCACACAGCATTAATAAAAAAAGGATTAACTACATATGGCAAGAATGGCTCTCAACTAGAAATCATAGAGAGAGTTAGAACTTGATGTAGAAGATATTGCCCTTCTTAGTCAATGAGCTGAGAAACTGGTATAACAATACTTGAACAAAATCAACATATGTATATTGGCCACATGCATTGCTCTATTTCTACATACGTCAACTCGAGAAACATCTGGTGAAGTCGAACCTTGCAAATTCAAACACAGCCATCTTACCCCGAGGATGGCTCAAATGTTTAATGTTCTTATCTTGGAGGTGGTGGAGGAACATGAGACTTCGCCATTCCCACCCACACGACAATGCCAACTGCGAGAATTACCCATCCAAAAATGTCATACTTGAGGTCAGTGCTTTTCTTCTTCTTTGATCCCTGAAACAAAAGAATAGATGCTTGCACTTCAGCTAAACCAGAAACCAAGTGCAAAATGATGAGACTTGGAAGATTTTAAGAAGGGACAGTGGTAGCGGCAGGGATGTATTGTTAAACCTAGCAACATGTCCTACTTAATATTTGTCATGCGGCAAAGTCCTGGTTATCAAATTTGGTGCACAAGATCCAACCCCTATCTAACTATAAAATTTCAGCCGAATCCAAGTAATAAGGCTTAGAAGTCAAAGATATGAGCCAAAATTCAGAGTCATCCAAAATAAAAAAGAATAATTAATATAATTTGACCATATGAATGAATTTCACTGGAAAATTTGACACGTGGCTAATCAATGAGACCCTACCCACCATAAGGTTGACAAATGCCACAGGGCCACGTGGCAAAACCAGTTGGAATATGTTAAGCCTAGAAACACATCCATGGCGCCAATTTTTGCCTTAAAAAAATTACTACGTTTTCACCAAAGAGGAGGAAGATAATGATGGATGATTGGTTCTCAAACAGCAGCATAGGTTACAAAAACAAACAAGTCTTCAGAGATTGCAATGGCAGCAGAGCTGTTTCACCGACAAACCCTACTCCAACCATATCCTAATCCCTCTTAAACAAGACCCAGACCAACACAATGGCTTTACGAAATGAGAACTCATTCTCACCCTTACTAAAAAAATACAGAGACCTCTTCAGCCATTACCCATACCAACACATAATGGCTTTAGGAAATGAGAAACCATTCTCACCCCTACTGAAAAAATAAAGAGACCTCTTCAGCCAAGGTAGCAACATTACCCATACCAACACATAATGGCTTTACGAAATGAGAACCCATTCTCAACCCTACTGAAAAAATACAGAGACCTCTTCAGCCAAGGTAGCTATATTTTGGTGTAACAGATTGCCAGGCAGATTCGCATGTTTGATGGGATTGTGCAAACTTTGACTGAGGTGAGGCATGTGCCAAATCTAAGGAAGAATCTGATTTCACTGGGATACTAGATCCGAGAGGTTTCAAATGTACAGCTAAGGTAAAGTTCTAAGGGTTTCAATAGGGGCCACGGTTATAATGCGGGGATGGATGATTTGTTGGGTTGAGTTTCCCTCCATGTGGAGGATGGCCCATAGCTCACCTTTTTTTTGGGTGAAGCCCATTTGTGCTAAGCCCATACGAAGGGCATTTTTGTCAAGAGACTTGTTTAATGAGGGGTTTCCTCATTTTTGGTCTCATTGAGAAAAGAAGAGAGTTGCTGGCCGTGAGAAAAGAAAAGAAGAAGAGAGGGGAAATGAACAGTTTTTTCAGGGTATTGAGGCTCTGCGCAGTCATCTTCAAGAGCTTGATCGGATGGTCATTCGTGGTCCGTTTGAGCTGATTTTTGGACAGTAGATGCGTAAGACATAGTTCTTCATTCTGAACAGTGTGATTGTTGGTTGAAGTCCTCTAACTCAGTGTTCCAGAACCGTTTTTGTTGCCCCTGTTTTGGTGAGATCTTTTCATTTTCTTTCATTCCTCTTATGGAGTTCATCTTGTTGATGATTCATGCCCAGAATATGTTGTTCTTGATGTGAGGAATGGTTGTATGCACTAATTTTGATTACAGAAGACTCTTGTGTATTCCCATTATTTGGAGACAGTAAATTTGATGGACTACGGTCCCGTGGTTTTTACTCCTCGTATTGAGGTTTTCCACGTTAAAAATTGATGGCGTTCATGTGTGTGTATGTTTGTGATGCATTAGTTGCTGAATTGGGAGCTTGATTATTACCATCATTGTGTTTGACATATTGCTTCATCTATTTCTACTTGATTGCTTCCTATTAGGTTCACCCAAGAGGGGAAGAATTCTTTTTGTTCCGTGGTGCTTGTTAACCAAGCATATCTCAGTTTGTCCTTCTCCCCATTAAAGTGGTATCAGAGCAAGGTTGAGTGCTAAATTATTTGTCTGGGCTGAACAATGGAAACTAATACAAGTAGAATGGTTAATTTAAATGGTTCAAACTATCATGTTTGGAAAGGAAAAATGGAGGACCTTCTTTATGTGAAAGCTTATTATCTACCGGTTTTTGCTACTGAGAAACCCGCTAATAAAACCGATGAGGAATGGAATATATTTCATTAGCAAGTGTGGGTACATTAGACAGTGGGTGGATGCTAATGTGTTGAACCATATTAGTGGAGAGACCCGCGCACACACTTTATGGTCCAAATTTGAGCAATTGTATGCTCGAAAGAATGGAAATAATAAAGTATTTTTTATCAAACAAATGATGGCTTTGAAATACCAAGATGAAACCCCAATGATAGATCACTTGAACTCATTTCAAGGAGTCGTTAATCAGCTGACTACAAAAGGTATCAAGTTTGATGAAAAAATACAGGGATTATGGTTTCTTGATACTTTACCGGACTCATGGGAGACGTTTAGAACTTCAATATCAAACTTAGCTCTAGATGGTATAATCTCCATGGATTTAGCCAAAAATAATGTTATGAATGAAATGAAAAGATGAGAAGAAACTCAAATAATTCCTCTTCACAATCAGATGCTTTGGTCACCGAGAAAAGGGGGAGTAAAAGTTGAGGTCCGAAAAATAGAGATAAGAGCAGAGGAAAATCTAACAAGTTTGCAAATGTTGAATGCTACCATTGTGGTCTAAAAGGTCATACCAAGAAGTTTTGCCGAAAGTTGAAAAGATCTTATCAAAACAGGGGCAACAAAAAAGGTTCTGGAATGAAGAACTATGTCTTGTGAATCTGCTGTCCAAAAATCAGCCTAAACGGACCACGAATGACCAAAATATCGAGCTCTTGAAGATGACTGCACCACCAACACAAAGCTCTGGAAAGAAGCGGGTGCTTTTGCTTTGGATTTAATGAGTGGGAGTATCTCTTAAAGCAGGTTGTAGCAGTAGGATAGGTGGAGCCACGTCATATCATGTGGTGGTGGTGAGCTGTACAGGAGACCTCGGGTGGGAGTGTGAGCCATGCCGCTTTGGGTGTGGCGATCAAGAAGAGACAATGACGGAGTTTACATTATCTCGACATCAATACTAGTCTTCTTCTTCTCTAGAGAATGGATTTGGATTGATATGACTTTTGCGGGCTCCTCTGCTTGTGACTTGGTTGGGAAGCTGGCGTTCTGTGCTACTCTCAATCATATTTGGATGGAGCGCAATTTGAGAAAATGGACCTCCAACTCTCGGCCTTTCCAGAAGATTTGGGATTCCATTTTCTTTGAAATTAAAGCAAAGTTATCTTCTATCCCCCCTTCTTCTTGTATTGACACCCCGAGGAATAGGACCATTGTTCATTCCTGGGGTCTCTCTAATGTTTCCTTGGTTCCTCCGGCTTCCGTTTAGGCTGGTTGGTTTCCCCCTTTGGGGCCCTCTGTATTTTTCTTTCTCCTCTCTTTTGGTAATGAAATTTTTATTCACCCAAAAAAAAAACACTAGTCTTCTTTAGGGTGGCTTGCAGAATCCAAGCCAAGGTAGAGATTGTTGGATTTTATGTCTTGTATTTTGTAATGGTCCACATAATTATCATTACACTTGTATATGCTTGGGTTCATTACATGAACAGGGGTAAAATTGTAATAGTGTGGGGGTTAGGGTTTTTAAGGGATTTCCTATATATTGTCTCTATGTGGAAAACGCTAACACAAAAAAGGGAGACCACTTTATAAGGTGGAGAGCGGTGTAGAGATTTTTCCTGGCCTAAAAATCTTAGGTTCTCTCGGGTGGATGTAGGCATTTGTGCTAAACCACATTAAATTCCTCATGTTGTGTGTCATTGTTCGCTTGGTTTCTTCCTCATGGTTGCGCATTCGTCCCCAACATATGATCAGTCTAAGAAAGCCTGGGTTCTAATCATGATCAGATCAGGAAAAGAAATAAAGTAGAAACAAACCAGGAGACTCCCATGTCCACCCTAGAAAGGGAGAATCTTTATTATACTACTTTTATGGCATGCCCATGTTTAACAAAGGCCTTGGGATGCTCCAATACGAAGGAGTGATTTGATCCAGATTGAAGAAACTAAAAAGATCTAGGAGAAGACCTAAAATGATCCTAGGAGAAGTGGTGAGGAAAGACACACATAATTTAGGCCTTGTCTCAAGTATGACCTCGAATAGAGCTGATTGGAGGGCAAGGATTCATATAGCCAACCCCATTTAGTTGGGATAAGGCTGAGTTGTTGTTGATGCAATCAGCTTCTGTCAAAAGCATCCATCTCTTACCAATAAAGTTTGGTGAGCATTTCAGATACAAAGAAGAGCGCCGGGGGGGGGGGGGGGGAAATTCCACGTGCTGTAGGAATGTACTCTATTTGATCTCTCTTGTTGCTTCCATGGATCCATCTTATGCCAGAGGGGAATCCCCAAGAGGAGGTTAAGGGTCATTTTCTAGTAGTCCCTTGATCTTTGTGAAACATTTACCATTTGGATACCTAACTGCCAAGCAAAGGGAAGAGGCTCCAAAAACAAGCAAGGGCATAAGGTTCAATAGTATTAAATTGAGCATAGTAGAAGAGCCATTGCCTTCTGTATCACCACAAGCATCAAGCAACTAAAAAATAGAAAGTCTATAGAAAAAGGAGGTTCCTCTCTCACCCATGCATTCACCTGTTAGGAAAGACCCCAGTCCCTATCACCACCTTGTATCCACGATAATTATGCACCAATACGATAAAGCCATTTCAAGGACGCACATTGAAGGATTGGGATCCCACCGGATCCAGCTGACACCTTCAGAAGGCTAATGTGGTGATATGGCTGGTTTCTAAGCGTGAGAACAGCTTAATGTTGTTTTCACTTGTCAAGATCCCTTTATGTACAGAGGTAAAGGGAGGGGCCAATCCAAGTAATCATTTAACCCTTTTAAATTTCAGATGGCAGAGGGATTGATGTTAAGGCCATAGTACTAAAACTCGTGAAATTTCGGTCGAGATATCGAATATTTCGAGTATCTCGACCTGTTCGAAACGAAACGCAAGTCCAATATGAAAAAATGGAATATTTCGAATATTTCGGAAATTTCGGTCATCTCGTTTCGGAAATTTCGGAAATCTCGGTAATTTCGGTAATCTCGTTTTTAAAATTTCGGAAATCTCGGTCATTTTTGGCATTTTACACCCACAGAAAAATACCATATTTCGGACGAAATTTCGGTATCTCGGAAATTTCGGTCAGACCAAAACACCGAAATGAAACGAGATTTATTACCATGGTTAAGGCTACAACGTAAGGGCCTCAATGAAAGAAGAAAAATAATAATAAAATTTATCAGTAAATGTTTCAGGAAGTTTGGATGAGTGTTTTGGAGCCATGTACCAAAATGCAGAGTAAAAAAAAATGACAATAAAAAGAATACAAGAAACAGACGATGTCTGCATTGTTTCTACTACAAAATTTTATTGAAGTCGAAGCAAAACCATGGTATATAGTAGTCCAGGTTTACGCAGTTCTAGCTACAGAGGCACAATATATATTTCCATAAAATTATGACCTTTTGTCCATCATTAAAAGTGAACTTCTATTGAAGATGAAAGAGTACTTGGAATCCCTTTGTACAAAGCAGACACCATCCTTAAATCAGATGAGACATTCTCTAAGAACCATTACAACCTCCTCTGATCCAATCAAAGACAATTCCACCCTTAACCAATAACCATTTGAATCTAACAGAGTTGCAATCCAAGACCACTTAGATTGGTGAATTACACGGCTACAAATGGATGACCTACACCTATTCGATCAAAATAGCACCATATGACCCGCTTGAAAACCGATCTTATGTCTTGATAGACCACCAATCCCCTGCCCAGTTTTCCCCCTCCAACATTTATCAAAGTTAAACTTGTCTGTGTTCACCATAGAGGAGAAAAAATCTAGTGGCCACCAGGACCATGGGAGCAGACAAGCATAGTTATCAAGGCGACGCCTAGGCGGGCGCCTTGCTGCCATGGCGTTATCGCCTAGCTTTTTGACACTCTAAAACACCATGGTCACCTTTCCGCCTTGATAACTATGCAGACAAGTCTACAATCTCCTGCCAAGGTCTCATAATGGAGTCAACACTGACGTAATTGAGATATGCAAAAATAACCAAAGAGTCGCCCTGAATGTATGATATCTTTCACCAGCATAATAGATTTTCCAGTATCTGGCAGAGCTTTGAGTTGCTCCTCCCAGTTAATTGAGATATGCAATCAGATCCCTTTTCCAAAAGATCTACAACTCTTGCCCAAGGGAGTACTAGCATAAAACACAGCATGATACCATACTTCAGATGGAATAACCCAAACTCAGAAAAAAGAGATTCAGAAAGTGACTCAAGACCATGGAAGCAAGCATAGGATTTTTGTGTTCCATACTACTTTTCTTCTGATAGAATTCTCAAGTTTTCACATTCTTCCAATCCACATCACCCAAATTCCTTATATTCCAAACAACCATGCATATTGGAAATAGCCTACAATAGAAAACTATTGTTATATTGATCCTAGCCATAAAGGAACCTTGGAAGTAATTAGCTTTAGCAGGATCCTACCCATTGGCTCAATTATCAGATTTAGCACACGAGATACCATTGGGATCAATGGTCATTGAATTGAGAGACCTAAAGGCGGATAACAGAATGACACTACTAGGACCATGATTCAGAAGTTCCGGTTGAGAATTGAGGATCAGACATTGGCACAATTCCCGAAACATGTGGCAAAAGTAAGACACGACAAGTGAAGCCAGAGAACATTGCAGTCCCCGTGACACTTATTACCTACACTTCTGGCAGACATAGGTATACAAAATGGGTTTAATTATGCTTTGTATAACAAAATAGGTGAGCAAGAAATTGAGTTCTCCACAGTCTGTCATTAAATTTTGTAGCAATCAGCCACTCAAGCATGACAAGTTGCCAATTTGAATAAGTTAAGGTTGTTATTAATTAAAAAACACAAAGCCCCAGAGAGAAGACAAGTGAACTAATGCCATCTACATAGGCTTTTGTATACAAGAGAAAAATGCTAAAATAAAAAACACAGGACAAGATTCCAATTCAAAAGCCATATATAAAAATTGTACCAAATCATATTACTCCCTCAAGAATACACAAAGCCAATTACCGTGAATTATATAAAAGTTCCCCCCCCCTCTCTCTCTCTCTCTTAAAAACCATCATTTTGCATGCCTTTTATCTCAGTTTTGAAGTTCAGATTTTCTGCCTACAGCCTTTCTGCAGATAAGGCTATTCAAATGACATTCTTTATAGCCTTAAGCTGTTCCCTGGTCTGTCTGCCATTGAAAAAGAATGGTCATCCACACTGCACCAGATTGACACCTAAAGGATAAAACCAAAAGCCCTTCACCAGTTCGCTTAATCACAGGCCAAACATCCTCCCAGCAAGTAGTCATTTCTTGCCATCTCTAAGATTTTTTCAGGGACAATCCAATCACAACATAGCAATAAAATCATCTTTCATTCAATATAATGTGCAAGAGAGGGAAACTTATCCCCCCCCCCCCCCGCACACACACACACAAAAAAAAGAAAAATTATTGTAAGGGAGGAAGAAGGTAAAACCATCATGAAAGAAACCAAGCAAGATCTGTCAAAAAGAAAAAAAAGAAAAAAAAAAAAACATTATACCATTTGATGTTATTTTTAATATCTAACAGGGGAAGAAATTATGGAAAGGTATAAAGAGAGAAGCACAAGCAAGTTTAGTAACTCTGCGAGGATAGTCAAAATGATCATCAAAGAAAAAAATTTCAGGAAAAAATCTCATAGTTATGCATGTCTGTTTATATCAGTGTATTTCTCACCACAAATCTGAATAATATCAGAGGCTCAGAGTTAATAACAAGTGACAAGGAAACCTTATCATAGGAAATGAATAACATATCAACCTGGCAAAAGGATTAGTCCAGAGTATGTACCTTCACATTTGAAGAAGTCGAAGACCCTCCCCCCAAAGCCTGCTGACTAAGCCCATGCTTATGGATCTCCATATGCAATTCTGGGGCCTAAAGCAACAAGGCAAATATTGACCATTAATTCAAATAAATGAAACAAAGAATATATAGGAGGCTAGCTTTATCATGCAAAAACAATTAGTCAATAAAAACTAACAAAACTGAATAAGCATAAAGACTCGGAAGACTCTGTCTACAAGAGGGAAATGAAGGGAAGTGAAATTAAATTGAAAAAGAACGTGGAAACTTCTGCAATCATGATTATATAACTTGAAGTCTTAACAAATATGACAACTGGAAATTTCAAATAGATTCCTCCGCCCTATTAAATTTCAATATTCAAAACCAAGGAATTGGGTTCAAATGTGAAGTAAAATTTACTTCCTCGATTACGTTTGTGGTTGAATTGTCACAGAGTATTTGTCAGTAACAAGTAGAAAAGTTACCATTTTATTTTAGTTTTAATTTCATTTTGCTTCCCTTCACTTATCTTCCAACTAAACGGAGCCAAAAGAAATTCCAACCCAACAATAGCTCGAACGACCAGAAACCCATGTATGTCTGTTGTGTTCGTGTACTTTGTGCATCTCAGACAGAGGAGAGAAAGAAAGGGAGAGAGCACACTAGGATTGAACACAAGAACATAAATATAGCAGGCTATGTCAACTATAAGGCTTAAAATTGCAACCTTACCAGGCAAACCAGGCTCACACCTCATCACCTTCATGACGTAAGACTAATGTTCCCAATGGAAAATCCCCACATTCATTTCGCTAGAATATTATTCCAGCTGTTTGGTAACATCCCTGGAACAGTTTCTGGTGGTCACAATGCTCCCATCAGAAAACAACTTAACTGGGAAGGGCTCAATCATTCTAGCAACATCTCAACATGCTCCTATGTTCGTACAGGAAATGTTCCAGATAATGCAACCTTGTAAAGCAACAACTCCAAATGGGAGTATGGGACCACTATCCCCACAAACATTCTTAAATAGGGAAGAAGAAGCAAGTAAGATCTTTATCCTGAGATTTAGAATTTTCCAAAAATATCAACCAACAGGAGGTTCCAAGTGAGCTCAAGACACTACGTATGGACTGCGTAGAGACGAGAGAGAGAGAGAGAGAGAGGCACAAGAATGGTGGAACGCTAAGATTTAAGACTGGTGTTGGAGTGAGTGGAATGAGAGTGCGTAAGCATACATGGCACAACTCAAAATAATCAATTAGAACAGTTTACCAAAACCACAATAAGATCAGTGGCATACCTTGGCGGTCACTTCTAAAGACTTGAGATAAAGCTCGTTCCCTGGATCCTACAAGAGAGAAAACGTTACTGAATCATCTCTAATGCGTGAACAAGAACAACACAGTACGGAAAATTGACCCAGAAATAGCAAGACATAAAATAGAGCAAGTACTTCATCCACTGCTTGCTGGAAAAACTGAGATGCCTTATCAAATGATATCTTCGCATCATCATGCTCAGGAGTCAGAAAAGCATGGGAAGTGTGTGCATTTCCTAAGCACCAGAGTGTGTCGTGCCTCTTTGGATCAACTACCAAAGCCTCCTCCAACTTCGAAATTGCGTCTGCGAGAATAGAAAACAGTGCCATGGAATACAATTAAGCATAAACACATTAAAACTTTAATTTTATATACAGATAATCAATATGAGCTGTGTCCGATTGAAAATCCGAACATGATGCGAAATAATACCGTTTATCATCATCTTTGACTCGGTGATACTTTGGAACTGGGACAACTCAAGAAGCGCTCCTCCCCACCTCGTGAGGTTCTGCATCAAATCAAGCCAGAAATCGATAAGGTTTGCAGCAATGAAGAAAAAAAATTCCAGTGCATTATAGATAGACCAATATACAATACAAACAGACAACTTTTTATGAAGCAAAACGCAAACTTTAAACAATAAACAAATTCAAGAGAGATTTCCCCCATCCCTGATGTTTTTTTGAGATAGAAGTAAAATCAACAGAGCAGCTTTTCATTGTTTAACTACATCGCAATCTCTAGTAGAGAAATTTGGGCAAATGAATACATGAAAAAGTGTTTGATTAATAAGATGTCGAACCCCTAGAAAGTGAACAAGCAAACACAAACGAATAGATAAGAGTAGGAGATACAAACTTCTGCGTCAACCGGGTCCCTAGCATAGTTTGCCTCTGCAGTCTTCCTGGCATGCTCAAAAAACAAAAGGCGATCGAAATCATTCTGGGGCATCTCCATTCCTACAGACTGATCGGAACTATTGCAAACCTCCTTCAAGTCCCTCGCCCTCGCTCTCGCTCTCGCTAGGGCTTGCCGCTCACTACCTGTCGCGACGGCTTATGAAACAAAACGAAGAAAAAACTAAAAAAAACGTTTCGGGAAGGCGGTTTATACTATGTATCAGATGTCAAACCAAGTTGAGAGCTTTTTGCGGATACGTGTCCTCCTGTTTTGTTGACGTTTTCATCCAGTCCCTAGTTCTTTGGAAGTCTCTAAATTCTTTTGGAGTTGTTATAATTTATAAATAATGTGGTTCCGTTTGTTTTCATGTAAAAGGGTGGGAAAGGTAATTTTTCGTGTAAAATTGAATTTCTCATGGTATGTATTAAAAAAAAAAAAAAATGCACGAGGCTCCGGCCACTATAGGGTCATGAGAGAATCATAATGTATGAAATCTTACCCCTGCTTTATAAAAATGCTAATTTTTTATTCAAACCCGTGACCATTAGGTCACAGTAGGGCAACCTTAGAGTTGCATCTTCATGTTTTAAATAGTAAATTTAAAAAAAAAACAAAAATACTTTGCTTGATTGTATGATTGTTAAGGGAAGTTGGGAAAGGAAATACTTGTACTTCTGATCAAATGCATTTCACTTCTTTGTATATCCCTTGCAACCAAGCAATAAAAGTTAATTTCATTTCCTAAGGATGAATTGCATGATATGGATTTGTCAATGCTTCAATGAAGACAATCCAACAAATGGGATGTGTTGTACAATATAATGGCCACCCAATAACGTCACAACACGTGGCGTCAGTAGAAAGTCAATTGGGTATATCTGATAAGGACTATCTACCCAAAGACCCATGATGGGTCTATCGGGTAAGAACTATCCGCCTGAAGACCCGTAACTAAAAGATCCAAAGATCCCCTCAAAGAAGCATGAAGAAACTGGCACATCCGTCAGGTCAAGAAGCCTATCAAAGGCAACTCTACACATCGTAACACATCACCTCTCAGATAGGTAAGAGCGCACTACAAGGGGGCTTAGCATATCAAGAACCCTCAAGAAGGTGACGATATAGTGAAATAAGTCACTCTCCATATCTCCATTGCATTTATGAGCATTTATTGATGTCTACTGAAAGGAGCCCCTACGCATGTAGGAGGCCTTCCCCATTAAAACATTTTCCACATGGGACTCTCTAGACCTAAGACAAAGAAATACTCCACTTCCTCCCTTAAGGAGGGCTCCATCGCTGGTTACATCAGGACCTCTATATCATCATGACAATCCTATAAAAAGAGAAGGTAACATTCCATGCAGGAGATCGAACTCTTAAAACTCTTACTGTTTCATTTGTGTGCAAAAGAGATCTAACTTAGGCATCGGAGAATTCCCTTGCCGCCACCCCACCGGCACTCATCTTCCTTGTCTGTTTACTACTCTGTGCAAGTCCCACTCTTGAAGGACCCACCAGAGGTTTCTTGACGTAATAAGATGAATTCTAGAAATAATTGAAACCAATGGTCATTAAATATGTTTTTCAAGATGTGCGGTGCAAAAACTGGTATTATAGTCTTAAGTTATTTCTTTTGTGATGTCTTGTCGCATTAGCTCTTTTGATGACATGAAAATGAAAGGAAGTGAAATTAATTTAAGATCAGTCAAAATATCAATAAGATGGGAAGACTTCTGGATAACAACTTTAACACCCTTCACTCAAACTTTGATTGAATGTAAAGCGTTGACAGGGAACATTACATTTCCTTTCAATATGTACTGTTACTATGAGCAAATAAATTTAGTTTTTCACATCCATGAAACATCTGCAATTTGAAACAAGGGAAGGTAGACTTCCATTAGGACCTTAGTCTAGAGGTCTGACTCTGCAAATGACACAGACACACTAAAAGCAGGGAACCCCCCCCCCCCTTTTAGAAGAAACTGTGAGAGCATGGAGAACTCGGCGTTCAGGATCAAAGAGCTGCTGACACTAGAAAAGTTCGGATGCGTTGCAACAGTTCAGCCTTTACAGAATCAGGAACTGAGGCTGCACAAACAGTAAGTAAAATAAACGTCAAACTACAAGAAACATCAATGCTCAAAAAACACTGAGACATAATTCAGAATGGAGAAATCTGACGAGAAAAATTTAAGTCAAACTTCAGGTTACAACAGGAAATCCATGTTTGATTACTAAAAAAGGGGAAAGTACTGGAAGGAATCTCCAAGGAAATTCCTCAACCATTTTATCAGATACTTCTCTACCGTGTGAGACTTCCATATTTATTTGCAAAACATCATCTAGAAATTAGATTTGCCTCCTTATATAAAGGTCACACTAATAGAAACAGCTGTAAATGGAGGCACTAAAGTTGCAAGATTCAATTAGTGTTGCCATGTGTTTGGCAAAAATGATTTTACAGTGATACAGCAGTTGGCTGTTAGAGAGAAAATTTCGATAAAAAATGTAAAATACAACAAACAAAAGATCATGTTTAACAGTGTCCATGCGGATAACTAGAAGCAAAGGAGTAATATGGGTACAAGGAATTTATCAAAGACAAAAGAGGTAATGAAGAGGGGGTGGGGGGAACCTCACCTCTGCCCTTTGGGGTGATTACATGTACAAGGTCATCCACAGTAACATTATTCCTTCCTTTCTTTCTAGTAAATGCTCTGTTCAAAAACAAATCGAGAGCTAAGACTGATTTCAGATGTAAAAGAATACACCATACAGACGAAACAAACCCCTACGAATGGGACTAAAAAATCAATAAAAAGAAACCATATTGTTACAGATGGAAACAAGTGCACAAATTAACTAGGGACACAAGTGATGTGAGGGGAAATAATGTAAACAAAGTAAGACAGCAGCTGAGAAACTTACTAATGACATTAAAACAAAGAATAAGATTAAATCACAGAGCTTTTCACAATGCACAATGGTGAAATAGTCATAAGCTGAAGTGAACAACAAGAATAGGGAAAAAATAGGTCAATTGAAAGAATGATTACCTATACAATATGTGATAACCCCACCATAAAATGATCCTACTTAAGTGACCACAATCTTGCTAAGATGAGATGGAAAAATTGCAAAAATAAATATCTTGTTCACGAAAATCCAATTTTTTTTTGGGAGGGGTGGTGGTGTTGGTAAGTATATGATTCACTGACATCCTGGAAACACTAAAATAGTTGGGGCAACCAAAGTGGTTACTTCGTTGACCATAGACTAGAAATACTATTCATACTGCAATTTTCTGTTTATTGACACTCCAGATGCTTTAATTTGCACGTAATGTCCTTTTTTTCACAAGTGCAGCTGCCTACTTAGCTTTTTTTTTTTGGGTTAAACAGCTGCCTAATTAGCCAATTACAAATAAAATGCCATGACTTTGGAAAAATGTATATTGTTTTGAGCAAAAGTTTTTCTAGTCTAGCAAGACTAGAGGGTATCTATGGTCTGGCACCAAGTTTTGCCAACTGGAAAGGTGATGTGGTAATTCCAACCACATGAATATCTAGAAAATGGTATAGATTGGCCACATGTCAAATTTCAGATTCAGACTAATTCATACACCATCCCATGTATTGGCGGATTTACTTGTATCTTTAACCATCCATTTCTGTTACAAAACTCTTATTTTTTCATGGCTTTATTTTGCCACTTGGTTCACTCCGTTTTGCTGAAACTTAAAATGTGAACAGGGACCTTGGTGTCTTCCGGTCCCCAAAATCTCAGCTCTATCCAATCTACCAAGTGGCAAATATTTGCACTGGTTTAGAGATACTCTTTAGACCTATCATTTTATAGGTAATCCATGATGAGTTCTGTGAGAGCTTCCCTAAATAGTCCAATTTATCCTCGGTGGCTAAAGGAGCTAGGAGAAAGGGGAGTCAACCTGGTCAGACCAGTCAGTTTCAGTTGGGCTCTAATAGGTACTCCACCCTTAAGGGCCAGGATTGAAATTGACCGATTATATAATAAATCCTCAAAAGACCAGACCAAGACTGATTAATAATTGATTGGTTGGTTAGTTGGTTTTGACCAATCAGTCTTAGTCAGTCCTTAATTGGTCGAGTTTTGGGTGTTTTTTTACATTCAGTCCTAATTGGTCGGTCTTGTTGGGTTAATCAGGTTGGACTGAGACCGACTGTTTAATTAATCGGTCATTCGGTCTTCAATCCTCAGAGCCAAACTGAACCACTTATTAAATGGTCGGTATGTCTCGGTGTTAAATTGGACGGTGCTGGTCGGGTTAAATGGTTCAGTCTGTAAGAGATTCACTACTCCAATTTCTCTTTCAAATGCAGAGGTAACTTACTGTACTCAAACAGGAGCATATCCATGGATAGGATATATCATTGAGCATATATATGACCTATATTATCAAAGGTCCTCCAAGAATATGAAAAATCAGTCCAAGAGTCAATCCGTTGACTGGAAAACATGAAGTGCTTCCATGTGAATCATATCAATTGTCCTAATCAGGCCTACCTAAATTACTGATAGCTACAGCTCCACCAATTCTTATGACTCTTCATGGATAAACTTCACTTATTTTCACATCAAGGTTCAAGTATACAACATAAATCATATATCAATGTATGTAATGTCTTATTTTATATCCATTATTTTAGATTCAAGTAAGGATTAGATAGTTGACAGGCAAGGGTTAGAAGGGTTGGGCTGTGCCGTCATAGAAAGAGTACACATTACAGAGCAATGATGTATTTTGCAATGCTGCTCCTTACTATTTATCATTTTCTTCGATAAAAAAAAATATGTTAGGAAAAGACAAAGAGGAAATAGGAGGGGAGAAGCTCTACTATATGGAGACTGCTCATGGAGAGAGCATTCAAGAGGAAAGGACTATGAAAACGCATCCAACTAGTGTATAATACCATTTTTGACGAACACATATCATGATTACAGATCCTATTGGTTAAAACACATATTAAATATTTCAAAAGCCTTTTTTCTTTAAAATTTTTTTTAAATAACTGCTCCCTTTGGTATAGGGATGTCAAAATTCAGACCTACCTGAATGAACCAACAGATTGAACTTATCAGTTCAGTATTGGTTTTGATTTTTAAACCTCTAAGAGACTGAAACAGACCGTCCAAAAATGGAAAAACTGGTAAAAAAAACCCAATTAAACCAATAAAATCCAAATGCTTAACATTTTTTTTTTTGCAATATTTGAAAAATCGAGACCGGACTGATAAGAGACTCTTAAAGAAACCAAAGACAGCCGATACCTATTGGTTTCAGTCTGACCCGTTATATGCGGAAAAAACCAGACCGAAATTGGACCGGACCGACCGTTTTACACCCCTCCATTGGCCTCTCCACTTCTTGCAGACATGACTGTTTCTGTGCTTCATTGGTTCTACAAAAGGCTGCTATTCTTCATCAAACTAATACATTCCAGACACTTTCTGACATCTTCTACCATCTTGAAAATGGAAAGGAAATAAAACCATACTTCACTAGACAAACGGGACTGGAACAACAGAGGGTTAACACTTCCATAATTGGTTTCTGGAGAGGGCAACTATCAGCCATCTACTCCGAAAATGTATATACTATTTAAACTTAATTGTTTGAACATACATTTCAATCCAATGAAAGAAAGCTTCCTCCAATGGGCTTCACCCAAAGTTTGGGTTGTTTGGTATGATCAACCAACTCATACAAGGGCTTGATTAAAAACCCGCCTCTAGAGTCCCAGACTAATACTCTAGCATACTAATTGGAAGCATCAGTATACATGGTCATTCAAATTATGCTCGAATTGAGCAATTCAAATTACTTTTGTTGGCAATAAGATCAAACAAGTCATCAATGGCGTCTTCTTTGCCCCTTCTGTGGCTCTGAATAACTCAAAAAAGGTTAGCCTTACATTTAATCCTGACACCATTTATTATCACAAAACATTAAATCACTTCCTTATACAACTTCACATTTGATCCTTTGAGAGAAAGCATCAACATCTTTTGGATGCCTCTCCAAGCAACCATGAGGAATCTTTACTTCCTTGCTGTCCCACAAACAGCCACAGCTGTATTTTCCTGCAATCACTACAGTCCAACTTTCAGAAATTGGTTGGTATCTATCTGAATAATCTGACCTGCATGGCATTGGGTGGGACAAATCCAAGTTAACATTCAACGTAAAATCTGATCTGCTGGCAAGATCTGATGATCCATACTGTATTGTCCACCCCTTTTAGAAGATGAGGATCTGGTATTGATGGAGATCAAGTAGAAAATTTTCAAACCCCAATTCTGATCCTAGAAATGTTGCCTCAGTCCCTAGTGCAACAGCCAATGTTCAAGCAGTACTTCATTCACAATGTCAATCATCTCCAACCCACATTTGGGTTTCAAAGTGCGAGTAACAAAAATCAACCTACCATGTGTGAAACCTGTGGTTATCACAGTACAAGATTTCACCGAGATCTCGAAAATATCTCGGTCTCGTGAAGTCTCAAGATGAGACGGTAGGCAATACAAGATTTGTGCAAGATCTTGGTATCTTGCTGAGATCTCGTGGTATATCTCGATCTTGACCAAACCAAACTATAAAAAAGGCATCCTCTCGGTGAGATTTCAACCTTAACTCGAAATCTCATCTTTGTCTTGCCTATCTCGGTCTGTTGTGAAGGAAAAACACTTGGAGGTTAGGGTTTGGTGCTTTTTTGGCAAATCTCACCTCAACTGAAGATTAAAGCTTGGAGATTCAAGATTGCAGCTTCAATATCAAGAGAGGAAGCTGCATTGCATCTCAAGAACAGCATAATATGTCAAGGCCAGTGTTTGTGATTGAATCAGAGGAGAGCTTGATTTGACAACAACAACAACATGGTCGTTTTGATGATCCAGGCCGACACTCGTTTTAGTTCTAGCTACTCCCAAATGGTAGGACTTGTTACACACTTACGCTTGCATTTGTTTAATCTGTCTCTTTCCAAGTACCTAACAATTATTAACAAACCATCAAACCATCACCATGTATAATTATGAATATGATGCCTAATGCTTAAATGGTTTATGGTTTGATGTTTTTTAATTTCTAAGGCTTAATTAAGTTGTTTTACACCTCTATTTTAATTAAATATTGTGTGGAATAGCCTAGGGTAAAGCTCATGTACGCCGTAGACTACCAACCATGGGTCTGAAGTCAAAGTACCATTTTGGGTTTTGAATTTATAAACACTAATGTTTCCATTGTGTTTAGTAGGCCTAAAATAGGGTGGATGTCAAGTTTCAGGATCTATCTTGGCCATATGGCCACCAAAACCCACCACCGAGTCCAAACGGGAAAAAAATACACCAACTCACCGAGATCTCAGAACTTGATTTTGTGGGCCGGCGAAACCTGGACCTAAAACCTTGGTGGTTATCTGCCATATAATTCTACAAGAAATACATCCAACGCTTCTCTAATCAAGCTGCTGCTAACGCTGGAATTGGAAGATGCAACACGAATATGATGGAAATATGCCAAAGTTGCTTCAGTGAAAGTAATCATGCTACCTTCAAAGAGGCCACCATACTTCCAAGGTGCTGGCTTTTCTCCACTCTCTCTTATAAAATAGCCAGCCCACATGGCTCTGGATTACTACTTAGCTCCTACTGGAAAGTGGAAACACAAGATAAGATGCATGGAGAGAACTCATCCACGTGAGGAAAAGGACCTTATTCATTAGACCATGCTCTGACTAATTAATTATCAAGCCAGACTGCCTCAAACAATGAAGAATTTCATGAAGATACCTCAACTGGAGCTGGGAGCACCAGCATGTCATCTGCAAGCTGCAGATGTTTGGAAGTTTTGCGTATTCCCCTTTGTACAGCAATGCATTGAATGGAAAAGCATGCTTTATATGCAACTGATAAAAGAATAAGATTTTCCAGCCTATTGTTGAAATGACAAAACCAGCACCTTTCTAAATTCATAGTCTTCAAAATGCAAGGTCTTTATCCAAGGATGATGCCTTGGCTGAAGAAGGGTACCACTCGTTGGTCAATTCAAGCAAGATTGCCCATGGGCACACCTTGTGGTAAATTGAAGTCCCCCAGCAGAATGAGTAGTTACTACATCAATAAGAGTCTGTGCTAAGTAATCTATCCCTGGAAAGAGTGTTCACCCCCCCCCCCCCCCCAAAACCTCCCAAGTGAGAGATAACAAATATCAATGCAAATGTGTATTTGTATGTGTGAATGTGTATGTGAGAGAGAGAGAGAGAGAGAGAGAGAGAGAGAGAGAACCTGCAAAGAGTTTTCATTTCATCTCTCCACCCACATTCAATAAGCCTTTCCCTTAGAAGCTCCTTCAATCGTTCCTTTTCCCCGCTCTCGATTAACTAGTGGAAACCAAAAGGCCCAAACAAAAATATCAATGAAACAAAGAAAATTAGAAAGGGAAATCCTAAATAACTAATACAAAATTGGGACTTTCTCAATGCCATAAGGCGAGATCTTAGGTCTCAATATTTATATTGCCTTATGTCATTTTTTAAGGATATCAGTACCCACAGTTAGATGTGTCATGTCTCTTGGACATAGTTATCAAGGCGGGAAGGCGACCAGGGCGTTTTAGAGGGTCAAAATTCAAGGCGACACCGCCATGGCACCCTAGGCGACCAAGGAGCCTGGACGCCATGGCGACGCCTTTATAACTATGCTCTTGGATTACATACACCATACATAATGTTAAGGAAACAGTTCCAGCCTACATTCTCTAATATTTGAAGAGTAAAAAACCCACAATAGAAGCTTCAGAACATATTAAATAGATCACATGGTTAAAAATCACATGTCATTCTGATTGTGTTCTCAATTTCTTAAATGTTAGCCACATATGTGTTAGTTTCTGATCCTCTGGACATGAAATATTCAGTGCATTATTGAGGCAATAGACAAGTAGGAGGGGTTCCATGGACCCAGAGAGGAGACATTCCCCCACCCCGCCTTTTTTTTTTTGATGAAAAAACCTTCATTAATTAAAAAAAAAAAATGAGTGCCCATCAGTGTCCATAGTTATACAACTTCTTTCCACCCTCGCCTTCTTGGCTAACTATCAACCACCAAAATTACAGATCTATCTTTCTTTACAAAGACTACAAATTGAAAACATCTAACAAGATGGTAAATATCATTTAAGAGAGCAAAGAAGGTCCATGGCTATTCTACTTGACCGCCGCCTTCTTTAAACCATGAAACTAAAGATTCACAGTCGGTCCAAACTTCAACTTCCATCCAGCCTTATCCCAACTAAATGGGGTTGGCTATATGGATCCTTGCAAAGCAAAGACAAAAGATAAATAAAAATAGTAGAAAGAAAAAGAATGGAACAACAAATAACAACAACAACTCAGCATTATTCCAACAAAATGGGGTCAGCCACATGGATCTTTGTCCTTCAATCAGCTCTATTTGAGCTCAAACTTGAAACAAGACCTAAACTATGCATGCCTTTCCTCACCACTTCTCCTAGGGTCATTTTAGGTCTACCCCTAGCTCTTTTACTACATTAAATCTAAATCAAGTCACTATTCCAAACTGTAGCATCTGAAGGCCTCTGTTGAACATGGCCATGCCACCTTAGACAACTTTCTCAAAGCTTATCTTGAATTGGGGCAACTCCCAAATCAGCTCTAATATGATGATTCCTTATTTTATCCTTCCTAGTTTTGCCACACATCCATCTCAACATCCTCATATCCACTACACTTAACTTATCTATATGACGCCTCTTAACTGCCCAACATTCCATACCATACATCATACCCGGTCATATGACTGTCCTATAAAATTTTCCTTTAAGCTTTGAAGCAACCCGTTGATCATGCAACACTCCTGATGCACCTTTTCGCTTCACCCATCCTACTTTTATTCTCCGTGAAACATCATCTTCTATATCATCTTAGTGATTAATCCCAGATACCTAAACTAATCACTTTGTGGAATCTCCCTCTCATCAACTTTCACCCCTCATTATCTGTCATGGAGTTTCTAAAGTTACACACCATATAGTGATGAAAAAAAATCTCAAATATTTTACTTCCAAAAACTGATGCAAAGAATTTCTTTGGGCATTGTGGTCTATTTTGCTTTTGTCCCATTTCTCTACCGGCCAGTAGAAGCTCAAGAACAATGTGAAATCTCCCAGGAACCATGTAAAATTACAAAACTTTTGCCAGTACAACAGACAAATGAAAAAAGAGAATCCAAAGACCTGTCAGAACAAACTACAATGAATATATTTATGCTGCCGTTTGAGAATCCAGGTCTTCCAAAAATCTCAGAAAGGAGCGAAAAGTTATAAATTTTCCTCTTTAATCCGAACGATTTTGAGACTTCAAAAAAAAAAAGAAAAAGAAAAAAACGAATCGAGTACTTAAAAAGGGAACAATTCTGACCCGACGACATTAGAACAACTAAAGAGAAGATACAAAAAACTGGAGCATCTGTGCCATTGATCTCCGTCCAATCAGATTTTGTTTTTTAGCTTCGTTGGCCATTTACTGGAAGGCTAATCCTCGCTCACTCTACTGCTTTTATCCTCATCTCAGAAGTGTAGCACTAAAAAGAAGAAAGGAAAGAAAAGAAAAGAACAAAGAGAATCCGCGATTCATATAAAAAACCAAGGAATAGACTTACTTTGATGTTGATGATCTCTTGAAGGCTTAGTTCTTTTTCTTGGTCTTCCTCTGCATCAGGTGTTGGTGGGCGATTGATAGAAGCCCTCCTTTGGGGGAATTAAAAGCCACCAGAAGTCGAAAAGATAAAATCAGGAAAAGGATGAAAAAGGGGAAAAAAAATCGTCTCTTGAGTTCTCAAATTGCTTTCGAAGCTCAAATTACGAATAAGAAACTTATCTTACAGAAATAAAAACAGAGAAAGGAAAGAAACTCACATTATATTAAGTTGTTTCAAGCAAACGAGATCTCAGTCGCAAAACGGCTCCTCTGTTTGCTGAAATTCGAACCAGAACCCAAGCACACTGAAATTATGGTGGAAAGTGGAAACTTGGAAATTGAGCGATGGAGAATCCATTATATAGTAGATGGGAAAAGGATTCTCTACGCCGTCAGTACAGAGTACAGTGGTTGTTCCCGTTCTTGGTCACGTTTACTGTGACCCCACCATCCAATCAAACGTCAGATAATTAATTTATTTTTATTTTTTCTACTATTTTACACGGGCCATGATGGATAGACAGGACACAGGAGGGCTAGATTTTTTTATGGGTAGATCTGTCATGGAAATATTTTTCGATGGGCAAATCTGTCAGCTAATATATAACGACTGACATATACTTTCTCAGTAACAGACCTCCTGCGAGACGAAGATGTCAGAGCTACCTTCCCGTTCATGTGGAGCTCTCGAAGCACAGGGACAGCAGGCTATTCAAGGCCAAACCCTAGAAAACCAGACCGTAGAACGAATACCCTGCTCCTCTGATCCTCAGATTGGAGAATGGGAAACCAGAGCTCGAGCTTGGCTCTCAACGCTACCGAAGCGAAGGAACGTCATGATGAGTGAGATGGAAGCTTGGGTTGATTCTAATCAGGTCACTCTACCTCCACAACTCATGTCTTTGCCGCGTCCACAGCTCTATCAGCGAATTCTGTCCATTCACAAGCTCATGCGACAGTCCAACCAGGTATGGTGGCCGTTGCTGTTCATCTCAATTGACATTACTCTTTTTTTTTATTATTTTTAAAATCATTCTTCCGTTCTGAATTGGATTAGGTTATTCGATGCTCTTCCTTGTCTTACACTTTAGTTTTTGTTGGAGAAATTCTGCCTTCTGAATTCAAGTTCCACCTTGATTACTAATGTCCAGTTGTGAGAAAAACCTAAGTTCTGAATGCTTGAACGGGAATTCACCATGAGAACGCCTTGTGTAATCATGGAGATTGTTACCTCGTACGTTTTTGCCTGTGTTTGAGAAATTTTGGCTTTTCTGACTTCCGACCCAAGTTCTCCTTCCTTTTCTGCTTCAATGTCCAGATGTTGACAACAATCTAAGTTCTCAAAGCTTGATTTAATTCAGATTAAAAACGCTTTGTGTCCTGGATATTGTTTACCTCGTTATTATTGTTTTCACAAAGAGCCAAAGTACTTATTGTACTAATAATTGGTTAGCCTAACATGTGGAGAACCGTTGGCAAACAACCACTATCGAACCAGAATACTTCAGCGTAGGAACTAAGAGTTTGAATCTCTGTGTGAGTTGGATCACCTCTCTGTGGACCTTTATCCTCTGCAATTCCCTGCCCGGTCCAGTTCCCCTAGTGCCCCTAACAAGGGGGGTGGGGCTTGATGACCATTCCACCCCTGCCCGGATGGGGTCCACCCCCCTCTTATTACAGGCAGTAGGGAATTGGACCGGGCAGGGAATTGCAGGAGATAATTTTCCCCTCTCTACTCATAAGAAATGATCAGGGTTTGAATTTTTGCTAGTAGTGATCACCTCTCTGCTTGTAAGAAATGATCCCCGGTTTAGCAAGTCAAGATATCAAATTTGCATGGTGGAAAAATGAAATTGTGTTGGTCAGATAAGGATATATTCATCATTTCATCTTCAAGTTAGTTTTAACTTGACATTGTTCATGAAAACATTTGATATTTGGCAATATTGGAATTCTCAACTGAGTTCAGAATGGTGGAAATCCTTCAACCTTCTATCCCTCTCTTTCTAGATTCCCAGGTTCAGTTTCTATTTTGGAGAAAAATGGAAAGAGTCTTCTTGGAATGGCCAAAATAAAACTCATTGATATGACCTGCTAGGCTTAGACCAGGTAGCTCTAGCTTACAAGTGTAGGGGTATAAGGGGTGTGTAGGACGGATTCAATAAGCCGTAATGGCCCCAAAAAATGCTTTCTCAACAAGCTAATGTATTCTAATAGTGAGTGATTCTTAAAGAATACCAATATTTTGAATAGAAACCAGGATTATCTCACATTGTCAGGTATGGAATGAGAGACTTCAAACCTTAATGGAATTGTCTGGAACTTTGTGTTAATACTAGACAGAACGGCAATCAAAGTGTCTGGATGCCATTTTTTTTTTGTTTAAGTTTTGCTTTTGTTTTGTAGAAGAAGTAAAAATTTTCATGAAATTTCATTATGCAAACGAATGGATCGAGGTTTGGGACTGGGGATGATTCTATACAAGATAGCAGAGGTGGGCAGTTTTTCTATTATCGTGAGTCTAGGGGTTATATAAATAAGAGATTGGAGAAGAAATGTTACTTTATTCTTGGAAAGAAAAAAGAGAGAGATTTGTTTAATGGTACCATGTCTCCCAGTTGTAATTTGTCTGTATTTTCCATCAACTGCTTTTCTGAATTTATTCTTTTTGGGTTTTCTGTATATTTTGACAGATTCTTGTGATTTCTTAGGATGAATGCAACATATTCTTGTTGTTGGTGGAAAACCTATACCATACTCATTGCACCTCTTCAAAAACATACTGTTGTTATCTACTTATCTTATAGGTCATTTTCTCATGGCAGGCAATGAAAGCGAATCAGGTTGAGCCTCCACCTAGTCGCTTTCAACGCACAGATCAATGGATTCCAGTCTATTCCTGGTTAGAATCATTGGAAACGAAGGACGTAGTCAAATCTAAAGAAATTGATGAATGGCTATCTATGAACCCAAAGGTCAAGGAGCAGTTGTATGCAAGACATTCTCGATATCATTTGATGCACTATGTTCAGAAATGCCATTTGAAGATGTTGAAGAGACGGGAGAAGCAGAAGGTATCATTTTTAATTTGATTCTCATCTCGTCTATTTTCTAGGGTTTGCGATAAAAGTTATGATGTTGAAACTCTCTAGCTTGTCTAATCTGTAGATGGTTTTGTTACTTTTGTAAGTGACCAAGCCGGAACCAGAATGCTCACCTGGGCTTGAAATTTGGAACTTATTATTTAGCACTCTTGATTCAACAAAGGAAGATGGTAAAGCAGGCTCAAATTTATTTTATTCTCACGGTCCTTAGATTGTAGTATTATGGAATACAACAAAGGAGAAGAAAATCACAATAGAACTGATGGAGTCACATTGGGATGGATGGATGGAGATGATCCACTATGGAAGCCTAGGCGCAAGCTTGGGAGGCGCACAAGGGGCTGGGGGTAGTCCAATGGGCTGACAAGAAGCTTTGGATAGTTAGTATATAGGTTGGGCCTTTTATTTTGGTGGGTTACATTTTAACGGGCCTAATTTATCCATATTTGGTTGTTCAAGTTTGTGTACGGAAATAAGTTAAGTCCAGATTTGAGTTTGTTTTACTTTCTCTGTCATTGAGAGTGATTTGGAGTCCAAAACATGAGTTGATTAGGTATTTTAGAAGTTATGTATATGTGTATGCCCCCATCAATTAAGCACAATTTGAGTAAAGAGTTGAGTTTTTTTTCAAGAGTTTTTGTGCTGTGGAGCAGTGCATTTGTGGACTGCAGATCTGATCGATTGCTTTCTTCCTTAACAGGTATGATCTATCCTCTGTTCTTCTTCTATACTCTTCTAACTTAAAACTGTTATCGATCTTTATTCTTCTTCTCGTTCCCTGCCATCAAACTGTTGAGCTGCTTCTCAATAGTTCAGTTTGCTACCTTGTTTCTTCATCTATTCTTGCTGGTTATTATACCTGAACTGCAAACCTGAAGTTCTGCAACTTATTAGATTACTCCCAGATCTATTCCTTAGATCTGAAGATCTGTTTCTGCCAAGTTTCTCTGAATCTTGGTTATAGCTTACTTATGAAGCTAGCTGGGTTTCATCTATTTACAGATCCCTGATTTTCAAGATTCCTATATCAATTGATAGATCTATCAGTCCATTACACTAGACCAGATTTGAGTGTAATTGGGCTGAAATTTTGATTTATTTGATTTTTCTTATTTGCTATTAGTTCTGTCTGTATTTTTGTTCTCTTGATTCCTATTGATCCTGGACTGTTAGTATGTTTCTGTGGCTGGTCTTCTAGAACTCTGAACCACATCAAACATACCACATGTAAAGGTCCAAACTTGGGCTGTGACATGTCCAGCAAGTTAAAAGGATGGGGTGAGAACTATCACTGCACTTTATCACTTGGTAGTAGCTCCTCATGTTGCTTAGCTCTCATCTTATGGGCTGGCTTGTCTTGCAAACTAGAGAGTGGAACAATATCTATGTGACTTTATTGACCCTAAGTGGTGGTAATCCGGGAGGAAGGTTGTCGGGGAACACAAGTAGTTTCTTATTAATATCTTATGACTTTGGGTGGCAGAATAGCAGCTGTATTACTGCATAAATCTGTGAGCCTTATAGGGATTCATCAACAATGTCGTGTATATTTAGAAACTTGTGTCCTTAACTGGATTTGGCTCAAGGATCCTGTATTTCATGTGCCTGAAGGTGATGATATTCACATTCCCTTCAAGGAGTATCTTTCTTCGTTGGTGAATCATGCTTCTGTTATATTGCCTTGGTCAATCCTCAATAACATATGGCAAGCATCAATTGCGATGACATCACACTATATGTTATATTGTTACTTTTTCTGAAGGAAAATAAAACTACACAATGCTGTGAGTAGCTATCTACACTTCTAGAAGAAAGGAAACTTGTAAAGCATAAATTTTAAAGCCCAGCGAATGATTCACAGAATAGTTTACGGCAGTTCTTAAGTAGCCACAAAAGGGATTACCGCCAGGTCCATCCAGCCACATCAATCCTAGGAGCTTGTTCGGTTATGTGAGGCTGCTACATTATGGTGGTGGTTTAGTTATTGGTTTTGTTTCATTCTATTTTCACCTGTTTTGGGTTGTGAGGAGGTAGTTTAATTGTTCTGATTTTTGGTTTAATTGAGGTCTGGCCTGGTTATTTGTCAAGTCAAATTGTGTTAAGAGTTGACTTTTCAGGTCAGGTGAATTTAGAGTTCAATTAAGTTTAAGAGAGCCTAGGTCCGATGTCCTTTTATAAAAGAGTCTTACATGCACTATTTTTCCATTGAGAGCTTTTGTGAATATATATATATATATATATATATGTACATATGTATTAGATTGGTCGTGTTTGTGATCCGAATGTCCATTAGAACCTAATGCAATCTAAAAATCTAGATTATAGATCTCAGATGCAAGCAGGGCCAATGTTCAAATCTCGGATCAAATTTGTAATAAAGGATGCAATTGCGTTGTTAAGGGGAGAATCAGATCGATGGAAGGGGAGGGAAAAGAGATGAGATCGATCTTCTTAGGAGGAAGAGAATGTAAGGAAGAGGAGAGGAGAAGAGAACAAAAGAGAAGAAAAGATATCAGGTTTGGGATTGGTGTCCCGTATGCATGCTCAACAACACCAAAACTCTTAAAAAAACTTATAATTATTCAGATCATGTCCAATTGAAGGGGGTGTATTACAAAAATGAAGACCTTCTAAAATTCCAAAATTGACTCCTAATCACTCTCATACACTCAATAAAGTGAATAAACTCAAAACAAAACTCTACCTAGTCATTAAGTATTCAAATTTAACTCAAACACTTACTTAACTATTAATCCCATGGACTAACTTTATCCCTGCTTTATGGGCTTATAAATTAGGCCCATTACTATGAATACTAAAAAATAAAAGGCTCAACCTATAATATAACTATCCAAAGGTCAATTTGTGCCCATTGGACTGCCGCAATCATCTTACGGGTCTCTGAAATGTGTGCATAGACCTCCATACGGAATTCATGTTTAATGCAACTGCATCAAATCCCCCTCGGTTAAAAAAAACTCGTTCTCAAGTTTTGTAAAAGGGCAGAAATAGAAGAGATCGGGAGTATGTCTCATGCTCCTCACTAGAGTCATGAATCACGAGCAGAAGGTGAAACTGATGCAGGACGACTTGAGATGGAGCTCCAATCGACTCGAGGGGGAAAAATTGATGCAGGCAAAATATGGTGGACACCCCCCCTAAAGAGGACATCAGCCCAGTTGATCCGGATTTTCTGGTTCTTTTGGTTCAATAAACCAGCCCCAATGTGAGCCACCATTCAGCCAGCCAGATTGTTGTTACTGTTTACGCATGCACTGTTCACGTGAACAGTACCTTGGGGTCCAATATTGACAGCTGGCTTTGAAGAGATGCTGCCAATAGTTGTTAGGATATTGGATATTATTTTCTATTTACTTGTTTTCTTAGGCAGCAGATTCTAGTTTCCTTTTTGGTTACTTTTATTTGTTAGACAAAAGATTGAGTTTGTTAGTTAGTTCCTAGTTTACTTCTTTCTTGGTTAGCAAAAGTGTAAGGCTATTTAGATAGCCTCCATCGATTGTAAAGATTTATGGAATGAAGAATGAATTGAATTTATGAGTTGTGCGTGTGCACTTCCCCCCCCCCCCCCCTCTCCTTCTTTTAGTTCTTCTCAAGGTTTCTCCTCTTCTCCCCCCTGCTGCTTCTTCTTCTTCTTCTTCTTCTCACGGTTTCTTCTCCCCCCCCCCCCTGAAATTCTGATTTCTTCCAAGATTCTCTTTTCTTCCCCCCTCCCCCTCTGATTTCTTCTCAGATTTCCCCTCTCCTATTCTGTCCCCCATTAGAAACGTTAGTGGCATATCCTCGTCTCGAAATATATGGGGAATAACAAACTCAATGTTTAGAACATCCATCATTGAAGTAGAGTCCGTTTTTGCTTCAGCCATACTAATCATCTTGCCCCCCTTTACCGTTTCTCTTGTCTCACATCAAAGCGGTCTTCCTCTTGTGTTGACTCTTTCAATGCTTCTTATGGCTGCACTGTTGGTGTCGCCTCCTTCAGCCCTTTGACTTTGAGCATACTTCATCAACCAATATTTTCAAAACAAATGTCTGTTGTAGATGAGAAGTCTTTAGGATGCACAAATTGCTATCACGATCAACTACACCTTTTGCTCTTCAAACCATTGCCGACCAACTTTAATGATGTGTTTGGATTTCGGAAGATTCAAATATTTCATAATAAGCACTATTACTTTTATGGGAAATTAAGGATTCGACAAAGCCATCATCCTCAGACTCAATGATATCTGGCTGGTCTCTGATAATATCTGCACAACTCCACCATAGATTGACAGATGGATTTGTCACTCTGCACGTCATCTATGAGTAAAATAACAGTTTTTCTATTGGGCAAACAAACTCTGGTTTTGAAAAAGTAGGTATTCATGGCCAGGTTCGGCTCTGATAAAATTTTTTTTTTTTGGGGGGGGGGGGTGGTGTCAAAGGAAGGCCTTTTGGCCAACGGATTCACTGCAGCAAAACAGGGAAGTTCCTGCTTTCTTGCAAGCAGAGCAGGGTTTACAACAAAGGCTGGTGGATTAAACCACCAAACAGAAGACAAGATTTAAAATGGATGCCCCTTTAGCTAACACATTGGCTACCCTGTTCAAATTCCTAGGAACAAACAAAAACAAAACATTGGAAAAGAAACGTTTAAGAGATAAAATGTCATCAGCAACAACGCGAGCAGCCCAGTCTAAATATTGGGAAGAGCAATTTAGGAAAGCCACAAGAGGCGTGCAATCAGAAAACACAGTGACATGCTCAAGGTTCAAGGCCTGTGCCAGAAGAAGCCCATCCCTGACCGCTTCAGCTTCCATAGCAGTTGCAGAAGAACTATGCCCATGCTTGCATTTTCCCACCACGAAGGATACTTTACGATTCCTAATTATAACACCCCTGCCACCAAGAGATAATCAGCTATCCAAGCGCCATCAGTAAAAGTATTAAAATGGAAAGCTGAATGACGAGGAAGAGAAAAGTTTAGAGCAACAGGGATAGCTGGACTTTGAGCCTTATCCCTGCAAAAACCCAACCTTCCTTCAACATAATGATAGAAAGCCTGTATAGTGCCGAGAAGGGAAAGGTTAGAACGTTGAAAGACAAATGAATTCCTTGATTTTCAAATTTGCCAAAATAAAGAGACCCATTGAATGATGGCATTAGGTATATCAGGGAAACAAGAGTACTGATTTAAAAAGATAGAAAACAGCTCCATGAAAGAGTTAGGTTGTGAAACCTGGGTACAAAGTCTAAAAGGAGATGCCCTCCAGCAGCAATATGCAAAGTTGAAATGAAACAAGATAGATTCCACAGATGACAAGCAAATAGGGCAAAGAGCATTATTCACAATACACAGCCTAACAGGATTAGAATTAAAAGCTAAGGTATTCAAGCAACGACGCCATAAGAAGTGCTTAAGTTTAGGAAGCAAAGGTAAACTCCATAGTTCCTGCCAAGAAGTGTCAACTGAGAGCCTAGAACTACTAGGAGGTAGTGACAAAGCCTCTGAAGATGCAAGGTGATACCTGATACGCTGACTTATTTCACCAAGAACCTTACTGCTTCTCTTATTTCCATGTATGGTGGGGATTCTTCCTATTGTGTCTGAATCTGTTATCTCGTATTTAGCAATAACAACCACAGTTTCACATTAAATATGTTAGTTTACTGATGCTGTTATATTCATCTTTTGATATTGCATTTTTTACATTAACAGGGAATCCAATACTCAACCCCAACAGCTCAAGTGAAGGTTCAGACTGTGGTGACAACAGCAACAGTTCCTCTTCCTGGTATGGCTTGTTGTCTGTGCTATATGTAATTGTTTGATAGTCCCTATTGTGACATCTAGTGGTGTCAGGATGTAAATGAATCTACACATTGGCACACACGTACGTACATAGATATATACAGTTTGCATGCATGTTTATGTGAGTGTATATATGTATATGTGTCCATCCATTCATAATTACATGTACACTAGTACGCACACATAGCTAAAGTTCTTTACATGCTTGTATGGTGTTCTGATGTCCTTTTTGTTGTTTACGGTGAGGCCTGCACTTGCTTTTGTTTATGAGGTGTCCTCTGGCACTTCCCACAATAAATTCTTGATTTTATAAATTTAGAAAGAGGATATTTCTGTTCAATGCTATTATCTTCTTGTATACTTGCACACTATATGGTTTTTGTGACGATGCTCTTGCATGACTATTTGGAGGCATTGGGCTTGATAATTCTGCAAATCAGAGTACTTGCTCAGTTACTCTAAAAGTGCTTGAACATAGAAATATTTAACAGTTAGTTCATGATGTGCAGAAGGAGTGTCCAGCAGGAGTGTTAAAGCTCTTGGCTGTTTTGGTTTCATGTTGCTTATCTTGTCTGGTGATCATGAAAAAGCTAAAAGCTAATAGCAATTGAATAGGCAACCTTTGGAATTGAAGATGGTCAAATATTGAGATCTGAGTTCTTAATGGTCCATGGTAAGGAGGCAAGGCTTGACCGTCTTGGTTGTGTATTGCATGGAAATCCTTAGATGGCTTAATGCTGATGTATAACTACTTGCTGAATTGTTAGTTGAAGAAAATTAAGGAGACCTTTCCCAAAAATCTTTATATGTGTTTATTAATATTCAGCATTCAGGTCAGCCAAGAATTGAAATATCCTGAACTTGTAAATACAACAACAACAAACTCAGCCTTATCCCAACTTAATGGGGTCGGCTACATGGATCCAAACAAAACAAAGTAGGGGAAACTGAGTTCTAACCAAAAAGAGAAAGAAGAGGTGGGAAAAGAGGGATGGGGACAGAGATGAAAGATGAAAAATGGAAAAAATGAAAACTGCAAATGGAAAATTAATAAAAGAGAAAAGGATGAAAAGTGAAAGATGAAAGATAGTAAGAGGAAAGAGGCACAGCACAGCATGTCAGGAGATTCTCCGCTAATTGGGGTCTGCTACATGTATCCTTGCCCTCCAATAGGCTCTATTCGAGGTCATACTTGGTACAAGACGTAGGCTAAGCATGTCCTTCCTCACAACTTCACCTATGGTCATTTTAGGCCTGCCCCTAGCTCTTTTAGCTCCTTCAAGCAGAATCATATCACCTGAACTTGTTAATAATTTCCTATAATTAGCTGCATTTTGGGGCATTCTACCTGTAAATCTTAGTACCAGTCAAGCTCCTCCCAGATACAATAAAGATTAGCACTAGGAACTTAGGGAGTTCTCACCTATGTGGAAGTGTCTTCTTCAAGCTGTCAAGCATCTCAGATCCTTATAAAAGTGAGCTGCAGACAGATCTAGTTAATAATGTAATTTCTTCACTCTGTGAAAACATGATATTAGAAGTAGCTTTCTTTCTGAAGGCCAAAATGGGGTCATGGAATGTTAGGCCCGAACTTACTTGCAAGTAGGCAATGTTACTATGACTGTTGGACCTAGAATGGTCTTGGATGGTCAAGGCTTTAATACAAAACATAAGCAAGACTTCCTTAAGGGAGTTTAATCACAATAATTTTGAGATTATGCTTTTTGGCATTAGGGTTGAGATTAGGTGATTCAATCCTAGGATCAATAACCCTAATTAGGGTCGTTATGGACCCACTAAATCAATAAGAAATCAAATAAAAGAACCGGTGGCAATTATGTAATTATGGTGAACAGTTTAGGGTCCTTTTGAAGGGGGAAAATATTGAGAATAGTCACTTAAGTGGAGCCGTGGAGGGTACCCCTGAAATTTTAAATAAAGGAAGGAGCTGAATAGGATCACTTTTAGTGGGCAAGGGCTTTAATGTAATTTTGATGAACAGTGTCATCTTCAACATACGATAGGAACATGAATCCAGCAGTAAACCAGTTCCGTAAGTTAGGTTGTGAGTTGTAACTTTCTAAAACTCAACCAACCAAACAAGAATGGAACATCACCAACAGAATCGCCCAGCCCTAGTGGACAGAACTAGTGCATAAAATATTATTTTAATGGGACTACAATGGTGCGATAAACAGTTGCAGGAAAATTCCAGAAAACCGAGCAGGTTATTGAAGCAGTAATAAATGGATGTAGAAACTGGTAAGTATGGCTAGAATCTACTAAAGATTGATGCCCAGTTTCAGACCTAATGATATCTAATAGAAAAAACATGAACAAAAATTAGCAATCCAAAGTTGTTTCAGAAACAGGGGTACTGCCAATAGTCAGTGTAGCAGCAGAGAAACTTACCAGTTACCAACAGTACCTAGCAAGCTTGAGAAGAGAAAGAGAGGAGGAGAAAGAGAAGAGAGAGAAGACAATATTGATGGAGAAGAAGAGAACCCCTAGAGCCACGGTAAGATTCAGAATCCTATCGTGGCCTAGGCCAATTACTTATGCTGTTGTTAAAACTAGAGTTCAACTAAGAAACAATTACATGTGGATCCAAAGGCACATAACACTAATAAGACTCTACTACACCAAACCCAAACATAACTAACAACTACTAGCTAATAAGTCTAAACTGACAGAACAAGTTGAGGGGTAATAATTGTATGTAATATAACCCTACAAGAAAGGGCATTTTTGTACAATATCTTTCTATTTTCAAATATAAATAAAGAAAGTAACCGTGGGCCTGGGTGAGCCATATTTCACTCTATTTCTGACATTGTCATGGTATCAGACTATCAGAGCCAACAAGGTCTTCAACTTTATTTCAGTGATCATCTTCTCTTCCTTATTTCAGTGATCTTCTCTCTTTTCTTCACTTCTGCTATGGCATCCTCTGACGACTCTGCATCAACAGGATCATCCCTGGTTCCTGCCAAGCTTGAAAAGAGAAAGAGAGGAGAAAGAGAAGAGAGAGAAGACAATATTGATGGAGAAGAAGAGAACCCCTAGAGCCACGGTAGGATTCAGAATGATTCTGAATCCTATCGTGGCCTAGGCCAATTACTTATACTGTTATTAAAACTAGAGTTCAACTAAGAAACAATTCCATATAGACCCAAAGACACATAACACTAATAAGACTCTACTAGACCAAACCCAAACATAACTAACAACTACTAGCTAATAAGTCTTAACCGACATTACAAGGTGGGTGACTTCCCCTCATGATATACATTCAACAGTCAGAGGAGAGAAGAAGAATATGGGAGGAAGAGTTATAGAGGACACACCTGGTAAGAAGAGAATAAGAACGAGGGAAGAGAAGAACCAGCACAGATCAAAGCCATAAGAGGTAGAACAAAATCAAAATTACTTCATTATTCAATACTGTCCAACGATGGGATTACATTGTAGCATATAAATAACTCAACTGACCCCTAATCATACGTAAACTCTGAAATAGAATTTGAATATATATAGAGAGAGATTGCTATTCTTTTCTTCTTTCTGGCCATGGTTACAGTGAGAGGAGCCATAAAATTGTGCGTTGCTATTCTTTTCTTATTTCTGGCCATGGTTACAGTCCAGAAGACATATATATCTATAATTCTATGTATATTTAACGCAGTGTTGGCTCCTTGAAGAAAAGGTATTATGTTAGTCCAGAAATCACTTTTACCATCTCAAAGAGATTCTGTCAGGACCTTGACACTTTGGGTGGATGCTTGTTTTCTTTTTGGGGCTTTCTTATCGAAGCATTTGCTGTGGTGAGTATATTCTGTTGGCTTGCAGGACGTAAATATTGAAGCTTTACTGTTTTGCAGGCAACTGTTCAAGCAATCAATCAAAGGAAAACAACTTATGTTTAGCTAGGCGAAATGAAGCCTTACGTAAATATGAACTGTTAGTAAATAACTAATCTCCTTATCTCTCGCTGCTTCTCTCTCTGTCTCTCTTCCTCTCTAAGAATAAATAGTTATGTATGTCTATGCACTTACTATTTCAATAATGCTTCAGTTTGACAGATTTGGAGAACCATCTTTCCAGCATTCTTTCTAAACAGAAACAAGTAAAACTAGAAGAGTCGGGTTCTGAACCCTTGCTCAGACAGGGATCAGCAGATGATACAAAACAGGGAGGCAATATCAGGAATATGTCCAGTGTTTCTTCTCATTCTCAAGGCGCAGGTGTTACATTGGCTGCAGAATCCAGGCTTAGATCACCATCTGTTTTGAAAGTTGGGAGAAGAAAGGATAGGAGTATTGACATTGTGATTCCAGCATGGTCCTCTGCTGAAGCATCATCTGGTAGGCAGCCGTCCTGATCTAGTGGAATTTGTGACACATCTCCCTGCCATTAAATTGACTCTTCATGTTGTCTTCTCTTCAAACTGGGTTTAGGAAGTTGCTGTGTCTTAGATATCTGATTAAAAGGGTTCAGACTGTGTCTTGCACATATGTTCTTGGATGAATTAGCCTGGATTTCTTTTGATGGTTAAGATTTTTTGTTGTCTTTAGACTTTCATGTATAAGTGACATGGTTATGAAACATCTCTTGGTTCACTTTGTTCTCCAGTTATTGACTGGGTTTAGAGGATGTCAAAGAGTATTTTCCTGTTCCTGCTCCCCTCCTTCCTCCCCCCCCCCCCCCAAAAAAAAAAGAAAGAAAAAGAAGAAGAAGTGATTGCAAGTTATTTTTGTTCCATGAAGAGTAATCTGTTGTGCTTTTTACACAACTGGACATGTTATTGCTTATAGTGTTTTTGGAAGGCAGTGTGAGAGTATAAGTAAATTGAAATTTATAACATTCATATACTCTATTTCTCTTTCTGGAAACCCTTTAAAATACTTGTTCATGATGTCAAGTAAAAGTAAAAACTGTTACTGGTAATGTGACTGTGGGTAGAAATTGTTGGTGAGTTAACTGGAATCATGGCATTGACAATTTGTTGGTTGACTGGTGTTAAACAGGTCTACTCTGTGGAGTGTATAGTTGTCAAGGTGGCTTGTGAAAGCCAAGGCATTTGATCGATATACTGTCAAAGCACCCCAACTCCAAAAAAAAAAAACTCAGGGAACAGGGTAGAAAATGGAAACCTTGGGGGAAAAAGGTTTTATAACTGTGAGAAAAAAAATAAAAAAGGAAAAGAAATAAGAAGAATATGCTTCTGCCAGAGAAGACTAAATCAGTGGCAACTTTTTTGTTGCCGCCAAAGAAGAAGAAGCAGTAGCAGCAAAAGCCAATGCCGGAAATGAAGGTTGCATCCACCACTGCTGCTGGACTGACATAGAAGGAGGAGGAGGCGGAGGAGGAAGAAGCAGTAGCAGCAACAACAGCCGCTGGAGAAGAAGATTGCAGACACTGCTGCTGCACTGCCAGGTGTTGATGTAGGACAAAACATGAAGAAAAAGAGGCCAAAACACTGTTCAAGTGAACAGTGCCACAGCCTCTTATTTTGCCTTGGACAGCATCACACCAAAAACGCTTGGGGACATTCATGTGAAGCATAATGGACCTGGCCACCTCAAGTAAATGTCTATTTTTTTTGCGTTTGGCCACTCTATTTTATTGGGGGTGTACGAACAACTAGTTTGGTGAACAATACCATGAGTGAGACAAAAAGCAAAATTCTCAGTTTGAGTGTATTCAAGGGCATTGTTAGAATGAAAAACTTTAATAGACTTGTCAAACTGACTTTTTATTTCTTGATAAAAACTTTTAAATACAGTAAGAAATTGAGTCCGGTCTTTCAACAAATAAACCTGAGTGGAACGAAAAATAATCGTCCATAAAACTAACAAAATAAGAAAAACCTAACCTATTATGGACACGACATGGACCCCAAATGTCAGAATGCACTAAAGAAAATGAGGAAAAACTTCTAGGTGTAACACGAGTAGGAAAAGAGGCACAATGATGTTTACCCAGTTCACAAGCTTCACTCTCAAGAGGAGCCGTAGACTTGCAACTAGGAACCATCAGCTGTAAGTTAGAAAGAGATGGGTGACCAAGGCGTAAATGCCATTGCATGGGAGTAGGTATAGTAGTAGATGTGGTTGCAGTAGAAGGATCAGTGCCATCCAAGTAATACATGCCATCATGCTCAAGCCCTCCACCAATCGTCTTCCTTTTGTGAAGGTCCTAAAACATACAAGAAGGACAAAAGGTCACAGCACAATTAAGAGATTTAGTAAGTTGAGTGACAGATATGAGATTTAAAGGTAATTTAGGAACATGAAGGACACAGGAAAAAGTCAAGGAAGAAGTGGGAGAAACATTTCCATGACCAGTAACCTTAGTAGTGGACCCATCAGCAAGGCTAACATTAGATGAGGTTTGTACTTGATTTAGAGAAGAAAACAAACTAGACTTACCAGTCATATGAGATGAAGCACCAGAGTCAATAAGCCAAGAGGTAAAGGAAGAATAAAAGATTGAGTTACCTTTATAGGCTAAAGTGGCAGTGGAAGTTGAGGCAGAGGCAGCTTCAAGTTGTTGAAGACGTTTGACTAGCTGATTGTAATCATCAAGTGACACAGTGGATAGAGTACTTGATGTGGAACTCTGTTTTATATCACTGGTAGGTTTCTTTGAATGGTTGTTAGTCATGGCTGTATTGGCCAGTTCATGTGCCCAGTCGGGCTTGCCATGTTTAGCTCAACAAGTATCTACCGTATGATTTGGTTTGCCACAATGGGAGCATTGGCGGGAAGATTTATCAAAGATTGGGAACTAGTAATCCTTTCCATCAGTACCATGGCCATGATCCCTGGATTGGCCACGTCCACGACCGTGACCACGGTTAGCGACAAAGTTAGAACTTTCTTTTGTAGCAGTGTCAGGTTTAGATGGATTGGCCATTTCATTAAGAGGTAGAACTTTCTCCCCTGTAAGTAGTTGACCTGTCACTGATTGATAATCAAGGAGCAATCCAGCCAGAACTTTAGCAACATGAAACTCAGCCCGTTGTTTTAACTGATCCAAATTGGTAGTGAGGGGCTGATGGATCTGAAGTTCTTCAATCATACCCTTATAGCTTGCAAAGTATTCACTTAAGGTTTTATCCCCCTGTTGGAAAGTAAAAAAATCTTCTCATAGAGATCATACGTATGCTTTCTTGAGAAAAACTTCCACGTAAATCATTCCAGATATCCTTGACAAGAGTGTGAAACATCACATTGGATGCAATAGTAGGCTCAACATTGTTCCATAGCCAGATTTTAATAATAGAGTTCTCAGGCATCCACTCATCATGAGCTGAAACTGAAGCAGGATCCTTTGGATCAGCAGTAGGAGGATCATCAGTGATATATTTAATTTTTCCTTTAGCATGAATATATGAATGTACGGCCTAGGCCCATAAAAGATAATTGAAGACGCCGGAGAGCTTGATAGTAGTAATTTGAACTTGGACATAGTTCAATGGTAGTTTAAGATCAGCCATCTTGTAGAAATAGCAGCAGTAGTAATGTAAGTAGAACCAGGTTAGGGTAACACAAGACCCAAAACAGCAGCAGCAGCAGTATCCCACTTGATAGCAGTGGCAGAAGTAATAAACTGACAATCGACTTCTTAACAAACCCAGATTAGGGCAAGATAAAGCTACCGGCAGAATTAGTGTTTCAAAAACCCCGAATTTCTAGCAGTATTAGTAAATTAGGGTTTGAAAAACCCAAAACAGTAGCAGAAAAACCAATCGGTAGTAGTAGAGAGGCAAGGGTATGATTTAAAAACCAATAATAGCAGCAGGGCAATCGATAGAGTTAGGTTTTGAGGAAACCCATGCTTCAACCAAATAAAATAACAATCGAATGTTGTACTTGAAGAAGGGAACCAGACTTGGATCAATTGAAGATACAATTAACTGATAATAAACTCTTAACATAGAACAGCAGGGGATAGAGGAGAAATTTTGGCAAATAGAACTGTTGAATCTGCAATCGATCCTTAGTAATATAATTGAGCAGCTCCAACTTGAAGTTCTTCAATCGATCAGACTCTTCAGGTAAGCAGTAGCAAAAATCAACCCTTAGTTTTCTATCTAGGGCTTAATCCATATATGCAACAGAGGGTGCTGCACCCATAGAAGAAGTTAAAACTTTGAGAAGACTCTCAAACCAGAATCACAGGAGACAACAACCTAATGGTTGTGCTCTGATACCATGTAACAGAAGATAAAGCTAAAGAACCAAAACCGAGAATGAAAAGAGAAGAGAAGAGAAGAAGAAGAAGAAGAAGAAGAAGTGATGGAGAGAAGGAGAAGGGACTCTGGTTGTGAGAATCGAGTACTCAGTCCCCCTCCCCATTGTATTATTTATATTACTCAAATATTCAGATTACAAGAAGGATTCCTAATCACAATAGGATCCACAAATATAAAACAGAAAATAGAATTAGAACAAATCTGTTGAGAAGTGTACCACGATAGGGGGAGTGTCCCTATTGTGGTTGAGTCCGTTGTGGTTTCCTTTATTGTTTTATGTCTTTAATTGTTAGGAGTTAGTTTCCTAGTCTAAGTTAGTTTCCTTATTAGATTAGTTTCCTATTTTCTCTCGTTTCCTTTTTCTAATGTAACTTTCTATTGATTTTGTTAAATTATTTATCCACCCGTGTCCCCCTTTGGATAGTCCGCCGTGTTAGAGCTCCTATATGATATACATATTGTTTCCTCCCTTTCCTACAAGGCCGGTCTTTTAGAGGAAGCGGTTTCTACATGGTATCAAAGCAAGCAGGGGTTACGGTATCGAGTCCCCCTGGGAGCGGGCAGGTGTTAAATTATTTATCCGCCCGTGACCCCCTTTGGATAGTCCGTTGTATTAGAGCTCCTGTATGATATACATATTGTTTCCTCCCTTTTCTACAAGGCCGGTCTTTTAGAGGAAGTGATTTCTACAGATTTTATTATAAATAAGACAGAGGGAGAAGAGACTACTCTCACGTTACTGAGAGCTAACATAATCGGCTTCCCTTCTTTTCTTCTCCCTCAATCTCTTTCTTCTCTCTAAAGTTACTGGTTATAGGTCCTAGGTTTTCTACTTGGTATTAGAGCTATGCAACCAGTAACTGATTCTCTCCAAGATTGCCGTTTTGAGAGTCGATTTTAAATACTGGTTTGAAGAAGGAAACCCTAGTTCATAGAGGAAGAAAAGGAACTAGGATTTCACATACTGGTTTCGATGACAGCTGAAATAGTGTATGAAAATCATACCTGAAGTTGGGTGTGCATCGATTACTGAATCTGGCTGGCTATTAATTTCTGTTGAAGAACTAATGTTGTGTTCCATCGATATGTATTTGCTGTTCTATTCCGCTGCTATTCTGCTATCGCAAGTTACGATTTATTTCCTTCTTTGGATTGCGGTTGATGTTATCTATTGTCCACTTTTGTTCGTTGCTGATGGTTCGACACAACATTTTATCTACTGATGTTGCTAATGTTTATGTGCTTGGGCTGATATTTCGACTGGTTCACTGAAGTCTACAACTACTATTCAAGACTGGTGTTGAGTTTGATTTTCTATTCTTTTTGGTCCAAGATGGAGCCTTTCTTTTGATAACTATATACTACAGCTTGAGGGGGAGTGTTGAGAAGCGTACCACGATAGGGGGAGTGTCCCTATTGTGGTTGAGTCTATTGTGGTTTCCTTTATTGTTTTATGTCTTTAATTGTTAGGAGTCAGTTTCCTAGTCTAAGTTAGTTTCCTTATTAGATTAGTTTCCTATTTTCTCTCCTTGGCTGATAAGGAGTTAGTTTCCTTTTTCTAATGTAATTTTCTATTGGTTTTATTATAAATAAGATAGAGGGAGAAGAGACTACTCTCACGTTACTGAGAGCTAACATAATCGGCTTCCCTTCTCTTCTTCTCCCTCAATCTCTCTCTTTTCTTTTCTCTAAAGTTACTGGTTACAGGTCCTAGGTTTTCTACAAAATCCTAATAGAACTAGGAGTTTATAATCTTAATTATAAAACACAAATAGAAGAGACTCATATCAGCTAAATCACTGTTCACATGAACAGTGTTTCAACAAAAGCAATTACAATGAGAAGGTTTAGAATTACCTAAGCAAGAAGTGTGACACTTACTTCTTACGAGTGAGAATGAAATGAATGCAATGAAAATGCCCACTCTAAGATGATTCTCCTTTGATCAATAAAGCTTTAATTGATTATGCACTTCTTGGAGAATCTAAGACTTGAATAGTTGAGTCAAAGTTGTGACAGAGACTTCTCTTCAAGGCTGACTCAAGAGCATAGAGAATTGAGCTTTAGATTGACCTTTTCTTACTATAAAAAAGTACTCTTTTGGACTTTAGTGATGGTCAAAAGGTTTGACACGTCTGGTATTTATAGGCATTAATTAATGTTCAAATAGACATGTGTCAATTAGCTCTAATGGATATAAAACGATTGGATTTTTTATCTACCGGTCGACCGCTAAGATGTATTGGTCGACTGCTGAATGTGACCATTGGGGAAAATAGAGCCATTGGAACATATAGGTGTCCTGCCAGTCGGTGTCCGGTTGACCACTGGAACGACCGGTGAGGGTGGGCGACCAGACCAGTTTAGCGGTTGGTACCAGCAAATATTCTGTTTGTACCAGTCGAAAATGCCTGTGGGACCTGGTCGACCGGTGGATTGACCATTAGTCAGTTTAGTCAATTTTTGATTGTCTATCTCTAAAACCTTTATTTTAAATGAATCCCAATCTACGTTTAGGTCCATGAGGGGTACTTTACTACTTCATAAGGTCTCTAAATGAATATGAACGAATGAGATGCATTTTTACATTATTTATACAATTACATCATGCGATTGTGTCCTAAGTGCACACGAGCATCTATACAAAAGTATTGACATAGGAAAACTTCAGCCTTCTTAAGTGATGTTCTTCAATCTTCAAACTTGTATTGCTTTGAGAAGGCTTGAGTCTTCTCAGATGATGTTCTTCAATCTTCAAGCTTCATTCTTCTTTATACAGTTGTGGTTGGTGTCTTGAAGTTTTTTGTTGAACATCAATGGCTTTGCCTTCTGGGTCTTGAGCTTTCACAAAACATTAGTATGATCATGTATTTGTTATCATCAAAACCACCACAAGAGAGTGTATGAGAGAATGTATTTTCCAACATTGTGCTGCTGGTTGTGTTACTTTTGGGCTGCGGTTGTTCCTTACTTTTATTAAGTACTGTTGAGGGTTTAAGGGACTGTTTACCCTCTGTTTAGTTGTTAAGTTAGTTTTCATATACTGTAATCAGTTCTGAAGTCAGTACCTGTTTGGAGTTAGTTGGTGATCCTGTCTGGGGTTAGTGTAGTCGTCACCTAGCCTTACATTAAAAGTACGACGAGATAAGTGCACGAGATAAGTGCATTCAATTGATTATATATAAAGAATGAGGTTTCTTACATGTATTAATACCAAATTTTTTTAGGTATCATATCGATACTTTAAAGATACGATATGTTTCCGTTAGTATCGGCGGCTACAAAAGGATACTTAAAACCTTGAGTATAATTGCCAAATATAGTAAGAGTTTTATGTAGGTTACACATTCATGATTATAAGACTCATTTTTCTTTTCAAAACTGATTTCACTTCCCCTCCCTTGACTTTACTTGCAACCGGACGAAGCCTAAAGAAAAATGTTGGGGAGGAAAAAGCAACCAACAAAATTGCAGCTTAGAAAAGGGAATCTAAGGTGGTATTACTTATGAGGTCATCATTAAATGGTCATAATGGTAAAAAAGGGATTAAAATTAGATTCAATTATTATTACAATATTACTATGCCGTGTGGTTGGTCAGAGCGTTAAGTTGTCGGGAACTAAGACAGGCAAGGCATTCTATGAGGGTCGAAGAGAAAGCTCTATTCCTATCAAATTTAGATCACGAGCACCTTCCTATAAGATTGTCTTACATGAAGATCTAACCTGCCCATACAAGTGTCTGAAGTGAAAAACGAACTGAGAATGAAGTTTCTTCAACCTTTCAAAATAAAAATACCTTGGTTCCATTTCGAACCTCAGTCATGATATAATTTCCTTCGTACATGTCAAACCTTAGTTGTGGAGCAAATAAATGGGTCAGCAAAATAGCAAATAACATGGTTTGCTTGTAGTTTGATCGAATAAGTCTATCCCTTCATTTATGGTTTGATCTCTGATGACTTAGTAAATAGCAACATAAGCTGTCAGAAAATGATGATTGATGAATAACTCTCATATAATAATGATATAAATGACTTCCTATGCCAGAACTTGGTTGTGGAGCAAATAAGCTGGGTCAACAAATAACACGTGTTTGCTTGTAGTATGATTGAATAAATTTATCCCTTACATTTTCAGTTTGATTTCGTGAGATTTGGTAAATAGCAACATAAGCTATTAGAAAATGATGATTAACATCCTATATGTTTTGCTCTTTTAACAGATGTACATGCTTCCTGTGTTTATAAAGTGATTTTTAATACGCTTCTGTAAGTTGTTTTCAAATTTAATTTTGTCCAAAGTTTTTGTGAATACTCAGGTTTTAGTCTTATGCTTCTATGTCTTTAAATTTGTCTGTGTTGACTTCCATTTAAGTTTTGGAATATTTTGGTCTATGAGGCTCTCAGAATTTACAATGTTTAAACACCAGTTATCTTCCATATGTTTAGTTCAAGTTCTCGAAGGGTCTTATTGGGTCTCTTTAATATAGTAATGTAACTGCAAGCAATCCACTCAAACTATGTCTTTGATCATGGAAGACATCAGCTTTGTATTTCTTTTTGTGGTTCTTTTTCTCTGTTAATCTTTTGATCTTTACGAAATTTTCTTAGGCAGAATCATCTTTCTTTCAGATGTTATATTAACTGATCAGCCCTCAAATTCAGAATGTGAAGAAGTAAGGTCACACTCTATTTCCAATGGTGGTCTACAGTCATCCTTATGCCAGGCATCTTCCTTGGGAAAATCTGTTTCTTTCTCAGGAGGGTATTGGGAAAACATTGTCATGTGCCTGCAGGGACGGGAACGAGGGTTTAGCTGGCCATTAGCATGTTCCAGTGGTGGTTATGCTGGAAGAAATCGGGAAAAATGGATTCCTTTTCTTGAAGGCATGCTTCTTTCGCCATCATGAACTACACACTTGGATTTGGTGCATTGTCTAATATTTCAAGTTCCAGATATGTTCACTACTTTGCTAGAACATCCTTGATGTCACTCACATGGACTAAACATTAGGGGCTTTTACTGTCTTCATTTGGTTATTTTCCATAACAGGTTGGAAGTCAATTGGAAAACAATTCAATGGACCGGCTGTCTATTTTAAACGGAGATGTTTTACATCATGGATTCCAACTTGGTGTGCCTATACATCGAGTGTGGCTGTTGTTCAACCTCCTGGTGGAGCAGATGTATGTCCAAATTATTTATTTTAGATGCATGACTTTCATTAATGAGAGGAAAAATTTTAGACTTCGCTTTTTATGCTGGAATTTTGATCCTGAAAAGGTTCAAGTACAGTTCAAAGTATATTTTACTCTAGTGAATTTTGGATAAAACTTTGCAACACATGGTAGGATAACAACTTGCTCTTGTATCTTAATGGGCTGTGTGCATTGGCGTTAAAAACATTAGAATTGATGAGCCATTGCATCTAATTTCCTGTTAATATTTGCTTAGTCTTTTACCTCTAAATGGCTATGGAATACTTCAGGATTTCTGTGGCTGTGTCCAAAATCTCTATAGATGAATGCACTCTCCTCTTCAGATTTGGGGATCCAACATGTCCTTAAAGTACTCCCAGCTGGACAAGAAGATTACGGTTTCCGTTTTTGCAAGCTTAACTACCATTTTGAAAGAACGTTTCTATCTTCTAAGTTCTAACATCTTGAATTCACCTCCTCCATACCATTCTCGAACTCTTTCAAATATGATATTTATGACCAGCCAAACCACATCTTGACCCAGTGCTCATGACATTTTAATATTTACAATTCCCTTTACCAATAATATTTCCATTATTATTGCCAAAATTCTTATTTTGTTCTTGTTGTTAGTTATACTTCAGCAATAGTCATGCAAAATACTGCAATGAAATTTGATTTGGTGGAATGCCACTCAACCGTTGGGCTTCAAATTTGATACTGTTTACTCATTCTTATAGATAAGGTTTATGGAATGTGTCGAAAACCTCTTCCCTTTTTTTCCTCTTTGGAGTTTAACAATGGAAGGTGAACTGTATACTTAAAATTATGAATTTTGGGGTACTTTTGCATTTTGACATTATAAAAGAACTAAAATACCTTTACAAAGAGGTCAAGGGATAGACTTATATCTCTTGCTTGATATTGTATCATGCAATTTCAACTAGCTCCTATGGCTTTTATTTTACTATATTCAACTTATGAAGTTTACAGGGACGGCTGATTGCTTTTCCCTTCAAGTTGTATTTACTTGTTATTGTTCCTACCAATGTTGTCACGGCGTCTAGGCGACCCAAGGAATTGGAGGGGGCTTGAACGCAAGGCGACACCGACAAGGTGTCCAAGGCCCCCATCTAGGTGACGCCTTGACAACTATGTTCCTATAGAGAGTATAGTTGGTAGGTTGTAATACATTATAGTTTTCCAACATACTCCGTAGACTAGTCGTTTGACATGCTACCAATTCTACAAATTGAAATCCTTATACGTCGCTTTGCTGACGCTTTGAGGAAAGTCTTTTTGTTTTTGGTGAATAAATAATTCATTACCAGAGAGAAAGAATACAAGGGCCCCAAATATGGGAGAAAGAACAAAGACAACAAAACTAACAAAGCAAGACTAGGACCTCAGGAAGAAGAGGGAGCAGCTAGCAAAATGGAGGAAGAAAGGCCCTAGGAGACAACAATATGCCTGTTCCTTGGGGAATCAGTACAGGGGGGAAGAGACAGAGGAAAGCTTGTTCCTAATGTCGAAGGAAATAGTGTTCCAAATCTGCTACAAAGATCTAGAGTTGGTGGACCATTTCCTGATATTTCACTCCATCACCATATCCACCCATGTCCATTCTCGCTAAAAGGCATGATCCTTTTGAGGACAGTCTTGGCCCATGACTTTATAGAAATTAGTTGTTGCCCCAATTAGCTGGGAAGAACCATTGATGTATGACTCCTCTTTCCAATTGGTTGTTTCTTTGCTTCTCCCTTAGATCCAATCCAATTTTTAAGCCCATAAACTTTACAGTAACTTTTGAAAATGGCTGTTTGTGAAAATTGTTCAATAGGCAGTGGACTGTCTGGTTTTAAGGGTTGTATTGTTCAAACAGTTAGAAATGCACTTAAATACCATCTGATTAACAATAAGATAGCTCATAATGGAGTGGTGCGAGTTAAAGCAGCTTTGTTTCTGAAAATTGTTGAATAGGCAGTGGACCGTCTGGTTTTAAGGGTTGTATTGGTCAAACAGTTAGAAATGCCCTTAAATACCATCCGATTAACAATAAGATAGCTCATAATGGAGTGGTGCGAGTTAACTTCATGGCCTCGTCTTCCTAAAGTCAGTTCCTTATTTGGGTGGTACAAATTATTGGAATCATCTTAATTTTGGATGGCTAGGATCCTTGCCTTTTCTATGGTTTTTACACTTTAACCTCCCATTTTTCTTTGTTATGCAAAAATTTGATGCTTAACTGTTCATAGGAATACTTGGTTCTTTTACTAGCAAATAGCAATATTGAAGCCATCCCATTTGACATTTCTACCTTAATTTCTGTTATCGGATTCTTAGATTTTCAGAGATTGATGGTGAAAAATTTGAAATACCTAACTAGCAGTTCTGCTGAATGATTAGCTTTAGCTCTTTGTTCTGTCAGTACTGTTGCTTTTTTCTCAACCTATATTTTTTTCTGCACTGTAACAAGCATTCACCTGTGTTACTTTAGTCATCGTTGGTGACTTCATCCTATGAATGTCTTTCAGCAAGGTGTTCAAAAGGTTTTAGACGTAAGATTTCATCCTGATGGGCTTGGTCAAGTAGTTTGTAGCTCCAATGAGGTGAGTCTTGCTATGACGTTTGAATCATATTATTCTGCTCTTGTTGTATGCCATTGACCCGAGTATTTATTATATGCTGATGGTGCTGATGCAATAATAATACCATCTAATTAACATCATCACGTTTGAAAACTGTCCTCTCTCTCTCTCTCTCTCACACACACACACACACACACACACAAATATACATACACAAACACGTGCATTATTCTTTTTTAAAACGGATTGTCAGACCATTATGTGCTGGCAGTTGATGATCTAGCTGGTTGAATAGTATAATGATGGTAGGTTTTGAAAAAGATGGTAACATTTAAGTGGAAAATTTTAACACAACAGCCAGCTTGATTTAACTTGCCGAGCAACATGTCGGGTTTGAATCTCATCATATGCATACCCTAATTTGTGCTGAAAATAATATGATTGACTGCTCAAGTTATGGTGGTCTGAAGTTCGTCAATTTGTCAATGTTTTGTCCATGATACCTAGGCCTGGTGCTGGTACAGATCATTCAGCCTGATGGTCATTGGTCTGACGGTGGTCTGACCACCCAGCCTGTGAAAGCACTAAGACACACACACACACACACACACACACACACGCATGTGGCACGTGCACATACACACACACACACACACACACACACACACACTCAATTGTTCATGTAATAGTGAGCTTGATGATGCATACAGGCACCAAATGAGTTGCTATTGTACAACCTTCATTCTGGAACTGCAACTGAACTCAGTGGCCACAATTGCCAGGTTTGTCACTCAATTGTAGTGTTCTTTTAACACTTTTCTTTCTTTTATGGTCATAATCATTCTTAAGACCGTGACTAAAATGCCTTGTATATTAGAGAGAATCTTTGCATTCTTTGTTTCTTATCGTAATGTTTTTACTTTTTATTATTTACAAAATCAAAGAATTGTATAGCTGCATATAGATTTGCATTTATGCATATTTTTTGTATGGGATTTTCTTATTGACACCCCTCAAGGTGTCAAATAATTTGTTACTTTACTTTTTTGCCCTTTTAGTATGATTCAGAATTTTTTCCTAATGAGGGTAATAGTGTCATTTCAACTTACTTTTTTGCCCTTTTAGTATGGTTCAGATTTTTTTTCCTAATGAGGGTAATAGTGTCATTTCACTTGTATACTCGAAAAATGTGCATGACAATGACACACTTTGATAGTTGTTAAGTTTAAGGGTATTTTTGTCTTTCTAGTATTTTAGGCTCTACTTCCCAGCTTTACTGTAAAGTCATGGGATTCAGGGGTATACTTGTCTTTTGTGTTTATTTTATTTCTGGGTTCATTAATATAAATACAAGGGAGCAGTCCTGCGGCTGGGTATTCTGTCCAAGCCGCAAGCTGTCCTCTTCTCGTGGATAGTTTGCTTCCTCTCTTCTTCTTTTCTTTTCTCTCTCTCTAATCTGATTGCAAGTTTTTGATATTGTAACATGGTATCAGAGCTCTTGTAATCAGATCTGAGATTTTTTTCATCATCCTCTACTGGTTTTTTGTTTTTCGATTCTCCTTGTGGTGTGCAGCCACCTAATGTTGCAGTTATTGTGAAGTAATCACTCCTTTTCTTATTTATGGAGTACTTTGTACCTGTTTCTGCTCCATCTGGATGTATCGATCTCAGGCAGAATCCTGATAAATTCAATCTCTCCTGTGCTGCTGGTTTTGGGGTTTTTTTTATGGAGCTTATGGGTTCGTGGCTCCTGGTTGCTGCTGTTGCTGATGCTTCTTTGTCCTTCATGGTTCTCCATTAATTTTAATATCGGTTTTGGCTTCTTCACCAAAACCCTGCTACATCGGTTTCCTCCTAGTTTGTTTTCTGGCCCTGCTATCTAGTGGTGAAGCCTTCCCTATTGCTGTTTGTATATTCCAACATCTTCCTTTTGGTGATTTGGACATTGAGAAGGTGATTTTGGCTGCTCCTGTTATTTTTTTTTTATCCAAATTGATTATTTTTTGGATTGTCATAAACCTGCTTCCTATCGATTTGTTTGGATTTATTATTTTTCTTGTGACATGACTGAGTCCAAGAATACTACGGACAATGTAAATGTCCAGATTACTTCTATCAAGCTCAAAGGGAGCTCCAATTACCTGCTTTGGGCTCAAGCTGTTCGGGTTTACATCATGGCTAAGGATAAACTCCGTTATATTACTTCAAGTCCTCCTGCCTTCAAGGACAACGCAATTATTCTTATTTGGTTATGGAACAGCATGGAGCTCGATATTGCAGCCAATGTCATGTTCCATACTACTGCCAAGGGAGTGTGGGATGACTTGAAGGAGACATATTCCCAAGAAAAGAGTATGACTTGCATCTACGACCTGTATGAGAAGCTGTTCCAACTTCAGCAGTCTGACAAGTCTCTACAGGCATACTACAGTATGTTCAAAGGAATGGTTGAAAACCTGAATGTGTTTCAACCACTTAGTACAGACATTGAGAAGCTAAAAGCCCAACGGAATGAATTTTTTGTCTCTAAATTTCTTGCTGGTCTAAACCCTAGTCTGAAGGCTGTAAAGGGTCATTTGCTTGCTAGTGAATCAGTCCCTACTCTCAATGACACCTATTCCTGATTTCAGCGGATTGCTTCTCCTTCCAAGCCTGATTCCAGATTCCAACACTAAAGAAAATTCTGCATTCATTGCTGGTCGAGGCCGTGGTTCTGGTAGCCGTAATTCTGGTGGGCAGCATACTGATCGTGCTCATAGACAGTGTTCTTTTTGTGGAAAACCCAATCATACGGTTGAGACTTGCTGGGCCAACTATGGAAAACCAGAATGGGCTCAACATTTGGCCAATCATGCAGGGCCTAATGATGGTTCTGATGTTGTACCCTCCGGTGACACTAAATCTGGTCTACCTTCAGGAGATTCTTCTTCCAACCTTCACGATGAAATTCATCAATTGATGCGCCGAATAAAGAGTCTTGAGACATCTGCTTCTACATCTTCTGGGGCTTCCACTTCTGCTGCTACTTTAGCTCATGCAGGTACACCTGCTTTCCTTACCACCACTTCTACACCCTAGATTATTGATTCAGGGGTTTCTGCCCATATGACTGGTAAGTCATCATTATTATGTTCATTTTCTTCTAGTTCACATTCACCACTTGTAATTATTGTGAATGGTTCTTCTACACCAGTTACTAGTCATGGTATAGTTTCTCTTAGGCTACATTTGGTAAATGTCTGAACAAAGAACGCCTGTTCTTGACTAGAAACGTTCTTTGGCGTTTCTGGTCTGGAACAGCGTTCTGAGACCGAAAATGACCGTTTGGTAACGGTCTCAAGAACGCCGTTCAGAACGAAAATGGTGTTTGGTAAAACCTGTTCTGCCCTATTTGATATTAATTACAATAATGCCATTTCTTTGTCAATTATACCAAAAAAATACTTGTAAAATCCTTTTCTCTTACCAACCTTAGCATAAAATTAAAATATCTCATTAACATAACCAAAGTAAGTATAAAAATATTTCAAATTTCAAAGATGCCATTAAAATTGGATTCTTGTGTGGATTAGTGTCATAACTGACTGTGCTATGAACAGTTGAATAAAAAGGGCCTTGGCGGATTCGAACCACCATCCCCTTGGAACATGCTCATGTGCCAAGTGCTCTACCAATTTGAGCTAAAGACCCATCAAGTAGAGATCCAAAATAGAAATATAACAAAAAAATTAAAGTAGCATGAATCTCTACATGAGGAATGCAATGAGCAAAGGTCTAAAACAGAAATACATCATTCCTCCTCCCTTGGCTCGCAACTCAGAACAGATCTTCTTCATTATATCCCTCACTGCTGATACACACCCATGCATCATTCATTCTCTTTCTCTCTCTCTCTCTCTCTCTCTCTCTCTCTTTGATTCACACTTCACAGTGAGAACTGCTAATGGATGTCAAGAATGGAGAGGGCAGGGTAGGGCATAGTATGTAATATTGTAATAAAATCCTTTCTTTCTTTTCTCCTTAAGTCTTCTTTACCTTTTTCTCTCTTGCTTTTCTTGTTGGTGTTTCCTTTTCTTTACTCAAAATCTTATAATTTCTTCTTCTTTTTTCACTTTTTGGTGGGTTGGAGAATGGCCATTGGAGAGGGAGAAAAAAACTTTCATAGTCTCTGGTTGTCCTAGTAAATTGCTAATCATTTCATTTGTGAAATAATGATGAAAGAAAGGGAACCAGGGACTGGTGATTCCTGGGTTTGCTTTAAATTAAAAAGTAGTTCCTTTCCTCATAGAAGCTTTGTCTGACTCAGTTATTTTGAAAGCAATGGGGTTAATGATGAAAGCTTCTCAACTCTCTAATCTCAACACCCCCCCCCAATAAATCTTCTTCCCCTGTTTGTTACTCTCAATCTCTAACTCCCTCTCATTGTAGAGATGGACATGGACCTAAAAAAAATATTTTAACAGGGGAGGGGATTGATATTTGAAACTTCTCAGAGGCCTTTATCAAGTAGCAATGAAATTTTAAAACATGAATACATGAAAACAACAGAGTACAGTATAGTTGTTCTTTATTTATCTTCTCTTTCAGACTGAAGTGTCTGATGAACCCTCTATGGCCCTGTTTTCTACCTTTTGGCCTCACAAGCCACACCCAATCAATCTTTTATACAAAGATAGAACAACAAGTCTGCTAAGCTTTCATGGCTAGAGACCAATGGGCATAATAGGTACACAAATGCTTGATGTCAAGCTTTCATGTCCCAGAAAAACAAGTCTCATAGTCAGAGCTTATAAACACAGACTGTGGAAAGATCGCTCTCCTTTAGAATCTTCAGAACTTTTATTAGAATAGTACAATTCAAAGGAATAAAAATCACTTTTTATAGCCTATATTTTGCATGATACAATGTGGTTTTTAAAACATTAACAGCTAACATGAATACAGAAGAAATAACAAACGAGTCACAAAACCAAGTATAGATCTCCCAATATTGATCAAAACCAAAAATTTAGAAACAAACTGAACATGACAAAACGGAAAGGAAAAAGAATACAAAGAATAACTAAAAAGCAGAACCCGGCGGACTAGCAATTCATCCAAGAATATTGACCTCAGGAGGTACAAAAGCCCAACTAGCACACAACCTAGACCAAAATAAAGAACATAGAAATTAATTAGATCAAAATGGTACCAAATTCTAACACCAACCCATCTCAAAATTTATCAAAACTACACAAAATTCAACACCGATGACGTGTCTCACAGTAATCGCCAGTAAGAACTAAGACGAACAAAAAATTCAATTCATGCCCATTAAAAAATATATAAGAAAAAACCCGTAAAAGTAAAACCAAAGGGAAATTACCTGAACTGACTCTGCTCAGATGATGAGATTGAGCAGCTGAGGCTGAACCTTCTTTTACAGAATCTTGCTTCGAAACTTCAATTACACCGTTACTTTCTTCCTTATTCGGCGATCCAAAGCATGGAAAGCACCCGCCCATCTCAAATCGAAAACCCCAGAAAAAAAAAGGGAAAAAAACAACCAAAAGACTTGGATCTTCTTCAACAACCACTCCTCATTTTCTCGCAAACCATCTAAAAATTCGAACACTTCCTTCCTTCCTTCCTTATTCTCTTTCCTTGAAGAGCGATCTTCACTGAAGAAACTTGTTCAAACTATAATGCTCACAGTCAACCAAACAAAGACGAAAAAGATCATCATCACTGAGAAGCAGTAGATCAAAAAATCCGGAAGACATAGATAGCGAGACAGAGAGAGTGAAAGGTAGAGAGACAGAGAGAGGAAGCGAGAGAGAGAGAGGGATAGAGAGCGAGAGAGAGATGAGATCGACCTGGTTTACCTTCGCCTGCTACTTCTCTTCCCTTCTCTTCCCCAGATCTTTCGCAAGCTTTTGCATTCTAACCCAAAATCACGGGTTTTGACGATTGATCGCGACTTTTCGTTCTTGTTCTTTACATCAAATATTCCTCCGGTTCGTTCTAAAAGAACAGAAAAACGAACCGTCAAACCAAACAGAAATTCATGTTTTTTTGTTCTTAAAGAACGGAAAAACAGTTCTGAACGCTGTTTGGACATTTACCAAATGTAGCCTTAGTCCTGACATCTCTCTTTCCTTTGTGTTGCATGTTCCTAAATTTCCATTCAGTCTTCTTTTTGTTAGCCAATTAACTAAAGCCCTTAATAGCTAAGTAACTTTTTTTTTCTTCTCACTATGTCTTTCAGGATCTTCACACGAGGAAGACGATCGGTGGAGGGTGTGAGAAAGATGGTCTGTACTATCTATACTATGATGCCCCTTCTGCTTCTGCTACTGCTACTACAGTTGATGGGGTGTCTCCTTTCCAGTGGCATTATCGGTTGGGAGTTGGGACATTTGTCCTTGTCTAGGTTAAAAGGTTTTGTTGCCCTAGTTTAAGTCTTTAGATAGGTTAGAGTATGAGGGTTGCGAGTTGGGAAAGCATCATCGTGCTTCTTTTCATTCTCGACCCGTGGCCCGTAGTCCGTCTTTATTTTTCTTAGTTCATTCAAATATTTGGGGTCCTTGTACAAGTATAATAGGCCTGATTTTCGGTATTTTGTCACCTTTGTAGACGACCATTCTCGTCTTACTTGGTTGTACCTCTTGAAGGATAGTTAAGGGTTTTTATTTGTATTTCGCAATTTTTATAATGAAATAAAAACTCAATTTAGTGTTCCTATTAAAATTTTTCGTTTTGGTAATGTTTTGGAATTTGTTCAAAATGAAATCTCTTCTTTTTGTGCTACTCATGGGATGATTCATCAAACTAGTTGTTCCTATACTCCACAACAAAATGGAGTAGCAGAACGGAAAAATAGACATTGACTTGGGGTAGCTCATGCTATTATGTTTTATATTCAAGTTCCTAAGCACTTTTGGTGTGATGTGGTCCTCATTGCCTGTTTCTTGATTAATCGCATGCCATCCTCTGTGCTTGCCGATAAGTCTCCTTTTTCTATTTTGTTCCCGGGTTTGCAACCTTTCTTCTTACCTCGTGTTTTTGGTTGTGTTTGTTTTGTTCACAATCTACATTCCTTGGTAGGTAAGTTGGAACCTCGGTCTACTAAGTGTGTTTTCTGGGTGACTCTCGTATTCAGAAAGGTTACCTCTACCTGTGTTATAACCATGTTACCCGGAAACAGTTTGTTAGTGCTGATGTGACCTTTGAGGGCACCTCCTTTTTCTCTACTCAGCCCACCTTGTGTGGGGACACGTGAGCTGCTCCTGAACCATCACCCATTCCTTCTATTGTTTCAATCCCTACCCCACCATTGCAGGTTTATCGGCGCAAGAAGACATTGTGGCAGCCTAGTACAGATGTTCTTGCTCCACTACCTGTACCGACTTCAACCTCTGGTGCGGATCCTATTCCTCTTGCTCCTGCAGATTTACCTGTTGTTACTGATGACTTACCTATTGCACTTCGTAAAGGTCCATGCTCTTGCACTAAAAAATCCTTAGCTGTGTACCCTATTGACAAATTTCTTTGTCCCATTTTCACGTTTCGTATCATCATTTTGCTCTATCCTTGTCCACTTACACTATTCCCAGGACTTATATTGAGGCTCTTACTATTTCTGAGTGGAAACATGCCATAGATGTGGAAATGGATGCTCTCTTGACTTGTAATACTTGGAGTGTGGTGGATTTACCTCGTGGTAAGGATCTGGTGAAGTGTTGGTGGGTTTACATTATGAAGTATCACTCTGATGGTTCTGTTGAGCGGCTGAAAGCCTGTCTGGTTGCCAAAGGGTATACCTAGGCTTATGGGGTTGATTACTTTGAGACCTTTTCTCTAGTTGCCCGGTTGAATTCTGTACGTATTCTTATATCCAGGACATGATGCAGGAGGGTCTCTTTGTCAGAGTCTGGAATGCCAGAGAGAAAAATTTTGGATTTGAGGAGATTGATGCGGAGACCCGAGAGAGATTAAAAAAGACGGAGGAAATCCATGATGGCAGAGATAGAGGATGGGGAGGCCTTTGAGAAAAACATCAGGTCATCTGCAAAGGCCAGGTGGGTGAGGTTGATATGCTTGCATTTGGGGATAGGGGAGATGAGATGGAAGTCAGTTTTGGATTGGAGACTCCTAGAGAGGACTTTTAGAACAAGGGAGAAATGAAAGGGGGAGAGAGGGCATCCTTGGCGGATGCCGACTTTAGAGTGAAAAAAGCCGACGAGGGAGCCATTGACAAGGACAGAGAAGAAGGGGGAAGAGATACATGCATAAATCCAACGAACAAAAGTGGGGGGGGGGGGGAAGCGCATATGAGAAAGCTCATTGCAAATGAAGTCCCAGCGGAGGAAGTCAAAAGCTTTGTGAAGGTCAATTTTCATAAGGGCCGCAGGGGAATGACATTTGCGATCAAAACCTCGCACAATCTTAGAGCATAGGATGATATTGTCCGCAATGCTTCTGCCAGAGATAAAGGCCGATTGATTAGGCTTGACAAGGGAGGGAATGACCGCCTGAATTCTATTGGCAAGGATCTTGGCAATGAACTTGTAGAGAAGATTGCAGAGGGAAATAGGTCGGAAGTTAGACAGAGAGGTAGTTCCATCTTTTTTAGAGATGAGGCAGATGAATGTCTGATTGATCTGAGCGAGCTGGCTGGGCTTGAAAAAGCAGCTGTGAATGGCTTTGAAGAGATCTCCTTTAATTGAGTTCCAACAGCTAAGGAAAAAACCCATGCTAAAACTGTCAGGGCCAGGGGCTTTGTTGGATTTGTGGGAGAGGACAGACTTAGAGATTTCCTCATCAGAGGGGATGGCAAGGGGGGAATCAACTAAGAGAGGAGGGATAAACTTATCGATAAGGCCAGAGGGGAGGGAGGAGGAGGGGGGGATTGAAATGAGAAGAGAAAAAGGAAATGGTTTCCGACTTGATTTCAGGGACATAGGAGAGAGGGGTCCCATCGAGAGCATGAAGTAAGGTGATGGAGTTGAAGTTCTGCCTAGCTTTAATGGATCGGTGGAAGTAGGCAAAATTGGAGTCTCCGAGATCCAACCACTTAATGCGGGATTTTTGGCGCAAGAAACTTTCCTCGAGGGAAGAAAGAGAGGATAGTTCCTCGGAGAGCCGTTTCTCCTCAATGGCAAGGTCAGGGTTGAGAGGGTCCAACTGGAGCTTAAATTGGACAAGGGAAAGATCAGTTCGACAAGAGGAAAGACGGGAAGGAAGGTTGCCAAAAGTGGATAGATTCCAACTTTTATGGGCTGACTTGGTGTGGCGGAGCTTCCTAGCTAAGGCTATGAGAGGGAAGGAAGGGGAGGAGACAGCGATGCGCCAAGCTTTCAGGGTGGTGAGGAGGTAGAGGGGATGGGAGGTCCACATGTCAAAGAATTTGAAAGGGATGGGACCAAAGGAGGAATAGGGCTGAAGAAGGATGTGGCAGGGACAGTGGTCAGACCATGGAGGAGGAAAGAGGCATGGGAATGGGGAAGGGAGGAGAGCCAAGCTTCGTTGATGAGGAATCTATCAAGGTTGCAAGCAATGCGATCAGGGCCCACTTGGCGATTGTGCCAAGTAAGGGGAGAGCCCAACCAACAGAGATCCTCAATGCAATCATTGAAGGGATTGACAGAAGAAGGATCAATGGGCCTACCCCCAAGTTTCTCCGATTGGGACCACACAACATTGAAATCTCCACCAACTCCCCAAGGGAGGGAATCCATCCCAGCTTTGAGGAGAGAGAGATCAGTCCAAAGGGACACACGATCGGAAGCCTGGTTGCAAGCATAGATCACGAAAATAAAGGAGGAGGTGGGGGAGTTAGGAATGGAGAAACGGAGATGGAGAAGCTGGGAAGAGGAGTGAGAGATGGTAATGTGAATTTTAGAGGGGTCCCAAAGGACCCAGATACGACTGTTGGGGGAATGATTGTAATTGGACAGGAGAGACCAGGAGGGGGCGATGGATGCGGCAATGTGGGTCGCATTCTCCTGGAGAACACGAGTTTCAAGAAGAGCGCAAAAGGAGGAGTGGGTGGACTTATTGAGGGATCTAATATCCTGATGGTTTTCAGTTATTTTAAGGTAACAATAAGTTCAAAATTGTGTTTGTTACTTTCTTGACTGATTGAAGCAGTTGAATATGCTGTTCATTGTGCATCATTGTTCCCTCTACTGCAAACTTATTGTATGTTTTCTGTGTGGGTACATAAAATGAATGTGTGTGTTCATTACAAGATGACATTGGACTTAAATATTTGTTGTTTTCTTGATGAACAGATCCAAGCGGTCGAATATGCGGTGCATGGTGCTAGTATTGTTTCTTGTGGTGCAAACTTATTAAGGGTACACCCTGATCTAAACAAATAAGGGTTCTAAATGAGTTTTGTGAACTGCTTAAAGTTTTTCCCTTTTATTATTTACAAGCTCATGGAAACAGGTGTGGGACTCCCGAGCAGGTGAATGCCTTTTTACTCTGGGGCCAACAGGGGGTGGTCAGGCTTCTTCTGGACATAGAAAGAAAATCAATGCAATGGCAGTTAATCATTTCCAGTCATGTGAGTTGTATTCGTGTGCCTGACCTCTCTCGCATCAAATTTTTTTTTTGACTGAGACTAAATGTAAGATGAATGTTTGGATTCCACTAGTAAGTGAGAACTGAAAGGACTGGGCTGTCAACCTTATTTGTAAGTTTTGTGTAACCAAAGTTTCAGTTTTGATGCCTTGAAAAAGTATTATCTTTAAGAATTTTTCTACAAACAATTTTCAAAAGAATAAAAAAAAAAGGTTCAGTTTGCAATTTAGAGGGGATTCTCGGTTGTGATTCCTTCTATATAACATAGTATGTGTTGGGGGAAATCTCAGTTATTCCAATCTAATATTGAATCTGCAAGCTGCCAGAGGAGATAATAACAAATTGTATGTTACTCACCGAAATTTTTTTACTGTAATTTCTTTCAGAAACAACTGAAATACTGATAAATTTCAATTTGGGGGGGGGGGATGCAGGCTAGGGAACGAAAATCCCTTGTTATACCTGTGTAATGGCCAATGGGCCCAAAGGAATTCAAAGGAGAAAATCCCAAAACAGAACTTAAACAAGATAATTAATGAAGGGAAAAGAAACAGCAGTAGTAATTATAAAGGAAAATAAAAAAAGCAGAAGAGAAACGTAGAAACTCAAACCAGAAAGAAGAATGCAAAAAAGGCTGTTACTTCGGGAAAAGATCATAAGGAGAAATAGAGTTATACCAAACCAATAATACTGTAAGGCTCAAATTCATTACTCAACATGAAAAATAAAATTGTTTACACCCCTAGATATAGACTATCCATCCCAAAGACTAGATTAGACTTGGACTCTCTGACAAAATCCTAAAGCAATTAGGAAATAGACACTTTAATAAACAACAACAACAAACTCAGCCTTATCCCAACTTAATGGGGTTGGCTACATGGATTCAAAACAAAACAAAATAGAGAAACCCTAGTTATACTAAAAAATAAAAGGTGAAGAAAAGATAGGAGAAGAGGGATGGGGAAAGAGATGATAAATGACAAAGGAAAAGGACAAATGGGAGATGGGAAATAAAAGAAAGATGGAAGGTAGCAAGAGGAAAAAGGCACAGCCCAACACGCAGTCTAATCTCAGCTAGATGGGGTCTACGACATGGATCCTTGCGCTCCAGTAGGTTCTGTCCGAGGGCATACTTGGGACCAGACCTAGACTATGCATGTCCTTCCTCACCACTTCTCCTATGGTCATTTTTGGTCTGCCCCTAGCTCTTTTAGCTCCTTCAATCGGGATCATACCACTCCTCCTTACTGGGGCGTCCCTAGGTCTCTGTTGAAATGACTCCTAATGTGAATCTAATTATAATATAGCAACTCCCATGAATGCGCAACCCTTTCTTTAATTAAACAAAACTACTAATCTAATAACTGGACTTGAAATAAAAGTATAGAACTACTAATCTACTCTAAACTAGAACTCCTGTCACAGATCAATACCCCAGTAAATTGGCTGTAATTCTCCCAATACTAATAGGAATCACAAGATCTTGGTCTCATTGGAAAGGTAACTAAAGAACCTATTAAACAACACCAATGTCATGCAAAATGGAGAAGTTTTGACCATCTGAAAGTAAGCTCTAAGAAAAGTGACAGAAATAACAAAATTTTCTATGGCACGCTATTCCGAATCTCCAAAACTGATTCAATGGTTTATCAAACTATAAAATTCTCTAGGATGCTCCCGCACCAATCCCCGTGGTTGAGAAAAACTCGTCCACTAGTTTTATTACTTAGAGCTAAGACATCAATTCTAGGTCCTGAAAATCAATTCAGCTAGGTGTATGGTACCTCATTCTTACCTTCATGGAGGACATCATAGTGACTGTACTGCAGCTATACTTATACAGACATCTTGGAGTCCCCAGTAGTTGACTGGGGCAGGCTCATAGCCTATCACTCAGGTTTCATGCAGTGAAGCCCAAGTAGTCAATTTGATCCCTTATGTCAAAGAAGCTGTGAAGCAATGTTTGTTTGATTTGTTTAAACCCCCTAGAGTTTGAAAATGGGACTGCAACTTATATCAATTGATTTCTCATCAACTCTGCTCTCTCTCTCTCTCTGGGGAAAAAAATTCTCTACATGTTCTCTATAAGAGAGCCTTTTCTTAACAGGCTGGCCTTTTGAGTTACATGGGGGTTCTTTTGGTCAAACTCACCATTGGATCAAAAGGAGGACCATTATCTTAGCCATGTGTCTAGTTTTGAGTCCCATCTTTACCATTTCCCGTGGCTCACCCCATGTAATTCATGAGTGACATTCTGATTCTCTGATTTCCAACTCCCTTTCTCAAAAGTGCGGATGAGATCCTATATTTGACTGATAGGACTTAGTTTCTGCTTGTAGTTCCAGAAGAACTTCAACTACTTTCCAAATTCCAATGATGATGATGTTCTGACATCAATAATGTATTACAGACATAAGCACCCAAAATAAAAAAGTAATAGAGACGTAAACTCCCAAACCACTGAAGTAAAGTCAAGAGGTAAGTCTGAGAAGAATAGTGGATAAAAGACAAGGCAGCCTTGGGGTCTCAAAGTTATAGTCAGACCGGTTTTTTCGTAATATGATTTAGAGCTGTCCTTCTGTTGGGGAAGAACTGTTTACTTCTTTTTATAGGGATGCAATTCTGTATGAACAATGTTGCAGAGACCTGAAATAATCATATTACACTGAACTCAAAACTAATTCAGTTTGGCAGTACAAGTTGTTTCAGTGCTAGTTGATGAACTTTCATGCTTCATTCCTGAGACGCCTTTCTTGTTGATGATCCACTGGATCATTGTTTCACATACCCTTTCTTGGCATATGATTTTCTTGAGTCAATATGGAGCTCGTCAATTTCTTCTACTTCATTCAACTTTCCTATCAGTCATGTACATAAGATTATTGTCTTTTTCTTTTCATTCTCTTGGGATAAACCTGATTGGACTGATTGAGTAAAGGCCACAGCAGTTGGTGAAACTATGTGACATAACTCTTAGTTTCAAACTAAGTGACATTTTTCCATACAAAGTGGATGAGTCAAGGTAGGCACTGATTCAAGCGGTTTTTCTAGACAGCATCCTCTTTGAACCTCCTCATTCAAGGCAAACAAACCAGCTTTTCCACCACAACTATTTCATTTTAGAACTATCTGGAAAATCCCAGCTTGTCCCAGATTCAAAACTTCTCTTCGGGAATTTATTAATGTAAGACTAGAACCAAAATAGGTCGAATCCCAGGCAGGATCAAATAGAAAATCTCCAAAGAACAAGAAAGAGAGCAATGAGACCCCAAAGAGAACAATGGGATCTCAAAATTGGTTGGAGGAGAATGATGAGACCACAATAGATAGCCAGAAGAAATAATCCCACAAAATTAATAACCTGTTGAAGCTGTTATGTCTGCATTGAATGTTATTGTGGATGTTAGAAGAAACTCCCACTAGAGGATCACAATCAGTAGAGAGAAAAGAAGATTGATCAGCACTTTAGGGTTTTGAAATCCAAGATTCCTTCCAAGAATTGATAATGAAGAACTGATCCCTGCAGTGGCGATGGATCTTGTACTTGACAGCAACTTGAAATTGAGAAGGATACCCAAGAGATTGATGTGAACAACTTGCAGAGAATTTCCAGCAAACTTGAAGATCTTTTTGAAATCAATTGGACTGAATTAGGGTTTGAAATCAAGAACCGATGGAAGGGGATGAGGGAATGGAATGGGCATCTCACCCTAGGCTTCTCACCTATCCTATCTCAAGATTTCAACATTGCATAAGCAACTTTTCTATTCATTCAAATTCGTGTACAATGCTGGCCTCCCTATAAACTTATATAGAAGGCTCAAAAATAGACTTAGATACTTAAAAAGGAAAGGTCTAACCCTATCCTTAACTAATAAGGTAACCTAAATTGACTAGCTGATACGATCTTGGAAGAACTCAACCCTATAAACCGGCTTACAAGGTGAGGGAACCCAAGAACTTATCAATCCACATTAAGTTTCCTATACAACCGATGTGAGATAAATGGTATCGTAATATTCCACCATGCTCCGCAGGCCCGGCGCCCATGCGGGCTGGCTTTGTACTAGCTATTGGTCCCGGTCGAACACTGCCATACCAACGTCACCACCCGAGCCACATGATTGTACCTAAGAGACGTGGTGCTAGCTCTAATACCACTGATACGAACTTGGAAGAACTCAACTCTATAAACCGGCTTACAACGTGAGGGAACCCAAGAACTTATCAACCCATATTAAGTTTCCTATACAACCGATGTGGGATAAATGGGATTGTAACAGAAAGTGAAATAATAAAGGAAATAGACTCCAAAGAGGACTCTAACTAAACTATTGAAGTAAATCTCGTTTTCCTACTTTCTACCCATATCTTAGGCTCATTAAATTGGCCAATTACAAAGTAAACCCATGAGATCAAATTCCCAACACATATATAAAACCCAACCCAAGGCTTATTTCCACTAAAATAAGCCCTCTAAGTGACTTATCTGCATCATTTAGCCTTCAGATGGTAAACACTTGCAATAGCTCTAGAGGAGATAACTCACACAAATGGGTTTATTTTATTAGAAATAAGCTCTGGGTTGGGTTATGTATGTGTTTGGCCTTTGAACCAAAGTGTTTTCATTCTAATGGGCCACTTTAATGTACTTAAATATTGGTAGAAGCTAGGCCTACGAAATTAGTTGTGGATTTTTTTCCCTTTATTTTAAGGGTAGTTATTCATGCAACAATGGGAGGTGATGTTTCCGAAAATCATTACAGATGGACTTGCAAAATTGGTGCAAGAAGGAATTCAACTAAAATAGGGGGCCACTGTGAGTTTGTATTTTTGGAGTCTGTGTTTGGTGGGTGATTTGACTGTTGTATTTGGTTTTCTATGTTTTTTATTTGTTCGTTCTTGCCTCTGTTTTGTAGTGTTATGCTCCCTCTTTTTCCAATAAAATACGGTCATTCTAATATATATATATATATATATATATATATATATATATATATATATATAACAATATCAGCTTGAGAGGGCAGGCCTTGGTGCAACGGTAAAGGTTCCTCCATTGTGACCAAGTGGTCAAGGGTTCGAGTCTGGAAACGGCCTCTCTGCGAAAGTAGGGGTAAGGCTGCGTACATTTTGACCCTCCCCAGACCCTGCAGTGGCGGGAGCCTTGTGCACTGGGTACGTCTTTTTTTTTTTTTTTAAATATCAGCTTGCTTTTCTATGTAAAAAATGTGATGATTGAAGGGTTATGTTCAGCCAATCAGGTTGTCTTTTGGCGCAGGTGACCTCATATTAGAGTTCCAAACCATCTGCTTATGCACCATTTATATTGGTATGGTTGGTAGAGAATTCTAAAACCAGATGGGTTTTTCATTTTTCTCTTTCCAGAATTACTTTGATGAAGCCACAAGACCACTTCTGCTTCAGGAAAACTTTCGATTTGACTACTTTCTATTCTCAGTATGTTTTGTTTCCTTCTGCGTATGTTATTCCTCCATGTGCCCTTTTCTGGTTGCTGATATTTGTGAGCAATTTTTTGATCACTTAGATATCTCGTCTCTCTGCTAATAGAAAACTGACTAATCAAAAAAGGGCAGGGGACTTTTATATTCTCCTCTTGGCATCACAGCTTACTACCTTAGCGATGTGTCTTATCTTTTTTTTGTTTTTCAGGCCTTGTGGTTACAAGTGGCAGAGAGGGGGACGGGAAGCTTCTTTTATGGAATGTTCTGACTGGGGAGCTGGCTTCCGACTTAAATATGAATATGAGGTAGGTTATTTTCCTTTCAGAAGCTGACATGTTTTCTATTTTTCTGTCGAGGTCTTTTTCAATCTCTCATGAATTTCTGATTTGTTTTTTGCCATTGTTACACTATGTTTGGTATGACCTTTAAGTTTTTTCCCAAGATTAAATGTTTATGTGCCCTTTGAGGTGCTCCACGTTCCTATTGCTTTTCTTGATTGAATTATTTAATTTGATTTACAGGGCTGCAATCCAGATTCTCCCCTCCATTGATGCAATGGAGTTTTGTAGTCAAAATATCCTTGTCTGTGGAAGTGATTCTGCCTATGGAGGTCCTGCGCTGGTGCAGTTGTGGGATATTGAGACTTCCCAAAATTGCCAATCTTTCCCTGCAAATGATGCTGTAAGTTCATTATTTAGTGGATTTTACCATATCAAACTCTTGGATATGCTGACTTTAATATTCCTTCAGTACATTACTTCCCTGAAAATAGATCCAGCTTTCAACACCATAATCACAGGTATTATTTATTTTCGTGGCCCCATTGTTTAGAGAAATTTGTTCATGCTCTTTATCTATATTTAGCTTTGAGAAAACTTTGGTGGTTGAATGCTTTTGAAAGGTGCTGGGGATGGGACTGTTGGGCTCTTTGACATCAGGACATGTGGTGCTATATCTCGTCTGTCAGTGGGTTCCAGTTATGAGGTAATGTCATTATTTGAAGCAAACGACTATAGTGGTTGATCTGTGTATCACCTTCTGGCAGTCCATCTGTTATCCAATATACTTTGTTGTTCTTCTGACTCATGTCATAATTATAAGGATAATCCTACCTCTATTATCTACTTGTACTTTCTCTGCTAAGTCTAAATTAGATTCCTACTTCTAGTATTGCTATCAATCCAGTTGTCCTTTCTTCTTGCCATTGGACATGAAACTTGAACAGGCTTGTGCCCTGAAGGAGTGTCCTAGTTTATCCTTAAATGCTTTATTGGCAATTGAGGAGCTGTTGCTGAGATATGATCTCTAACAAAGGAGCTAAGAAGGAGCTTTATTGCATGGTTCAAACTTTCAGTCGATATAAATGAAATTTTGCTAAACATTTTGGTTTCGAGAAGCCTTGACACAAAACAGGAGTTGACTCTATAGGCATATGGCATACCAGATTGCGACTGAAATTTTGGCATTTCGGCCGAAATTTCGGTCTCGTTTTGAAATTTCAGTATCATTTCACAAGCAATATTATAAACATACTTGTCACAGCGTCTAGGTGAACCAAGGCGTTGGAGGGGGCCTGGACGCAAGGTGACACCAACAAGGCGACCAAAGAGACACTAGTTGTCAAGGCACGTGGATGCCAAGGAGGAGACACCTTGACAACTATGGTTATAAATTCAATATTTTGCGACAGTTTCAACTTGTAGAGAAAAAAAAAAAATCCGGATTTCGTGTTTTTTGGTCAAATTACCTACATTTCTTGGTGAATCAAGGTGTTGGGGACTAACTACCCTAGAGAACCCCATATTTTAGTTATTTTAATTAATTTGTGTTGTAGTACTAAATTATGTGTAGAATAGGCCATAAGTACAAGATCTCGGCGACATCTCATAAAAATTTCAGTTTCGTGAAGTTTCGAGACAAGACGGTGGGAGATACAGGATTTGTGCAAGATCTCGATCGAGGTCTTAGTATCTCACCGAGATCTCGGGTTATATCTCGATCTCGTTTCAACTCTGACCAAACCAAGGCTATAAAAAGGCATTGTCTTGGTGAGATTTCGACCTCAACTCGAAATCTTACATCTGTCTTGCCTCTCTCGCTCTACTGTGAAGAAAAAACACCTCCAAGTAATGGTTTTGGTACTGTTTTTTGGCAAATTTCACATCAATTGAAGATTAAAGCTTGGAGATTCAACAGTGAAGCTTCAACATCAAAAGAGGGAGCTGCATTGCATCTCTTAGGGCCATCTCCTAAGGTTGCGCTCCATCCAATCAACGTAGAGCTTGATTCGACAACAACAACCTGATGGTCGTTTTGATAATCCGGCCTGACACTCGTTTCAGTACTAGCTACTCACAAATGGTAGGATTTGTTACACACTTACACTTGTATTTGTTTAATCTATGTCTCTTTCCAAGTTTCTAACAATTATTTAACAAACGCTTGATCATATTCATAATCACCATGTATGATTAGGAATATGATGCCTAATGCTTAAATGGTTTGATGTTTTTTAATGCCTAATGCTTAATTAAGTTGTTTTACACCTCTACTTCAACTATATGTGTTCTAAATATTGTGTGGAATAGCCTAGGGTAGAGCTCACCTATGTCGTAGAATACCAACCAAGGGTTCAAAGTCAAAGTACCATTTTGGGTTCGAATTTGTAAAAACTAATGTTTCCATTATGTTTAGAAGGCCTAAAATAGGGTGGATGTCAAGTTTCATAATCTGTCTTGGCCATATTGTCACAGCCATCTTGCTTGGCATGACTGTGGCACATTGGTGGGCACGCATGGGCGTACATGGTAGCTCGAGGGTGGCTTGGATTTGGGCTTGGAGTGGGCATGGCAATGCTTAGAGCGAGAGTCAATTTCCTCGTGACGTTTCGTTATCCATCAGTATGATTTTTCGAGGGGTTTCATGTCTCCTTTTGGAAATCTATGAAAAGTATAAGAACTACCTAGAGGAGGGGTGGTGTGCCTCATCCCCCTTGGTGTCATGGCTCCTAGCATGGCATCGTGGCAAGCCACAACCACCAACAAGGCTGTCACTGGCAAGGCATTGTGTGCGGGGGGCCATGCATGCACATCATCACAAGTACTCCATGGGTGGATACCATGGGTGGGCACTCGGAGCCGAAGCAGGCAAAGAGTGTTTCCTCTATAGGTTTTGTTGGAATATGTAATCCAGAATACCATGGGGGTATTCTGGTCCTTTTAGGGTAGTTTAATTCCTATGTTATTAGGTTTAAGTCACTGCTCTTATAGAGACAGTTAGGGGTAGTTATGTCTACAGTCGGCAATGTGGGTTTTTAGTCCCACATCACCTATTTCAGTCCCTTTGTTTTTTCCCCTCTATTATAAATAGAGAGGCTTACCTATCAATGAATACAAGTTATTATTTTCTCTCATTCTCTCTTTTCTAACCCACGATTCTTCCAACATGGTATTAGAGCAGGTCTGATCTAGGTTAGAAAAAGAGAAAAACCCTACTCCATCTCTTCAATCGATCTCTCCCTTCTTCTCTCTTTCTCGGCTTCTTCTTCTGTTTTTTTCCTTCTCATCCTTGTAAGGGGGCAGCACTAATGAGGTAAAGACAATATCCAATGATTTAGTTGCTGCCCTCCTCCATTATATCTATTTTTTCTATTAAAAACTGCTGGAACCATCTCTGCAATTTGGAGTTTCCCAGAATTCTTTGGAGATCAGAACCTTATCATCATAGAAGGCTGACCTTCCACCATTGGAGCTCCCTTTGCTATCTTTTCCAGCACCTTAATACCCTATTCCAATGTCCTACTTCCCTTTTTTCTTTTTCTCCGTCTCTAATTAACCATTCCAGCCCCTACCCTAATCGATCTCAGCTTATCAGGGTTTTGAAAAACCCTGACTCCAATCGATTTTAGGGTTTCCCTTTTCCGATGCAGCTGAATTTTTGGGGGTGATTCCCTACTACTACAAGCCCTACTCGACCTAAGTTTGGACCCTTTTTGATGGCTGGATTTCTTTCTACAGCAAAACTTCCTTAACTTGCTAATTTGGTTACCTACTAAAAACCCTGACTTTCAGGTGTCAGTTTTTGCTCATTTTTGGAGGGCTGATTATTCCAACTACAAGGACCACTCGACCTCAGTATTAGCCTCTTTCCAAGTGTTTGAAGACCCCTAACCCCAATCAATCCTCCTTTTCAGGGTTTTACAAAACCCTGACACATCGATTTTAGGGTTAGGGTTGCTTGCTGCTGCTGGAGTTTTTTGGAGGTGTTTCTACCATCAAGAGGGTTATTCTACTTCAACTATTCATGGCTTGAAGAAGTTCTATTACACAAGATAGCTGCTGCCCTATTTTTTCTGCAATTTTTGGTGTTTCTCCCTCTTGAAGATCAAGTCTCAAACACAAAGAGAGATTGGTTATTCGTATTGGAGATCCATTCAAACCGCAAAGGGCAGCATCTATTCAAATACATCATCAATCTTTGACAAGTCATAATCAATTTTTTTTTGAAGCCCCCTTCCCTACAATCGATCTCAACTTTCAGGGTTTTTTACAAAACCCTGACTTTAATCGATCTTAGGGGAAGGGATGTCTTATCTTGCTGATTTTTTTAGGGGACTTTTATCACCATTAGAGGAGTATTCGACCCAAGTTTCAGCATCAATCATGGATTTATTATTGAAAAAATTCAGGTTCATCTTATGGCTCGATTTTTCCAATTATCAACCTATTTTACTGATTCCTATGTGGCTGGCTGCTTCAACTACCTATTGGATCTGCTGAGTTATTATCTTATATTTGTTGATTCTATTGATTGGCTTCTGTAAGCATGACTGGTTGACATGATATTGCTACCTTTATGTAGACTACTGCTACCCTATTATTGAGACTAAGTATCCTTCTATTGGAGATCAAATTTCTTTCATTGTCGAAGACTCGAATTTACTACCCTGGAGATCAACTTATTTGGGATTACAACGGTGTGTTCCAAGATTATTGGTTGCAACTACGAACCTATTCAGTTGTGAGAAGCTCTTTTATTGGTTCATATCCAGCTTACTTTTGGAGCTTGATCCTAGCATTATTCACTAATTCAGATCTGATCCAAGTTTTTGTTGAAGCTTATTACATCAATTCTGTCCAGATATCTTCGTCAGTTCTATTTGGCATGTGAGAGTTTATAAATTGGAGTTCTGCACACTTGTTCTTCCTTGTTTGAAGATTGATCAAGCCTTGAAGATTGGAGCCTTTCCTTACTCCAAATCAGATCTGTATACTTATCAGATTTGACTATTGGAGTTAGGTGTTTCTCCCTTGCAGGAGTTTCCATCAAAAGTGTTTGTTTGATAGTTTGAAGATGGTAGACAATTTCTATGTTGCAGTGTTTTTCTCCATAATTCCTTATCCCACTGCTTCTTTTCACTTCACTACCTCCCATATCATTCCTTTGGCATATACCCATAACCACCTTGGAAGTTTATGGTATTCTCTACATAGCCATTTCTTCCTTTTCCATTACCCTTAGCACCTTTTGGAAAGTTCTGGAATATTATACTTTTGCACTATTTCTTACATCATCTCCGTTATCTGTCCACGTGAGGGGGGGATTATGTACACTACACCTACAGCCATTACAGAAAGCAGAACTTGCAGGATGTTTGGTGCAAAATACAGAAGATCAGTCTTCTCCACCATTGCTATTGGGTATCCTTCATTATTAGGTTGAGTTTGCTGTAAGGGGGAGATAAAGAGTATTGAAGATGTTTGGTTATTGCCTGCCTATATGAGGTTCTACCGTTGGGTTGATTGTTTCTGCTGCCTGATTTATTTGTTTCCGCTATCAACCAGAGATTCATCACTGGACAACTGTTAAAGATTGGTGAAAGTTTACTGATCAAGTCTACCCAGGTTTTGAAGACCTATTTTTTTCAAGTTCTTGAAGGTTTATTTGGGAGCTACATTCGTCTTGAAGCTGGATTCTGCTACAACTTATTTTTTTCCTTTTTTTGTTTAAGTTGGGCATTAGTGCCTTATATGCGCCAACTTGAGGGGGAGTGTTAGCATTATTATGGAGTTTTTTTCTTATTAGTTCAAGCTGGATCTTCTTTCTTTACTTATTTGTATAATCCAGCTTGAGGGGGAGTGTTGGAATATGTAATCCAAAATACCGTGGGGGTATTTTGGTCCTTTTGGGGTAGTTTAATTCCTATGTTATTAGGTTTAAGTCACTGCTCTTATAGAGACAATTAGTCAGGGGTAGTTATGTCTACAGTCGGCTATGGGTTTTTAGTCCCACATCGCCTATTTCAGTCCCTTTGTTTTTTCCCCTCTATTATAAATAGAGGGGCTTACCTATCAATGAATACAAGTTATTATTTTCTTTCATTCTCACTTTTCTAACCCACTATTCTTCCAACAGGTTTGGTCACTAGCGAGGACCACGGGCTAGCAGAAGGCGCTACTGTGGCATGCTACTACGAAAGCAGAGGCTCGCGTTTATGTGTTACTAGCATACCTTATGCGACAATGGCATGTGAGCTTGGGCAAGTAGGCTATCCTGTGTCTAGCATGCGGGTGCACAGGTCCTTGGTTTGGCTTGCTTGGGCGTGTCTATGTGGTGCTAGCTACTAGCCAAGGATGGGCGACATTGGTGGCATTACATGGGCGAGTATGTCATAGGTTTAGCAAGCCTTTAGTATTCATTGTGTCATTCGAATGGGGCTATACTACACCTTGAGCATAGTCATGACGGTTGGCTTGTGTGATTCCAACTTAGGCTACACGACAAGGGACATGTTGGGTGAGCAATGAAGAATCTCGTGGAGGTCAAGTGAGCCTCGACTAGCAATGTTGCATTGGTCATTGTGAAATCGTATGAGGTGATCATCAAGAGGGCTAAAATGGTCTAGGCTGGCCTTGGTCAAGCATTGTCCAAGGTGCCGCACGAGTATGTTTACTATGCTAAAAATATGCCTGTGACAGTTGGTATCAGAGCTAGCTTTGTGCTAGTAAGGAAACACTTGGGGCTTTGATAGTTGGTTTTGTTCAGAGCTACACATTGTTGTTGGTTGAACAGTAATGCTCTGACAATTGATTCAGTTGGCAAGACCGTGGAAGGGGTTGGTAGGTCGACACGGTTGTGTGTGCTCGGTGTGCTACATCGAGAGCGTGGCAACTAGATTGGTTTTGTCTTGTGCTTAATGACTGTGGCTTGGATAGGTAGTAGACTACTAAGATCACAAATGACATGGAATGGCAGTTCATGCCTACAAAAGGAATTGGTGTCTTTGACGAGGTGGTTTTTGTGGTGGCTTGATGTGGGGCACAAGTCTACTCAGTTATAAAGACAAAGGAGTACAAACCTTGTCAGCTTGGTGTAAGGTCGTTGATATATGCAAAGAAAGACTCTAGAAGGTGCTCGAGCAAAAGGGGCATTGCCAGGGCGCAAAGAAGTCCTCTTCAAAGGCAAACAAAGACACTTCAGTACAACAGGTTCTGGAGCAACATGGGCGCACTAGGGCGCAAGGAAAGGAAGACCTTCTCCGAAGGCAAACAAAGACTCTAGTGCATTAGGTGCTGGAGCAACAAGATTGCGCTAGGGTGCAAGGAAAAGAAGACCTCCGAAGGAAGGGGCAAAGTAGAATGGGTTTAATGCGTGTCCCACGGCGGAGGCCGACACACAGGTTTGGATGGACCGCGTCTCGAATACATTTTCTTGGTTGTGCTTAGGACACAACAACCTTGACCTAGTAATGCAGTTGCCTTAGCCTGGCTGGACCAACATGACCCGCTTTGGAGGCTCAAACCAAAGACTGGTCCTAAACCTGTTTTCTGGTCTGGTAGGGGCTGGTAGTTTAGTTTAGGATACAATATTTAGTTTAGTATATTTTATTTCATGAGTAGATTATGTAGGAGCTTATTAGATAGTTTCCTTTTCTTAGATATGTCTTATTTTGGTAGTTTCCCTTTTGGTTAATTTCTATTTCATGCAAGGGTATTTTCCTTTAAATTGATGTACTACGATAGAAGAGTCAGATTTGAAAATTTGATTAATGGAAGTTATTTGTGAAGCTTTGTGAGAGTGTGTGTGTGAACGTGAGTTCCCTCTTCCCTTTTCCCTCCTTTCTTCTAATTCTTCTACTGTTCTTTCTGTGAAGCCCACCATAGCAGATTACCCCCTGTGTCTGCATTACCTGGAAGTAGTTGGATCCGTAGATCCATGCCAACGTCAGACCAAAGTGAAAGGTTGGCGTTAATTTGCTGGTGCATCGCAATATGAACCGAATGGGATCAAAAGAGTTTATTCCACACGTGTAGGAAAGGTAAGACACGGTCGGTGGACCATCCTACAATGTGATGCCTCCAACAGGGAGAAGTGGCCCTCTAGAAGTGTGATGATGGTTTGATAGTCCTCAACTACAAGTGTGGTAGACTAGCCACCAGCTAGGTAGCTTGGTTGATTTGCATCGTTTAAGTCCTCAAACAGCAGGGCCCTGGAAGGCACCACGAGGTGGGCACCGGAACAGCCTGAGGGAGCAGGCCAAAGACCTCAAAGAGTGAAACAAGAGAAAACCTCAACAAGCGAGGCAGAGAAGGCCAAGGGCGTAGGCATCAAAAGACCTCAGAAAGATGAGGCACATAATTGAGCCAAGTAATCAAAACTCGTGCTCCCAACTAATAAGGCTTGACTGGGAAAGTTTGATCAGTTGTGGATCCATGCCGTGATACATGGTCGTTCACTTGAGGAGCATCACGCATGCAAAACCGAGTGAGGTCAACGCTATTGGAGTAAGACCTCCGAAGGGAAGCAAAACATGGCACAGTAGAGGCAGAATTGAAAAACTCAAGTAGTGAGGCATTGTGACAAACAGGTCACAGAGGAATAGAGGCAGAACTAAAGACCTCAAACAATGAGGCAGATAGGTCACGGAGATGGGCTCAGGAGGCAGCTTGATTTGGGATGCAGGTATAAGTGTTGGTATGGGACTTCATTGAAGCTTGTATCTTGGAGATGGCTGTTGACTGGCCGTGGGCACGCAACAGAAGCGTAGCTCACACTTTGGCACCATGCGTTGTGCAGTGGAGAAAGAGAACTCATGGGTCAACTGGTTTGTGGCATAGTGGAGGCGGGGTTGTATGGAACAACATGTCAAGCTTTGGTTACAGATACAGTGGTGGTTGGTGTAAATATCAGCACAAGAGGTGCGCAAGAGAGAACTTGGTACACAGGTGCAAGAAGAGGCAAAACTCAGGGACAACAGTGTTTGGAGCGCATATGAGGCGTGGTGGCATGGGACGTCACGTCTAATGGGTGTTTCAAGCATGGTGTTATTGGTCTGGGGGTGGCCACACTAGGGAAGGTGTGGGTCACTTGGCACCCATAGCGGTACAAGTATAGTACTAAAACTCGTTTCGTCTTGGTCGAGATTTCGAGAATTTCGAGTATCTCGGTCGAGTCAAAACGAAATGCAACATTGAATTGAAAAATGCAATATTTCAAATATTTTGGAAATTTCGGTCATCTCGTTTCGAAAATTTCAAAAATCTCAGCCATTTGTAGCATTTTACACCCACAGAAAAAATACCATATTTCGACAAAATTTTGTCGAAATTTCGGTCAGACCGAAACATCGAAACGAAACGAGATTTTGTACTATGGGTACAGGGTTAGATTTGATGGGGTATCCTTTCAAGAAAGCAACCTCTATGTAATGAAGCACAGGTGACTGATGGGAGGGGAGTTGGGGTGTCAAGGAAGACTATATTCAGGCAGGTTGGTGCATCTTTGCTTAGAACTACCAGGTCCTCAGAAGATGTTGAAAGTGTTACGTGGTGGAACGTAGTTTGAAGACTGGAAGAAGAGACAATGTGGTGTATGTCCAAATCGCGATTGGATTGTTCTTTAGGTGAGATGGTGCATCTTGTTTAAGGCCCGCATGGAGTTATTTGATTTCAGTAGAAAATGGAGGGGAACCGAGTCATGTCGTTTACAAGGAGTGGTTGTTTGATTGGGGTACATATTTGAAGGTCGATGAAGAGCTAAGCGTTGAAGTGTTGACGAGGGCGTCGATGTTATCAAGTGGGGGAGGATGTCATGGTCGTCTTGCTTGGCATGGCCGTGGCACATTGGTGGGCATGCATGGCCATGCATGGTGGCTCGAGGGTGGCTTGGATTTGGGCTTGGAGTAAGCATGGCGAGGATTAGAGCGAGAGACAATTGCCTCGTGACGTTTCGTTATCCATCAATATGATTTTTCGAGGGGTTTCACGTCTCCTTTTGGAAATCGATGAAAAGCATAAGAGCTACCTAGAGGAGGGGTGGGGTGCTTCATTCCCCTTGGTGTCATGGCTCCTAGCATGGCATCATGGCAAGCCACAAGCACCAACAAGGTTGTCATTAGCAAGGCATTGTGTGCGGGGTTGGCTTGGCCATGCATGCACATCATCACAAGTACTCCATGGGTGGATACCATGGGCGGGCACTCGGAGCTGAAGCGGGCAAAGTGTGTTTTCTCTATAGGTTTGGTTACTGGCAAGGATCACGGGCTAGCAGAAGGCGCTGTTGTGGCGTGCTACTGTGAAAGCAGAGGCTTGTGTTTATGTGTTACTAGCATACCTTATGCGACCATGGCATGTGAGCTTGAGCGAGTGGGCTATCCTGTGTCTAGCATGCGGGTGCGCTAGTCCTTGGCTTGGCTTGCTTGGGCGTGTCTGTGTGGTGCTAACTACTAGCCAAGGATGGGTGACAGTGGTGGCATTACATGGACGAGTATGTCGTAGGTTCGGCAAGCCTTCGGTATTCACTGTGCCATTCGAATGGGGCTATACTACACCTTGTGCATAATCATGACAGTTGGCTTGGTGTGATTCCAACTTGGGCTACACGACAAGGGACATGTTGGGTAAGCAATGAAGAATCTCGTGGAGGTCGAGTGAGCCTCGACTAGCAATGTTGCATTCGTCGTTGTGAAATCATATGAGGTGATCATCAAGAGGGCTAAAATGGTCTAGGCTGGCCTTGATCAAGCGTTGTCCAAGGCGCCGCACGGGTATGTTTACTCTGCTAAAAATATGCCTGTGACAATATGGCCACCGAAACCCACCACCAAGTCAAGACGGAAAAAATACACCAAGTTGCCGAGATCTCGGCAGAACTCGATTTCATGGACTGGCGAAACCAGGGGCGAAATCGAGACCTAAAACCTTGGAATAGGCTATATTAGAGCAATTATACAAAAGAGTATGGTGTACACTAGTAACCTAGGTTTTGAAGCCTAACTACCATTTTGGGTGTGTGTGTTTACAATCTAAAGGTTCAAATTTGTTTAGAGATTCTTAATTAGGGTTTCCCTGAATTTTTGGTTAAACACTTAAAATATCATCATTTGACCACTGAAATGGCCAACCAAAATTTACAACCGGAATATACCAGATTTCAATCGAATTCTGAACCCTGCTTTATTGTTCCCGGAAGGAGTGTCCTAGTTTAGGGTTCTGGTAGTTGAGTCATGACCTTCTTCTATTCAATAAGATCTTGACACTTTAACTAAGCTTGTTGCTTGCTTGCTTAACTCCTCTCAAAAGCTCCTAGCCCCCTACTACTCCCATTCACAGAGGGTCCGGCAGTTTGCTTTGCTTAGTTGGGACATTCAGAAACTGTGTGCTTAGAAATGCTAATGCCTGCTTCAATGTCTGATGTTAAGACTTGGGCTGGAACCATGCTTTTGGTTATTCTTCAGTAATGCCAATTGCCAAGAAGCCGCTTGGTTGTGTAGGATTGTTGGCACTCGCTTGTAGAACCGGCGAAGAAAGTACTTCAGAGGTTAGTCCATTCGGCTATTGTTTCGGGCATTGGGTTGGAAAGTAATGATGGGTTATTACATACTTCTTGTGCAGTTGCTAGGTTCAAGCTTTGAATATGGTGAAATTAAATGTAGTTTAGACAGAACCCTGGATCCTTGAGGAATCTCTTTCCCTCTTAATGACAACTCTTCAACTTTTTTTTGTTTCTTTTTCCTCCTCTTTCACCTTCTCTCTTGAGCATTGTAACATACATCGAGGCTTCTTGTGTCTTGTCTAATGAACAGTTGTTACATGTAGTGAATAGTGTTGTAAACGAGTAATGACTCTAAATCCAATAGACTAAACTAATTTGATTGGATTGCCATTGAGGGGGAAAAAAACTATCCTTCCTCTGACAATTTCCAGTGAGATATCTATCTCCTGTGTTTTTTTAACAGTTTTTTATTCTCTGAATTTTCGATATGCATATGTTTAACGGAGGCCTTTGAGTGTACCAATACCAAGGGGGATTTGATTCAGATCGAAGAAGCAAAAGAGCCCAGGGTAGGCCTAAAAGGCTAAAATGACTAGGAGAAGTGGTGAAGAATGATGCACATTGCTTAGGAATAGTAAGAAGTATGGCTCTGAATAGAGCTGATTGGAGAAAAAGGGTCCATGTGATGCAGATTCATCATCAAATAGGGCTTGTTTCATTGGAAATAAGTCTAGAGTTGGGTTACATACATGTTGGGCCTTTGATCCCAAGGGTTTTCTATGTAATAGGCCACTTTAATGAGCCTAAACTAGGGGTATATAGGTTGCATACGGGATTAGCCCAATACTTAGTCTTCTTTTTGTGTTTTTAATTGAACCGGTTTAAATTGGTTGCATCCAATTGGTTCAATTGGTCTAATTTAAGTGAAGTGATCCTATTGGCTAAGAGGTTCTTATATCCTATTGGCTAGTAGGGAATCTTCTTTTATTTTAAGTAGTTTAAGTTGTTTTTAAGTCATTAGGACTCTATTTTGAGTCTATTTCAGTTTCCTAGTCAGTTTAAGTTAGCTAATAGGTTAAGGATTGGGTTAGGCCATTCCTTTTTAGTGTCTAAGTCTAATTTTGAGTCTTTTATATAAGGTTCTAAGGGGGCCATGTATGGAAGACGAATTTTGATTAATAAAAACTCAGCCTTATGCTTGCTGCCTTTGTTGCTGCCTTTGCTCCATCGTGAGTGTGCCTTGTGAGTAATATCAAGGTGAAGGGATTGGTGGATCTCCAATCGACTCCTTGTATTGTGAAGATCGGGAGGGCTGCTACTTATCTCCTTGCATCTTGTAGATCGGGAGACCCCATTGTTCATCTTCAAAGTTGCTACCATTGAAGATCTCTGCAAATCTAGTAAGTTTCAATATGAGATTTGATTTCAAACCTTCTTCTTCTAATCTGTCCAGCCATTCCCCTTCATTAGACCTAGTCCAAACTCCCCTCCATCCATCAAACCCTAACCTCCATTAAAACCCTAAATCCAATTCTGCCCTAAATTGCAGAATTTTAAAACCTTCCCAAACCCTAACTTCTTTATACCAAAATAACCCCCTAGACCTGCCCATTAATACCCTATAAGCCCCTTTCCCAAAATCCACCCCTAAACCCTAGATCTCACAAACAGTCCATTTTCATAAGGCCTCTAACCTGAAACCCTAGATTTCCAACTTCATCCAAATCAATCCAAACCTACACCAATAGACTCCTAAAAACCTGCCCATCACTACCAAATAAAACCCTAGCTCAACACTCTAACCCTAATTCTGCCCTAATTAGCCTAAGCTGCCCCAAACCAGCAGCCTTGTTAAGTGATCCTAGTACCTTGGCTCCTAGTGGGACTTGTCCTACCTAGGACTACATTACCATGTAGCCGACCCCATTTAGTTGGGATAAGGCTGAGTTATTGTTGTTGTATAGGGGTTCATCCCTTTGGATTGGGGGTTTTTAGAGTTGAGGTTCATGGCTTAGGGTTGCACAGTTACAGTTTCACTAATTTCTGGCAACCTCACCAACATGACTGCACCCTCTTGCATCTCCAGATCTAAGGTTTCAGGAGGGAATAAGGAGCTGGAATCATAGTTGGTTCTTGCTGAACTTATTTGTTCTTCACAGCCAAGGTCTCAGGGGGCAGAAAAAGGATGGGGTCAGAGTTGGCTCATGATCAGAGTTGCAGAACTATTCTGTTCTTCAATGATAGTGTTGGGTCTTGATTGGCGTCAGAATTGGACATTAGTTGCAGAGTCTGTTTAAATAGACTTCTCCATTTGAAGAAATTCGGATTTGGGTAATCACTTACTTTAAAATTACAGTTTTACCCCTCTCCAAAAAAAATTTATATGAGAATAAGAGGTGCAAATTTGTCTAGTTTCACTCAAAGTCATAATAACCTGTTGTTGTGCATATAAATTCCCATAAATGTGTTTCAATTCTTCCTCTCCCTACTTGTGCTGGGGGAGGATTGGAATCCATCATCCTTGAACTCAATAGTTTGCAATTCCTAATCATGGGATGTTCATGTCAGCTTGTGGCATAAATCCAGTCAAAGAACTCTTCATTTAAGGGGTCATTTGGTTAGATGTGAAGTGAAATGGAAAGTTTTGCAATCATTACCAAGAATAATCATGTGAAAACTAAATCAACAACATACCAAATATGGTTACTAAACTTTACATATTAAGATTTTCAGTGATATTTTGGATGAAAAGTTAAGTTTTGATTGCCATATTAGTGTGTTGTTGAGTTGTGAGCCTTGGCTTGCACTAAACCATCAGGTTGCGAGTTCGAAACATGGAAACAGCCTCTCCATAAAGCGGGGTAAGGCTGCATATATTTGCCCCTCTCAAACCCTGTAGTAGCGGGAGCCTTGTGCACTGGGACACTCTTTTTAGTGAGTTGTTGAGTTCCATGATTATTCCTGGTAATGATTGCAAAACTTTACATTTTGCTTTTGGTTGTAATCTTACTTCCCTTCCCTGCACTTCACATCTAACCCAACAGCCCCTTGGTCTCCTATAGACTTTGATTAGAATACATGTTTTTATGCGAGGCAAGCAGTGAAAGCCTTTTAGCTGTCCTGATTTGAACTTTTACCTACTTAAAAGATCAAAATGCTACAGACTTCTAAGCACAGCATTATGTATCTTGGTATTTTGATGGTGAGGGAATGTGGGAAAGAACTCCAGTTGCATCAAGATTGGAAATACAAATCACATTATTAGGACTGTTTTGGCAAGAATCCTAATTAAGTAAGATTCTAAAAGTTTGAATCTTTGTCAAACAAGTTTCTAGTCCAAGTGAGATCTGGAATGGACAAACTGGGATTTTGGATTGAATCTCGATAGTACTCAATATCCGACTCTTACTGTAATTAGGAATCTGGTTTAGGTAGTCCAATTTAAAAAGGATTAAATGATGTAAATGTACTTCAATTTGGGGTTTATAATTCAAACACAAGTAGACTTCCTAATTCAGGTGGGTAATTGGAATGCTTTAATGCAGATTCAAATATGAAATCTGAGAGCAATTCAGAACATATTTAACAATCCAAATCAGAGATGAACAAGAGAGATCTGGTTAGTTACTGTTTTCTCTAGTTTAGAAATTGAGTTTGCAAAGGACAGAAATCAAACCTGAGAATTTGAGCCTGAAATAAATAGATCTGGCACTTTTGATTGTGCAGAAGAGAAGGTAGAACTCATGTAGAAGATTGGAGTCTGACAAAGCTTGATGAATTCCTGACATATCTGAACCTCTAAATTCATATTGGGATACATCCCTATTTATATACTAATTTACTCACTTCAAAACTCTTAACCCAACTAAACAAGTACCTCTGAATTACCTAAATAAATTTTAATTGAGAAAACTTAATAAATAAGTAAATCAAACTAAATAACCAGCTGGGTTCCACCAACTAAAAACTCCTAAAATAAAATAAAACAAAATTCATCTCCCCACCTGGACTAATTACTCAGGCTTTGGATATGAACCCATTACATAAAAATTCATAAAATAAAAGTGCAACTGAATGACTGATATATGACAAACCAAGACTTATATAAGCTTAATATAACATCTTTATGCGTATGGCCTAGCATCATCTATGCTAGTCATCTAATCACTTATACATTCAGACATGCATATTATTTCTGCAAGTCAATATGTTAACATTGGTAATTTGTTTCATACAGGGAGTATGCTATAGATAAATGCAAGGTTTGCTGAAAATATTTCCAAATAATTGAATATATCAAAACTACAAAATATATTCCACAACAATGCTGGAAAAATAAATTTTTAAAAAAAATGTAAATTTATGGTCAATGGATGTAATATATGCCTATTCAGCATGTGTGTATGTGTTTATTGAAGTGACTATTTGTTTGTTCTACAATCGGGGTTTCCTTCTTTCATTGGTTAGCCTTTATCTAATGAGTTTCTGAAGCCACTATCTCGCTTATTTCAGCTGTCTAAATGGCTACTTTTGTCGGTATCTTCATTACTCTTTAACAGCTTTATAATGGATTTAATTATTTTCTGTTTGTATTTTTAGGTGACATCTGTTTCTTTTAGCAGCTGTGGTACATATTTCCATGCTTCAAGTACATCAAATAATACGCTGGTGTGGGATACACGACTTTTTCCAATGAATCATGGCCAGATGCCTGTAGGAAAACCTATCCCTGTTAATGATATGTCTGATATGAGACCTTTACACTGTTTGAGTCATGGAAAGCAAATGCCCACTGCAGAACATACAGGTCAACTCCCGGGGTAAAGTTTCCAAGGAAGCAGCTTTTGTTATATTAAATTAAGAAATTATCCTGGTTCTTTATTGTTGAATAATGTACACCAGAATACCGTGCGGGTATTCTGGTCTTTTTACAGTTGTGATTTTATGTTTATGTACCTCCTTGTTAAGACGGCTAAGCTAAAGGTATTTTAGACATTAGGCTGTAATCTCTTTTATTATAAATATGAGGCTTGTTTGATCACATTGATCATACAAACAACATTCTCAAATTCAGATCTGCTAACATGGTATGAGAGCAGGTTTCGAACTAGGGCCCCCACTTCTCTTTCATTCTCGATTTCTTCTTCCCTCCTCTCTCTTCTTTTGTTCTTCATTCTCCCACAAGGGTAGCAATGATGAGGTGATCTAAAGATCCAGATGCTGCCCTCCATTACCACATTCATGATATAAAAAAAATTCTGCTCGATAGAAGATTGTTCCCTATCTGCGATATTCTCAGCCTTCAAGTTTTTTTTTTGGATTGATCCTCTCTACAGAACAAGGACTCGATTCACTTTTTTGAAGTGCAAGAACTGCAGAAGATTATTGCGCAAGCTTCTATCCATTCTCCTTGATCGATTTTTTTCAAAATTCTGGTTTTTTCCAAAACCCGAAGAATATTGATCCTTGTGTTGCTGGTCTCTATTGAAGCTGGTTTTTAGAAGGGGGATTCTCCACTCCTACAGGCACACTCGATCTCGATTTCAGCTCCATCCATCAAGGTTTTGGCACCATTCCCCCCTATATCGATCTCACCAAAAACAGGGTTTTTTTTCAAAACCCTGATAAAATCGATCTAGGGGTTTGGCTTCTTTGCTGCTGCTGATTTCTTGGGACATTTATTATCACCATTGAACAGGTCTCTCCACAAATTTTTTATTCTTCTCTTGAAATGCTTACTGAGTTTCTCATCACAACAGCCCTTCTCTGCAATTTGGGTTTCTATGCTGCATTATGGGTGACTTTGAAATCTCTACTGGCACTTCTGCTGCTAATGGGTTTGGTAGGAATGACAACCGTGACCTTCTTCCTAATCCTATCAAACTGGATGGGAGTAATTATCTGATCTGGTCTCGCTCGGCATACTTTGCCATTACTGGCCGTGGACTTACTGGACATATTGATGGTACTACTACTATGCCAACTGCTCCTGGTCCTCTTCTGACCAGATGGATCTCCAATAATGGTATCCTCATGTCTTATTTGATTGGCTCCATGCAATCAGACCTTGCAAGTGGTTTCCTTCTCCTTGATACAGCCCATTAAATCCGGTCTGCTTGCAAGGAAACATATGGACAGCTTGGTAATGATGCACAAGTGTATGAACTCCGGAAGAAGGCCAATCATACTTCTCAAGGGGATTTATCTGTCTCAAAGTATTATGCTACCTTGCGCAATCTCTGGCAGCAATTGGACCATTTTTCTGATTTCCACCCCACTACAGCTGCTGATATTACTGCATATAAAAAGCATCTGGACAAAACCCAAGTTTATGATTTTTTGGCTGGTTTGAATATGGAGTATGACCAGATTCGTGTTCAAGTGTTGGGTCATTCCTCCTTTCCCACACTTGAACAGTCCTATGCTTTAGTCTCCTCTGAAGAGAACTGTCAGGCTGCTATGCTCCACCCTCTTGTTACTGACAGATCAGCCCTTTAGACTGTTGCCCAGGCTACTCCTGCACCTGTTGGACATGTTTCTCTTGGTGATTCTACTACAGGGACTGTTACTTGTGAGCACCGTTACAAGCCCTAGCACACCAAAGAGAAATGCTGGAAGCTTCACGGGAAACCAGCTGATTTTGAGGCCAAATGGGCTACCAAGAAAAAAACAAAGAACAAGGCTCATCACACTGAGACTGTTACCACAGCCCCTACTACTGACACTGTTCTATCCTAGGATGATCTACAGGCATTCCTACGTGTGCTACGGTCTTCTACTGCTGCTGCTTCTACTACATCAGCTCCTGCCAAATCCTTTGCTCCTTCAGGTTCAAACTTTACCTGGTCAGGTATTTCATTTGGTGGTCATTGTGCTTCCGTAGCTTCCCATCCTTGGATCATAGATTCTGGAGCTACTGATCACATGACTAGTTCTTCTAGCCTTTTCCATCGTTATTCTCCCACATCTGGGAAAGTCAAAGTCAAGGTAGCTGATGGTTCCCTTTCCTCCATCTCTGGAAAAGGAATCATCAACTGCACTTCCTCTCTTACTTTGTCTTCTATTTTGCACATTCCTAATTTTACTACTAACCTCCTTTCCATTAGTAGTATTACTCGTGATCTTAACAGCAAAGTAACTTTTTTTCCTTCCCATTGTGTTTTTCAGGATCTAGTCTCTGGGAAGACAATTGGATTGGGTAAAGTGCACGATGGATTGTATCTCCTTGATAATGGTCATCTTACTCCACCATCATTACCTTCTCCGCTACACCAGAACTCTTTGGTCTCTTTTGAACTTTACCAATGGCATTCTAGATTAGGTTACTCTCCATTAGGAATTTTAGCACTTTTATTTCCTACTTTGGTCAAAGAATGTAATAAGAATGATTTTCTTTGTGAGGCTTGTGTTCTGGCCAAACAGACACGTTCAACTTATTTTATTTCAAATAAAAGGAGTTCTTCATTTTTTCATTTGGTGCATTCTGATGTTTGGGGGCCTAGTCGTAAGACTTCTGTTTCTAGTAATCGTTGGTTTGTTTCCTTTATTGACTGTCATTCTAGAAACACATGGGTTTATGTTATGCACACAAAAAATCGGGTTTTTTCGTGTTTTCAGCATTTTCTTAAAATGGTCCAAACTCAATTCCAGGCTACTCTCAAAATTTTGAGAAGCGATAATGGGACCGAGTATACAAAAAATCAATTTCAAAAATATTTTGTTGATCATGGGATTATTTGTTAGTTATATTGGGCCAGAATACCGTGGGGGTATTCTGGACTTTTTTCCTTTATTATTTGTTAGTTTCTTATGTGGTTTAATCCCACATTGCTTATGTAATTATTTTTACTATTTCATTATAGTTATAAATACAATGTGCTTGGGATGAACTAATCATCCAAGCATTAACCTAATTCAAATCTGTTTCTACATGGTATCAGAGCAGATTTCGAACTAGGGACACCAATTTTTCTCGATTTTTGTTCTTCTCTCTCTCGATCTTCTTCTCTTCTAGTTCTCTCCTTCTTCTCCCTTGTTCTTCATTCCCATATAGGGCAGCACTGATGAGGTAATCATGCGATCCAGTTGCTGCCCCCATTACCTCATTTATGACTAATAATTCTGTTCGATAGACTCCAATCAACACTGCTGCGATATTGGTTCTTCAGTTCCTTCTTGGAGATTGCTTCTACATCAGATACAAGGGCTCCTCTCCTCTCTTTGAAGACCAGAAGTTGCTGCAGAATTGTTGTTTTATTGGTTCAGAAATTATTCCTCAAGATTGAAGACTTCCTTGAGATCGATTCCTCCATTATCAGGGTTTTTTTCAAAACCCTGACATCTATCGATCTTAGGGTTATTGCTGCCCACTGTTGCTGATTTTTTGCAGGTGTTTTCTTCACTTATAAGGGCTCCTTCGACAGCTATATCAGCTTCTACAGATCTGTTTTTTGGTGTGTGAAGACCTTGAGATCGATCTCATCATTACAGGGTTTTTTAAACCCTAATTCTATCGATATTGGGCTGCTGCACCTGTTTTTTATTTTATCTGATTTTTCTGCAGATGTGTTTCTCTTATCTCTTATCAAGGACTTCTCTACCTCAGTTTTTCAGCCACTTTGATATTATTTATTGCAGCCTAGGCTCATCCATCAATTCCATCACTGTAGGGTTTTGTTCAAAACCCTAAAAACCATAATCGATCAAGGTTCCTTTTTGGCTGCTGGTTCTATTTGTTTGGGACTTTACTTGAAGTTGTTTGGCCTTCTCTGCTGCGGTATGGGTGACTCTACCAACTCTCTTTGCTACTACATTCATGATGGCAATCACAAGAGGCAGATTATCACGACTTTCCACCTAACCCCATCAAACTGGATGGCTCAAATTACCTTATGTGGTCCGATCAGCCTCCTTTGCCATTGCTGGCCGTGGCCTCACTGACCATATTGATGGCACTATTGTTAAGCCTAGTGATAAAGGCCCTGATCAGACTAAGTGGCTGGCCAATAATGGTGTTTTCATGTCCTACCTCATAGGCTCTATGACTTCAGCTTTATAGCATAATTTTCTTCTTCTGGATACTGCTGACTAGATTTGGGCTGCTTGCAAGCAGACCTACGGACAGCTTGGCAATGATGACCAGGTTTATGAAATTCGAAAGAAAGTCCTTCACACTACTCAAGGAGACCTTTCTGTTTCGGACTACTATGCTTCTCTCTGCAGCCTGTGGCAACAGTTGGATCATTACTCTGATTTTCACCCCTCTACAGTTGCCGATATTGCCTCTTATAAGAAACATGTGGACAAGATCAGAGTCTATGATTTTCTAGCTGGTTTGAATATGGAGTATGATCCCATTCGTGTTCAAGTGTTGGGCCATATACCTTTTCCCACACTTGAACAATCTTATGCATTGGTTTCTTCTGAGGAGAACCGTAGGACTGCCATGTTACATCCTCCTATTACTGACAAATCTGCTCTCAAGGCTGCTGCCCCCATCACTCCTACACCTATTGGCACTGCTTCTCTTGGTGATTCTACCACAGGGATTGTTGTTTGTGAGCACTGTCACAAACCATATCACACCAAGGAGAGGTGCTGGAAACTTCATAGGAAACCAGCTGACTTTGAAGCAAAACGGGCTGCCAAGACCAAGACCAAGACAAAGCCCAAGGCCCATCAGACTGAGACTGTTACTACAAACCCTACTACTGACCCTGGTTTATCCCAGGATGAGCTATAGGCATTTCGACGTATGCTGAGGTCTTCCGCTGCTGCTGCCTCTACTACATCAGCTACTGCCAATTCTTCCGCTCATTCAGGTTCACACTTTGCCCGGTCAAGTATTCCTTTTGGCGGTCATTGTGTTTCTGTAGCCTCCCAGATCATATGACCGGTTCCTCTAGTATGTTTCATCGATACTCTCCTACTTCTGGGAAGGACAAGGTCAAGGTAGCTGATGGTTCTCTTTCATCTATCTTTGGAAAGGGAATCATCAACTGCACTTCCTCCCTTCCATTAACTTTTGTTTTGCACATTCCTAACTTTACTACTATCCTTCTTTCCATTAGTAGTATTACTCGTGATCTAAACTGCAAAGTTACTTTCTTTCCTTCTCATTGTGTGTTTCAGGATCTGGCTTCTGGGAAGACGATTGGATTAGGTAAAGTGCACGGTGGGCTGTACCTGCTTGATGATGGTCGCTTCTTTCCACCACCATTACCTTCTCCACTACACCAGAACCCCATGGTCTCTTCTGAACTCTACCAGTGGCACTTTAGGTTAGGTCACCCCCCTTTAGAAATTTTAGCACATTTATTTCCTAGTTTCGTCACCCTACATACTAAGGATGACTTTTTTTGTGAGGCGTGTGTTCTGGCCAAACAGACACGTTCAAATTATCCTATTTCAAATAAAAGAAGTTCTTCTTGTTTTGAGTTAGTGCATTCTGATGTTTGGGGCCCTAATCGTAAACCCTCTATTTTTGGCCATCGGTGGTTTGTATCTTTCATTGATTGTCATTCTAGGAACACATGGGTCTATCTCTTGCACACCAAAAATCAAGTGTTTTCATGCTTTCAACACTTTCATAAAATGGTCCAAACTCAGTTCCAGACTACTCTCAAAATATTGAGAAGTGATAATGGAACAGAGTATAAAGAATCACAATTTCAAAAATATTTGGCTAACCATGGAATCATTCATCAGACTAGTTGTGTTGATACCCCTACCCAGAATGGTGTGGCAGAAAGGAAAAACCGCCACTTGTTAGAAATGGCCAGAGCATTAATGTTTGTGAGGAATGTCCCGTCTCAATATTGGGGGGATGCGGTTATCACGGCAGCCTATCTCGTCAATAGGCTGCCATCTCAGGTACTTCACTCCCGTAGCCCCTCTGATGTTTTAATTGGTAATTCCTCCTTTATTGTGCCTCCCAAGGTGTTTGGTTGTGTGTGTTATGCTCAAGATACTAAATCTCCTAGCAAACTTGAACCTCGAGGACTCCGTTGTATTTTCTTGGGTTATTCTCCAACCCAGAAAGGCTAAAAATGTTACCATCCCCCTTCCCGCCGTACCATGGTTAGCATGGATGTTGTTTTCCATGAGTCCCTTTCTTATTATTCTTTGCCACCTCTTCAGGGGGAGAGTGCTGGTGAAGATGTGGCTTTCGAGATTCCTCTACCTGAGGAGCCTCTGGCTGCCCAGCCCTCTTTACCACCCACGGCTGCTGTCCAGCCCGTTTTGGATGCTTCCCATCCACCCTTGGATGCTACCCATCCTACTTTGGAGACCTCCCAACAACCTCTGGTTGTTCCTCCCTCACCTAATGGGAATCCTTTACAGGGGGAGACCATAGAAAATAGTGTTGTTAATATTCCTACTCAGGGGGAGCAGACTCCGGTCCAGAGAACTATTGGTGAATTTCATAAGAGAATTGACAACTCCAACATGATCACCTATACAAGGGGAAGGTCCACAAGAGGGCAGTTGCATCCCACTATAGCACTAGTACCCATCCAATTGCCGGCTCCAGACACAGATCCTACATCTCTTAGTAATCCATCTCCTTCCGACCTACCTATTGCACTTCGCAAAGGTACTAGGACTTGCACTTTACATCCCATATCTCATTTTGTTTCGTATAATTCTCTTTCTCCCTCTTTTCGTGCATTTGTAGCTTCTCTTTCCTCTATTTCGGTTCCTAGAAATTGGCAGGAAGCATCTACAGATGGAAAGTGGAAGATAGCAATGTTGGAAGAAATGAGAGCACTACACAAAAATAATACGTGGGATCTTGTGGCTCTTCCTCCAGGGAAAAAACCAGTGGGCTGTAGATGAGGCTTCGTAGTTAAACAGAAGGCTGATGGTTCGGTGGGCAGGTACAAGGCACATTTGGTTGCAAAGGGGTTCACTCAGACTTATGGAGTTGACTATCAGGAGACCTTTGCACCAGTGGCAAAGCTCAACACTGTCAGGGTGTTATTATCTTGTGCTGCAAATCTTGGGTGGGATCTTCAACAGTTAGATGTCAAAAATGCCTTTCTCCATGGGGAGCTTGAGGAGGAGGTATATATGGACATTCTACCTGGTTTCTCTGATGATAGGACTAAGGGCAAGGTTTGTAAACTGAAGCATGCCCTTTATGGCTTGAAGCAGTCACCCAGGGCCTGGTTTGGCAGATTTCATAAGGCTATGATTTTAGCAGGTTACAAGCAAAGCAATGCGGATCACACTTTGTTTATCAGACGACTTGGTGACAAGGTTACTCTTCTCGTAGTCTATGTGGATGATATTGTGATCACTAGTAATGATGATGCTGCAATCAGGGATTTAAAAGTTCTTCTTGGCCGTGAGTTTGAGGTCAAAGATCTTGGTCCCCTAAAATATTTTCTAGGGATAGAAGTTGCTCGATCTTCAAAGGGCATCTTTCTTTCTCAAAGAAAATATGTCCTTGATCTATTGACTGAGACAGGGCTACTTGGCTGTCATCCTTCAGATACTCCTATGGAAGCTACTACAAAACTTAGGGAGAAAGAGGGTGAGCCGGTTGACAAGGGTGCCTATCAGTGGTTAGTAGGTAAACTAATCTACCTTTCCCACACACGCCCTGACATTGCAGTTGCTGTGAGTTTGGTGAGTCAGTTCATGCATGATCCATATTCCTCTCATATGGATGCGGTCCGTCGTATTTTGAGGTACTTGAAGTCTGCTCCAGGAAAGGGAATTCTTCTATCTGCCAATGGTCACTTGAAGGTTGAAGCCTATATTGATGCCGATTGAGCTGGTTCTCCTGACAGGAAATCTATCTCTGGCTACTGTTCCTTTGTAGGTGGAAACCTTGTCACATGGCGGAGCAAAAAGCAGAATGTTGTGGCAAGGTCTAATGCTGAAGCTGAATTCCACGCAATGGCACAAGGAATTTGTGAACTTCTGTGGCTTAGAGGGTTATTGCAGGATATTGGTGTTGCTGTCCATCTTCCAATGATGCTTTATTGTGACAATAAAGCGGCCATTAGTATTGCTCATAACCCTGTCCAGCATGATCGCACGAAACATGTGGAGGTTGACCGATATTTCATCAAGGAGAAGCTTGAAGCTGGCCTCATTTGTGTTCCCTTTGTGAAGTCTTCTGATCAGCTAGCTGATGTGTTCACTAAGGGATTGAGTAGCAAGCTATTTCATCTTATCTTAGTCAAGTTGGGCATGCATGATATATATGCTCCAACTTGAGGGGGAGTGTTAGTTATATTGGGCCAGAATACCGTGGGGGTATTCTGGACTTTTTTCCTTTATTATTTGTTAGTTTCTTATGTGGTTTATTATTTGTTATATTGGGCCACATTGCTTATGTAATTATTTTTACTATTTCATTATAGTTATAAATACAATGTGCTTGGGATGAACTAATCATCAAAGCATTAACCTAATTCAAATCTGTTTCTACATTATTCATCAGACTAGTTGTGTTGATACCCCAGCCCAAAACGGTGTGGTTGAAAGGAAGAACCGTCACTTATTAGAAGTGGCCAGAGCATTGATGTTTGCTTGGAATGTTCCATCCCAATATTGGGGGGATGCTATTCTCACTGCAGCCTATCTCATTAATCGGTTGCCTTCTCAAGTTCTTGACTCCCGTAGTCCGGCTGAGATTTTACTTGGGAATTCTTCCTTTGTGGTTTCTCCCAAGGTGTTTGGCTGTGTGTGTTATGCTCGGGATACTAAATCTCCTGGAAAACTTAAACCCCGTAGGTTACGGTGTATTTTTTTGGGTTATTCTCCAACCCAGAAAGGTTATAAGTGTTACCATCCTCCTTCCCGTCGTACTCTGGTCAGTATGGATGTCATTTTTCATGAAAACCTTCCATATTATTCTTTACCACGTCTTCAGGGGAAGAGTTCTAGTGAAGATTTGGTTCATGAAGATGTGGTTCCTCCTCCTGAGTTTCCTCCCCTTTTATACCCTTTAGATGCTGCCCAACGCACTTTAGATGTTGCCCAACCCCCTTTGGTTGCTGCCCATCCTCCTTTGGTTATTGTCCCTTCATCTTAAGGGAATCCATTACAGGGGGAGATTATGGAAAATAATGGTGGTGATGTTCCTATTCAGGGGGAGTTGACTCTAGTCCAAAGAACCATTAGTGAATTTCAAAAGAGAATTGACAACTCCAACATCATCACCTATAAAAAAAGATGTTCCAAAATAGGGCAGCTTCAATCAACTATAGCACCAATACCTATCTAATTGCCAACTCAAGATCCAAATCCTCCTTCTCCTGATAAGACTTCTTCCTCCGACCTACCTATTTCTCATCGCAAAGGTACTAGGACTTGCACTCAGCATCCCATTTCTCGCTTTGTTTCTTATTGTTCTCTTTCTCCATCCTTTCGTGCATTTTTGTCCTCTCTTTCTTCTGTTTCCATTCCTAAAAATTGGCAGGAAGCTTATGCAGATGGAAAGTGGAAGGCAGCAATGTTGGAAGAAATGAGAGCATTGAAAAAAAACAATACTTGGGATCTTGTAGCTCTTCCTCCAGGGAAAAACCAATAGGATGTAAATGGGTGTTCGTGGTTAAACAGAAGGTTGATGGGTCTGTGGATCGATATAAGGCACGCCTAGTCGCAAAGGGCTTCACTCAGACATATGGCATTGATTATCAGGAGACCTTTGCTCCTGTTGCAAAGCTGAATATGGTTCGAGTTTTGCTATCTTGTGCAGTCAATCTTGGATGGGATCTACAACAGCTAGATGTGAAGAATGCCTTCCTCAATAGAGAACTTGGTGAGGTGTATATGGTTATTCCACCAAGGTTTTCTTGTAATAGTAATAAAGGCAAAGTGTGTAAATGGAAGCGTGCACTTTATGGGCTGAAGCAGTCGCCTCAAGCGTGGTTTGGCAGATTTCACAAGGTCATGGATTCTGTAGGCTATAAGCAGAGTAATGCTGATCACACTCTCTTTATAAAGAGGGTTGGTGGAAAACTCACTGTTCTTATAGTCTACGTTGATGACATTGTTGTTACTGGCAATGGTGGTGATGAGATCAGTCGTTTGAAGGCCTTTCTGGGGTAGGAGTTTGAGATTAAAGATCTAGGAAAGCTACGGTACTTTCTTGGGATTGAGGTTGCCAGATCTTCTAAAGGCATCTTTCTCTCTCAAAGGAAGTATATCCTGGATTTATTGGCTGAAACCGGTTTGTTAGGATGTCACCCTTCAGATACTCCTATGGATGCTAATGTTCGTCTCAAAGAAAAGGAGGGTGAACCTGTTGATAAAGGTCGGTACCAAAGACTAGTGGGGAAGTTGATTTCTCTCTCACACACATGTCCTAACATTGTTGTTGTTGTGAGTACTGTGAGTCAGTTTATGTATGATCCCTACTCTTCTCATATGGAGGTTGTTCTTCGCATTCTTCACTACTTGAAGTCAGCTCCTGGAAAAGGGATTCTCCTGCCTCCTCATTGTCGCCTATAGATAGAGGCGTATACTGATGCTGATTGGGCTGGTTCTACAGATCGCAAGTCTATCTCTAGGTATTGTTCTTTTCTTGGTGGCAATTTTGTCACTTGGCGTAACAAGAAGCAGAATGTGGTGGCTCATTCTAGTGCTAAAGCAGAATTTCGTGCTATGGCCCAAGGCATTTATGAGTTACTTTGGCTGAAAGGCTTGACAAGACCATGGTGTTCCTATTCGTCTTCCTATGATATTGTACTGTGATAACAAGACTGCAATCAACATTGTACACAACCCGGTACAACATGTTCGCACTAAGCATGTTGAAGTGGATAGGCATTTCATCAAGGAAAAATTAGAAGAGGGGGTGATTTGTATTCCCTTTGTGAAGTCTACTAATCAGGTTGCTGACGTTTTCACCAAGGGATTGTCTGGAAAGCTATTTCATCCAAACTTAGTCAAGTTGGGCATGATTGACATATTTGCTCCAACTTGAGGGGGAGTGTTGAATAATGTACACCAGAATACCGTGGGGGCATTCTGGTGTTTTTACAGTTGTAATTTTATGTTTATGTACCTCCTAGTTAAGTCGGCTAAGCTAGCGGTAGTTTAGACATTAGGCTGTAATCTCCTTTTATACGGTATTCTGGTCTTTTTACAGTTGTAATTTTATGTTTATGTACCTCCTAGTTAAGTTAGCTAAGCTAGTGGTAGTTTAGACATTAGGCTGTAATCTCTTTTATTATAAATATAAGGCTTGTTTGATCACATTGATCATACAAGTAACATTCTCTAATTCAGATCTGCTAACATTTATTTAGAGATCTACCCTCTAGTCATGTCCGTTGGTTTCATTTGGAATGTTAGGGGCCTTAATTCCCTAGCTAAGCACCATGAAATTCGATCTTTCATCAACACCTCTCACTCCTCCTTTTGCGCTTTACTGGAGACCCGAGTCCTCCTAGAGAATTCCTCCCGTATTGCTGCTTCTATAGCTCCTTCTTGGTCATTGCTTTCTAATTACATCCATTCCCCTAATGGCCATATTTAGATCCTCTGGAATCCCTCCAAAATCCATATTTCCATCTCTCACTCCTCCTCCCAACTCCTTCACCTCCATCTCTCCTTCCCAAACTCCCCCTCCTCCATCTTCCTAACTATGGTCTATGCCCACAATTTGGCTGCTGATCGTTTAGCCCTTGGGAATGACCTCTCTCTCCTCAAATCTGGGATTAATTCCCTCCCTTGGGGCGTGGGCGGTGATTTCAATGTGGTCAGATTCCAATCTGAAAAATTTGGAGGCTGCCCTATTGACCTCCCCTTAGTCAACTCCTTCAATGATTGTATTGAAGATCTCGGTCTTGACGACCTTCGGTGGTCAGGGTCTCCTCTTACTTGGCACAACAGAAGGATTGGCCCTGAGCGGGTTGGTTGTAAGCTTGACCGCCTCCTCATTAATGACTCTTGGCTCTCTACCTTTCCTCATTCCCATGCTACCTTCCACCCTTAGGGCTTATCTGATCACTGTCCTTGCCACCTTCTCATCCAGCCCTATTCATCTTTTGGCCCTAAGCTATTCAAATTCTTCGACATGTGGTCCTCCAATGCCGACTTCCAAACCACCTTTCTCCAAGCCTGGCGCCCTCCCGTCCATTATCCCTCTTTTCCCCTCCTCGCCTTCGCCTCCAAGCTCCGTCGCACTAAAGCGGCCCTCAAGTGATGGAATCTCTCCACTTTTGGCAACATTCCTTCCCGCCTCTCCTCCTGCCGTTCTGATTTAGCTTGTGTCCAATCTTCCCTCCAACAAGATCCCTCCCTCCAGGATCTTGCTTTGGAGGAGAAAAAGCTTTCCGAGGAGTTTTCTGCACCAAAAATCCAGAATCAAGTAGCTCGAGTTGGGAGATTCGAACACTGCCTTTTTCCATCGCTCTTTGCGTGCCAGGCTTAGTTCTAACTCCATCACCCAACTCATCTCTACTGATGGGACCCCTATTTCCTCCGTCTCTAGGATCAAGGCCGAAGTTGCCTCCTTCTCTTCTCTTTTCAATCCCTCTCCCTTTTCCATCTCCACCCTTCCCCTTAATCTCATCAACAAATTTGCCCCCCCCTTCTCTTTCTAACTTCCTTCTGTCTATCCCCTCGGATGATGAAATCTCCAAAGCCATTCTCTCCCATAAAGCCAACAAAGCCCCTGGTCCCGATGGCTTTAGTATGGGTTTCTTTCTCAGTTGCTGGGACTCGATCAAAGGAGAGCTCTTCAAAGCCATCATTAGTTTTTTCTTCAAACCCAGTCAACTTGCCCAGATCAATCAAACCTTCCTCTGTCTCATTCCCAAATTGGATGGAGCCTCCTCCTTGTCTGATTTAAGACCCATCTCGCTGTGCAACCTTCTCTACAAGTTCATTGCAAAGATCCTCGCCAATAGGATCCAGCGAGTCATCCCTGATCTGGTCAGCCCTAATCAATCCGCTTTCATCTCGGGCCGTAGCATCACGGACAATATCATCCTCTGCTCTGAGATTGTACGTGGTTTCGACTGTAAATCCCATTCCCCTGCTGCTCTCATGAAGATTGATCTGCACAAAGCTTTTGATTCTCTTCGTTGGGACTTCATCTGCAACGTGCTCACCCAAATGGGTTTCCCTAATGCTTTTATGCGCTGGATTCATGCCTGCATCTCCTCCCCCTCCTTCTCTGTTCTTGTTAACGGCTCCCCTGCCGGGTATTTCAAGTCTTCGGTTGGTATCCGCCAAGGATGCCCCCTCTCCCCCTTCCTTTTTTCCCTTGCCCTTGAAGTCCTCTCTAGGAGCCTTCAATCCAAAACTGATCTCCATCTCATTTCCCCCATCCCCAAATGCAAGCACATCAACCTTACTCACCTGGCCTTCGCTGATGATTTGATGATTTTCTCCAAGGCCTCCCCCTCCTCTATTGCTACCATCATGTCCTCCCTCCGCCTCTTTGAAGACCTTTCTGGGCTCCGTATCAACCTCCTTAAATCCAAACTCTTCCTTGCTGGGATCCCTGAGTTTGATAAAGAAACCCTTCTCCGTCTCACTGGCTTCTCTCTTGGCTCCCTTCCTGTCAAATACCTTAGCCTGCCTCTCATCCCCGCCAGGCTTTCCAGCCATCATTGCACCCCCATGCTTGTTAATCTAAGCAAGCACCTTCAGCTCTGGAAAGGCAGACTTTTATCCTATGCAGGTAGGCTGAATGTATCGGATCGGTCCTCTAATCTTCTTACATTTATTGGTGTGGCATCTTCACCATCCCTAAAGCCACCATCAAAGCTATTGAGAACCTTTTTTGTGCTTTCCTTTGGAAAGGGAAAGAAACCTCAAAATTCATGCATCCAATCAGCTAGAATTCCGTCTGTCTTCCTAAGGCAGAAGGAGACTTACGCATTCGCCGCATTCAGGACTCCAACACTGCAGGAATCCTCAAGCACATCTGGAAAATCTCTTCCAAGCACGATTCCATCTGGGTCAACTGGGTCTACTCCCATCTTCTTAAGAATGATTCCATTTGGACTGCTCCTTTACGCCCTGATGCGTCTTGGGTTTGGCGTAAGATCCTCCTTCTCCGGCCTCTTGACCTTACGGCCACCTCCACCGCCATTGTTAATGGCTCCTCTACCTCTCTTTGGCTTGACCCTTGGCATCCCTTAGGCATCCTTTACAATGTTTTTGGCCCTAGATCTGTCTATTCTTCTAGCATCCCCAAATCTGCCCCCCTGTCCCTCATCATTTCCCTTGGTTCCTGGTCCCCTCCTTCTCCCCTTCCCTCTGTCCTATCCCAGATTTGGCCTACCCTCCCCCCATTCACCTATCCACTTCTGCCCTTGCGGATAAGGCAATTTGGCTCCCCTCCCCCTCTAGCCGTTTTACCACTAGATCAGCTTGGAATTTTGTCCGTAACCCTTCCGCCCCCGTTCCCTGGCACAACCTAGTCTGGTTCAAAGGCTCCATCCCTCGCCATAGCCTTACAGCCTGGAGATCGCTTCACCTTTACCTTCCTACCCAAGCCTTTCTCCTGCACCGTCACATCCCTGTCCATCCCTCTTGCACCTTTTGTTGGAACGGTTTTGAGGACACTACCCATCTCTTCTTTGCTTGCCCCTTTTCTTCTACCATCTGGAAAAAAAACCCTCTCTTCCATCTGGTACCGAAGCAGGAGACACCTTCCATTTGACCGAGAATGCATCTGGTTGACCAAAGCTTTTAAAGGCAGCACCATCTGTGACAGTATTGGCAAGCTTGTTTTTGGCTCTGTTGTTCATCATATTTGGATGGAGAGGAATCTTAGGAGATGGACTTCCAAATCTAGATCTTTCGACTTGATTTGGAAAGACATCTCCTTCGAAGTTTCCTCTAAGATCAGCACTATCTCTCACTGTTCCTTCATGGATTCCTCAAGGAACAGGCACATTGTTGTTACCTGGGGTCTGGATGGCAGTATGTTGAGGTGCCCTTCTAGTTTAAGGAGGACTTGAATCTGGTTTTTCCCTTTTTCTCCCCCCCCCTCCTCTTTTCTCCTTCCGGCCCCCTTCTGGGGTTTGGTAATATATACTTATTCACCCAAAAAAAAAAACATTTATTTATAGAAACCTAAATCGTTCCTACTTGGTTACCTCTGTTTGTATTATGTAAACCAAATTTATTAGTTCTTTTGAATTGCAGGAAACCTTTTCAAATTCTTATGTATAGATCATTGAACAAGGCCTTTTCCATATTTCTTTTGGATAAGTTAATGTGAGCCTTGCTTAACCATTTTATTAAGCATATATTCTGTTAAAAGCGGAATTCAAATTCTTACAAACTCAAACCATGGACGACACTTTGTTTTGCCAAGTAACCATCTCATTCACACTGCTTGGGTATCATAGTAACAAGAACTCAACTGGGAATCCAGGTACCGAATCAAACCAACGAGATCAGTACAATGCCAAGGCTCCTTTGAAGGGTCCTTCATCCATCACAACATTTTCTGGATCACCCTCAACCATCACATGATGATATCCTCTACTAATTAGAATCTCAGACACCATCTTGAGGGAAATTAATGCAGATCTGTAGGAGTCACCTTTCCCTATTGGACCTCAATATTAACTGTACCTCATCCTCGGCATAAACTGCAATTCAAGGTGATCTTAAATTCTCCAAAAAAGAACCATTCAAAATTTAATTAAGCTACCTTTCTGGAGGACTCCATTGTGGCGCCACTCTATTCACAGCTGATCTGGAGAAGATCAGAGGCATCCAATGCCTTTCAATCTGGTATCAATAGCTGTCCAATTGGCAAATCTCATAATAACTTAGTCAGAAATTCCCCTATGTGACTATCAAATTCAAACCATAGATGGATTTTTATTCCTAACTTGCTCTTCCTTTTGGGGAAAATATCTTTAAAACCCCTCATAAAAGGATTTCTATTCAAAATTCACATTCTTTGAGTTTACATCAGCCAGACAGTCCAGAGACAAAAATCATATCCAATATCCCCTGTTACAATTTTTAACTGTTAGGGTAAGTGACTAGAACGCCTAAATTGATCACTGGTGATGTATTATCATCAATATATGGTATTAATAAACCAAAAAAAATATAAGAAAGGATTAGATCTGGATTCTAACACTTTGGTGCTGATTTTTAGGGATACTTTTTTCCTTGTATAAATTCCAACAACTAAAATGGCTTGAGAAGGGGTTAGAGATTCTTATTTTTAATAGGTTTAGTATATATAAAAGCTGGGTTTTGGCCTTTAGGTGATATTACCTTCTATTAATGGGGTTTTAAGACATTGTCTCCTTTTATTGGTAGGGATTTTTTAGAAAATTTCCTTTACATCATAAATCATAATCATGGTACAATCAGATTCAAATCCTATCAAAATCAAGAGTTACTTTCTCTTCTTTCTTTTTTGGCTTTTTTATGTTTGGGGGGGGGGGGGGGATGCTACTTTAGACTTTCCATTTGCATTGTCTCCCTTTTTATTGTTCCATTGGAGCTTAATGTATTTCTTAAACTCGACTATTGTGCAGTCATGTTGATGAGGGTGATCAAGGTGTAAATGATGCTCGGTGGCTTCATAGAGAACCCGTTTTAGTCACAGTGAGTGGCAACGGAAGGTAAGGACGCGTCACTGTGCTAATTGATCTTTCTTGAATTCCAGAAATTGATGTGGCTAAGCCAATCTGGTCATTCACAGCATTGCTATGTGGGATGTCACCCTTGGTCAGCCTTGCATCAGACACTTGAGAAGCCATACTCGCTGTGCTAATACGGTGCATCATTGATTCCTTTCACCATCTTTTAACATGTGTTCATGTTCATCTTTTCTTTGTAATCTCCTGATAATGGTCATTGGTGTCTTGGTCTGAAACTATAGGTTGCTGTGGCTCCGAATGATCAATATATCTGCAGTGGAGGGGATGATCAGAAAGTTGTAAGTACTTATATTCTTGCGAACTTGGATAGATGCCAGAGCTACATTCTTAGAACGTTGACTTTTTTACGTTGTTTAAGATCTACAATACGGTCAAGGGTCATCTAATGTGAAAAAATATGTGGGCAGGTTCTGTACCATTATGTGAAGGGCAACACACGCTCGCAATGGCGTTTGACCCATCCATTGACACAGAGAGATGTATTATGTCTATAATTTGGTAACTTCTTACTTTAAAATAAATACTGATTTAGTACCAGGGGTTGTGCATTGTACAGCATTAGCAGTATTTGGAAAAATTATCCAAGAAAAATATTTAACTGCTTCAGCAATCATGAATTTCCTGAGTAATACCTAAAGGCCCAGCTTCTTTGGGGAAAGTTGTAATTACATGGTATCTTTTTCAGGCACAAAAAAATCAAACTTTGTTCTTTTATAGGCTTTTATGTCTTTGCAGATTACAAACTTCTCGCCTACTTTACAACTTATTTGGTCTTACAAAAGATAAATTGATGAAAAATTTTTAGATCTCCTAAAAAACTAGCAGGAATATCATGGAGATAACATTTCTGAATGTGTTTTTGATACCATTGAAGCTGTGTCTTCTATGAGATGTGAAGCATGGCGTTGAGCTAACATCTTCTGTCCCTGTACCTCCTTGATTTCTTTTATGATATACATGCCTTGAGTCGTGGAGTTGTTGCTGTTTGATCCTAGCTGCTGGATCCCCATGAAAAGTCTCCTGTTTAAAGGTGCTGCACTACCTAAACCTCCATTTAAGCTTCTGTTTGAAATACGATGGTTACTTGTGCCTGACCGAGATGTGAACAAATTCTCTTGTTCAACTACCACCTTTCCCTGCATTTGTGTCCTCTTTATCTCCTGAAAAGAAACATCAGATAGCAAAATAATGACAAGGCGAGAACATCATGGCTAGCATTGGATATGTGGTTTACATGATAATGCCCCCCCCCCCCCCCATTCTTTAAAACCAATGTAAGAAAGATTGTAGATTCTTTGCCTGTTCCATATCAACTTCAAAGTTCTACTATTTCGTACTTCTGTGATGATACTCACCCTTTGTCTTTGCTTCTCCTCTTCTTTTTCTTTCCTTATCATATTGTACTCTTCCAACACTGCTAGGAGAGGTACCTAGGCAAACAGAGAGTAAGAAAAATCAACTTTTAATTTATTACGCCCTTTAGCAGAAAACTGTACTTCAAAAGCTAACTCTAGAAAACTGTCATGTGGCACATGCCATAGTCTTCAGATTTCAGCTTTATAAATATAACAGGTAAGTTGAACAACTTGAGTTGTTCAGTCAAGGAGGTAAATGGCATTGGCTTTCAGGTTCATTGAATAGTTTTCTTATTATCTTGTTTAGAGTATTCAGTTGACCAAAGAAATTTATCCAACAAACACAACCAACCAATTGGGTGGAGGGGGTACTCAACTGCTTTACATTGGTTTGCAGTAGTTGCATCGTACAGTGCACTTGAATAACGTTTCTTCTTGATTTTTCCCCTTTAAAAGAATGAATGAACTGAAGTTGTTAAGGATCCTGTTTCCTGAGAGAGCTGACATCTGAGGTTTAACTTTTGGCAATTAAGAATGGACTGCAAGTTTCTAGTTTCCTGAAAATACAAGAACTTGCATGGAATTTGTGCTTCCCTTCTTCAGCTGATCAAATTGAGCGCAAGTTGCAAAAGTATTCAAGATTTATATGCACTTGGCTTTTGATTCTGAAAATGTGATTTCAAATATAATATTTGAGCAAGCAATCATTGGAACCATTGGATTGAAATCTCGTCATGCTGGTTTTCCTCTATTGGGTTTGTAGTCATTTTATTTTTAGCATACAAGTTGATATATGAAGGAAGAAAGAATATTGTCTTTTTTCTAAATCTAGCTATATACAAGTAGAATATCTCACCTTTTCATATAAGAACTCTTTCTTTTGTTCCTCCTCCCAGCTTTTAGTCTTTGCCAACAGCAAATCCACCAAAGCTGCAGGAATTCCATCATAGGTTACAAATCTTGAATGTCAATTATTATCAATCAGTTGATGTATCATTATCAACATTGACCGATGATTAGAAGCTCACAGCATCAATATTTAGCTTTGCATCGGAGTACAAGTTGTCTTTAGATGATTCACTAAACTGGAGACTTATTTTTTGATGTTAAAAAAACTCTAATGCATAATTAGCTGAGTTCCTTATATGCTCGCTATTCAATGATCCAATGCATTACTCTATACAGAAATCAGGAAAGTTCCTAAATCAGTTTCTTACATTACGGAAACCAACTTGTTTGACCTGTTTAAGTTAAACAACTTCTGTATTGTTCAAGATATTAAACATAATACATAATTATTTTATCTTCTACTGACCAGGGATCTTGCTAACTGTTATTCGGGCACTTTCTGCATATTTGAGGTTCTTGTGGGCACCTCTGCTCATTGAATACCGATTCTTATCCTGCTAACTAGCATATATCAGAAGAAATCATACTTGTAGTGTAGGGGAAAAGTGGCACAGAAAAAGATAATCCTTAGTAATTTTTTAGATTAGCAAGTAAGAAGAGCTAACCCTGCTATATTCTTCTAACCAGTGTTCCTCATCACGTGCTAACATCCTCTTCTCCACCTTCTCCGCTATAGCCTTCCTGCTAGAAGCTTCTTCTTTTGCCCTAGATATCTGTTCATCCATGCTGGTGAGGAGATCGGCATGGTCAATCTCCCCTTTATTTTGTATATGTCAGTGCATGAATTGGTTTATTGTACGAGGAACACAAACTTATTTCCTAACTCAAAGGACAAGATACGCAATCCTACCAGAATTTATGAGGTTCAGTATGTTGTCCAATTTTGACTTTGAAGGTATCTCCATGTGAGTTCTCTTGCATATCTCCTCCAGTTCAATCTGTTTCTTAAGAATCGCTCTTTCATTTTGCTGGCTTTTAGCTGATCCAATCTCTCAACTTCAGCCTCGGCCTAGAAAAGTGAACTTACCAAATCAATCCTAGACTTTTAGTTATGATTACTGATGCCTTGATTGCTTATAGTCATTGATACTGACCTGCTTAATTATATCAAGGGTGACGCTTCCAGGATTAGATATTTCAGCTGCTGAGACTGCCATCAAATCAGTCACATGCAAAAATAATCTACGATCCCTTTATGATGTGTCCATCAGTCGCCACAAGTTTGTTAATGCTTTCCCAAGTTTTTGGAGCTGCAAAGATTGTAAAAAATCATGTAGATGGTAAGTACTCCCCATGAAGCTGCAATAAAACAGAAATCTTTATGGTAAGTACAAGTGGAATGAGAAGTTAACTAAACCTTCTATCAGTTGGAAGACCTGGAATTAGATCTGTAAGCTGGGCTTGGTTTCATGTTACATCATTCGTGGATTAACTGTCAACTCTAATATGCTAAATCCACTAATGTTTTTGCTACATTAGTCTGGAACTCTGGATTGAGATAAAATATTGGGTGGTGCTAGCCTGATGCTCTTAAGGAGTGTCCTGACTCCTGAGTGGCGTATGACTGAGATTCTAACTGCACAATAGGTCTTGCTTCCATAGACTGTCAGCCTTGCTTTAATTTTTTTAAGGGGGTGATCTTGTCCATGTGTCTCTCTGTACACTCTTTTAAGGAGCACCAGGCTAGCACTCTCCTAGAATATATATATATATATATAAGGGTGTGATGTAGATCACAAGTCCATATGTACCCGCAGAAACAAGCACCAAAAACCAGCCCAGTAAGGTTGTGGATTGACTGCTGTGAGAGCCAGCCTGGTCTGATGATGTGGCAAGTTTCTGTTGATTTGATGGAGCATCACCTAAGGCAGCCCCAGCCCAGAGAAAAGCATGAAGAACAAGATAAAACAGACTTCCCAAAAAAAAGGTACTGTTCAAGTGAACAGTGTTGTGGATCCATAAGCCTTGTATGGAGAAGGAAATCCAAGCAAACATTTGAGATTCTGTGGGCCCTACTGAAGCTAGCAAGACAAGGCAGAGTTTTATTGGTGATTTTGTTAGTTACAATTTACTTAAGTTTTTATTTTTGTTTACTTTCTAATTTATTTAGTTACTATTTTAGTGTCCTTCCTTTGTTTTAGAAAGCTGAAATATAAAGCCTTTGTAGTTTCTAATTCTAGTTAGTTTCTATTTTCAATAAGTTGCGATTGTCACTAATTGTTAGGTTTAGTAGTTTTTATTTCCTACTTTCTATTTTCAGTTGGTTTTTATTTTCTACCTTCTATTTTGTAAGTTTGCCTAAGCTATTAATAGGCCCCCTATTGTCAGGAAGAATCATAATTGAATAATATAATTTTGAGGCCATGCTTGTCATCGGTTATGGGAGAACATTCCCTGTTCAACAGCTGGGATAGCTGTGGGTGAGAGACCCAGGGCTGAGAAAGCCCGTCCCCCTACCCTCTTCTTCTTCTATCTTCTCTTCTCCTCCCTTCCCTATTCGATAAACACTGCTGGGCTGTTTCTGTGACTGCAATAAACTATTGTGAAGATACCCTTTGAAGACCAAATTCAATTCCCAATCATCTTCAAGGTTTGCTGCTGTTGCACACCATTAATAGATCCTTATCGTGTTGATCCTGGCTGCAATCGATCTCACTGGTGTCTCCCTGGTTCAAGGTCGACTCTTGTATTAGGGTGTCTAGCATTTTTAGTAGTCGATTTTAAGTCTGGGAAAATCTTGTTGTAACGAAAGTTGGTGAAAAAAAATTTGTAACCTTTTTTGCCCTTTTAGTCTAACAGCTCTTGAGAATGACATTATGGTATGTCACTTTCAACTTATTTTGAAAACCAATTTTGTTCCCAACATAAAGGACTTTTGAGAATAAGACAAGGGGCAATCAGAAAAAAAAGGTTACAACTTCTCTGTTCACCACTTCGCTTACAGCAAGGTGCACCCTTAAGTTTTAGCTTTACACATTGGTGGAATTGTCAGTCTGATTGGGTGCAGAGCCCGACTGTACCAGCTGGTCCAAGAATTCATCCTTTCTGCAACAGATGTTACCTTCCCTACCCTAGATGAGGATATTGTCGGATCCTAATAAGTTACTTCTGACTTGAAACATGCTCTTATGAATTAACTTTTAGCCTTTGTCAGGTTAACAGAGATGACAATTTGAGTTTTGATTGGGCTGGCCAAACAATGGATGAGCTCCCTAGTCCCTACCTGGATAAACAACATTTCAGTTTTTATTGCCCACATCAATTGTATGGTTCACTTGACTTAACTTATATTTCACTTTCAAATAACCCATTTGTCCAATTTTGACTTTCTACCATTTTTTAAGCTTTATAGAGCCATATGCAAACAACCTCTCTGCGAAAGTGCGAAAGCAGGAGTAAGCTGCATGCATTATGACCCTCCCTAGGCCCCGCAGTGTCGGGAGCCTTGTGCACTGGGTACTCCCTTTTATAGAGCCATATGTAAAGTGAGTTGAGGTTGAACTTACGCACGAGCGGATGGATTATGACTCATGTGGACATGATGTTCACAAAATTTGAGCACCAGATAAGCTGCCATGTGGCGGATACCAGTGCTGTTAAAGAAGTCTTCCGAAAGTTGGCCACAGGGTAAACTTAAAAACTCATGCCAATTAATGTCCCCTGTTCTTACTCAGTTTAGTATTCTCTGTGTGCTTCCAATGCACGGCAATTTTGTGTGCAGCATATTGTTTGTTCCTCTGATAGAAGACTCAATAAAACAGTGTTTCACTGTCTAGGAAATATATATGGACCCACCATTTGATGTGTCTCTTTCCAGAGTTGCCAAGGCCAAAAAAGCTTGATTGTTTGATTGTAACTTTTATTTTTTGGAGAACCAACCAACTGTATAAATTCTGTTGCTTTTCAAAGAAAAAGGTTGGAACTCAAAAAATAAAAGTGTAGATCAGGAATTGAGAATTTTATTTGCAAAGCTAAATTTTGTCCCAGGCAATCATTGAGAATTCCCTGTTCAGAGCCTGATCCTGATCATCTCAACAGGGATACAGCAATTTATGGTTGCCCAAGACTCATCTATAGATCCTACTATGAACAGTGTTGGAGCCACTCCCTTGTGTGTGCTTTGCATGTCCAATTCACTTGTCTTATATGGTGAACATGATAGGCTGGTGACTTTGTCTGTTTTTCTGCAGTTTAGGTGCCCATTCCTAGCATTAGATCATATTGAACAGGTGAAAGTAAAGGTAATTCTCACCTTCTCAAGCCGCTTCTTTTCGTCTTTAAGAACCTCCACAGTACTGTTGAGTCTAGCCAGTATGGCATCGCTTATGTTTTTTGATTGTTGGCCATATGATGCCTCCAAGCTTGGGTGCACCTCAGTGATGATCTTGGATGAATCCATGCCTAGGGTTGCAGAAAGATTGTGGATGGAACTTATATATGCTTCCACTTGTAGGAGTCTGTTACTCTGAAACCCAGAAGGAATGAACACACAAACCCATCAGTTTCTTGCATACTCAATACATGGGATTCATGCCAGGATGACCTGATGCCTTTTCATTATGGAGTTGTTGTAGCTCCATCTGGTACTTCTCAAGTTTCGTCAGCGACAAATCATTCTCGTTCACTATGACATCTGACATTGGAATATCTTTTTCTGCTCCACCTGCTATTTCTGCAGATATTTTCTGGATTTGCATCTGGACCTCTTGGAATTGCTTCACCCTCTCTTCCTTCCTCTGTTCCATCTCCTGTAGGGCTGGGGTGATTGAATCCAGCTGTTCCATAAGTGTTCCCACCATTTTCTCTGGCTGTATGAGAGAAACTCAGGCTTCAGTTAAAACACTGCCAATTTCTCAAAGACTTTATCCTCACGAATCCCTATGTACCTTGATGGGGTCATAGGTGGATGGTATCATTTGACAGGTCCCAACCCCCCCCCCCCCCCACTCACAAAAAAAAATCCCCAACAACAGCACATTTTGACCCTGAGCTCATGATGGAAAGTCTGAAGCATCCATTCCATAACATTCTTTCAGTGACTAAAAAAATAGAGCTGGCATAAACACCTGAAGATTGAATAATTATATTCATCCAATGAGGGTTTATCTTGGTGAAGATCCTTGTAGGGCCACTTAATGGTAGACCCTGAAATGCTAAAATTGGGTATAGTTACCCCCCAAAACCTAGGTTCTACAGTACTTGTTCAGGGAATGTCTTGAAATTTTAGCTATTGAGTAGGATGCTTGGGGAAGACATTCTTGATCCCCTCCCATGTCTCATGTATATGGGCAACTCAAACACTGAATGATCCGAAGTAAGAAGCTGCAGAGGTTGAAAATAGGACTAGTGACCTATATCACTTGATTAATTATGGAATTCTAATAGATGCTCTTAGGAAAATTCTATGCAACCTTCAAAGGATGGAATTCGCACCTTACCAGCTTCTCATGTAGAAAATGATAACAAGCTTTATTTTGAAAATGGTAATCCGGTTGACTTTTATCAAAACAAGCTTATTAAACCTAAGTTCAAAGTAACCAGGTTCCTCATTTATATTGTCCGCCACATTGTTTTCAGGCACAGGGAGATGAAAACCCAATCCTATAGTGGATTATGGTAAGACCTGTCATTCTTTTTTCGGACATTTGTAAATACATAACCACCTAGATGAAGTCTGTAGTAGCAGACGGATGAAATCATTTTAACATGCTGAACCAGAGAATGCTGATTCCTAGTGCCCAATGGGTGCAGTCCATAATGGCCCTCTGTCTGTATTCTAGTGATTATGTTGTGAAGCGGCATTGAAGCATGTAGTCCATATGAGCACGTAGGGTTATCAGACCTATGTTGAGTTTAGGTTGGGGAAAGAGGAAGGATACTAATGTTAAATGACAGATTTCCCCTATTTTCCAAGGTTTGTTAAACTAGTAGTAGGGGGTAATTATAGTCTTGTTTAGGAAACTCTCATAGCTTTGTGATATTAATATTTTGCCAAATTTTATTGATTTTATCGCTCTTTCACTCACTCCATTTCTGACTAAAGATAATAATTTTCTTTTTTACACCCTTTAACGTGTCAAATAGTTTGTAACCTTTTTTTTACCCTCATAATATTACACACTTCTTCTATTGGTGAGGTTATAATCCTGCCATTTCATGTGTATTTAAAAATGTGTGCGAGACAATGACATAATGGTAAGTACACTTTCAAATAATTTTGAAAACCTTTTTTGACCTTACTTAAAAGAGCTTCAGGGAATAAAACAAGAGCAATCAAAAGAAGGTTACGTGTTCTAAATACACCTATAGAGGTTTGATCCAAACAGTAACAGAGGGGGGGGGGAAGTATTTATGCCTTCTCCAAGGTGGATGACTTCAGACCATGGAGTTAGATTTCTGGTCGGCAGACGAGTTAACTTATCTCCTTATAATAACTTATGGATTTTGCTAAGGTCACCTAACATGGGAGAGCACTTGTTAAATTTCTGAGGCAAAGAATGTGGGTGGAAGGGTAAGAAATAAAAAGGCTGCTTATTCGGGTCACAACCATTTTTGTGTTATCGGATCACATCCCAACATTTGTCCCTGTTGAGTGAAATTGAATTAGGGGTGAAGAAATATGCAATTGAGAATCTCACCTAAAAGCAAATTGAAAGGCAAAACTGGGAATTTGCTTCCTCTTAATAACTGGCATGCTGGGTTTCTCCCCTTTTGTCGCTGCATTCTTCAAATAAGATTCTCTTCCTTCATCGTTTATGTCTTCGATGTTGGGGCTGGCATTGCTTTGACAAACTACTTCGTGAAGCAGGTCTCTTGGTACAACAATGAGCGGGGGGTTACAACTCGCTTGCAGTGTACTGGATCCTCCACTGGCCAACATCAAATGAAGCACTGGTTGGTGGCACAGTTCTTGTGATGGAAATCATGGAATGAAACATAAAGGGTCGGTATCCGTGGATGTGTAGTCTTCTGTGTCGATCATGGTCATTTCTTAGATGATGAATTGGGATAAACAGGATAAGGTATTGGGTTTACATGAAAAGGTCATCTTCAAACTCAGAGATTGTAATGTGTTTCAAGGAGTATGATCAATAAACAGGACAAGGTTTAGGGTGTCATGAAAATGTCATCTTCAGAATCAGAGATTGTAATGTGGTTCAAGGTGTATGATCAATAAACAGGACAAGGTTTAGGGTGTACACGAAAATGTCATCTTCAGAATCGGAGATTGTAATGTGGTTCATGGTGTATGATCAATAAACAGGACAAGGTTTAGGGTGTACATAAAAATGTCATCTTTAGAGTAACATGGTTCAAGAAGTGTGTTCTCCACGTGAGGTAGGGCTTCTGTCTAATGGTGAACAAGGAGTATGATCTCTACAGTGATTATCAGCCTTACAGAACTTTCACACCAGAGAGAAATACACATACCTTTGTGACAAATAATTTCCCAAATAAAAATTATCTAATAGTTCATTTACCATGTGACATCACATATATGTGACCTTAGTATCATGTATTATTTATAAGAATTTTCATTGAAAACCTTACTTTACAAGCAATGTATGGGAATATGATAGTCTGTACTCAGTACCACCTGACTGACTACCTGTATTTTACTGAAGCTTAGAGGGGTTATTAGAAACCTTGCTCTGGAACAGATCTGATTATATACTAAGTATCTAAATAATGTACACCGATATAGCTATGAGCAAGCTGGTTCAAAATCAATTTATGGATCCCATGTAGCAAGAGATGAGTGCCCAGGACCATTCTATGATAACTAAAGCTGGGCATTTGGTTACATTTACTTTCACAGCAGAAAACATCAGTGATATTTTCACTTACCCGTACAGGAAGGGATCGTTCACCAAGGGATACAAGGAGATGGGTGAATTCAGCTTCAGCTTCTGCCAATGCCTGATGCAGGCGTGCTCTTGAAATATTTGCACTATCTACTTTTTTCCTATAGATATCCAGACACAGCTGTTCCAGTTCCAGGAGAACCTTCTCCTTTTCAAATTCATCTTGCCCAACTTCAGTCCAGATCAGCTGTTACAAGGTGAATATTTTTAGTAAGCAAATAAAACATACTGGTCTCTCTCTGTGTGCAAATGTGTGTGTGTGTGTGGAGGGGGTTGTGAGAGAGAGAAAGAACCTGCAATTCTTGTAGAAGAGATCCACAAGAGGTCTCCAGTATATCAGAGCTCTGCATGTTTGTCGGCATTTGAAATGACCCCATTGGACAATTGTTGCAGTCTGGATATTCTTCAACACAGGCTAGAGAAACAGAAGTTCAAGTGTCTTGGCAGAGATCACTCCTTTTGGTGGAGAGAGAAAGCAGATGACAGAACTGAGGGCAGTAAGCAGAGGAGAAAACCATGGATTATGGGACTTCTGATGGATATGATTTTCCCTTAAAAGACGAGTGATAAAAGTCGGTGGGTGATGTTGAAGCTTTGGTTTCAAGGTTTGGCCCTTTCAGTTTATCCCACAGGTTCCCTCTTTTCTTCTTTTCCTTTGCCATTGTTTTGGATTCAAAGGGTAGTGAAACGTCTCTAACTCTCCTTATAAACCTACGATGCTGGAGTATAACCAACTCCGGCTAATCCAATCAGGAAGGAAAAGACCAGCTTAAAGCCTTATAAAGCTTGTCCATAATGCCAAAATGGGACAAGTGTTTTAGTATTTATGGACAATTTTCTCTTCTTTTTTCTCTTTTCTCTTTTCTCTTTTCTCTTTTCTCTTTGCTCTCTGCCACTGACAAAATTTTCAAGTAAGATCTCAGTAGCTATCAACCTCAGTTATTGATTGATTGAATGTTGTCTTACTCAACTTTGGGAAAATGATGGGCATGTTGTGTCTTCCCACTCTCTCTTGTCCTTGATACTTTCTCTTCCTTTTCAAGTGGGTCTCTCTGTATAAGAACTGCGTGATACCCCTCCCTTGTTCCCATTTGATTTAACACGGGAGATTCAATTCCACACTGGCAGTGTATCAGTCCCTTGCAATTTAAGGTAAATAATATTTTCATGTGTCAAAATTCAAAAAGCTCTCTATTAATTAGTTACCATGTAGAACTTAAAGTTCTTTTTCCCTATAAAAGAACGGATAAGAAAGGCTATGAGTTGCAATGCAATTGGGAAGTGGTAGCTAATCTTAGATAGCTGGCATTATTGTCCTCCAGCACTTTTTTTTTTTTTTTTTTTTTTTGGATTAGGAGCTTGTATAATTAGGGGGGGGGGGGGGGGAATTAGAGGATGGGGATAGGCCCCAAGGTGGTTTGAGCTCATGACCTCTTATTTGAGGAGTTGGTCTTTTGTCAACTAAGCTGACCCCTTGGGGTTCCGCCAGCATTGTTTGTGTGACAATATTGGATTGATAAATAGTTCGGCGGAGCAGAGATGGCCAGGAGCGATCAAGTGTCAAAATCTCCCATCCCCTACCCGTTTGAATTGAAGAGTTGTTCTAGGCATCACTATGCCTAGTGAAGTATACTATTTGGTACTTGTCGGTAAATGGGTTAGTTCATGTGATAGAGGTCCCCACGTATATCTCAATGGCCAAGCAAGGAAAGATGGAAAGTTGTTCAAACTTTGATTCAAAGTTCGAGTAAAAAATTACCAAAATACCTTTAAATGGAGATGAATATAAAATACAAAATAAATATTTTGTAATTTTAGCGACTTCCACTACTCATTTTAAGTTGAAATTGTACCAATGAGATGCTTGCCTAGTTCTCTATCACAGTATCACATGAAGTAACCTATGTACTGCCATGTGGCAAATAGTCTAGGTATAGTGAGTAGGTATAGTGAGGGGAAAGAAAACCCTTGAATTAAACCCAAAAATGTTTCTCACAAGAATATCAACCTTCGTTTTCTTTCCTCAGCCGACTAATGAATCTCCCCATTTGGTTATGGGTGAGGTTTCGTAGCACATCCTACTATTAGTGTGCACTCTATTGGTAGTTCTGGGATTTTAAAATTTTGGACTGATATGTGATATGTGAGGAAAGGGCGTTCTACATGTTGATGAACTTTGGGCTCCCAAGCTATCATGTGGGAGATATTCATGCTGCACAAGAAGTTCTTCCTAGATGGGCCGTGTAGGAAACATTTTCCCTTAATTTCGTGACTCTAAATCCGAGTTGTAAAAGAAAGTTTTCTTTCACCAAGGAAGGAAGGATTCCTTCTCCACTGTTGAAGTCCATGATTAGACTATTGCATCATCATCATTACATTCCCACCCCCGTTGACGAGGTCGAAAGACTCGAAACTACCCTCCCCTTTGGCAATTGACCGTGAAGCCCACGGTGAAGGGGTGAAGGGGTGAAGGAATGATTGTAGAGAAACTTGGTCATTGTAAATATCAAGCATTTTTTTCTCTATCCATGTAACAAAGGAATGTGAAGTTTTCATAAATCACAAGGCAAATCTGAACCATTCATTTTTACAGCTTTTTTAATTTAGTTTTTCTATTTCTGCTTAGAGTTGGGAGAGTGTATAGTATAGTCTAGAATATTAGTATATATGCATGGACATACATGGGATGCATGCCAATCCAAGGGTGTATTTATTTGAATTGCACTCTAAAATTTGACAAGTGGCTCCAAACCATTCTCTCTATCCAACGAACAGAATGGATATATCATCTATCCACATGGTAGAATATAAATCTTGCTACGTTTGGAAAACTAATAGACCTTTGTCACAACAACAATAATAAGGGCAAGAGATCCATGTTTGCTCGTGTAGTGTTTACACCAATGCAGGGACCAATGAGAGCACATGTAGGTGCATCAACGTAGGTGTGATTTCTTATTTCATGGGGGGGGGGGGGGAGGGCAGTACTTTCGCGCACTCTTATGTCTAATGTAGGAGCCACATAATTCTTTTTCCCTAATAATAATAATAAGGCAAAAGTTTTCATACATAGTTGTGCATGTGCATGATCGGCATTAAATGTAGTCAGATTGGCATAATTGTCTATGCAAAATGACAAAAGCACCCCTACTCACCCTATTTGATGGAGTTGATAAGAGAATCTCCTATGTAACCTTCCCCTAATAATAATAATAAAGGGAGAGTGTTCTCTACTTGGTAGCAGGGTCCCTACACTAGCACGGGGCCAATCACAATATGTGCGGGACCATCAATAGGGATGATATTTGTGCATTTCATGAGGGACGCGAAGGTCATTTCACCCTGCGTTGTGTCTAGGTGTGGAAGCCACTTTGCCACTTGCCCCTTGTATCTATCTCTCTCCTAATGACCTCGTTGTCCTTCATAGATTGAACCAAAAGTTCTATGAACCAAAAGAGATTCTGATTGGACTTCACGCAGGTGTAGGAACCACACTCCAGGACAGAACACTTCCCCAATAAATAAATAGAGTTTAGGGTAAAATTGGGAAGATGGAAAGAGCGGGAATACAACACAGCCATTTTAGTAGAAGCACAGATAGAGGTTGGTCGCACAAGGAAACCAAAAATGGCACCTCCCAATTCCCGCCGTCCGTTCAAACGCTTGCCCATCTCCGATCAGCAGAAACGACGAGAGCTGGCGCTACTCCGACAGGAACAAAATCGACGGGACTCTCAGCACCACGCTCGCTGTATAGCATCCTCCGTCCTCTCTCTCCAAAACCGGGAGGATCCCCAACCGGAAATTGAAATTGAAATTGAAATTGGAATTGAACCTGAACCAGAGCTCTCTCCCAAACCTTCATCTCCTACCTCTAGGGATTTCGACGTTCGTCAGGCCTCCAAGCTCAGAGGCCCTGAAGTTCGTCAATGGTTTGCCCGACAGCTCATGCTCCCTGAGTGGATGATCGACGTCCCTCCTCGATTAAACATTGACTGGTTAGTATCTCCTCTATCTTCCATCTTCTCGCATTCGTTTTTATCTGCGTCTTCTGTTGCTTTCTAGACTTAGAGTACATATTAATGGCATGGTTTAATTTTGTTTGTTTAGTTCTGAAGCGTATTCATGTGTTCCATAGGAGCAATTTATAGTTTGAAACTCAGTTACGTGATTGTTGCAATCTAGAAGATGTAATTGGAGATTTATTTGATCAACCTTTTGAGTGTATAGGTTTGGGATTATACAACCTAATGAGTAAACTTATGAAATATTGATGACTTAGTGTGGAATCAGTGGAACTCCAGTGAGGTCATCGATGAAAGCTGAGTTTTGATTTGGAGGTTGTGTTTTGTTGTCTGCAATTCTTACCAGGAAATTATTCATTTGTTGCGGACCATATGGTTATGCGTTTGAGTCCAACTCATAGCATGGGCGTACTTGGTTGGATTGTTATTGGGAGGAGAGGGGGGGGGGGGGAGAGATAACTAGTGTCCTCAGCCTTTACAGACAGTTTTGTGGGCAAGAGCTTGAAACTTCAATAAATTGTGTGTCTTGACATAAGTAGTGAAAGAAAAGAAGAGAGAGATAAAGCATGCTACTATGACTGCCAAACGTCCAGAGTGTCATTCTGTATTTAGGAGAGTGTAACACACTAATGTGTTTTAATGTTTTGATCTAGCTGCCACCATGCTTCACTATTTGAGTACTTCCTTGTTAATGAAAAGCAACATCTTCACGATAAACTGCGCTTTTGTAGGTATGTTTTTGCAAGACCTGCTGGCAAGCGGTGCTTTGTCGTTTCTTCTGATGGAACAACTGTTAGTAGGCTCCGTAATGGTTCTATCCTGCATCATTTCCCTTCTGCTTTACCTAATGGGGCCAGGACAAAAGACATTTCCGGTCCTGCACACTCATTTTCTATTCTGGATTGCATTTTTCATGAAGTAAGAATTATGTTTTTTCACCCTCCAAGTTATTTTTTTTTCGCTTTTATGTATATATTCTGGTTAACTACTTTGTTAATCTATTATATAACTGATTATAGTAGAAATGGTGGTCAATTGCAGCCAGATCAAACTTACTATGTGATTGACATGCTTTGCTGGCGAGGGTACTCTTTATATGACTGCAGCGCTGAGTTCCGGTTTTTTTGGCTGAAATCTAAGCTTGCAGAAACTGGAGCGTGTGATCCTCCTTCACAGTATCATAGATATAGATTCAGTTCAGTCCCCATTTACGATTGTGATCATATTGGCCTACAGGAGGCATATACAGGTGCTTTACCTTACACCAAAGATGGCCTATCGTTCTACAACAAGTAAGATCCTGATCTTCACAATTGGGAATTTAATGAAAAGAACTTCAGTGTAGAATTTACTTGTTTGGGAAATCTTTTACCTGGATTCTTCGACTATCTTTAAAGTTTAAACACTGGTATGTAGAAGATGGCAACAAGCAGAGAATTTGGACCCAATAGTCGATGGGTCCCACAGAGTTGATCTTATGGGGACAGCATTCGATAAAAATGGATGATTGCAATGATCTAATTTTACATCTTATTCATTTGGATGGAGAAAACATTCAACTAAATTGTCTACAACTCCAATGGTCATTATGCTAGGTTTTGGTTTCAGAGATCTTCTAAATGGAGCCTGTTGCTTGGTCTTGACCCATAGTCCATGTGAATGCTTTCCAGGTTTTATGCTTAAGGTCTGCCATTTTCTGCCCTAGAATATTAGTTATTAAAATTCGCTGTGGTGCTTGTTTAGATGAAACATCTTCTCAGTGTTTCAGCAAATTTGGCCTGATAGGTTGGTAAAATTTACAGTATGCAATTAATTTTTCATGTATTTATAATTTTACTCCTAATCTTATAGTTTTATAATTAATTTTTCATGTATTTATAATGTTACTCCTAATCTTATGGTTTCTCAAGTATCAAATAAAACTTTTACCCCCAAAAAAAATAAAAAAGTATCAAATAAAACTATGAAAAGTGAAATACAGAATTGAAAATTTCTAGTTTAAAAAAAATGACTACCAATTAAAACTTCACTAAATAATTTAATTGGTTCTTGGTACATTTGATGGTTTGAAATTTTATTATACCAGATATTAGCATCATTACAATCCAATTGACTTTGTGACGCAGAAAATTCTTAGAAAATTTTCATCCTTGTAAGGCAAGAAAACTTTATAGCTTCAACATCTTCACCTGAGTTAAAAAGAGTTCCTAAGTTTCTCCAAGTCCTAACTTCTCTATGGTTTAAATAGGTCTTTGAATTTACAATCTAGTTTATTAATATGAGATACTGATTTCGTTTGCCCCTCAGCACAAGGCATCCATGTATTCTGTGTTTGCACCCTATTCACTTCTTTTGGCAATGTTTTGTCTGCTCACAGTCTACTTTTTGTGTTTTTATAAGACAAGACTTCCCTTCTGAACTCTCAAATACCATTTTTTTTAATTAAATTGTTTTCTTCCTTAGACATGCACATTATCAAACAGGGAACACACCACTGGCATTAGTTTGGAAGGATGAGAACTGTAGCCAATACGTCCTTGATACAGATAGTAAAGGACAGGTTCCAGCTCAGCAACAGGTATTTATTATTTATCTTGTAATTTCTGTGATATTATGTACTTTATGCATGCATTTGTATGTTGTCATTTGGTAGGTATGACCATAGTGTCAGACATGAAAACCTTATGAAACCTCTCTCTCTCTGTTTTATGGTAGAACTATGGAGTTCATCTAACATTTGTTGTGGATTTTAATCATGGATGATGTGTACTCATCGCTGTAGTTACAGGTGCTGGTAACAATGTCATCATCTAGACTTTTGTTGGACTTTGTCTTGTAGTCTTTTGCTGGAATTTGTATTGTAGTGTTTTGGAGCAGCCTATCCCCAAATTCCATTTTTTTTTTCAATACACCTAATGTATGTGTCCTACAAGTTTTAGTTAATTAACCTAAAAACAAAGGAAAAAAGAAAAAGCGAGATGGAATCTGAATCCTGTTTATTACTCGTAACATTAGCTACTTGTTCACCATTGTACAACAACAAACAACAACTTAGCCTTATCCCAACTAAATGGGATCGGCTACACGGATCCTTCAACACAATGTTAAAACAAAGTAGAATAAAAGAAACACAACATTGCAACAAAAGTCAAATAAACAAACTAACTCAGGTTGGCTACACGGATCCTTGCCCTCCAATCAGCTCTATTCGACGTCATACTATCATGTCTTTCCTCACCACTTCTCCTAAGGTCATTTTAGGCCTGCCCCTAGCTCTTTTAGTACCTTCAATTTGAATCAAGTCAGTCCTCCCAACTGGGGCGTCCGAAAGCCTACGAGACCACCTCAAACTATTTTCTCGAAGCTTATCTTGAATTGGGGCTACTCCCAAACCAGCTCTAATATGGTCATTCCTTACTTTATCCTTCCTAGTTTTGCCACTCATCCATCTCAACATCCTCATCTCCGCTACACTTAGCTTATCTATATGACACTTCTTAACTATCCAACACTCTGTACCATACATCATTGCCGATCTTATGACTGTCCTGTAAAACTTTCCTTTAAGCCTTAAAGGGATCTGTCAATCACATAACACTCCAGTTGCCCCTCTCCACTTCATCCACCCTACTTTAATCCTCTGTGTGATATCAATATCACCTTCCATGCTAATAATCAATCCTAGATACCTAAAATAGCTACTTTGCGGAATCTCCATCCCGGAGTTGCTAAAGTTACATACCATTTATTTTATCTTCGTTCTACTTATTTTTATACATTTTTATTCCAAATTTGATCTCCATAACTCCAGTTTGGCATTAATCCCAGCCTTTGTCTCATCCACCATAACAATGTCATTACTCATCAGTAAAAAGCATGCACCAAGGTACCTCATCTTGGATGTCTTTGGTTAACTCATCCATGATAAGCGCAAACAGATAAGGGCTTAAAGCTAACCCTTGATGTAACCCAACCGTAATTGGGAATTCATTACTTTGACTCCCCACGGTTCTTACACTAGTCACCACCCCATCATACATATCTTTAATTATGTCCACATATCTAGTTGAAACATTTCTCCTTCCTAGCACCTGCTAGATTAAATCTCTAGGAACTCTGTCATAAGCTTTTTCAAGATCAATAAATAAAGACCATATGGAGATCCTTCTTACTCTCTCTAAATCTTTCCATGAGTCTCCTTAGTAAATAGATAGCTTATGTAGTGGATCTTCCTAGCATAAAACCAAATTGGTTCTCTGAAATAGTGGTCTCAGCCGTGTTTCAATAACCCTCTCCCATAATTTCATAGTACAACTCATTAGTTTTATGCCTCTATAGTTGTTGCAAGTTTGGATATCAACTTTATTTTTGTAAATCGGGACCACAAAGCTTCTCCTCCATTCGTCTGGCATTCTCTTGGTGCACACAATCTTATTAAGCAGCTTAGTTAACCAAGATAAGCCACAAATCCCTAAGTTCTTCCATAATTCTATCAGGATCCCATCTGGGCCTGGAGCCTTGGCTATTTTCATCCATCTTAGTGATTCTTTTACTTCAGAAGCCCTAATTTTACGTAGATACCTCTGACAGATGTCATGATGTGGGGTACCTTCTTGCAGTCCACTATATCCCGGATTGATTTCATTAAGTAGGCTGTAGAAATAACCATTCCATCGCTCCTCGATGTCCTCATCCCTTACCATCACTCCTTGAAATCTCTACTCATCCGTTCCCTCATTCTTGCTATCTTATAGATAACTTTTTCCCCTTCCTTGGTGTTCAGGTTGTTATAGAGACCTTCATATTTCCTCGCCCTTGCATTCCCCACAATCTTCTGAGCTTCATTTCTAGTAGATTTATACCTTTTAAGGTCTTTGACATCCTTTGTCTTTTGCCAAGACTTGAAACAAGCTTTCTTAGTCTTGATGGTTGCTTGGACCTCATCATCCCACCACCAAGTCTCCTAGGGGAATGATGTTTTCCTTTCGATTCCCCTAGGACCTCTTAAGCCACCTTCTTAATACACAAAAATATCTCGTTCCACGTCAAATTTGTATCTCCCTCCAAGTCCCACTTTCCTTGGTTGACCACTTTGTCAGTAAAGGACTTGAAGGAGTAAATTATAGTAAATTTAGTGGAGAAGTAGTCAGCTCAAGCTATGCTGAAAGTATTGATCCTATTGATGACTTGATGTGAATGTTGAAGATTCCAAATGTTATATTTTCTTTGCTTGATCAGTTCGATATTGGAAGGCTAGAAAACATGGAGTGTGACTGATGAATAAGATGGGAAGGTGCTCATAATGTGCTGTATATCTGAAAATTGTAAAAAGATGACTGCTGTCAAGAGGGGCTCAGGGGTTCGAATTTAGGCGGGCTTGGAGCCTTGTAGATGGGGTATTGATCATTGGTTGTGCTATCTTGCTTTGTTCATGGGGGCTAACCGTTCTCTATAGTTATCATTAAATTTATTCTGATCGAAAAATGTTGGGACTGGGGTCTGCTGGATAGAGTAGAGTGAGCTTTCTGCCTTGTTCTTGTTCATACATATGTGATGGGAACCATTTGCTGTTTGTGTGCGATTTTCTTTGAATGGTCAGGTGGTTTTGGAGCTTCAAGACGATGGAAAACTGACAACATCAGATGATCCTCCAGTGGTATGTGGGTGCTTGGATACAAATTTTATGCAGCAGGTATGGTCCTTCAAATATTTAGAAATGAATGCTTTTAACCAGCTCAATTACCTCCAATATATGAGAGAATATAGGCATGGTTTGTGAGAGTTACTTTGGTTATCCAACACCACCACAAAGGCGAGAAGTGAAATTCTCTCTTGTGTAGCCTCAGCTAATGTTTTGAACCATCTCAAATTTACCGAAAGAGGTAGCCCTGAAAAAAGACCAAAATACCCTTGAGAAGGTTGATTGGGTCAAAGATGGATCAAACGACCTTAAAATTGGTCCATTCTTTGTGAATAGGTGTTTTTTGTCATTAAAATCTTTGAATTCGAAAATGGTTTGGAAACAACTTTGTTTCCATTATTTTTTAAAATTTTCATTTTTAGTCTCGTGGAGGCTACTTTTAAATGGGTTTTCAAAATATTTTTTTGGCTATAATGTTTTCTGGTTTTCACACCGTTGGACAGTGCTCGGAAGAATCTTCCCAGTGCTTTTGACTTACTAATTTTGGACTTACAATTTGAAAGTTGTGAATTTGTAAAAGATTTTATGGTAAAAATCTGAACATAATTAACTTGGTTTGAACCTGTTAACTCTGGCCCAAATTGGGCTTTAATCGACATCCAACGGGCCTCACTCGACGTCAAGTATACTTTGGTCGACACCCATTCAACGTTGGACCGGGCTCATTGAACATCTATTCTGGGCCCAAACCAAAGTCCTTGTTCAGCATGTCTTTTTGTCGTTTTTGGACTTTTAGAGATCCAATTGAGCTCAATTTTGTTTCCTTAAGTTCGTCTTTCAATCCACAGCAGTTTCTTGGCTTTTAAGAAAGATTTTTATTAGTTTAAACGTGATTTAAGTCACCCAAACCTCTCATGGATTGGATTGAACAACTCGTCCCCTATTTTGAACCATTGATCTTATATTGGCCATATCTCATCAATATCCAATGGATTTGGATGAAATTGGTGTCAAAATGTTGGTGAGAGGATAAAATACCTCTTCAGCTATAAATAAGATTTTATACCATGTTCTATGATATCCAAAAATAGGGTGGAAGGATGCCCTAGCTACAAAAAACTGCTTTCCTTGTACATTGCAACAACTTGCCGACCCCCTAGCCTGAGTTGTGCAACCCTTCAAGACCTCCATAATATATCATTTTAAAGCTCTGTAAATCTATTTTAATTTTCCTTTTGTTTCATTCAATTTGGTGTATTATATCTTAAGTTATCGCCTTGACACTGCATGTCTACCTCTGTTGTCCCAAGCTGGGCAGCTTGGAATATCAGCGGAGATATGCCAATGTTTTCAAGTAATATACTGATTTTTTTCCCACTAATTTTTATATTTATTTCGAAATTTTCTTTTTAGGGTCTATGAATTCTGGATTTTTTTGTTTTGTTTGTGCATTGCATGTCATTTATGTAGGTTTTTTGCATCCTTTTGATCTCAACTCAGTAGGATAGTTAGGTTTCTATAAGGGTGTCAATTTAGAACCGGAACCAAAACCGATCGTTTAAAACAAACCAAACAGAAGAAGTCGTTTTTGGTTTTGAAAAGTGACATTTCATTCAGTTCAGTTTTATATTAAAATCCATAGATTTGAACCGAACCAAACGGAATAAAATGTAACCATTATAAACGAAAACCGAACCTAAACTATACTAAACCCTACAATCATGTATCTTTGTTGAGTTGTATGATATTACCTACTATGGTTTTCTTTGTTGAATTGTGTAAAAAGGGTTGAAAGGTACCAGATTTGACATTTTGGGATTATATCTTCATGAGGTTGTAATTTCCTTCCCAACTTTATTTATTTCAACAGGTTATTTCCACATAAACTGAATGACCGAAACTGTGTACAAACCAAATAAAACCGAATAGGAACTGAATAAAACCAAACCGATTCGGTTTGGTTTCAGTTTTGAGGTTATGAAAAGTATTAGGTTTTGGTTTTTACCTATTTTATCTTGAATGAACCTAAACCAAACTAAAAAGGTGGAATCAAACTAATTGACACCCTTAGGTTTCTGCATGTTTAGCATGTTCATCATGATTTGAAATAGAAATCATACCAAATCTAGCCTAAGCTTGTGCTAGTGCAGTTCCGTATTTTACCTTTTGTGTGCTTCCTCTTCTTTATCAAATCAATACATTTTGTGTGGTTGTTGGATAGTCTTTGGATGGACATTATCTAAAAGATAAGTAGGTCAGAAAGGAAATGATCCAAAACAAGTTCATTGAGCCAAAATAGAAACCAATCATTAAGGTTTTAAGATTCATGTGAGCATGTGTTTCAGATTTTAGTTCAAGTTTATATTGTTAACCTTGTGTACTGTTCCTAAGGAAATTCAGATATGTTGTTTCAACTATCAAGTATCAATACTTTAAAAACTTTTTTTTGTTGATTAATTGTAACATGAAATTTTCTGCAAACATCCACTAGTATCCATGGAAAGAGAACTCTATCGAAACTTGTCGAAACCACCGAGATATCTCAGTTTCACAGGTTTCCGAGACGAGTTGGGCAGGTACTTGAAAAATGCATGGTTTCGACCAGTTTCGACACAAACTTGGGGAAACCTGGCTCAAGTACAAATACTTATGTATGCTAGTAACTAGGCCAGAAACAAATGAAAATAATTTTTTAGACATCAAAACAAATGAATATTTTACCGCACTTTTGGTTTTTAGCAATGTTTTATCATATTAAGATTTATGAAATTTTTAGATTTGAGAAAAACCCCAGCTTTAGAAAGTTGAAAATTGCACCAACCACCGAAAATCTAGTTTTTGTTCTTAAATTGGGGGTCGATTTTTTTCTTTTTGGAATTTGATTTTTTAACTATTTTTATTGGATTCAAATGGGGGGTATTTGCTTATTTATGAATAATATCTTAAGTAAATGAAATACAAATACAAAAGCATTTACTTAAATAATATTTGGCATATATAAATGCTTGGCCTAACAACTATGACTCTGAGTACATTGTGCGTACACTAGTAAACTTGGGTAAAAAACCACAAGTATCATTTTGTGTGTTTTTTGTTTGTAAAAATAATTGTGTTTAGAATGTCAAAAACAGGCTGTATACAAAAAAAAACATTTTTGGGCCTCGAAACCACCAACTCGAGTTGGCTGGGAAAAAATCACTGGTTTCGACCATATCTCGGTTTCTGACTGATCGAGACCAGGTCGAAACCCAAGATCTTGAACCTTGCTAGTATCTAAGCAATCAAATTGGAAGGAGGATACCAAAAAGTTAATTGTTTTACGTAAAGGTCTATTTGGAGAGGAGAAACAAGTAAATTTAGTCAGGCTTTGCTTGAATCTTTCCATTTTTTTTTAATTTCTTTGTCTTTTTATGCTGTCGTACTGCTCTCCGTTTAAGATTTGGACTTAGAAGGTTCAACATTTTACAGTCAGGATTGCAATCAGGAAGTCTATTGCGTTTTGTTGTTGGTGAAGGAGGCTTCATATTTATGGATGGAAAGCTTGAGAAGGCTGATATACATTACATTGGCAAAGTCAACCGTGCACGTGCTTTTGCAGATAGCTACTCTAAGGTTTGTAGGAACAAATAAATCAAGTTTAGAGAGAATACCTGCATTCACAGCCATAGGAAATGTAGGTCAGATGCATAAATACAGATCAGATTGGGTGCGTGAGTGATGCTTTTGGTTGTGCACACAGAGATTAGCCCTCTCTGGTGGATCATTGTATGCATGACCACAAGAAAAAAAAGATCAGATCAAGTGGGTGATCCATGTTCATGATTGTGGATGGGATTCTACCTTGTGGTGGATCTGTTTCTGTGCATACTTGGGTATTGGCTTGCAGAGCATGTATATCTTTTTATTTATATATTTTTCTTTTGGGAAGTTGGGGGGGTTGTTCTGCTTGTTTAGCTTGTATTTTATAGGTTGTGTTGATTAGTCAGTGGCGCCATTGTGCTACTTCTGTGGAATTCTTATTCTTAAGATCCTTTAACAGATTCTATTCCAGTATAGTGCTCGACGCTCTCCGCTAAAAATTGATGATCTGGTAGCATCTATTAGCTCATGTCACGGTCAAGAAGATGGAAGTCCTGATGTCGAGATGGTTGGTTGATGATTGACAATAATTCAAAAGGGAGATAATAATCCTTAGGTCGAGTACCATTTGCTATGTGGTATCAACATTCCCGGAACAACAGTGGCTCTCAACTCTCAAGTCTCTTGAAGGCGACATTGTTTGTCAGGTCTGTGATTAACATTTGGAGTCAAATTCAAATTACTGACCGATGCCTTGTGAGTAGCAAATTGGTTCAGTAACCCTTATGGCAAGAGATTCCTTGGGTAGCAGTGACCCTTTTTCATCTTTATTTACCATGTGCCATTTTGCTCATAAATTGGATACAACCCCGGCATTGTTGATAATGTATCTCTGTTCTGCAGGTTTTCCATCAACATAGTTTGGTACAGTATTGTATTTACATGAGCTATCTAAATCTAGGCAATTAGAATTCCAGTTTCTCTTACAAAGTATCCATGGACATATTTAATGGTAAAGATTGTACTTACAAGAGTTATCCATTGTGATTATATTTTCTTATGTTATTTATTATTATTAATTTTTTTCTATGAACAGCTTCTTATATTACTTGAGCATGCATATATTGTCACTTAGTATGCACAACTTGATTTACCTTTTTTATATCTATAAACTGAACTGTCATTGGTTATTTGCTATTGGGACGATCCCGTAAACAATGCCTGGGATTGGGAATCAACTAGCCAGTCCAAAACCAAAGAAAGGGATAAATACACTTAGTAAGGTCTAATAGATATCTTTAATCCTCACTTTTAAAAAAAAAATGGAAAATAAAAATTATAAACTATTATATAAAATGAGTGTTGAAGAAATTCATTCTTTTCAAAATGAAGCAGTTAAAACAGGCCCAAAAACAGTAAGAGTCTTCATTGAAGGACAGCTTCAATAAGCTTACATTCCCTTTTTTTTTCCTTCTGGAAATAGAATAAAATGTTAACAAAAGAGCAGATTTTTTTTTTTTAGGGTAAAGAAGAGCAGATTACATACATCCTTGTTAGTGGATTAAAGATTTAATAGACATCAAAAGATCAAAAATATCTAAGGGTCATCCTTTCTAGTTCTACCATCATCCAACCAAATATTTACTGCCTTGTATCTTTTCTACAGTTCATGTTGCAAGGCTTGCGAGATACTTCTGGCCTTTGTTGTTGTAACTTTACATTTATTTTGTTTCTATCTTTCTATTACGTGCATGGATCTTGGTGGAGAGAAAATAGAAAAATAAGAGAGAAGATAGGAATTTTGGCTTTATCGATGAAGCCGGGCATTTAGGCGCAATTGGGAGGCCATCAATCCTTTTTTCAAGATGAACTCAAGAATTAAATTAAGATTTTCCAGTCTATTTTCTATTTCATACTAGCCTCTTAAATAAGCAAAGCCAAACAAGTAATTATAACTCCACCCTAACTCCTACAATTTCTCTCACATTTTCCACATACAACTCCATCTCACATACAAGTTCAATAATTTCTTTATAAAACTACAACAAATAACTATAGTTTCGCATCACATAAATTCTCAACAACTTCCCTAAATAAATTACCTATTAGAAAATAAAAGGGATCAGACACTTGACTTCCTTTGGGAAATTCTCAAATTTGGAAAAGTACCATTTTCTGGTGGCATAACTCCTTCCCATTAAGTAGAGAATGCTACCCATAGTGCATGAAAACGAATAAAGAGTCTGGGAGATGAAGCACACTCCTATAAAACCTAAAATTTCAAAAAGATAGTGTGGACAAATCACAAGGTTGAACAACCCCCCCTTAGGGATCTTATACCCATGGTCACCTTCCCCCCTTAGTCTTGAAAGGAGGTAATGGTGGTAAAAGTTTCCACCAATTCCAACTAAGAACAGGGCAACCCCTACATACTTCAGATTAACTGCTGGTTCAGGGATTCCTTGTGTCAAGTGTTGGGCGTAGATCATACATGTTGCATAGATGAAATAGCTGAGGGTGATCTGAATGACAGAATCAAGAACCATCCTTCCACTATATTTGTGAATAAACAGCACCTACAAGGCAGAATGATACTACATTAACCAAATGAGTCACCAATATTTACATAATAGAGATTGACATCAAAGTTTTAGTATTTGGTATCGGTGGTCATATTGATCTAGGTTTTATATTGATAATTGATACGGATCGACACCATTTCACCCTCTGATGATACCAATACTACCTATCTGAATCGTAATGTATCAATTGATATGGCCGATACAATACCGATACCTAAAGAACACCATATATGTATGCTTGCCTATAGGACGGACTACTGGCATTTGATGGGGCGGGTCTTACAGATTCTTCGGTGCTCATTCAAATGGATGGTCCTTTCCCTTTGAGTTAAGGGTGTTATTTTTCTGTGGACTTCTAGCACAGTTGGTTGTTCCTTGGAGGTTGTTCCAAGGCTGAGAGGGTCGGATCAGGATCGTCTCCAGGGAGCAGGGAATTGTCAGGGTGCTGCCAGCCGTTGGACTGTGCTACACACATCCCTAGGCATGCACCGAGATGTGTGTGGCACAGCTCAGCCGCTGGATGCCCCCTGGCAACACCTGGGCGCATGCCTCCCTGGAGACGAGCTCAACTCGAGAGGATCGGTCTTGAGGTCTTGAGTTCTAAACGGAAAAAATCCTCCCCCATTTCCCAAAAAATGTAGTTCGGTGGTGGAGAGGTAGACACCTAACAGACATAACATCCGAATGTCTATCTCTCCACCTCGAACTGCACCGCACACCCTCACCCCATAGGTCCCACCCGAAACCTTTTGATTTTTCATCTTTTCTGATCGATTTCAATCCGATCAGGACAGACTAGGATCTCGATTCTGGGTTTTAAACCCCTAATCCACCTGTGCTTGTATACCTCTACCACAGTTCCAAGAATCGGGATTTGATCGGCCCGATAGTTGTACCAAAAAAACAACCCTAGATGCCAAGCATATACCAATTCTAAGACCGATTCAGTTCGGAATTGATCTGAACTGAACCGATTCCCGATTTTCATGTTTTAAATCCCTGCCTCTACCAGAAGACATTAATGTTGACTTATTCTCCAAACCCCTTTTTTGTTTTGGCCTCTCTTCCAAATATTTGGGAAAGAAAATCGAAGGATTAGTTTTAGGGATACCTCTAAGATCCTCTTGAAGAAATGAATGGCGAGGGCTGAACGGACAAGCATAAACCTGAGCCCTTCATGTGGGAAAATGGCAAAAGAGGCAATACAAGCTAGAAAGGCCGGAGTATACGAGATAACCATGCCTGTTCTGCTGTATACTGTAACCTCCTTCTTCTTCTTCTTCTGTAGATTTACGTTCCAGAACTTCGAGTACGGAACGTGTTTGCCTCTTATCTCTGAGTAACTAAGATGAACTGTAAATACTAAGCTGATGACGGAAATAGCTCCGATGAAGATGGATGGAGGAGGTGGAAACACAATTCTCAGCAACCAACTCATCTCTCTCTCTCTCTCTCTCTCTCTCTCTCTCTCTCACCCACCCAACTACATAGACACACACATATATGAACTCGTTTGGGATTTTTTTTTGCAAGTTGCGATAAGATTACAAGAACCACTGCCTTGTGGATCGTGATCCTCTACGGCTTGCTGCCCGTAGCAGCCATAGCAGCGCACACACAAGGCACGGCGCAATGACCGCCTTACCCCTGCCCGAGCGCCTTGCCTGAGCGGGGGTAAGGTGGTCATTGGGCCATGCCTTGTGTGTGCACTGCTATGGCCGCTACGGGCAACAAGTCGTAGAGGATCTGAATTGCTGCCTTGTAAGCAAAACTGGGCAAAAATGTCAACTTCGCCTCTCCCCTTGGGGCCACCCACCCGAGAGGAAACTCCCTGGTGAACATGGGGGCCCAGTAACTCCCGATTCATGTGTGTTGTGGGGTCGTGCACGAGCCTTGGGAGAATTAGTCTGCCCAAGGCCCGACATCTCCAGTTAAAAAAAAAAAAGGACGAAAATGGACGGTTTTGATCACAACAAGGCTTTTCTTCTTCGGCTTACTTGCGGATCTTAACTCAACTAGATAATCTTTGGATTAGAGTGCTTAGAGGGAAGTATTTCTTTTCACATGATCTTTTCTAGGACTCTATCTTCTCTAAACAAGGTTCAGCCACTTGGAACTAGGGATGTAAACGGATCAGATTCGGTTCGGATAGTGCTATATCTGCATCCGCATCTGATTAGCTTGCGGACGGATTCAGATAGTGCTAAACGGATACGGACACGAATACGGATTGGATATTTTATCCATTTACATGTAAATATAGCTTTTCGGATAGCTATAGCATATCCGTATTCGAATCGTCTCCGTTTAGCTTTCGGACGGATTCGAATAGTGCAAAACGGATATAGACACGAATACGGAAATAGATTTCGGCTATTCATTTACATCCCTACTTGGAATAGTATTGTCAAAGTACTACTCTTGCTTAAAAACATGGTTTGTTAGAGAGAGTAGGCTCGAGTAGGAACATTAATATAATCATTGGGTTCCTTTGTTAAATGAGTTTCGAGTATCCGTCTCTAATAGGAGTAACCTGTTTTCCTATAGAGTTAATGAGCTTCTAGCACAGGGTCAATGGAATATGAATGTTTTGCAAGCTATATTTTCCCCCAGATGTGGTGCAAGCTATATGTCAAATTCCTGTTAATATTCATAAACCTGACATGTGAGTTTGTCCTTTCACTACGATAGGACCTTCCTCTACTAAATTAGAGAGTTGATTACTACTTTAAAATCCACCAATTACCTTTTGGTGAAAATTTTTGTGAACACCATGTTAGAATTCTATTTAGAATAGAATTATTATTCTCTATTATGGACTAATATTAAATAACCTAAAACTCAGGTTAATTATGGTATTAGTCTAATTAAGGGGGTTATTGGGTTATATTAAGAATCCTATGTCGACTGGCTTTAGTGTAGACAGATAGATTCCTATTGGGACTATGATGAGTCAGGCCCTATAGGAATTACTATATAAAGAGAGCTAGGTCCCCCCTCTACTCATCACAACTAATTATTCTTAATCTCTGTTGAGGAGTGCATTTTGGAAAGAGAGGGAGATATTCAATGTTCATCATCCCTGTGCATATGATATTTTCATCAAGCCAGTTACTTTGGGAATAGAGGGGAAACACCTAGATCTTGGTCTTTGTTTTTCGCTACGATCATCATCACTATGAATGCGAAATAAGGTTAGTGGTTCTATCCCTGTTTTCTATTATTTATTTGATTGTATTCTTGAATGTCCTATGGAGATCCTGACTTTTAGGGTTTTGTCCTTATTCGGATCAAAATTAGTCTATCACACCAACGCAATAGTGATACATATTATTGGATATCTAAGAATTAGTCTAGATTAGTCACATGTTAAATTTCGTCATTAAATACAACAAATTGCCCACTCACAAATATCCACTCACTCTACTCAATAGTCTTGTCCCCCATCTTGGTAGTTCTGAATTTTTTACAACTTTCTTTTGCCACTTAATAAACTTTGATTAAGCTGAAACTTACATATGAATAAGGAACCATGGGTTCTTTGTTCATCCACTATTTTTGAACAAAAATTAAAACATTGAACAAAATCATATAGAAAATGGGGTCGGCATTCTCTGTGGGAGAGCATGGCCCCCACGCACATGGGATGACATCATGGGGGTGGGATTTCTGCCTTTCATGCAAGGGCAGGGCAATCATATCCCCCCCCCCTCTCTATTTGAGTGAGGGCAGTACACTCCACTACAAAGAACTTTTTCTCCTAAAAAATAATAGGGGTTAAAAACAATGTGAAACCAATCAATCGAAGTAAGCGAAAAATTATCACAAATGCTTGGTGTTTTGCATCAGACATATTTAAACAATAACCCACATCTGAGCAATGACTGAGATTCAAATAGTCAATGGTTAGGGATTATTATAACCTTGGCCATGAACTGTTATAATGCAAGACCAGATTGTTAAAGCGTAGTAGTAGTCAATGGTCTAATAAACCACGAATTACTATAATAAAAGTCACAAAAGTAATTATACTCTGGGTAGCAGTTTTCTGTACGGGAGTGTGGCCTACGTCAGCATTCCCATAAGTCTATCTCTCTCCTCCTTAAAACAAGGTGGCAGAGGTGTATTTTCACATGGGGAGGAGAGAGATAGACTCATGGGAGTGATGGTGTAGGCCACACTCCTGAACAGAGATCTATTTCCCTTATACTCTCCATCTCCCATAAGTTGGACCACACACCCAACCCATATACCTATGGCCATGGTCCTAAGTATTGGTATTACATCGACATATTGGTATTGTCGATATTTGATTCTGATATGATATCGATATGGATTGGAATTATCAATCAAAAACTGATTATTTTTTCAAATTTATGCCTGATACGGCCTGTTCCATAAATATCGATACTGATCAATACGACCACCAATACCGATACCTAATATTGTGCCAGTAGCCCAGAGCAGCCCCCCCCCCCCCTTTTATCATCTCTAACATATTGGGTCTCCTCTCCTTTGTAGCTGCCTTTTTCTTTGTAATTTTCAATCATTGTTTGTTTTAAATGAATGTTAGTAGTGTTAACCCTTCCCCCTCAATTAAAAAAAGAAAAAAGAAAAAGAGCAAATACTCTATCATTCTTCTATAGTTGTCTTATATTTATTCAAACTACGTGGGAGGGGATCATGGTTCATTTAGAGATTTCAAAATTAAAGGGGGGAAAAAGTCGAAAATTATTTTTAAGAAAGAATATTTAGGGTAAAAGAGTTTGAATAAATGTAGTATAAATATAAATGGGGTGATAGTATATAGCCCCTGATCTTGTTATTAAGCCCACACTCCATTTGAAATCCCAACCTAGATAATTGGGCAAAAAATCCTTTATAGTGCACCGACTTGGCAGTGCACTGTGGTGCTGTTATACCCGTACCTCGGGATATAATTAAATATCATTTCTTCTCGTGACGTGTAGATACCGCTGCCATGTATGCTGGTGACCTGTTCTCCATGATGGTCAAACCTAGCTACAAAATCGTTGACCACAGCACGGGTTTGCCTGTGGAGGAAAGATTCCTCAACCGCCAGTGGGGAAAGTTCGTTGACGGCGACTTCATCGATTACCCTCCAAGTACCAGCCCGGAAGCGAGGAGTTCAGAGAGAGCATCCCTGGACCGTCACCTCGCTTGGATATTTCGCTCGGTGATGAGCTTAGCATTGCCGTGGCGATGGTTGCTCGGGTCATGGGTAATAAACCATGACAGGGGAAAGGTAAGTTCTAGCCTCAAGACTTATTAATTATTCTTCCCTTGGTAACCTCAAGTGCGGGTCCGGCTTGAACCGCTCGAGCTATTTCATGAGAGAAAGGAATAATTTAAGTTCGGGTCCCGCGTACCTTTAGGAAGTACATTGGGGACTTATACCCATCTCTTATGAACCCATCTAAGAATGGGTTTTTCCCTAATTGAGGTTGTGGGCAGGCCCATTTAACCTATTGACCCAATGATGGGTTATTCCATCCACTTACCCACATAGGACTAATGGGTTGACCCATTAGGCCTCATGACCCATTTGACTAGAGGTACCCATATACCCATTTATTATAAATGAGTCCATGAGGGAGAGAGAGAACATCACTTCTCCTTCATCACCCTCTTCTACCCTAAATCGTGGAGGAGAGAAAGAGGAGAGAAAGAGGAGAGGAAGAGAAAGAGGAAGGAGAGAGAGGCTTGGAGGAAGGTGGAGACTCCATCTCTTGGGCCATAAATCGTGGAGCTCTCATCTTGGGGGAAGGTAAGCTATTGAATCTTCTTCCTTCTTCTATTTTGGATTTTAAAAGGGGTTGGGTAATGGGAGAGATTGACCTAGATCTCTCTTGGAACCTAGGGAGTAGATGGAGCTTTAAAGCCAAGCTATGGTGGAGTTAGTTCACTCCATTATGAGCTCTAATGTGAGGGTTCTCATTGCCATTTGGGAGATTTAAGGTTGGACCCTAATGAGCTTAGGATGGAGTTTTCTAGAAGTCCTTGTGCTTTAAAACCACTTGAAATGGGGTCCTTGGAGGGGAATCCTTCGGATTTTGGACCTGAAGGTGTGAGGGTTTACATGTGGTTTCGCACTGCAAGAAACCACCCCGAAATTACCTTCCCGAGAAGGATTCTGTGAAGGTCGGATTTACACTGGATTCGCCAAACCACATCTCGCATCCGACCTTGACAAAATTGTCCCGAGCCCCCGTGAAGCTCGGATTTACACTCGGATTCAGGCTCAAAACCACATCTCGCATCCGACCTTGACTAAACTGTCCCGAACCCCGGTTTCCTAGGATTTACATGTGGTTGCAGAATTTGGGCATGAAACCACTCCCGCAACCACTTCGCTCTCGAAACCTTATACTTAAGTGTTTATGGGAGACCTTTGGGGATCCGTCTTTCGCTCGTGTAACCTTATTCCACTCTTTGTATAGGTTAATATATTCACTTTTGTGGCTTATTGCTTGATCGAGGCGACAACTGATAATCGTGGTGCTTGGCGTATACGTTGTGAGTGGGTTTGGTTGTTTGGGCTTGTTATTATTATTGCACTATATATTATGTACTCATTATAATTAATAAGCATGTTTGCGCATATTGCATAATTTTATATCTATTTGTTATAATGTTGATTGGTAATGTTGTATCTTGATGGGTCTTGTTGGTGGTACCGTGTTAACCCCGAACACTATAAACATTTATGAAGAAATTTGTTGAATGTCATGTTGAATCAGATGCGCTGCGCGCGGCCGGTAACCGGCACTAAACCGGATGAAAAGTTGATGCGCCGGATTACCTCTCGGACGATAGGACTTGCATGTAGTATATTGTGGCTAGGATTTCACACCCTTATGCTACGACCCTTACCAACAGGGGTTTAGGTGTTGGGTAATCGCACACCGGATTCTCGTGGAGGTGGGAGAGGCCACCATGGTAGTATTGGTTATCGGGGTCCGCCACCGAGTGGTCTGGAGGCTTCGATCGGCGTAGGTCCCACGTGACAATTGAGGTTTCATTGTGGCGATAAGTTAAGTGACCCACAAGTGTCTCCCGAGTTGTCACAAAGAGTATATGCCATTGACTTAGTTTGTTTGTTAGGTGGAAAATGGACTTAACATGTGCATGCATCATTGGACTATGTGAATTGCGTGTTTGTGCATCCCCATCCCCTCACTCGGCCTGGAGCTAACCCCTCGTGCGCACACTTTTTAGATTATGGTGCAGTGACGGATATCTCGCGGACTTGGAGTTCAGCCTGGATACGATGAGATCGGTGAGGAGGAACCGGAGGCCGTGTTTGAGGAACATGGCGACGGTGTCCTTGCGATGATTGTGCCTACGGCCGTGAGGATATTCGGACTCGATCCCTTTTGATTACTTTTGAGGCTAAGGCCTATGGTGAAATACTTACCGTAATACCATTTTTGATAGTTATTAGATGGTCATTAGAAATGTAACTAATTATCGTATTTATCATCTAGTTTTGAACATCTTGTAACTATTCGATTTATACGCTCCGCAATACTATCGATCCTCTGGAATGTAATATTCCTCTTTTCTCGCATTCTAATGTTATATTGTGTTAATATTGATATGATCGTGCGCTGGGACACCGTGTCGTGATCCGGCGGTTTAGTAGGATGACACGCGTCGTCCTAGTCACCATTTATATGATATTATATTCCTTGTCCGGAATAGGGGCGTGACAACGGGTATCGAGCGAGATGCTCGCACCAGCCACGCCTAGCGGAATTGTGATTTACTCTACACAATAGGTTGCTAAAGTAAAAGCTTCTAACAATGCATAATTGGAATGTGTGCGAATGTTAGGGAGAAAGCCAAGACAATAGCAAATAATAGACAACATATATTCCTTAATTCCAAATTTGTGAATACATTTTCCATAAGCCAAATGAGTGATTACAACAAAATTCAGCCGAATCAGACTTCAAATTCTTACAACCAAGAAAAAGAAAAAAGAAAAAAAAAGTGCGCATGGTAAGACAAATAGCTAGGAGTCCATAGAGAGCATGGTGGGAATGGATAGGAGGTCTACCGCTCCATCTCATCATCACTACCGGGCTCATCCTCTCGTGCCCTCATCATGGAGGTAGGAGTGCAGTCCTCCATCCCGCTCGAGGCTCTCCATGCGCTGCCTCGATGCATCGAGCCTAGTGTTCACCCTTCAAACCCCCGAGCAGCCGGTGCTCATCCGGCTCAAAGCCGCAAGAATCCTATCGATGTCGACCCACTAGGAGCAAAGGTTTGATGAAGAGGCCGCATGCACAATGGGCCGAGGAGGAGGCTCCTGCACTCGAGGCTCGTGCCCGTGACCTCTCGCTGGGACCAATGGCTCCCCATCACTATATGCATCCATCGCACTGCATCCTCGCCATCTGCATACGATCTAGAGGTGGATCTTCTGCTAAGTCTGATCCTCCTCACTCAAGTCAACTCCAAAATGCGGAAAATAGTAGTGAGCAACCTCCCATAGGGTAAATCTAAGTTCCTCCCGGGATTTCGCCCGCATGATCCATGGTCCGCATGATAATGTAGGGGTGCAGATGGGAATGCCTTTGTAGAGGTGATAGGCCACATAGCCTACGAAGATGGAAGGCATGGTGCGGTGACTCGCTATAGGCACGATGTCAGCCGCACAATCCGCTCAATATCCCGGGAGAATTAGCAAAAGAAGTCTCGGCACTTTCTTCTCGAATGCCCCACGTGTAAGCTCCCCGTATAATTCCCTCGTATGCCTCTCTCCCGAGAAAGGAGTAGGGATTCTTCCATGGTGCGCAAGGTCTTCTCTCCCGTATAGCTACATTGAGGATGCCCGCCAACCGTGCCCCCGTGAAGGATATGGTGACTCCTCGACATAAGAGAGGATCCGTAATCTCGCGTGCCTAGGTTCTCGTGTGCAGTTGGCGAGAAGTGACGAATGAGCTTGGGATAGAATGGCTCTGGAAGGTTGAGGAGGTTGGACCACCCCAGTGCTTCAAATCTCGGCCCTACTTTGTAGGCCTTGAGGTCTTCCAGTACTACATCTCTTCCCTCCAAGATACTCTTAAAGCGAAAGTGGTCTTGGTACATCTCCTGTTTCTCTAGGTCTTGGAACCATAGTGCATCCAAAGCAGCTGGGGCAGCTTGTTCGGCCCGTGCACGCCTTGTTCTAGGAGCCATTTAGATTCCCTAACCTGCAACCAAGGAAGGCCAAGAATACAGAAACATATTAAGTCCATGCTTGGATATTAAGGTCTAAGCAGATATACAAATGAAAGGAGATAAGGAATTAGAACCTAGACCTCGATTCCTACAACAGATTAACCAAATTACAACAGGAAATTTACTAGAAAAATTTGGTTGTGAATGGTCTAAGGAGTTAGGAAAAAGGGGAATGCATGGCCACTATGTAGATGCAATCATAGAGAATAAATGTACATGGCCACATTATGCTTGGAGAGCATTATATCATACAAGCAATTAGTTCAAACAAAGTTGGACTGAATTGATAGATAATATACTAAGAAATCCAAAGAGGAAATTTTCAGAATTTGGTTGGAAGTTGAATAACATAGTAAACAATATACATACATGGCCATAGTATACCTAGAACATGAAGTTTATACTAAATACCTAGTTCAAGCAATATATGGAGCTAATTTATAGTAAATAATGCTTGAATCTCTAAAAGAAAATTTCAGATGTGATTCTTGAAGTTCCAATTTGCAAGAAATAAATAAGTAATGGCTTGAGACAACCCCAAATTATATACACCAAGCCTACCTAGCAAAACCGAACCTGATTTGGGCAAAAAGGAAATAGAATTTCGGTTAGGGTTTTGGGATTTCTCCAAAATCCAACCCAAACCCATGGTGAAGGTGTAAAATTGGGGGAAATACCTCAACTAGGTTGCATATGATGGGAAACGAATGGAGAATGGACAATAATCCATCTATTTAGCTAGGAGAAAACAAAAAAACCCAAATCTTGTAAACCCGAAATCAATTTTGGGGTTTCTCCATAAGAGAAGTCGAAAGGAGAAAGAGATAGATCGATAGAGAGGGAAGAGGGCATACCTGAACTCGATCGGATCTGTTGATGAATGGGATTGAGTGCCAAAAATCCACCTAGAAGGGTAAGGGAGCAAGGAACGAGTGCGGTTTTGGGTTCTCCAGAGCGTAGGGGGTGTTTAGAAATAGGAATTTGGGTTTTGGAAGTGGAGTTTCGAGTTAGAAATTCTGTTTTGGACCATGCGGTTTTACACTCGGATGCACAATTTTGAAACCGACTGTGAATTCACGGTTTCCCGAGACCAGACTTTGGTCCTGTGAATGTCGGATTTACACTCGGATGCAGCCTAGTGAAACCGCATGTAAATCCGACCCGGCCAGAAAGGGTTTTTTGACCCTGTTTTGCTTAACCAACTTGTTTCTAATGCTTATTACCCTCATTATTGCTTCCCTTACCCCTCGTGTAACCTATGTTTACCTTTGCAAATCGATTTTTGATTGGTTTGCTTAATATTGCTATTGTGCCTATAACTGTGGGTGTTGACTGTAACCAGGTGTGAACCATGGTTAATACACGGTCAAATGCCAACCGTTCTCCTGCTAGGGAAGAGGCCGGTGAGGCTTCGAATACGGTTCTACCGGTAGCACCGCCAATTAGTAATAATGCGGATGTCGCCGCGTTGTTGAGCAATAGGTTGCAATCCATGGAACGAGAGCATAGGGAGGCGCAACAAGAGCAGCGCCAATTTATGCAAAACATGACGGCTATGTTCCAAGCCTTTGTTAGGGAAAGGCAGCCAAGTGCCTCCTCCCGTGCAAGTCAATCCTCCCCCACCCGCCCTCGTGGGTTCTCGCCGCACCTAGTGTTCCTCCTGGCTCAAGCCACCGCGGAATTCCTTTGACACAAGAGGTGCCAAGACCTATTCTACCTTCCACTTCGTGGGCTCCTTCGGTCCAAGCGGTGACTCCGGCTTGGGTGGATGCTGCTAGGTTATCGGAGAGATTTCAGAAACATCGTCCTCCAACCTTCTACAAGATGGCCCATGATTCCTTTTTCCCGGCAACATTTATAAGGGATCTTGAGAGGATCTTTGAAGTGATACAGTGCAATGACACGGACAAGATCCGGTGTGCTACCTACCAGCTCCGGGGTGATTCTGATGCGTGGTGGCTCTCCTCTAAAGACCATTTTTGGGCAACTCACCCAGAGGCAACTTGGGCTCAATTCAAGGAAGTCTTCTTCAAAAATTTCTTCCCTCAAAACTTCCGTGATAGGAAGGAGTCTGAGTTTATGAGCTTCTTTCAAGGATCCAAATCGGTCCTTGAGTACCAGCAAGCTTTTGAGGAGCTGTTTTACTTCGCCCCGGTACACATGAAGGCCGAGAATGTGAAGGCTAGGAAGTTTGAGAAGGGGCTTAGACCTAGCATTAGTACTTCTGTGGTGCTACACAAGTACCCTACTTATGCTGAGACGGTCCAGGCCGCTAAGGTGATTGAGGACCAGCAGAGAGAGAATTACAGGCCATTCAGCGGTAAAAGACCCATGACCTCTCACGAACCTAGGGGATCCACAAAATTCCAAAAGAGAGGATCCTACACTCATGCTTTTCGGTCCATCCCGGAGGTCGATGCGTGCAAGCGCCTGTGCCTACCTCAACTCCTCACTATGGTTCCCAGACTCTTATATGTTACAATTGCAAGGAGTCCGGGCATATGGTTCGAGACTGTCCTCATCCTCGGATGATAGGTCCTCCAGTGCAGCTTACACAAAAGGCACCCCAAGCCAAGGCAGCTTGTGCGTTCTCTTCTTCCCCGCTCCGCCCACGATCTCAAGGTCGGGTGTATTCTCGTGACAAATGAAGAGGCCGTGCCGATCCCAATGTTATTACAGGTAATGCACTCTACTCTTAAGATGTGCATATTATAGCTTTTGTTTCTATGATTGGTTGTCTGTTGCTTGTCGGTGTCGTCTTGTTTGCTCTCACCGCTTATGCTTTATTTGATTCGGGGCATCACACTCTTTTGTGTCCCCTAGTTTTGCTAAGAAGATGTCCATTGAACCAAAGCTAATGGCCCGTAAACCGATAGTCAAGACACCAACGGGTAGCAAGGTTGAACTTAACTCGGTTTGTGATCCTTGCCCGTATGCGTGGGTGGTCACGACTCAAGCAAGCTTAGTACTCGCTGGATATGAAAGACTTTGATGTGATTTTGGGAATGGATTGGCTATCAACTCACAAAGCCGCCTAACTGCTCGTAGAGGAAGGTTCTATTCAAACCAAATTAAGGTGAAGAGTTTGTGTTTATGGGTACTAGGCGGAGAGACCCAAGAAAGTTATCATCTCCGCCTCCAAGTACGTGGTTGTTGGCAGAGGGATGTCGTGTTATCTAGCATCCGTGATAGACATCAAGCCAAAGGGGCCTTTGGAAGAGTTGTGCGTGGTGAAAGACTTTCCGATGTCTTTCCCGAGGATCTAACGCGGTTGCCACCGGATCGCGAGACAGAGTTCATGATAGATCCGATTCCCGGTGCAGCCCCAAGATTCAAGGCACCTTACAGATGGCCCCAATCGAGCTAAAGGAGCTACAAGAGCAGTTGAATGACCGTTGAAGAAGGGTTTCATTAGACCATGTATCTCCTTGGGGAGCACTCGTGTTGTTTGTGAAAAGAAGGACGGTAGTATGCGCCTCGTGCATTGACTACCGTGAGCTCAACAAATTGACAATCAAGAACCTAGTATCCTTTGCCTAGGATCGATGACCTATTCGATCAACTACAGGTGCGAAGGTGTTCTCGAAAATTGATCTCCTGGGCCAGTGGTACCATCGCTTGAAGATCGAAATAGTGATATCAAGAAGACAAAGATTCGATCTCGCTATGGTCATTATGAGTTCTTGGTCATGTCCTTCGGCTGACCAATGCCCCGGCCGCTTTATGGAGTTGATGAACCGGTGTTCCACGATGTTCTAGACAAGTATGTCATTGTCTTCATTGATGACATCTTGGTCTATTCCAAGAGCGAGGAGGAGCATGCACCATCTCCGCCTAGTATTGCAACGCCTAAGGGAGAAGCAGTTGTACGCCAAATTCAGTAAGTGTGAGTTTTGGCTACAACAGTGGCATTTCTGGGACACCTTGTTTCTCGGTAAGGGTATAGAGGTTGACCCGGCAAGGTGAAGTAGTAGTTGATGGCGATACCCAAGAATGTGGCAGACATTCGTAGTTTCCCGGGACTAGTCGGCTATTACAGGAGATTTATTGAGAACTTCTCAAGGCCCTCCGCTCCTATGACACGACCGACCAAAGGGAGTGAAGTTCGAGTGGTCTCGATAGCGTGAAAAGAGCTTCCAAGAGCTCAAGCAGAGGCTGGTTTCCGCTCCAAGACTTACCATTCCTAATGGTACTGGGGGATGGTAGTCTACAAGTGATGCATCTAAAATGGGCTTGGGTTGTGTTCTAATGCAAGATGGGAAGGTAGTGGCCTATGCTTCTCGGCAATTGAAGGACTATGAGAAGAACTACCCGACCCATGATTTGGAGCTTGCACTGTGGTTTTCGCCCAAGATCCGGAGACATTATTTATATGGTGAGAAGAGCGAAATATACAGTGATCACAAGAGCCTCAAATACTTCTTTACACAAAAGGAGCTCAATATGAGGCAGCGATGGTGGTTGGAGTTGTTGAAAGATTATGATTGTACTATCCATTACCACCCAGGCAAGGCAAATGTAGTAGCGGATGCGCACCGAGCCGGAAATCTCACCTTGTCATGCATCACTAGCCAAGGAGAAACTCATCGAGGAAGCTAGAAGGATGGACTTGGAATTATCGGTTGAAGGTGTTACCTTATCTCTATCACTTTATCAAGACAATCCACACCGGTAGGGCGAATTCAATCAGCCCGTGCTTCGATGAGGAGATTCAAAAGGTTATTGAGGCTATCAAGGGGGACACGCAGGAACTCGGATTTTACTTTAACAGAGAGTGGTGTTCTCATGTTCGGACAACGGCTATGTGTTCCTAGTAACCCTCGCTTGAGGAAGGAAGTGTTAGCCGAGGCCCATGACTCTCCCTATTCTATTCATCCAGGTAGTATGAAGATGTATAGAGATCTCAAGGAATATTATGGTGGAGTGGAATGAAGAGGGATGTGGCTGAGTATGTGGCAAAATGTCTTACTTGTCAGCAGGTGAAGGCGGACAGACAGCGACCTCATGGCCTCTTACAGTCATTGCCTGTTCCAGAGTGGAAGTGGGAGCATGTTACCATGGATTTTGTCACCGGGTTGCCCCGCACGCCTAGAGGTGTCGATACCATATGGGTTGTCGTTGACAGATTGACAAAGACGGCTCACTTCATCCCCATGAAGATTACCTATTCGATGGACAAGCTGGCTCGCTTGTACATTGATAATGTAGTTCGTCTACACGGAGTTCCTGTCAGCATCATCTCCGATCGGGATCCCAGATTTACATCTAAGTTCTGGGGGGGTTTTCAGAAGGCAATGGGTACACTGTTGAGTTTTAGTACAGCCTTCCACCCTCAAACCGACGGACAGTCGGAGAGGACTATTCAGACATTGGAAGATATGCTCCGAGCTTGTGCCATTGATATGCAAGGCAGCTGGGACGAGCATCTCTCACTTATTGAGTTTGCTTACAATAACAGTTACCAGGCTACTATAGGCATGGCACCGTTTGAGGCTCAGTATGGGAAGAAGTGTCGGACACCGTTATATTGGGACGAAGTAGGTGAACGGCGTATTCTTGGACCCGAGTTGATTCAGGCAACATGCGAGAAGGTGGACTTGATTCGTGAGCGGATCAAGGCGGCTCAGTCCAGGCAGAAGGGTTATGCAGACTTGAGGCGGAAAGACCTTGAGTTCACTATTGGCGATAAAGTGTTCCTTAAGGTATCACCCTCCAAAGGGGTGATGCGTTTCAGCAAGAAGGGCAAGCTGAGTCCGAGATTTATAGGACCTTTTGAGATCCTTGCACGGATTGGACCGGTGGCATATCGGTTAGCACTCCCTCCATCTTTAGAAGGTGTGCACGACGTCTTCCACGTATCCATGTTGAGGAAGTATGTCCATGATCCAAGCCATGTATTGACGCATGAACCACCAGAACTTGCGGCCGACATGTCCTATAAAGAGCTGCCTGAAAAGATTTTGGACAAGAAGGTTGTTCATCTTCGCAACCGCCCATTCATTATGTGAAGATAAAATGGTGCAACCATCCGAAGAGGAAGCTTCTTGGGAGGCAGAGGTAGAGATGCGGCGAAATACCCTTTTCTTGCCTATCTACAAGGTACGTCAAATTTCGAGGACGAAATTTCTTATAAGGTGGGGGGATGTTATACCTGCATTCGGATATAATTAAATATCATTTCTTCTCGTGACGTGTAGATACCACCGCCATGTATGTCGGTGACTGTTCTCCATGATGGTCAAACCTAGCTACAAAATAGTTGACCACAAAGACGGGTTTGCCTCGTGGAGGAAAGATTCCTCAACCGCCAAATGGGGAAAGTTCGTTGACGGCGACTTCGCCGATTACCCTCCAAGTACCAGCCGGAAGCGAGGAGTTCAGGAGAGAGCATCCCGGACCGTCACCTCGCTGGATATTTCGCTCGGTGATGAGCTTAGCATTGCCGTGGAGTTGTTCGGGTCATGGGTAATAAACCATGACAGGGGAAAGGTAAGTTCTAGCCTCAAGACTTATTAATTATTCTTCCCTTGGTAACCTCAAGTGCGGGTCCGGGCTTGAACCGCTCGAGCTATTTCATGAGAGAAGGGAATAATTTAAGTTCGGGTCCCGCGTACCTTTAGGAAGTACATTGGGGACTTATACCCATCTCTTATGAACCCATCTAAGAATGGGCTTTTCCCTAATTGAGGTTGTGGGCAGGCCCATTTAACCTATTGACCCAATGATGGGTTATTCCATCCACTTACCCACATAGGACTAATGGGTTGACCCATTAGGCCTCATGACCCATTTGACTAGAGGTACCCATATACCCATTTATTATAAATGAGTCCATGAGGGAGAGAGAGAACATCACTTCTCCTTCATCACCCTCTTCTACCCTAAATCGTGGAGGAGAGAAAGAGGAGAGAAAGAGGAGAGGAAGAGAAAGAGGAAGGAGAGAGAGGCTTGGAGGAAGGTGGAGACCCCATCTCTTGGGCCATAAATCGTGGAGCTCTCATCTTGGGGGGAAGGTAAGCTATTGAATCTTCTTCCTTCTTCTATTTTGGATTTTAAAAGGGGTTGGGTAATGGGAGAGATTGACCTAGATCTCTCTTGGAACCTAGGGAGTAGATGGAGCTTTAAAGCCAAGCTATGGTGGAGTTAGTTCACTCCATTATGAGCTCTAATGTGAGGGTTCTCATTGCCATTTGGGAGATTTAAGGTTGGACCCTAATGAGCTTAGGATGGAGTTTTCTAGAAGTCCTTGTGCTTTAAAACCACTTGAAATGGGGTCCTTGGAGGGGAATCCTTCGGATTTTGGACCTGAAGGTGTGAGGGTTTACATGTGGTTTCGCACTGCAAGAAACCACCCGAAATTACCTTCCCGAGAAGGATCTCGTGAAGGTCGGATTTACACTCGGATTCGTTTCTCAAACCACATCCGCATCCGACCTTGACAAAATTGTCCCGAGCCCCTCGTGAAGCTCGGATTTACACTCGGATTCAGTTTTCAAACCACATCCGCATCCGACCTTGACTAAACCGTCCCGAACCCCGGTTTCCTAGGATTTACATGTGGTTGCGAATTTGGGCATGAAACCACTCCTCGCAACCACTTCGCCTCTCGAAACCTTATACTTAAGTGTTTATGGGAGACCTTTGGGGATCCGTCTTTCGCTCGTGTAACCTTATTCCACTCTTTGTATAGGTTAATATATTCACTTTTGTGGCTTATTGCTTGATCGAGGCGACAACTGATAATCGTGGTGCTTGGCGTATACGTTGTGAGTGGGTTTGGTTGTTTGGGCTTGTTATTATTATTGCACTATATATTATGTACTCATTATAATTAATAAGCATGTTTGCGCATATTGCATAATTTTATATCTATTTGTTATAATGTTGATTGGTAATGTTGTATCTTGATGGGTCTCGGTGCCGGTGGGTACCGGTGCCGGAACCCCGAACACTATATACATTTATGAAGAAATTTGTTGAATGTCATGTTGAATCAGTATGCGCCGGCCGGCCGGTAACCGGCACTAAACCGATGAAAGTTGATGCGCCGGATTACCTCTCGGGACGATAGGACTTGCATGTAGTATATTGTGGCTAGGATTTCACACCCTTATGCTACGACCCTTACCAACAAGGGGTTTAGGTGTTGGGTAATCAAGACACCGGATTCTCGTGGAGGTGGGAGAGGCCACCATGGTAGTATTGGTTATCGTGGGTCCGCCACCGAGTGGTCTTGGAGGCTTCGATCGGCGTAGGTCCCACGTGACAATTGAGGTTTCATTGTGGCGATAAGTTAAGTGACCCACAGTTGTCTCCCCGAGTTGTCACAAAGAGTATATGCCATTGACTTAGTTTGTTTGTTAGGTGGAAAATGGACTTAACATGTGCATGCATCATTGGACTATGTGAATTGCGTGTTTGTGCATCCCCATCCCCTCACCGGCTCAGTGGAGCTAACCCCGGGCGCACACTTTTTAGATTATGGTGCAGTGACGGATATCTCGCGGGACTTGGAGTTCAGCCTCGGATACGATGAGATCGGTGAGGAGGAACCGAGGCCGTGTTTGAGGAACATGGCGACGGGTGTCCTTGCGATGATTGTGCCTACGGGCCGTGAGGATATTCGGGACTCGATCCCTTTTTGATTACTTTTGAGGCTAAGGCCTATGGTGAAATACTTACCGTAATACCATTTTTGATAGTTATTAGATGGTCATTAGAAATGTAACTAATTACTGTATTTATCATCTAGTTTTGAACATCTTGTAACTATTCGATTTATTCGCTTCCGCAATACTACTGATCCTCGGAATGTAATATTCCTCTTTTCTGCATTCTAATGTTATATTGTGTTAATATTGGATATGACTGTGCGTTGGGACACTGTGTCAGTGATCCGGGCGGTTTAGTAGGATGACACGCGTCGTCCTAGTCACCCTTTATATGATATTATATTCCTTGTCTGGAATAGGGGCGTGACAGGTGCAACCTTGCGAGCTCGACATGTGTACGTGGTGACATCCAACGGTGCCAAGCTCGAGAAGAAAAAAAAAAGTGCAATTGAGCTCACACCATTGGATGTCGCTGCGTCCACATGTCAAGCTCACAAAGTTGCACTGCAAAGAATTTTTATCTGGATAACTGAGAGAGCACTATTGAAGTTTTGCATATCCTTAGTACCTATCCGGTAAGGTTAGGGTTGATAACACTCCTGCCCCTAATAAATTTAAAATGAAAAACATTGGAGGGGAAGTTTTGGGTTGAATGTGGGTTCCACATGCCCTGACCAACATCCCTTTTTATTGGTGAAAACCAACAATCTTTTTTTTGATATATCCTCTATAGCTATCATGTGGTTGCTTAGTAACTAACAAAGGCCTAAATTTGGTGGACATGTTATGTTAATTTTCATTTAACAATGATTTAAAGTCTAGATTGATTTGACTTCAAATGTTATTTCGTAATTGAATATTATTAAATTAATTAAAAAAAGAGAAAAAGAAGCATGCGACACCTTGTGCAGATTCCAATATCCCTCTCATATAATAAATAGTGAGACCCACACTGACACTCTGTCTCACCATGTGGGACCCATGTCGACCCTATATGAATGATATCATTTTTTGGACCCTCATTAGTGCAACGTGCAAATTTCTTCTTACAATGGCAACGTGGGAAATCCTCCCCTTAAAATAAAAGTTGAGTTCAATAGAAAACACGTTTGATACATAGTGCACAATATAGTCAAGATAGACCACTGAATTTTCATATATAACCAATAAATTTCTAACCATTACTAAATCATCTATTCACAGTAACTTTTTTATTCTTTTAATTTTGATTTCTTGGATGGTGAAGTCAACAAACTCAAATTCAGCACATGAGTAAGGAAGTTGTGATATATCTATTGATGGAATTTGGACACCTCACCTATCCTACCATATGGCAACTATAGTTTTTGATGAAACTATATAGGAAGAGGATTCTTCACATTGCCAATGTGGAGAGGAATGTGATCTTTGGCAAGTCTCTTATAAGTAGTATATTTTTGTGATGAAGACAGCTGCTAGCCCCATTAGTTAGGGGTTAGTGCAGTCAAGCCTAGCCTGCCTTTTTCATCCAATATCCCCCTACCTCCCCCCCTCTTCCCCCCTAACCCACTATCTCCCTTAATATACTGGTGTAATTGAATCCGTCTAGGTCCATAGACAATTTTGTCATCCTTAAGAACACTATTATTTGAAATAGGGAGAGGATCCCCATTGCGTCAATGTGGAGAGGAATAATGTACATCATACCAAGAGTTGGGTTACGTGAACGTGCGAGAACAACTCACAGTCGTTCAAATGGAATCCACTCCATGTGATCTTAACAAAAGTGTCTTCATTTTCTTTTTGAATCATATGTAGCCGTGTAGGTATAAAAGTAAATATTTAAATCAAAACTGGAGGTCGAATCGGTTCATGTTGGTTTCAATCTAGATTAGATCGGAATTGATCGAAATTGATCCCAAAATAAACTAGAATCGATTCTTTATATCTGAAAACCTAACAATTAGGTCTCAAAAACCTTAGAATCGACTGTTCTAGAATGTCTAAAATTAAGATTAGCCATGACCGATTTCGATTTGAATTGATGATTTGATCAATTCAATTTCGCTTCCAAAAACAATGGATGATTCAACAAAATGAAAGCAAAACATATTTTATGATATGGGGAAGTGTTTCCTGTGTGGGAGCGTGACCCCTGTGTGTACGAGGCAACGGGAGTGCACAGGGAGGCATCAACAAGGACGTCATTTTGTGTATCGTGGGGGTGGGGCGGTCATTTCAGTACCCCATGTGTCTTGGTGCAAGCACAATCTCTACAAAAAATGTTTGAATGCCAAGGAAGATAAGACTCATAATTCAATCATTGCATCATCATTATTTTTGTTTCATCCTTCTTTTTTCTCTCATTTCTCGGCTGCCAAACATGGATTTGGCTCCTCTACAGTGCAGGGGTGTGTTGCACATCTTGTACATCGCATGGACAAACTCCCCTTTGGATGACTTGGATCGAATTGGAAATCCGAATTTCAAAATCTAGAAATCCCCCTATACATCACATGTGCACCATGCTCAGTGTCCTTAGCTTGATCCAGGCCGTCCAAAGGGGAGAGTTATGTGGCGAGTTGTGCTACCGTGCTACAAGATGTGAGGTGCACCCCTGCACCATAGACTTATAGAGGAGCCCAATCCTCCAAAGTCCAAACACAGCGTATGGTATTTACGTACTAGTACATCATCACTGACGCCACACCATATCATCTCTGTCAATCATGAATCACACCAAAACACTTGCATTCCTCTATTTTAACGTGTGGGGCCATCTCCTTTGGCATACGGAATCACTGGTCACTGGCTCAGTGCACGATTATATTCGCTAGCATTAACCAGAGAGTGGGTTGATGAACTGATGAAGTACAATAAACATTCATCTCCATCCAACGGTCTAGATCGTAGTCCATTGAGATTAGCTCTAGAACCGGGTGTATATTAAGCAACCTGTAACTGACGTGAGAGAATGTTCTAACTTCTAACAGAGCCGCAGAAGACGGCGAAATTGGAATAAAGAGAACTGAAGGGTCACATCGTTTGTTTAGAGAATGGGAATGCGCGTTCTCAGACTGGTATACCAAACACAGCTCAATATACTAATTGTTTTACTAATAAAAGCCTTGCTAGTTGCTACCTCAAAAATATTTGTTTCCAATGGAATTAATTTCTTTGATGGACTACGGAAGCTGAAGAAAAACAAAAAATGCATTCACACTGATATAATTAAAGGGTATACATAGTCCGAAGGCAAGTCTTAGCCCATAGGTTTGGGCCAACAGCTCAGATTAGGGTTGCCAATCGGTGGTTCGGTCCGGTTTTTTTATTGGGTTAAATTGATTTTCGATTTAGTCTTGGGTCAAATCAAAATCAAACCGTTAAAACAAATTCTGGTTTTGATAATTTTTGTTTTAGTTTGATTCGATTTGGTTCAGTTTGATTTTCCATCTATATACATTTTTTTTTGTTTACTCTAGTTTTGGTTCAATCTTGTTTTTCGGTGGTTTTCATCCGAATAATCAATTCAAACTAGAAATTGATACCCCTAACTCAGATGCATAACCTTCTAAAAAGACTTGTTTTTCTTCTCCGTTTAAAATGCCCCACATCTCACCAAATGACAACTACATAATGGTCAATTATTAGAGGAGTTAGCAACAAAGAATCTTCTCTTCGATCAAATTGTATGGATTTGAAGCCAATGTTCCATTTGAAACCCTGGTGAGGGTCGGGGTTGGAGTGGGACTCACAGTGAGAACGCGGAATAAGCTTTTGGCGCGATCTAGAAGACACTCGTTGTTGACCCCATTCTAGGATTTCAAAATGAAAACTAGCACTAAGTACCAAACATTATTTTTGTTGTACTAGAATGCATTTTGGATCCAAAACAAGTTATGAGATGAGGAGACAGCTGGGAAGTCCATAAGCCTCTATTGATGGTATATCTATGAATATATAAGTTGGAAGTATGGGAGGGGTAGTTGAAGTGGGATGTGAAACTGTAAATACATATATATTCATGTCTCCGTTGGAGATATAGCTTAATTTAGTTTTTTACAACTTACTTCCTAGTTTTTTTGATGAAAGTGTAATCACACACCAATCCCAGAAGGTTACTTACTAGTTACTCCTAACTACTTGTTTTTGTGTTTACCAAAAAAACAAACTACTCGTTTATGTGGTTCATCCATCTTTGTTTATGGGTGCAAAAGTGGTTCTTCCAAATCCAATTTATTAATGGAGTCTAGTGATGATGAACAAAATTTTATTTGAGATCATTTTGTCATGCTATATTAATGACGCACACATTCATCTTTATACTTATCAAATATATTTTGCCCATAAAGTGTTTGATGAAATGCTTGATTATTCTTAAATCAACAATGCATTTTAACCAAATGCGTCTTCAAATCATTCTTAGTTAGGAAGACATTCTGAGTTTTTTTTGGGTAATTAATAATGCATTGAATTATGATAATGGACATATGCATTCTCAAAATGGAAATGCATACCAAACACAACCTTAGATAGAAGAAAAATCAAGAAATTAGGGATATTTTTTATATTTCGAATTATAGGGGAGTAATGTTTTCATTTGATGTCTTGATCCAATTCTCTTAAGTTGGTTAGGAGAGTAGTGAACCTCTATTTATTATTTAGGGAAGGGTTTGTTGCCCAATCACATGTCTCTGCATAGGGGCAGGGTAGGGTGGACATTTAACTCCCTCATGTGTGCAGGTGCAGGGGTATGGGATAGGGCAGCGTTATTTTCCTCTTATTATTTATTGGAATAAGGGGAGAGGGATACACATACCATCCGCGTGCAATAAACTTATAGACGACACCAATGGGGGCGAGAGAAGGATTGTCATTATACAAGTAGAGTATGAGACTCATTTCATAAGAGGGAATAGAGAGATAGACAACATATGCTAACTTAAGGTATACTGCCGATGTGCCCAATCTTTTCCCTCATTTATTATATATAAAGCAAGATATGATCATATTAGGATACTAGGAGCAGTAGGCTTAGCACGCAAATGTTGCTTACCTTGTGGATTTGCCCGGTCCGTGAAAATAGTGGTCGAGGCAAAGGTGTCACAAATAAAGCTGAACCGATCAATCAGACCAAACCAATCCTCTATCAGGCCGATTTGATTTGGGATATTATGAATTAGTTGAAAGCGGTCCACATTGGACTGACCAAATTGACCAATCAAAACTGAAAATTGGACCGAAATCGATTAAAAATATATCAGAAGCCAAATTTTTCCCCATAATTGTTATTATATATTCATGGTAAATGAACCATACTGAGCCAACATCAAACCAATAAAATCTGATAAGAGAAAGCCGAAATAAACAGAAACCAAACAAGATCAAAACAAAAATCAACAAAAAACCAAGCCTTCCCTTATCGGTCTGGTTTTTTATTTGGCCCAGGTCAACGCGACCGAAATCAGACCAAACAGACCGTTTGACACCCCTCCCTCCTTAACTCCGGATCTTTATCACCTCCAGTTGGCTGCCCGGCCCAGTTCCCCAGTTCCTCTAATAAAGAGGGGCTGAAATGACCTCTCTACCCATGCCCAAACACTCTGCCCGGGTGGGGTCCACCATCCCCTATTAGAGGAACTGGAGAACTGGGCCGGTCAGTAAACTGGAGGTGATAATTTTCCCCTTAACTCCTCCTTTAGTTAAACAAAGTAAAACTGGAAAAGTGAATCTACGCCTATACCTCCCTCGTTTCACATTCCTCGCTTCAAGTAGAAGTCGACACTCCAGAGAGACAGAGAGAGAGAGAGAGAGAGAGAGAGGTTCACTCTCAAAGGCTTGAAGCAGACAAGAAAGAACCTCTTGATTGGTTTGGAAAGGTCCGAACGGATGTCACGAATCTTCTCCCAATCACTTGAAAGCAAGGCAAGCCAGTTTAGAAATGGTGGAGTTGCGGACTGGGTCTTGGAAGAGAGAGGAAAATAATAATAAATGACAAGGTCAGCAGCTTCTTGCTTCATTTTATCGATTTGATTTTCCCTTTTTTTTTCTGCATTCTTCAAAACCCTAGTTTATCAAATCAAACCTTAGAGGCTGAGAGCCTGAGACGGTAGCAAGAGAAACGAAATCAGAATCGATCAGAGAAGAGAAGGGAGAAAAATGGCGGCGACCACTGATGGAGATGAGAGAGTCATGGCTGCGGCTCAGCAAATTTTGAAGAGTTTGGGTACTCGAAAAGATGATACGGAAGATATGATTTTTATCCTCTCCAGCTTTGATAATCGCCTCTCTGCCATCACCGATTTGCTTTCTAAAAGTGGTGGCGCCGCAGGTCTAAGCAGGAACGAAGAGCGGTTGGAAGCAGCGGAGAAGATTGTTCGTCGGTGGGACTCTAAGTCTGATACCCCACACCACCACTGTTCACCTTGGGAGGATTCCCCTGATGAAGCAGCAGAATACCTCTTTGCTGTTGATGAGATTCTGCGGTTGACTGAGGATCTGACTCTTACTTCGGATGGTGGAGTTATGGACCGAGCTGAGAGTGTTCTGCAGCTGGCGATGTCGCGGCTGGAGGACGAGTTTCGCCACATCCTCATACGCAACACGGTTCCTCTGGATGCCGGACGGCTTTATGGTTTGATCCGTAGACTATCCCTTTCTTTCACGTCGAATGATGGAGATGTTGACGACATAGAGAACTCCGTGGAGGAAGAACATGAGAGTTTCTCCGAGGGGAGAGGTGGGAGTTTTGGGGACAATCTCTGTGTGGATTTGGTCAACCCAGATGCCATCGCCGACCTCAAGGAGATCGCTGACAGGATGATCAGGTCGAGGTATGAGAAGGAGTGCTGTCAAGTTTACAGTAGCGTCCGCAGGGATGTTCTGCAGGAGTGTTTATCAATTCTTGGTATTGAGAAGTTGAGCATTGAGGAAGTACAGAAAATCGAGTGGAGGTTCTTGGATGAGAAAATGAAGAAGTGGATTCATGCTGTAAAGATTGTAATTCGGGTTCTTTTTCCTGGTGAAAAGCGACTTTGTGAACAAGTTTTTGGTGACTCGGAGCTGATCAGGGACGTGTGCTTTACCGAGGGTGCAAAGGGATGTATGATGCAGCTATTGAATTTTGGGGAGGCAATTGCAATTGGACAGCGTTCGCCGGAGAGGCTGTCTCGGATACTTGACATGTATGAAGCTTTATCTGTTGCATTGCCAGAATTGCAGGTGTTGTTTTCCGATGATTCAGGGGATTTTGTCTACGGTGAGGCACATGGCATACTGGCTAGGCTTGGCGAGGCTGCAAAAGGCGCATTTGCAGAGCTTCAGAATGCAGTTCAGAGTGAGGCTTCTCGGAAACAGAAACCAAATCAAGGTGAAATTCATCCAGTGACACGTTATGTGATGAACTATATGAAGCTTCTTGTAGACTATAGTGATTCACTGAATCAACTTCTAGAAGACAGTGTGGACGGTGTGGAAGGGGGTGACAACAATTTGCAACTACCCAGCATGTCTCCTGTGGGCCGCCGGTTGCTGTCATTGATTTCATCTCTGGAATCAAACCTTGAAGAGAAGTCAAAACTCTATGAGGATAGTGCAATGCAAAATATATTCTTGATGAATAATATTCTTTATATAGTTCAAAAAGTTAAAGACTCTGAGCTTGGCAAGCTTTTGGGAGATCAATGGGTCCGCAAGCGACGTGGCCAGATACGCCAGTATTCCACTGGTTATCTCAGAGCTTCTTGGAGCAAAGTATTGTCTTGTTTGAAGGATGAAGGGATTGGGGGTGGTGGGAGCTCAAGTAATGTATCCAAGCCGGCTCTGAAGGAAAGGTTCAAGAACTTTAACCTGTGTTTTGAAGAAATTTATAGGACTCAGACAGCTTGGAAGGTCCCAGATCCTCAGCTACGGGAGGAGCTTCGAATTTTAATATCAGAGAAAGTCATTCCGGCATACCGTGCATTTTTGGGGAGGTTCGGGAATCATCTAGACAGTGGAAGGAATGCAGGGAAATACATAAAGTACACTCCAGAGGACTTGGAGGACTATCTTTTAGATCTATTTGAAGGATCTCCTGGAGTAATCCACAATCCAAGGAGAAAAATAAGTACGTAGCAGATGGAATAGGAAAGCAGTCTGCTCTTATCAGGGTTTGAGAATTCAGGTTACCTCTCTGAATTATAGCTTGATGATGTGCTGTTTTATTTTTGTTGTTTCAATCTTTACGATCACAGATTTTCAGGATATTTAGCCATACTCCTCTTTATATATGTAATAATTCTGTACATGTTTATAGATCCTCTTGAGTGTGAATCTTGTCTGGGTTTCTGAATTTGTTGTTGCAAATTGACTCTAAAATTTTCAAGTAATTTTTTGGCCATTCTTTTGTATAACTGGAGGTGCTACTTAAAAATCCTGAGTTGTTTGTTTTGCGCTACTGACTCCTGAGCAGATTGGGCTAGCTGTATATTACTGCAAGTGTTTTTCATCAAAGTGTTTTATAGTCCCTTTTTTCTCTCCCTTTCAAACCCTGCAACAACTTGTGAATGAGTGAAATGTTTTCGATATTTCATCTCATTATAGTTTATAGACATGCAAACTGTGATGAAGATTGGTTGAAAGGCATACGGTCTGTAATTAATGAATGAAGTCATCTGATTAAGCAGGCGGGATCTATCTTGTAAGGTTGGTACGTTTCATTACACTGGAAGGCTAGATCTAGTAATACCATTGCAGGTGAGCTCACAAGATTGGGCACCTTTGGGAATCATTTATATATAGCACTATTATCCATCATGTAGCTTGCTTGTACTTTAACTAAGACTTCTAAATGGTATTTATTCCCCTCCCCAACACCCCCCTCCCCAAAAAAAAAGAAAAAAAAAAAAAAGAAAGAGAGAAAGACTTGTGAATCATTCTGAAAGGCCAAATGAGAGTTCAGATCTTTAGTTTCTTTGCATCAAATTTTAGAGGTTGAAATCTTGGACACTGATAACTTGCATGCTAGCATGAATACTTAAAGCTTAATAATGTCAGTGTGCCTCCCAGGGTGCAGAATTTGCCAGGAGTGTGCTGCTCATCATGAGAAAGTGAACATGTGCATTGATGGCAAATCCTCTGGTTTCTCTCAGTTTGGGTTGGGGGTGTCTGCAATATTTGTGGCTGATCTTTGCTGTGACGGTGCAGAATATGGGACCCTACACTCTTCAACTAGGATCTGTGAAGGATAGGAATGATATAGACAGTTTTGGTTGTTTCATGAAGGTTTAATTGCTTCTTGAAAGAAAAAGAGAAGTCTACATTGGGATTTCTTTTTTGATAATTTAATCTTCATTAGGATTTTAAATACAGGTTTAATAAATTAGGATTAGGGTTGTTGATTTTCAAGAAAAGTGAAATTAAAAGGGAGATGCCACAGATATTCATTCTGTGGTGTGCAGCTGAGAGAAGGGAGTTTCTCTTGATGTTTAAGTGGTGCAGGTAGTTTACTACTATAGGGGGTGGTGAGTCTCTTCAAATTCAGGTGTTTTATGGGGTTCTCTTGAAGTAATTTAGGGTTTCATTAAGGCTATGGTATTAAGGATTTGAGAGCATGGGTCAATGCTGAATTAGGACCGAGGGTTAGAGTGGGAGAATTAGAAGTGCTGGTAGTTGTGGTTGTTTGGGCCTGGTTGTTGCAGGCTGAAAAAAAAAGGGAAGCACATTAAAGAGAAAAGAGAGAAGAAAAAAGAAATGAAAAAAAAGTCGGAACAAATCCACGCAGAAGAAAAAAAAAACCTAAGAATCCACTCACAACAAATCCACACAGAAAAAAGAGCAATTGGGCTGAACATTTTGCTCGTTAATCAACCAAAGACTTGTTATTGCAACCAAGCTTCAAAGGATTGGAATCAGTGTCGGATCTCTCCCGGCCAATCCTGATTACATCCATGATTGGTCAACTGATCGGCTAACAGGGTCATATGGTCAGATGATCCTTTATGGATCAATCAAGTCCTGCCAATGAATATGATGATGACTGTTACATGATCACATTCAACCTGAACCAGATTGGGATCTGTCAACCCTTGAAACTATGAGTTCACGCCTTATAACACCAACTCTTACAACCCCTGCTAAGCTAGGAGCAACTCCTGACTAATTAATCTTGAGGCAAATATAACCCTGCCGGATATAGCTTTTAAAAACAATGTAATAATCCAAGTTAACCACATGGCTAAAAGTAATTATCTACTTGCCAATATCTGATTAATAAGAAATATACACCTTCATGTAGGAATCAAAGTAAAAGTTGAAAAATTCTCTTACTCTGTTGATACTCTGCATTAGTCATCGGTTACTACTAATCATGTACTATGACACTAAACTTAAACTGATTTTTATTGACCCGACATGTAGCTTGACCAGAAAAATTCACAAGAACTGCTGCAACACCTACTTCGTCTCTTTGAATCCATCAGTTCAGATAACAGATATGGGGCTCTAAAGAGGCTTGCACAGTAACTGATTGGGAAAGCCAGGTCCTTGTGCTATGAGGGAAACTTTTCTTTTTCATGAGGAATGTGATCAGCAAATTCAATAGCTGATGAATTGGCCAAGGGATTTTTAGGTTTTATTTTATTTTATTTTTTGTATTTGGGTCCTTGCCTCACTGATTATCCCCTATGAGGGTTCTTGGCTTTAGCCAATTTTTGATTGTTTACCCTATGCTTTGAACTGTATTGTTGATTTACAAAAAGTTCTTTTCTTATTTTAGAGGGGAAGAAAAAAGGAAAAAGAAAAACTGATTGGGTTCTGCTTCATATTCACCTGGAGTTGGCTCCTAGAAATATAGCCATCACTACCCTCTCAAGTCAATCCTGGGAGCCTGTTTTCCATTCTCTTTTGATCACGGCAGGAGAGCAATTCGAAATAGAAAAACTCACACTGGGTTTAGGGAATCAGGCTCAAATTGACGACTTCCACCATGTCAAGTTGGCATTCTAAAATTTGAGTTGACTTTTGAGTTCTCCTGCCAGAAATATAGCCATCTCTACCCTCTTAAGTCAATCCTGCAAGCCTGTTATCCATTCTCATTTGATCACAGCTGGAGATCAATTCCAAATAGAAAACTCACACTGGGTTTAGGGAAATCTGGCTTGAATTGATGACTTCCACCACATCAAGGTGGCACTCTACCATTTGAATTGCCACTTGAGTTCTCCTGCCATTTCTAGCTCATGTATAGGTAATGTGTCCTGTACCTGGAAAATTAAACCTAGTGGATGAGGTGAATAATTCTAAACGGAAGTTTATCGTATTAGAAGGAACCAGGTGCAGAGGATCATCACAACAGTATCCTCTCTCAACTATTTTGGTAGATTCACATGAATCCCTTTCCCCTGTTCTTGTCTATTTAGTTTATTCTATAAAAATAAGTCTTTTTTTCTCTGGATGAATAGCATTTGGATTCAAATCTTTCACAATGCTTCCACCACTGTACCTTTCTGCATTTTCCTTGTCCTTCTAGAACCTTCATTCCTTAACTTGCAGCAAATTACTTTCTTTTTTTTTTTGACGAATAAAAAATTCATTACCAAAGGAAGAGGAGGAGGGTGGGAACAAACAAAGCAACAAACAACTTACAACCCCCTGCCTTTACAGAGGGAGAGAAGCAAGGGTCTGAGAAAGAAAAGGGGCAAGACCCCAATAAACAATAAACAGACTAAATTAGGGAGACGGACCAACAAGAGGGGGCCATAGCTAACAAAGATCTAACAAATAATTAGATAGCTGACCTAGGATGGTCCTATCATCATTCATCTGACCATATTAGCGAAGTTCTGCAATTCTTAATTTCTTACCACTGTTATGTGTTTTTGCTTTTTGGGTATGCAATTTAAACAACAAATATATTGTCTAATTATTTGGTATGAGCGTACTTGTATGAGTTTATTACGAAGAAGAAGAAGCGTGGTTGCATGTCCTGTCAGCCTTCCTTGATAAGAGGGAAGAAAGGCTGAGGGTCATAGAAAGAATATCAGATTCCAAACATCGTACAATAAATCATTAGTCAAGTCTTCCTAGTGGTCCTGAAATAGGATCTACAGATATTCTTGGGAGGAGCATTTAGCTGAAGCCCAAACATAAGGAATTTCTTCTCAATTTTGCACATGGCTAATGCAGCCTTGTCTTGAAAATTTCTGTATGTTCCTCTTCTTCGAAATTGCCCATCAGATTACAAAGGCAGCATTTGCCAAAACCTTGGGGTACAAAAGCGTTGCCATTCCAGGCCACAACCATACCTGAAGGAGAAGAGGAAAAACTTAGGCCGAGTTGAGAAGGGTGAACAGTTATCCCTTACCTCCTGTGGCCATCTCACCATGGGTTTTTTACCAACTCAGCATCCTCATTACACAAGGAATACCTGCTTTGCATATTTATATAAGGATTCTTTTAAACAAGATTTTACTGTAAATCCTCAGTTATGGTATAATTCTTTGTTTGTTTCAAAATCCAACTTTTATGCCTGTAAAGTTTGGAATGTCAACAACAGATCAGCATGTTAGGAATTTCTTGCCCTGTCAAAGCTGCTTCCGTTTATTATTTCCTTTATTTATTCATTCACTGTTTCTCTCTTCTTCTTCTTTTTTTTTTTTGTTGGGGGGGGGGGGGGAGAGGGCTGTTTCATTTTACTTAATGAAGATGTGTCAGGGGTGTTGGCACATCTTCATCAAGTGTCCAACTTCGCATGATACAACATTGTATCAAGTTGATTTGTTGAAGTTTCCTTTTCAAGGTTGTTCTGCAGGCATCCTTTACTACTTACTGTTGCTTATAGTTACTGGTTTATATTCTAGTTGGACAAGGACCTCCCCCCCCCCCCCAAAAAAAAAAAAAAAAAATCCCTGGAATGGTGATTCTGTAGCACATAGAATTTGAATATGGAATCACTGTTGTTGTTATCAGTTAACACAGAATTATTACAGGAAACCATTGTTGTGCTTATGCTGTTTTCAGCTAAGGAAATTCTTTCACAAACTTTCAGATAATCAAAATTTGAAAGCAATTCGTTACAAAAATGGGAAAATTTTCAGTCCTTGCAAAGGAGCACAGCAGCATGGTAAATTGTTGGTTGTTGAAGTAAGATTCTAATAATCTGAACATGAAAAATATTAGCTGGAGGTAGAAACTTCTCATTAAAATGGCTTGTGTAGCTGATGAATCTCCTGATGATTTCTATAGCATTGCCAATGTTACAAATCTGTGTCTTTCTTCAGGTTAAGCATGGGATTGATGGAAAACAAGATTTGTTCTTGAAGGAGCCTCAATATGCTGTCATTTTTCCCAAGTTGGAATGTTTGTCATCTAGTCAGACTGTTGTGTTGGACAAGGGAGTAAACAAAGTTGTAAATTTGCAGGACTCCTTGTAAAATTGGTTTATAGTACACAATTATTTTGTGGTTGGAATGTCCATTCTGTAACATAATGATTATCTCTACAGGATGAATATGTATAAAGCAATAAAGGTTCGATGTAGCTTTTATCGATTTTTGCCCAAGAAGGAAATAATGACCATAACAGTTAAAAGAGCAATTACTCCAGACAGCAACTTCTGAAGGGGATTGAGTATTAATTTATTTGGTCCGGCATCAGTGGTCGGCACGACCATGGTGAGTGGCTACTAGCTTTATAGTATTTTGGATACAAGATCGCGATTTTGTTGGTATTTTTGGACATTCATAAATAGAGGGGTTGATGATTGATGGATTATTGCGGGCACTTTTGTTTTATTATTATTATTATTATTATTATTTGGATAAGTTTTGTTTGAAGTTGTCTTGTATGTAGTTATATGTTGGGGTTATCTGGGGCTTCATGTGTTAGATTATTAGGCCCTTTTTCCCTTCAGGTTGGTTCTTGTCCATCATCAGTGAAATTCTTCTATTAATGAAAAGGAAATTAGTGTTTTTTGTAGGTTGCTGTTGCTGTCCTGGGATTTTTAGGATAATTCTCCCTCACTCCCTGTTTTAAAACTAGAGGTACTACCCACAAAATTTCAGGTTATTCTTCGTCAAAAATTACTTTTGTTATCTTGCAGTAAGAGGGAGAGGGATCTACACATTGCCCACATATATTGTTTTTTTCAGAGGCTTTTCCCAATTTTTTATTTATTTATTGGGAGGTGGTTGCTTTGGGCCTATAGGTAGATAGTGGAGGAGATTTGCTGAAACTGCAAGAATTGAAAGATGGTTCGGGAAGCTCATGTGAGTGGGTAGAACCCTATTGTGAAGTAGCTATGAAAGTTTTGAAGACAACCCAGGAGGGCTCTATGGAGATTAGTAAGTAGACTAATTTTGGGGATGCCTTCTTATGGTACCATGTCTAAATGTCCAATGTAATGAAATAACCGTACTTGCTTTGGAAAAGAGAGGGGGGGGGGGGGGGAGGAGCTTTGGTGAAAGAACAAATCAAAAGCAAGATTTTTTGTTTTTGGGATTAGGTTCAGTTTGGGTTTCCTAAATACCAAATTCAACCCTATTAATTCGGAAATAAATAATGGGAGAAAGTTTTCTGTCTGGGAGTGTGGCCTATGCCTGCACTCCCATGAGTCTATCTCTCTCTTCCCCATTTGAAAAAACACCTCTACCCTCTTATTTTGAGGAGAGAGATTGACACATGGGAGTGTTGGCATAAGCCACATTCCCGGACAGAAAACTACTTCCAATAAATAATTATCAACTTTAATTGTTAGGGGAAAAAAATTAGTGATCAATCCTTTCACCAAAAATAAAATGTTAATGATCAATCATAATGCACTTTGACTCATACATGTTCCGTACCAAATTTTAAAGGTAACTAGGTTGGGATATTGTAGTGTGAAAAGAGGGGTGTGGCTATCCATGTTAAATTATGGGAAAAAGTTTACTGAGCTGCTGGGAGTCTGGGACAGGTATGCTAGCATCTATGTGTCTATCTCTCTTCTATTCACGTCAAATGACTTCGCTGCCTTCGTATTTAGGATATCGTTTTGTTGAATCTCATTGGTGTGCTCCTCTATGCCTCTTGCTCAAACAATCCTCAACCTAAAATTATTACTGAAAATTGCTTTATCTTACTTGAGAAAAAAAAGTGAAAATACTTTCTTTAATGTTATTTTATTTTATCAAAGAACATTTTTTAAGATAAAATAAATAGGGAAAGATAGGTCGTGCAATGAAGTTCATTGAACATGCATTTTTAGGGGTAAAATAAGTAGAAAAAAACCTTAGGGAGATTATTATCAACGATTCATCAAATAGGGGATGGGTTTATTCCGTTTCTGTGATTTGGAGTCAGTTCCCTGGTCGGTGGACCAAAAAACCTTCTTCCAATTGATTTTACTAAATAATGGCCGTAATTATGAAGTCAAAATTTGTCATTATGGCCAAATACATAGGGCTCCAATTTTATCATTTCATGGATTGTTCATAAATTTAACTTAATAACATCATACCTCTATTCCCCATTTGCCTCAAATCAATGAGGAAAATTTAATAAAACATCATGACCACCAGAAGTTATTTTTAAATTATTTTGAAAAGGTTAAATAAATTTTTGGGAATAAAACACGAAATAACCAAATTAAAAATTTTACTTATTATTTTTTTGTTCAATAAATAAAAATTTCTCAAGACAAGTTTGATGATGAGAAACTCCTGCTAAGATTAGTAAAATTTACAAGAAAAAGTGGAGGATGAATTCACCAAACCCGTGATATATCCAATTTTAAAACCGCTTTAGCAAAGAAATGGGCTTCTCCATTGGAATTAGACAGCTTACCAAAAACAAAAATTGGAATTAGACAGAACAAATAAAGAAACAGCTATTGAGAAATGAGAAAGTCAAAGAATTGTCTTTGACAATAACCATTGTAGCCTAACCTAAAGAAGCCATATCATCATTGAGAGCATTCACCAGTGCCTGCTTGGAAAATAAAACCAATGCTGTAGATTTTGAGCCAAGAGTAATCTGATCCCTGATTACCTCTGCCTCCATGGAAGCAGCAAAGAGGCAGAGAAGCCCTAAACCCCTAACTAATTTTGTACTTTACAGCAACTAAAGACCAGAACTAATTCCTTATGATCACACCCCTACTTTACCATTTTGGTCATGACTCATGACCAGATGCACCTTTTGTAATACCTATCGTTGTTTATAAATCTGTTAAAAGTAAAGGAGAGATGGGTTATTTGGTAAACTGAAACCCACAAACCCTTCTCAAACTATTTATATCTCCCCATGTCCGTGAATATTTAACAGAGACTGCGAGTTTGCAAGCCTGCGTGGTGGCAGGGAATTGGAATTGACCCTTGATGGGTCACAATGAAGTGCACTTCCAAGGTTACATGGACTATTCCGTACCGAGACGATCATACAATTCAAACATTTGCGTTTCTGCAACGTCCCAAATCCAGCAATCCAAAATGGTGTAGCAGTGTTTGTGTGGTTCTTCCCCGATTCTTCCATGCTTCCTAAAATGGCCGCTGCAGCCGCATCAATAAGCACAAGAGGTTTTTCCCCGTCAAAATCCAATCTTCTATCTTCAGAATGAGAGTCTTAGCTTCTGTTTTAAGGCCCATCTCCCAGTTCAGTTCGAAACCCAGGCTTTTCTCTCTCTGTTTCTCCATCGAATCTGCAGTCTCAAACGAAGTCTTGACGATCCTCGAGACTGTCCACCCCATAGAAGACTCACTTGAAAGCCTCGTCCCCTTTCTCTCTCCCTACGTCGTTACGTCTGTTCTTCAAGAAAATCAAGATGTTGGGGTGGGTTTCCGGTTCTTCATCTGGGCAATGAGACGTAAGCAATTCCGCAGTTGGGTATCGCACAACCTGATGATTGATATGCTCTGTGGGGCTAACGGATTTGACTTGGCCTGGAAATCGCTGGAAGAGCTAAAAAATTCGGGTTTCCCTATCGTCCCACAGGCTTTTGTGGTCTTGATCCAAGCTTATGCAAAGTCAGCCATGCCCGAGAAGGCTGTTGACTCCTTCGGAAGGATGAAGCAATTCGGTTGCAGGCCCAACACCTTTACTTACAATACTATTATATGTGTCCTTGTTGAGAAAGGGGTTTTTTTGTTGGCATTGGCAGTTTATAATCAGATGCTGAAGTCTGACTGCCGCCCAAATCGAGCCACTTTCGGCATGCTCATTGATGCATCATGTAAAGCGGGAAAGACACAGGACGCACTCCAATTGTTTGATGAAATGGCCCAACGAGGTATTTTTCCTGACACTATGATCTATACTATAGTTCTTTCTGGTCTCTGCCAAGCAGAGAGGACTGATGACGCACACAAACTCTTGCAAACCATGAAAAGTAATAGTTGCTGCCCTGATTCCATTACTTACAATGCTATGCTCAATGGGTTCTGTAGATTGGGTAGGATTGACGAAGCTCTTAAGCTTCTGGATTCATTCAGCAGGGAGGGCTTTGTTCTTGGATTGAACGGGTATAGCTGTTTGATTGATGGATTATTTAGAGCTGGAAGATTCAATGAGGCGCTTGAGTGGTATGGACAAATGTGCAACAAAGACATTCTTGTCGACACTGTATTATACACCATCATGATTAAGGGGTTTTCAGAAGCCGGCAAGGTTGAGGACGCAATGAAGTTTTTGCAAGAGATGACAGAGCAAGGTTTTGTTCCGGATACGTTCTGTTATAATACTCTGATCAAGGGTTTTTGTGATGTTGGTCTCCTAGATAGGGCCAGATCTCTCCAACTGGAGATCTCAAAGAATGATCGCTTCCCTGACTCGGCCACTTACACTATTCTCATTTGTGGGTTGTGTAAGGAAGGGCTGGTTGGGGAGGCAGGGCAGATATTCAATGAGATGGAGAAGCTTGGATGCTTGCCTACAGTTATTACATTTAATGCTCTTATTGATGGGCTCTGTAAGGCCGGGGAACTTGATGAAGCTCGTTTTCTCTTCCATAAGATGGAGATTGGCAGAAACAAGTCTTTGATTCTTCATCTTCGGCTTTCCCAAGGTAGTGGTCGGGTCCTTGACAGTGTAAGCCTTCAAAAATTGGTGGAGCAGTATTGTGAGTCCGGATTGATTCTTAAGGCCTACAAACTTCTCATACAGCTTGCTGATAATGGGGTTGTACCGAACATTATCACTTACAACATCTTGATGAATGGCTTGTGTAAGACACATAACATCAATGCAGCCTTGAAGCTCTTCGAGAAGCTCCAAGTTGACGGTTACTCCCCAGATACTATTACATATGGGACACTGATAGATGGACTTCAGAGGGTTAATAGAGCAGAAGAGGCTTTTGGGTACTTTGATCAGATGGTGAGAAATGGGTGTACTCCCAGTTTGTCAGTCTACAATACAATGATGACTTCCTTGTGTCAGAAGGGAAAGGTGTCACAAGCTTTTAGTCTTTGGTTAAATTATTTGAGGAGCCTTCGCAACCAGGAAGAAGATGCAATTAAAGTTGTGGAAGAGCAAATTGATAATGGAAAAGTGGAAGATGCAGTCCGTGGATTGCTTAAAATGGATCTTAGGGAAAAGGTTATTGATTCATCTCCTTATACCATTTGGCTCATTGGAATGTGCCAGGCAGGAAGAGTAGATGAAGCGGTTAAGATATTCTCTATCCTTGAAGAGCATGAGATCAATGTCACTCCCCCAAGCTGTGTAATGCTAATTAGTGGCCTTTGCAAAGAAGGAAAGCTAGATCTAGCTGTTGATGTCTTCATTTACACTTTAGAGAAAGGTCTCATATTGATGCCACGGGTATGCAACCGGCTGATCAGATCTCTTTATACTTACAACAGAAAGGAGAATGTTATTGATCTAATGAACCGAATGAGACGTGCAGGTTATGATTTGGATATCTATCTGAGTAGAACCACAAAGGTGCTCTTATCAGGAAATGAGCATAGGTATGAGATGGACAGAGAGTCAACTGCATGATCTGTGGATTCGGAGCAGGCATACTCAATTGAAATTCGAGTATTCCCTAAAAAATAACTCTGTTTTGAGTTGATGCTTCACCACAGGGATACTTACAGTTATAAATGTTGTATGATTGACTTATTTTCAGCTTCTGACACCACACTTCTCATCCTGGAAACACTTCATGTATGCTCCAGTTTAGATTCACTCCTTCCTCCTTTTTCCTGTTTGGTATAAGACCCAGGTAGTGTGAGCCATTTAGAAAATTGGTGGGCATGGATTGATTTCCCATGCATCCTGAAGGTTTGTAACTTCAGATCAAAATTTTGTGTAACATAATCGATTCATAAATCTTCTGTTTCAAAGCTAATGATTTATCTAGTTGTTAATAAACTTGGGTTGTCTGGTTGCCTGAAAATTGAAGAAGGAAATAGACGTGAGGTAAAGTGATTTTTTTCCCCAGAAAACCTGTTATGGCATGTTTGACATGTGTAGATGTTCAATGTCTTTTGCCCTCATACAATTAAATATTATTAATAATTTTTCCATCGAAGTGTTTTCTGTTTCATCTTTCAGTTTTACTAAAATATTCAGAATATATAAAACCTGAGTTAAAATTTCATAGCTTTCCATAGCTGTCATTTGAGGACCAGAGAGGAGTCGACTACACTGATCTTGACCATTATGCAAAATTTCATGTGAATCTCTGCAGAGTTCAGCAGAGGACCTAGACTAGCAGTGTTTTTCACATTTAAATAGACCATTCGACCAAAAAGAGAGGAGGGAAAGATGAAGAATATCCTGCCACTTGGCATTCCTCCTTTTAAACATTTGATATGAATGTCGTGGAGTTTATTCTCTTCAGAAAGCAGTCCTTCTAGAAGAAAGCATTCCTGGATCCGGTGGTTGTGCTAGTTGCTCAAAATCTACGAACTGAAAGCCAGATCTTGCAAAAGGACGCAAGGCCCGGATCTGCTCATATGGGCTATGTAGGTAAAGGGACCAGCGCTATGATCGCTTTGAGTTCTGCTGGACGTGCAACATGTATGCTTGCGTGTGAGTTGCTATTCAGGTATATTGGGTTCTGGCTTCTTCCCTTGAACTCGTCAAGTGGTATTTCGTAATGTAAAGCTAGTCTAAAGTAGATTCAGGCTACCCAACTTTATCTATGGCATATGGAATGTTTTCTTCCCGCTCCCCCCCCCCCCCCCCCAAAAGTGGGAAAACTTTCTTCTTTTGTTTCTTTTGTTTTTAGGGGAAGGGGGGGGGGGGGGTTGTAATTTTTATCTGTATATTTAACTTCAACTTTTTTGGGTTCATATTTTGTGTGACATCTGTTTAACACTTTCTTTCTACTCTGTCTGGGTAGTCTATTTTCAATTGATTCTGTTTTTACATGGTCCAAGATTTAGCTCAGGGTTCTATTCCTTTAGAAACTGTTGCTGCATTGGAGTACATCTTGTGCTGTTCTCAATTTTCCACTGAACTTAACTTTGTAGTCAATTCCATGTGGTTACTTGCAATGTTTGATTCATTTTCTCTGGAATGTCTAGCATAATTGTTACTTGTTGAGAAAATGCAGGTTCAAGAATTTGGCTGGCATGACAGAAGTACACCTTTGATTATTTTTATGTCATTTCCATTGAGATTGGTTGGCAAACTTATAGACTTCTTATGATGCCTTGTTTATTTTTTGTTGAGACATTTCTTTTCCACATGGAATTGTAAAAGTCCTCCACAGTCATACTAATCAACGTCCATGTAAGCCCATTCTTGAGGAGCGAACAGTATGGAAGATAGTTATAGAGACTCGCTCTCTCTCCACCTTCTATTTTTGGTTGTCTGTGGTGTTTTTTGCTATGCTGTTGTGTGGGGATGTTAAACAGGGACTTTTACCCCATCGTGACTCTTTTTGCTAATGTGTCCATGCAATTTGAGGACACAGTCATTTGCCTTTTTGCATTTAGGTTCTTAGAGGGTGCATGAGATTAATAATAATTTAAATGATAAAAGTGGGCATCATACCAGCCAAATAGATTTCTTCCTAATAAGAAGGTTCGATAGACTGTTCTGTAAGGACTGTAAGGTTATTACTAGGGAGTGCCTAACCACTCAACATAGAGTGATGGTCCTGGACATGTGTCTCACTACTTAAAAGCGTAGGATACGTGAGCCTATTTTCCCTAAGATAAAGTGGTGGACTGTAAGGTTGTTCCAAGGGAGAGTACTTGATTCCATTTACAGATAAAGTAGTCAAACAAGGAAAGTAGAACCTTGAGGGAGACCCCAATACAATGTGGGATGAGATGACGGCCTGTATAAAGAAGGTTGCTAAAGAGGTTCTAAAGGAAATGAAAGGTATATGGCATGCTCCTAGAGAGACCTGGTGGTGGGATGATGAGGTCCAAGTAGCCATTAAGTCCAAGAAAGCTTGTTTAAAGACATCGCAAAGGTCTAAAGAGGTAGAGGATCTAACAAGATACAAGCTTGCCAGAAACAAAGTTGAGAAGATTGTGGGGAAAGCAAGGGCGAAGAAATATGACGATCTCTATAATAGTCTGAATTCAAAGGATGGGGAAAAAGCTATTTACAAGATGGCTAAAGTGAGAGAAAGGATGACCAGAGATTTAGACCATGTTAGATGTATTAAAAGTGAGGATGGCAGAGTACTAATAAAGAATGAGGACATTGAAGGGAGGTGGAAAGAGTACTTCTATGTGCTTCTTACACCACGAGTGATAGGGCTGCAAAAAGCGATATTATTCAAAGGGACACCTCTTTGCGTAGATATATACACAAAATTAGGATGCTTGAAGTAAAAGAAGCTATAAGAAAGATGAAAGTAGGCAAAGCTCCATAATGTAGTCCTAGATAGGTAGGAGACCTACTAGGAGCCAAACAACAGGATCAAATAACAAAAGGGGTTGCTGGTTCAAATGGACAGCCCTAGGATTTAGGTCAATTCCTAGGGTTAGGGTTCAATTCCTAGGGTTAGGGTTGGATATTGGGAAAGGGGTTTATAGGGTATTAATGGGCAGGTCTAGGGGGTCAATATGGTATAAAAATAATAGGATTTGGGAAGGTTTTAAAATTCTGCAGTTCTGGACAGAATTGTGTTGCAGATTTTGGGTTTTAATGGAGTGAAGGAATGGAGGGGATAACGTGGAGACTAAGGGCTAGGGTTAAGGTCGAATGTGGGGATTGGTGTGGGGAATATAAGCTGGAAGTAGGGTTCAAAAGTGATGGCTAAAACTGGAGTTATGGGGGAGTCCTAGTGGAGGTAGGAGTGCAGGTTTAATGGAGAATTAGGGTTTGATGGATGGAGGGGACTGTGGATTAGGTCTAAGGGAAGATGAAGGATTCTAGAAGAAGGTTTAAAATAAGAAAACTGGTTCAAACTCACTGTATTGCAGGACAATGGCAGCAACTTGATGATTTGAAAGAGCCTCCCGATCTTCACAATGCAAGGAGTTGCAGGAGTCCACCTACCCTTTACCACCTTGAGATCCACAAGGATATACACTCACAAAGAGTAGCAGCAATGGCAGCAAGCATAAAGCTAATTTTTATTAATCAAATTCGTATTCCATAAATGGCCCCTTTAGAACCTTATATAAAAGACTCAAAATTAGACTTAGACACTAAAAATGAATGGCCTAACCCAATCCTTAACCTATTAGCTAACTTAAACTGACTAGGAAACTGAAATAGACTCAAAATAGAGTCCTAATGACTTAAAAACAACTTAAACTACTTAACATAAAGAAGATTCCCTATTAGCCAATAGGATATAAGAACCTCGTAGCCAATAGGATCACTTCACTTAAATTAGACCAATTGAACCAATTGGATGCAACCAATTTAAACCGGTTCAATTAAAGACACAAAATAAAACTAAGTATTGGGCTAATCCCGTATGCAACCTATGTACCCCTAGTTTAGGCTCATTCAAGTGGCCTAATACATAGAAAACCCTTGGGAACAAATGCCCAACATGTATATAAACCAACCCTAGACCTATTTCTGAAGAAATAAGGCAATATCTATGATGAACCTGCATCACTCCAAGCCCAGACTAGATCCCAATTGAGGTGTGGATGAACGTAGGATTTTGTGGTCTATTTTGGCTAACCAAGTTGTTTAACAAGATTATGACCACTAGGAAGATGCTAGATGAACGGAGGAGAAGCATTGTGGTCCCAATTTACAAAAACAAAGGAGATATTCAGAACTGTAATGACTATAGAGACATAAAGTTAATGAATCATGCGATGAAGTTATGGGAGAGGGTTATTGAAACCCACCTGCGAAAGAAGACTACTATTTCGGAAAACCAATTCGATTTTATGCCAGGAAGATCCTCGATGGAGGCAATTTCTTACTTAAGAAACTCATGGAAAGATATAGAGAGGGCAAGAAGGATCTCCATATGGTCTTTATAGACCTAGAAAAAGCCTACGACAGAGTCCCTCGAGAGTTAATCTAGAATACCATGGAGAAGAGAAGGGTGTCATGTAAATAAATAGACATTATTAAAGATATGTATGCTGATGTGGTGACTAGCGTTTTGGGGGCCAAGGCAATGAATTCCCAATTTCAATTGCGTTACACCAAGGATCAGCCTTAAGCCCTTATTTGTTTGTGCTTACAATGGACTATTTAACTAGAGGCATACAAGATGAGGTTCCATGGTGTATGATCTTTGCAGATGATATTGTTTTGGTGGATGAGACAAAAGCAGGGATTAACGCCAAAGTGGAACTATGGAGATCAACCTTAGAATCAAAAGGTCTAGAGATAAGTAGATATGGTGTGTAATTTTAACAACATTGGGACAGATAATGAGGTACTGAATATTGGTGAGAGGGAGATCTCGCGAAGTGATTACTTTAGATATCTAGGATCAATCGTAAATACGGAGAGTTACATAGAAGACGATGTTGCCCAGAGGATTAAAATAGGGTGGATGAAGTGGAGAGGTGAATCCTGAGTTCTGTGTGATCGGCGTATCCCTTTAAAGCTTAAAGGAAAATTTTATAGGACTGTCATTAGACCAGCTATGATGTACGGTGTGAAATATTGGGCTGTGAAGAAGTGTCATATAAAAAAAAACTTGGCGTTGCAGAGATGAGGATGTTGAGATGGATGTGTGGAAAAACTAGGAAGGATAAAGTAAGGAATGACCATATTAGAGCTGGGTTGGGAGTAACTCCAATCCATGATAAACTTAGAGAGACTCGTTTGAGGTGGCATGGCCATGTTCAACGGAGGTCTTTGGATGCCCCAGTTTGGAGGAGTGACTTGATTCAAATTGAGGGAACCAAAAAGGCAGGGGCAGGCCTAAGATAACCATAGGAGAAGTGGTGAGGAAAGACATGCTTAGCTTAGGCCTTGTTCCTTGTATGACTTCGAATAGAGCTGATTGGAGAGCAAAGATCCATGTGGTCGACTCCATTTAGTTGGGTTATGATGTTGTGATGGTGTTGTTGTAATACACTCCAATCTCGAGGTATGGAGCGGAATGTTGGGCAGTTAAGAAGCGGTACATAGTTTTAAGAAGGGTTGATGCCCAAGACTTTGTGTCGTGTTGTGTGCTCCTTCCTTTTACTTTTATATTATTAATATTCTGTCTCTACTAGGATCCATGTAGCCGATCCCATTTAATTGGGATAAGGCTGAGTTGTTGTTGCTGTTGTATGGATATTTAGTAGACGTGGGAGATGTGCATCTTGTCGTTGTACTGGTTGTGAAGATTTCCATTTTTGTTACGGATTTTGATTTCTAGGAGGGTCTTGTTGACAGTTTGACGTCGTTGGAGAATATATGTACATTATGATGTGTTCTTTGTATCGGGTATTTTGAGTCTGGTTGTTTGACATAGTTAGGAGTATTTATGTTTTCTTGCATTAGACTGGTAAGGCACGCAGGAGCATGCTATGAATCAAAAGACTGATAACTTATCAAAAAGAAAAAGAAAAAATTAGTCAATTGATTAAAACTGACCTTATCCATTAAAATGCTCCGAGACAGAAAGAATTTCGGTTACTAGAAAAAACTGATATGTTTTGATGAGTTTGAATTAAGTTGAATTTTTCTGTTTTTTGAGTTATATGATGGAATTAGGACCATGATTTTTTCTCATTAGCAACTGATAGAGAATTGGCTTCTTTATCATTCATTCATTTGAAATGGGGTAAAGAAATGAAAAACGGTGACTGTCACATATTTACATGTAGAGGCGTAGCCGTGTAGGGTAAGGGTGTCAATTTAGAAATCGGGATCGAAAATCAGAACCGAAATCGTCCGTTTAGGCTACATTTGGTTGCACTCCACTGGAGTGATTCTGTTGATTTTTGCTTTCTGGGATCACAGTTTGGAGTGGAATTGTGTTTGGCAACTCCAGTTCAATCTTATGCTCTTGTAGATCACACTGGCCCAAATATAGATCTTAGAGCAAGAAATTCAGATGAAAAAAAATGAAGATGCTTTTGCTGCTCTGGAATGGATTGAGTAGATCAACACCTACTTAAATGAACCCGATCCCAATAATCACGCATCCTAGCAGATGAAAAAAAAAAAAAAAAGAAGATGCTTTTGCTCTCCGGCGTACGCCCCAGAGACTATCACCAGTTTTCTTCGAGAGCTCTCAACGATCGGATACTATCTCTGAGAGGCTATTGAAACTTAATGAGTATATGAAGAGGTTAGAAGACAAAATGAGGAAGATCGATGACTTTACATGCGAGTTTCCTCTCTGCATGCTTCTGGTAAACGTTGGTGGGTATCTTCATCTCATTGCTTTTACGCAACCCCTTTGTTTTCCATCTTTTCTTAAATTTTCTGTAACAAGTTTCTATTTTGTAATGATTATATCTGATGGATTTTTGTGCTTTTTAAAAAATTGTATCTCTATCTGTTGCAGCCATTAAAGCATTGAGAGCAAACAATGCAGTGTGCAGCATCCGATGTTTGACCTGTAACGGAAGAATTCATTCCAAAAAAGAATTCCTGAACAAGACGAAAAGGTGAAAAAGGAAAAGGATTGCAGAGACGAGAAAAAATAGATGAGATCCTTTCAGTTCTGAAGTACCAGGGGCTGCTCAAATGGTTATCTCAACTACAACCGGGAACAAAATTCTGTTGCAGGCATTACAGTATTGAGAGCAAACAATGCAGTGTGCAGCATCCAATGTTTGACCTGTAATGGAAGAATTCATTCCATAAAAAGAATTCCTGAAGAAGACGGAGAGGTGAAGAAGGAAAAGGATTGCAGAGACAAGAACAACTAGATGAGATCCGTTCAGCTCTAGAGTACCAATGGCTGTTCAAATGGTAATCTCAACTACGACTGGGAACAAAATTCTGTTGCAGATGTAAAAGAGGTAATAATCGAATATTTCTTGCTTTTGTTCTTTTTAATTTAAAGGAATCATATTGTTATTTTAAACGTTTAAACGAATATTAGTTTAACAGAAAATTGGTTCCTCCCCCCCCCCCCCCCCTCCACCCCCTTTTTAATTAATTTTGGCCTTTTGGGTAATGTGATGCCAAGGACCCGAAGAAGACGATAAGTGTGCCACTGAGAACCCATTTCAGTTATGTACAACAGTGGACGAGGAGGGGCCGTTCATGCCTTTGAAGGGTTATTCTGGTTTTCTGGCACAGCTCATGAATGGAGAGAAAGAGGAGGTCTTACCAGTTGCTGGGATTTCTCTTTTTTCTTATGTACTTAAAGACTCCCGCAACTGAAGCAAGCTCCAGTCTGAATTCAAAGAGAGCTGTTGCTTCATCTTCTATTAATGCTCAATCAAATTTACAGAAGACGATGACGACTACTTCACTACAGCAGCAACAGCCTTCAATGAAGCAAAAGAGATGCTGATCCCCAGAGTTACACAGGCATTTCGTTAATTGCCTGCAACAGCTTGGGGGCTCACAAGGTATAAGATAAGAGAATACCAAATTTAGTGTAAATTAAGAAAAATAGAATATGGTTTCCCTATTATTGGCTTTTTGTTTCTAGATGAAAAATATTTTTGGGTTGGGACTTTGGTAAAGCATTACAAGCAGTTGAATACTTGAGTTTCTGAAAATGGAAAAGTAATGGCAGCAATGATGCATGATGATTTCCCTTTTTTTCCTTTTCTTTTATCCCCTCCACCCCCCAAAAAAAAAATTAAGTTAGATTCCCTAATATAGATTTGTTTCTTTCTGGAAAGAAATTTATGAAGAGGGTGGACCTTGGTGCAACGGTAAAGGTTGCTCCATTGTGACCAAGTGGTCACGGGTTCGAGTCTGGAAACAGCCTCTTTGCAAAAGCAGGGGTAAAGCTGTGTACATTATGACCCTCCCCAGACCCTGCAGTGACAGGAGCCTGATGCACTGCGTACACCCTTTTTGGAAAGAAATTTATGAATTTTGCCAATCGAAAATTAATGCCTCTGAAATGTTACTTCTTTATCCCTCAGTTCGTCAGTATTTGATCTCTCATGTTTCTATGCAGCTGCCGCACCCAAGCAAATAAGAGAGCTGATGAAGGTAGATGGCCTCACCAATGACGAAGTTAAGAGCCATTTGCAGGTGGGTTTGGAGATTTTACTTTGATTTTATTTTTCTCTTCCTCCGAATCCATTAATGGGTGATGAAGATGGAAATTGTCTTTTTCTGTTTCAGAAATACAGACTTCACACCCGTAAAGCTCCAGCCACGACCCCAGCCTCACCAGGCAGTGGTTATATTAGGAGAACTATGGATGCCCCAAGATCAGTATCGGGCCACCTCGAAGTCCAGCCTAATTTGACCAATTGCAACCTCTTGATTTGAATTGAACATTGGAAGTATTGGGGGAAAAAATAAGAATAATTAAAAATTTTAAAAAAAAATTGTATTTTACTTTTTCATATTTTGATTTTTTGGATTCCTTAAAAAACAGATAAGAGGTGGCGAATTAGAATAATTAATAAGAATAAAAAGTTTGATTTTCTTATGGAACATACATATCAATGTGCATGGATCATACCATTTTTAGCACGTCCCAGTCTTGTTCTTCACAGGGGCCCCTTCAGTTGGCAGGTTCTATTGGAGTCTGTAGGTAACCCACCATGAACTTTGCAGATAATTATGGGGAGTTTAAACTCAAAAAAAAAAAAAAAATGAAGAAGAAGGAAAACAATTGTATTAATCAGACAGATGTGCCGTGAAAATTTTGCAGGTTTCACAAACAGAAGCTTTATTTTTATTTTTTTTTTGTGTTTTTTTTTCATATCTTCTAGGTTTTGGTATAATGAGGTTTATATAAGTTCCATATTTGCATTGAGGAAACTGGACAAATCTTTGACCTCCTATTACATTCCTTTTTTGTCTATGTCAATTCATTGTTGTTGTTGAAAGATTCAAGTGGTGCATACTTCCAGTCTAGTCTGGTTTTCATTCCCAGTTTCAGACTTTGAATTTACAATTGATCAGCTTCTTTCTTCTTCCTTTTATCTGTTGAATTCTTGATTCCATGGTTTGATGATATCAGAGAACTTTCGTCTATTCCTCAAAATTTTTGTAATACGAAGTCATTCAACTAAATTAATACAGAGGCAGTCTCACTGTAATGCTGGCAGTAATGGAACCACAAACTGTTCCCATGTTTCTGACTTGGAAAAGAAAATTTTAGGCAGAGCACCATTAGTCTCCCTTTTGTGTGTGAACTCTGAGCATTGACAATGCTTGATCAAAACAATCCTTTGAACCATAGTCTTCAAGAATTGAGGAGAGGTGACAATGTTGATTTGCAAATACTGCTTTCTCTACACATCAAGCTTCTTCTGTTTGCTAGGAGTTTCTTTGCTGAATCCCTCATTTTATAGGGGCATACTACAAGTACACCAAAACACTAAAATACTAGATTTTTAAAAAAAAAATTGCTAGCCACTCTTACTTTTATATTGACTTCGAATTCTGTTGAGCTCTGTTTTCAGGATTAAAGGAGGATCCCATATGAGAAGAGACCAAACTCCGAATGATGTAGGTGGACAAAAGTAAAGAGTAGGTTCCCAAGAGGAAAAGAAAAGCCCTAGGAATGAAATTGCAAATAAGTTGGCTAGATATCATGGGATGATGAAAATTTGATTTATGAAACATTGTTATTTTGATAATTATGTATGTTAATCATTTGAGCATCTAAGACCACTAGGTTTTTTTTTCCTTTTGACACGAAGTATAAACACAATCACTTTGTCCTTCTGGGTTCTCATTTTCGACTTTCTTTGTTGTTTACATAGCATGTTGTGGGTACCGTGACCTTCGGGATGTGGATTCAATCCGACTTGTGGGTGGGATTCGTTTGGTTTAGGTTCCTTGGCGACAGGGGGGTTTGGAGTCATACTAGATACATAGGATTCGGGCGTAGGACCTAATGGGGATAGTCCCATCCAGAATGAGTCGAAAGGGTTACGTGATTCTATATGATTTGGTCCGAGAGTCTGGGTAAGTGGTCAGGTTACGAGAATGGAAAGGTATTAGCATCCTATCTCGGTCATTCTACTAGATGTTTGATTTTAAATAATCTCCCATAATGATATGTCATATACCAACATGCAAGGTTAACTTGATATGCATTAATCATAAGAAAGAAAAGTGAACATGTTATTCTTGTAAATAAAAAGGAAAAATTATCTAATATGTACATTAAAACAAGTTATTTTAATGATTTACATTCTGCTAAACGTAAGGGGAGAAGTAGAGATGTACAATTGCGAGTAAAATCAATAAAATAAAATAAAAATGCAAAAAGATGCAAAATTGAAAGTGTCTCTTGGATCAGGTTGAGAAGGACAAATGGCTTGCCTCTCTCTTTTCGGATAGTATACCAATTATGTAAAAGGAGTTTGACTTATTTGGACTTCGAGCAAAGTAATGGTTTTAAAGCAAATTTTTACTACTCGAACATCCAGCAGAATAACGGTTGAAACTAGGACTTTTGCTACTCAGACTTTGGGTAGAGTAATGATGTCATGAGGGATTTTGGGAGTCTAGTATTCACACCTCAGATAGAGTAACAACGTGACACGGGACTAATGATTGTTACCTAACATGGGTATAGTAGAATAAGTGGGGAAAATGAGGTGGAGGAAGTGAAATAATGAATTCGGACCACTCAGGGTGCGAAACAGGGTGACGAGGGTGCAGGTCTTGAGTCAAGGGTTGGGGGGAATGCCAAGACGGGCTAAAACAGAGCTCTACGCTAAAAATAACATTAAAAATGGGCAGAGGACGGGCTTCCCAAGGTACTTGGGAGATGCCTCAAATGGGGAGGGGAACCTCTAATCATAGAGGGGCCCTGGAAATGGCATCACCACGGAAGCGGTAACCTTTAGACTAAAAATATCTGTTTAAATTTATCAGAACCAAATAAAGTGTAACCTTTATAAACTAAATCTCCATTGATCCTAAACAATACTAAACCCTACAATTGTGTCTCTGTTGAGTTCAATCTCATTTACCTACTGTGGGATTCTTTGTTGAGTTGTGTAAAAAAGGTTTAAAAGCCCTAGATTTGACATTTGTGAGTTGTACTTTTTTCCCCAAACTTAATTTGTTTCAATAGGTTTGCAGAATTCCAGATATTATATGAATTGAATGAAATTGAGATAGAAACTGAATAAAATTGCACCGATTCAGTTCGATTTCTATTTACAAAGGTGATTCGAATTGGTAGGATGGGATCCCCCTTTGGATAAGCACGAGACTTGGTGAAGTAGAACTAAGGGTTGTGCTTCTTGTTCAATGCAACATTTCTTTCAACCATATTAGATTGCCCATTTTTATCATATGGTTTCCCAGAATTTAAAATAGGTTTCCATATTTAGGCTTTTTTTATTTTTTGGTAAGATCCATACCAAGGCTCAATCCAATCAAATTCGTAGTGCCGTGCAGTTCACCATATCTTCCTTTGTTTTGAGGACGGGACAAAAAGGCGCCAACTCAGGAAAATAATCTTTTCCAATTCCTTAAAACTATGTAGTGCAACAGTTCGAGGTAGAGATGCCGACATGTGGGCAGCTCGGATATCTAATGTGCCAAGTTCAACAAAAAAAATAAAAGAATGTCAATGAGCTTGGACCGTTGGATGTCCGAGTTGCCACATGTCAAAATCTTCACTCCGAACTACCGCACTGCACAGTTTAGGAAATTGGAGAAGATTCAAATTCCGTCATCTCGCTCCCCCTATTAAAGGAACTTGGGAAATAGGCCCGACAGAAAATAGAGCAGATAATTTTTCGCTACACGTCGCATACATATAATCAATCATACGACGATAGATTCCTTTTCGGACCCTCTTTTACAAACCGCCATTGTGCTTTGTACATGTACCATGACCGAATCGAAACCTAACAAAAAATCTGAACTGAAATGATTGACACCAATAGGTGTTTTGCTAAGTAAACCTCTAGACGGTCCGTCGTAGTAAGGTTATGGACTTATGGTTTTAGCAAAATGGAAGCGGCAGATCGAATACGGCAGACGCCGTGCCTATTCCAATCTGAATCGGCTGGAATTGGATTGATCACAACTGATTCCTAATTGAGTTAGACGATTCATCAATCCTCCCGATTTTTAAAACCATGAGTAACTTGGAGACGATTTCTGGTCTCGATAGCATGGTTCAAGGAATTGAAATCGGATCCGCCGTATAGACCGATTCGTACCAGTATCAATATAGACCGATACTGATTCGTAAAAAAGTGAAAAAAAAAAAAAAGAAGACTTTCATTGAAATTTAGGGATCAAATCGCCCCCCGATCGAGACCGATCGGTATCATATCGGTATTGGACTTATAGACAGATACCGATTACTGAAACCCGCTCGGTAGACGCCTACTAGAGGCCCTAGACGGTTGTGCGTAAACTCAGAACTGTGAAGGCTACCTCTAGAGGGTTTGAAGTTTGAACTTTGAAGTGCTATGGAAGGTGAGTCTGCTACGTCGCCCTCCAATTCGAATCCAATGGCTGGGGGTGGGGGAGCTTCAAAGTACCTAGCCAACCTTCCCTCTCGCGGCCTATTTTCATCCACCGTCGTTTCGTCTAATCCGGTTCTCTCTCTCTCTCTCTCTCTGCTTCGCTCTTCTTGTCCAAATTTTATCTAAAACCCTAATTATTTTCCTTTGTTTGATTATCCTCTTCTTTCGACTTAATTTTCCATTGTAGTTCTTTGTTTAAGATTCGATAATTTTATAGTTTTATATCTTCTTAATTTTCTCGCATTGTAGTTACCTTCAGCACATTGCCTCTTCATCTTCTTCTTATTGTTCCTACTATTATTTTTTCGAAGCATCGATCCATGTTGGGAAATGTAGAGAGTGACACTATCTTCGTGATTGCTTAGCTTAGTCAGAAATTGTAAATTAGGATGTTGGGAATTTATATTCTTGTTTGTGTTTATTGGTATAACAAATTGATGCTAGATTTACTTCAATTAAGACTATGATTTCTGTTGCATGCGTCCAAACACATGTAAGCGGATGCTTCACTTTGGCTCTCCTTTTTTCTCGCCCCCCAGCATCCTTTTTGGTTTTTGGTGTGTTTCCGACTAAATTCCTGCGAGTCTCTCAAATACGCTATATAAGTGTTGCTTATTGTGATACAAATTCTCATGGTGCTGTCAATTCCCTCAAACCTGTATGTATTTTGGCTGGCCTTAACTAAAAAGGTCGAAACTGCCACGGGATTTGTATTATATCCTTTCCAAATTTTCTGAATCTGGTTTCATTATTTTATTTTACTCACAGAGACGGTTCCTTCTGTTACTGTGGAAGTGATATGATTTGGACATAAAATCAATCGTATGCATAGTTGTCAAGGCATAGGTGGCCTTGCTTGGCCTGGCGCCTTGGTCGCCTAGGCGATGCCTTGCTGGTATCGCCGTATCGCCTTAATTTATGCCCCCCTAGACTGCCTTAGTTCACCTAGGCACCATGACAACTATGGTCAGATGACTTAATGAAATATGACCTCTGTTGAGACTTGGTGGTGGGATGACGAGGTCCAAGCAGCCATTAGGACTAAGAAAGTTTGTTTTAAGACCTGGCGAAGGACTAACAAGACAGAGGATAGAGTGAGATATTATGCGGCCAGAAAAGAAGCTTGGAAGATGGTGGGGAAAACAAGAGCGAAGAAATATGATGACCTTTATGAAAAACTTAATACAAAGTAAGGGAAAAATGTGATCTATCAGATAGCAAAAATAAGAGAAGAAAGAGCAAAGATTTGGACCATGTTAAATGCATTAAGAGCGAGGATGGTAAAGTACTAATACGGGATGCGGACATTTTGGGGAGATGGGTTGAATATGTTTACAGTCTACTAATTTGGAGTTACCTTGATTGATAGGATGGATTCGGAAGTGGAGAGGAATAATCTTGAAGCCAACACCATGGACTTCTACAACAAGTTGGCGAGGCCGAAGTTCAAGAGGCTCTACAAAAGATGAAGGTAAGCAAAACCCCGAGACCAGATGAGATCCTAATTGAAGTATGGAAGAGCTTAGGAGTATGTGGATATCTTGGCTAACCAAGCTATTTAACAAGATTTTGAGTAGAAAGAAAATGGCAAATGATTGACACTGTAGTTCCAATTTATAAGAACAAAGGTGATATCCAGAACTGCAATAACTATAGAGACATTAAACTAATGAGTCATACCATGAAATTATGGGAGAAAATCATTGAAGCCCACCTAAGAAGAGAAACTAATATATCGAAGAACCAATTTGGTTTTACGCCAGGGAGATCCACAATAGAAGTCATTTACCTTCTCAAGAGGCTTATGGAAATTTTTACAACTTACAAAAGGAACCTCTATATGGTCTTTAGCGACCCAGAAAAGGCCTATGATAGAGTTCCTAGAGAGCTCATTTGGCATGTCCTAAGGAAGAGAAGGAGCTCAAGTAACTATATGGATATAATTAAGGACATGTATGAAGATGTGGTGACAAGTATCAGAACTGCAAAGGGCCAAAGTAGTGAATTCCCAACTACAATTGGGTTACACCAAGGATCAACTCCAAGCCCTTATTTGTTTTCACTCGTCATGGATGATTTAACCAGGCATATCCAAGATGAGGTCCCTTGGTGTATGTTTTTCACTGATGATATTGTTTTGATAGACGAGACGGTGGAATGGATTAACGCGAAGCTAGAGTTATGGAGATCATGCATGGAATCAAGAGGTTTTAAGTAAGCAAAACAAAGACAGAATTTATGATGTATAACTTCAGTCAAACCAGGAGAGGTAATGAAGTGGTGAAACTTGAGGGGCAAGAGATACCACCAAGTGAATACTTTAGATACCTAGGGTCAACCATTAACAAAGAGGGTGATATAGAGGATGATGTTTCCCACAGCATTAAAGTAGGATGGATGAAGTGGAGAGGTGCATCAGGAGTTTATGTGACAAACGCAAGCCTATTAAGCTTAAGGGGATATTCTACAGGACAGTAATAAGACCAGCGATGATATATGGGGCGGAATGTTGGGCCATTAAGAAGAGTAATATAGATAAGATGAGTGTAGCGGAGATGAGGATGTTGAGGAGGATGTAAGGCAAGACCAGGAGAGATAAAGTAAGGCATGATTGTATTAGAACCAAATTGAGAGTTGCACCAATCCAGGACAAACTCCGTGAGAGCCGCTTGAGGTAGTATGATCATGTCCAACGGAGACCCATGGATGCACTAGTAAGGAGGAGTGACCAGATTCAGTTTGAAGAAGCTAAAAGAGGTAGGGGCAGGCCTAAAATGACTATTGGAGAAGTAGTAAGAAAGGATATGCATGTGGTAGGGCTCGATCTTAGTATGACCGCGGATAGAGTTGTTTGGAGGACAAGGACCTGTGTAGCCGACCCCTTATAGGGGGATGTTCATGGGATGCTGCTTTGCCTACTGCTTAAACTTTTTCTTTGGTAACTTTATTTTATCTTTTTTTACTTCCTTTTACTCATTTTTACTCCCTTCTACTTCTCTTATTTCTATTATGGTCACGGCCTCTTCGGATCCATGTAGCCAACCCCATTTAGTTGGGATAAGGTTATGGTTGTTGTTGTTGACCTCTGTTGAGGCAAATGTCATTTCTTTCTTTTTTTCAACAGAAACGGTAAGATACAAACATTACCTCTGAATAATAATCCACTTTTGAAAGTTTTACCCAATTGTTTGATACTATGAACTTCAGACACTGCAACATCCCAGTTGTTTATCAATTTTGGATTTCAAGGGCTCTTTGTGTTTGAAATGTGAAGGGTAAATCTATTTGTAACCAAGATGGTTACAACTAACTATTGTAACTTTTTTGTTTTCCTTTTCTTTTTTGTCCTTGGCCACATATTCAATGAAGCTTAAGTGACAAGGGTAAAAGTATAATTTTAGTAATACTTCTCTCTTTCTCTTTCTCTTCCTTGTGTCTGAATCAATGGCAATGATGGCGCATGACTGAGAAGTGGATGGAACTCCTATTGATTCAACTCCAATCATCCCTAGAGCTTGGGGAGGTTTTTCCTTATTTCTACTCTCTCTCTCTCTCTCTCTCCTCCATTGTCTCTTCCTGGCCACAGACAGCTCTCATCAGGTAAAATCTCACGAGAACAAAAGATGGATTGAAGCAGCGTTTGCTCTCTGATCTTTCAAGTGGCTGGATAGGATCCATGGCCCCGCTGAGGGTAGGGGAGAGGGAAGCTGGGTAGGGGATGAGTAGCCTTACAAAGCACGTATTGGCATGTGTTTGGGAGGGCGGAACCCTGTTTGGAGAGTTGGAGCAGCCGATGCCCTGTTTTGGCAGAGAAAGAGGTCGATCTTTGCTGATGCCCTGTTTTGGTAATGACATCCTTTGGGAGATTAGGCATTGGGTGGGTTTGATGGACTAAGGGTTCATTGTTTTGCGATTGATCAAGAGGAGCACTCCCCCTTTTTTCGTTTATTTCATTAATGATTTATTTGTGCCTTTACAAGACACCTGCAAGTGTTCCTGAAGGCTATGGCATCAGATGCCTGAGCTGAAAGTTTCTGAAAACAATCCACCTATCCAATTACTGATGTTAAATACCGCCAAACTTGACATTCTGTCTCCCACACAATTAGTCAGTGAAGTAAAATATCCTTAGAGTTATGACGAAGCAATAGAAATCTGATATGCATGCATAGGACACTTCCATTCACTTTATTACCTCTATTATTCCACTCTTGGATATTCTTCATGGTTGTTGAGGATGTCAGTTTTGGTGACTTGTTTTGTTCTTTCATTGGGGAATTTTAGACTGTAGTAAAAGGGTAGTTAGGCACCAACGGCCACTCTAGCTGCACTGCTTTCATCATTACCCACTGTTGCAACAACACCTTCCACACCCAAAACCCCAGCCCCAGTGGTAACATTGAACAGCGGCCCATGGACGGCAATTTCAGCTCTGCCATCAAGCTCCCAAGACAGCTCTGCCCACAACCACAGTTCCAGCCCTAGTTTCCGCTCCTGGTTCGCCACCAACGGCTGTGACTGCTCCACCAGCTCCAGTTCCAGTGAGCTCTCCGCCATCTCCTCAGCCTACATTGCCTCCCCCAGTGTTGGGGCCGACGACCCCTCCCACGTCTCCTACACCAGCGATTCTCCCATCGTCAAACCTTTCCACCCACTAACATGACCGATCTTAGTCATTTTAGGCACTAAACCATAATATGTGAAATTACGTCATTTACCCTTACGTCAAGTGAAAATCAGTTGTGCTGAATGGTAGATAAAGAACGGTTACAAATTTTGTTTATAACCTTCTTGGTTACAAACAGACACTTTTTTCTAAAATATCAAGCTAAATTATATCTTATTTATCGAATTTCCATTCTTCGAAGCATAATTGCTGCTCAGAATACCATGTTACATTGTAGTGGCCTTGTGAACTGGAGATTTTAGGAATAATTTTTTCTCTTCTATCCTGCATTGACTTCTCAGACAGAAAATGTATTTTTGAAATGGATTATTATTACCAACTATTTATTGTTATTGTGGTGTATGACTCTGATAACATGCCCCTTTTTCTTTTATATGGATTAGCCAATGGTTATTACCTTTGGTTTTAGATGCTTAAGACAGGTTTCAGACGTGCTAACTTAAATGGGTTTGTTTGGGATGCCATTTTACATCCTGAATAAATTTTTTTTTGCAGGGAGGAATACGAGTATATATTTGCGAGCATGATACATCACCACCGGGTCTGTTTATTCATCGACTTCTTTACTTTCAAATGTTTCCCCCCATGTTGTCAAAGCTTGCAGATTGTTTTTTCCCCGCATTTAATTACAAATTCTGGTCGTGTTTACATAGGTGAAACAATATTAATTGTTCTAATCTTATTTGGAATTCTTGTAAAATTTATTGACGTGTCATCGATTGTTATCATCTAGATCTACATAATCATTCAAATCTTGTAGGCTTTGTTAACTGAGGTCATCAAGGGATACAAGCTAAAATCATTCATACTGCAAGACAAACACTTCCTCTCCACTGTGGATTATTAAAAACTTGCTGGGAAACTTTGGTAGTATTGTGGTGCATCTACAAGAGGATTTCTCATTGATTTGGGATGTATTGTCCCACACTATCAAGCCTCCTAGTATCCTTTTAAGGGAAGACTTGATCTATGGGAAAATAGGATTGTTCCTAGACCGTCTACTGGGGTTCTTGAGTTGAAAATTTTGAATTTAAACAGGTTGTCCCAAATGGGATGCAAGAAGTTCCAGCTAGGGTTTTGATGGTTCATGAAGCCTGTAAGGAATTATCTATAAGGTTATTCCCATTGAGTGATTAAGAGACAACAATTTTGTAATGTATTTTTTTTAATGTTTTTCTTTTGTAATTTAATTTATGCTTTGGTTGGTGGTGGCTATTTTCTAATTTTCAGGGTTTGTTTTAGTGATAAAGGCAATTGGCTAGGGTTAAAAGAACAAAGGCATCAGCAATAATTGGAACTCATAACTATAGATGTCTTTTGGAGTAACAGGTCTGAATTCAATGAAATAGATATAGGTTGCAGAATAAATATGAACAACTCAGGAAAGCTTTGAAGAATAACAAAACAGAAGATATTTTTTCTCAATAGTGTTGAAATCCAAATTTCCTGTTTCTTGTAACGGAGCATCAAACAGTTGAGATCCAATTCAAGTCACCCTACCTGGTTAGTTATTGAGTAAACCAGCTTATTACCTGGTTTTTCCAGTTTCAGGTTGGAACTTTTTGACCTGTTGATTGTTTATTTACTTTCACTTTAAATTTCTTTTGTGGTGGAACTATTTGTTCTCTAGAGGAGCAATTGCTGCAGTATCTTATGTAACATAACCATGTTTCTAACTTGTTCATTGTTAAACTTGAAGTTCTTACTTTCACTTACCTTCCTATCCAGAGGAGCAACAAATAAAGACGAACCAAACAAACATACTGATTAGGTCTCTCACACTTAAGAAACAGAAAGGCGATTCTAGCTCAAAGGATGCGAAGGGTAAAGCAAGAGCTGAGTACACCAAAGGCAAGAGGTACTAATTCAGTTCTTTTTGTTGGAAAAATGTTGTTTGACAAATCTGCTATTCCCTGTTCTGTTTCTACTACTTCTTGTTGCGTGCACCTGTTCTTTTATTGTCTGTCAATGTGTGTGTCCATGAGAAATTTCTATGTTTTTGTTTGATTTCCTTATAAGAGCCTGGAAGTAGAGAAGGTTGCATTTCTTCCCCCCCCCCCCCCCCCTGCAAAAATTGCACGAGTTCTCTTATTTTGTGCTTTACATTTAGTTGGTAAGATCTGTTGGTTGTAGGGTACCTGGGTAAAAGATTTGTGATCCTTATATCTTTCAACAAAGAGAAATAATGTCTTTGGTCTTCGCACAGACCTTGAGCTGGCTTGTAGTACTAAATGGTTTTGCCTCCTAGAGATCATCTTTGAGTGTTTTCATGTCCGCAGAGCTGCTGAGAGAGCTGTAGATGGGAGGGCTTCAGCTAAGAAAGTGAACGTGAAAAATAGTTCTGGAAGTCCTCAACAAGGTAAGCTGTTGTAATTTTATCTATTGTTTAAGCAGTTGGATAAACAAGATACACCACATTTGGGCAAATTGGAAATATATTGCCAAACCTGTATTTTTAATTCATCATATAATTACCCTTCTCTCAAAGTTGGTTATTTTTTATACTTATGAGCATTACACATTTATGTAGCCATTAACCTGTAATTTTCAGTTCTCAATTATCCCATCTTATCGATCTGATTCCTTTTTTTTTTTTAAATGGTATTTGGTATTTTCTTCTATTTCCTTAATGCTTATGTATGTTGTACTCATGGCTCATGGGGCTCATGCTTCTGACCTTGTGCCTTAAAGCTTTTTGCTCTTTCTTGAAGCTTTCAACTCAAATCCCTTCTAGCTAAGTCAAAATTATTATATCTGATTTCAAGGAACAAATTATGAAATATTTGTTCTTCATTTCAGTAATTCAGTAACGAAACTGTCCATTAAGCAAGTTCTCTGCGTTGTCAGTCTCTTTATTTTTGTTGCCTCAATTTTAATCGATATATGTTGTCGAAAGCTTGATGATAAACATAAAATTGTATCAATGTTGCAGCATTTTTATGATTTGTTTTAGATTTCTTTTAAAAAAGTCCTAAAGTTCAGACAAGTTGGTCACCATTTAGTAAACTGGAATTTTGAGTTATTTATTGGCTTTGGCCATCATTTGTCACTCCTGGGTTTGAGCTAAATTTTGGCTCTACTGTTGATGGATAAGACCCATGATCTATAGGTTTCAAAACTCTAGTGGGTTGTATTGTAGATGTAGTCATATAGCCGGTGTCTGGATCATGGATTTGAAACCACTAGCAAGATTAGGCTGTACTAGTTTTGGTTCATTGAAACTTATATGGTCTGTGTTTCTGCAAGCGTATCATTTTTTGCATGGGAGGATATTCATTCATTTATGGAAAATTTTTCTCTAATTCCATTCGTCAATATTTTGTTTATTTTGAGATGTTCCCTGAAAAACGTTATAATTGTTTAGTTTGAGGTTCTGGTGGATTATTGATTGTGTAGAGGGAACAAGTACTCGCACGATTGAGAGGGATTTCCAGGGTCTAACTGTGGAGAGGCTGCGTGCCCTTCTAAAGCAAAGACGACTGTCAGTCAGAGGAAAGAAGGCAAGCACCTAAGCATTATTCTTTAAGTCATTCACAGATCCATTTCGTTTTAAAAAGCTCTCCATTGTATCCTGGAAGACCATCCTGTCATCCATTTAGTGGACTCATGTAGAGTCAATCTTATTGACCTGGTAAATGGGTCCCCTTGTTGACGTTGCTCTGTGATTATCTTACTTTGCCTAGTTGAGCTTTGAGCTGCAATGCAGGTTCCTAGCCAAGATGCCTACAAAAAGTTGGTAGTGGGTGGGAAACACAAACATCCCCCCCCCCCCCTTCCCATCCAAATAGCTGGTTGTAAAGTCTTTTGACTGGTGGTGATGATGATTGATCTCTGATGATCTTAAAGAATATGATTCATCATCCAATCTTTCATCTGGTCAGCAATCAGGGGTAGGGGGGGTGGACTGTTTGGACTTTCATGGCTGTGCTCTACATGTGTATAATCCCAGGAGGGAGGTCTCTTCTTGAATCATAGCTTTTAGGCAAAAATGTAGCAATCCATCTTTTACTTTCTCGACATCAATAATCATTCATGTGTATCCATGTGCAGGATGAACTGATTGCACGCCTCAGAGGTAATAGAGCTGATGGTGAACCATAATTTGAAGGGGTACCACCAGGATTTGTATACATTAGTGCAGGCCATAAGGTGATACGACATATTTTGATCTGTCTTGGAAGATCTTTTTGTTAGGCGATTGCTAACTTGTTTTATTTTTTGTTTATGTTGGGAAAGTAGGTAAACAGAAGACTTTCTTGATGCATAAGATCGAATTAATGTTGCAGTTATGTAAATTATGGGTTTATTTATTTGTGCTTTGTGACATACTCCCTTGAGTAAATGACATTCATCAATATGGTGTGTGACTGCAATATGGCCTTTCCCCCCCCCCCCCCCCAACCTTTTTGTTATTATTATTATTATTAACTTTTTTTTTTCTTTTTTTTTGGGGGGGGGGGGGGGGGTGTTGGATGTTATGGTTTCTCTGGTTCTTCAGAGCACTCATGGTCTTGGGAGACTTGGTGTGAGTAGAGGTACCGAGGATCTTTATCTCCACTTCCCCGCCCGGCTCAGTTCCCCAGGTCCTCTAACAAGGGGGGGTTGGAATGACCATTTTACTCCTGCCTAACACTCTGCCCGGGTGGGGTCTATCACCCCTCTATTAGAAGAACTGGGGAACTGTGCCGGGCAGGGACTGGAGGAGATAATTGTGAAATGATCGCCCATGCGCAAAATGGAAGTCCCGCAGCAGTTGATGCTGTACACATTCCCATGAACCCCCGCAATGGTGCAAGAGCCACGTTCTTGAATAAAGAACAGAAAACACCCCGATCCTTGATATATTATATGGGATTTTTTCTCCAATTGATTCCTACGATTTCGATCCAAGAAAAGTTTTGAATCTAAAAAGAATTTTTGAATTATATATTCAACCATATGGAGGTTCAAAGATTGGAATGGCAAGAAGGCCCAGAACAGCCCATGACATGACAAGGAATAAATGTATCCGGCCAAGCACTGGCTACCAATCAGGTCTTTCGTCATAAAATATTGGTCACTGAACTATTGAAAGGGTCATTACATAATAATATGGTAAAAATAATGATATATAATAGTTAGCTAAGGAAATAAAGATTTTATAATAGTTAGCATCTCATATCTTAACGAAGGAGAGATTTATCACAATATTGTGAGCTTGTTTTGTCACGCACAGGTATTGTTGTTCTGTACCGTAGGTAGACCACTCATCAAATCAATGGCACATTCCTATCTATAGTTTACCCCGTATGTAGAGGGTGGGCCTTGTTCACGGGTTAAAAAGTCTGGAAATAGTCTCTCTGCGAAAGCAAGGGTAAGGCTACATGCATTATGACTCTCTTCAGATCCTGTAGTGGCGGGAGCCTTGTGAACTAGGTATGCCCTTCGTTAATATTTTATCAAATCATTTTTTCATAAAAATTAGAATGTTTGTATCAAATTAGTTGATCTTTATTTATTGGTTGTGAATCGGTTGATACAATTGATATGATACTGATACTAATACCTAAAATCGTGGATCATGGCTTCCTATTAGAATGTGTGTTGAAACTTAACCTCTTCAAGAAAGAAATTGATATCAACCTAAACGCATGTCCCATGCATATATGTTTTTAGAATTAGAAATCAAATTCCTTCCGTTATCCTTAAAAAATAACAGATCCTTAAAAGATAGTGTGACCCCCGCCCCTCGCATGTATGTTTCTAAGGACAAGAAATGATGGTCCCACCCCATCCCATGAAAGACAGAAATCTCATCATGTTGATTCTTTGGCACAAGGCCACGCTGTCTTTGAAGAAACCCTCAAGCCAATAACTACCAAAAAAATAATAATAATAAAGAAAGAAGTGTGTGAATTGGTTCAAGTTGGCTGGTGAGGTGAGGTTCGGAGTTGTCACAAAAACAGAATTTCTCCACTTAATCTCACGTGGCAATACCCTTGTTTAGTTAAATCCCTTCTCGTCCATCAATTCGGGCGAGCGCCACAAAACACAGAATCTGCATAAAATTTAAACGGACTGTGGATACCGAACGTTCTCTTCTTTCTTTGGTTTGTGAAGTGAAGTGCGAACACCTCTCAACGGTGAACTTCCTTCACATTCCACATAGAGCTGCAGGGCAGGCACTGTACTATCTACTCCTTCGTGTTCATCTGAGGCTGAAAAGTTTCTCAACTCTCTCTCTCTCTCTCTCTCTCTCTCTGTGTTGAAAACTCTTAGGAAGAATGCCAGGAATCAGAGGCTCTGCTGCTTATTCACATGAACCCCCTCGTGATCCATGCCTGAAAATTAATTCGAAGGTAGGTCGCTCACTCTTATCTTTCTCTGTGTTTTCCTTTCATTTTGATCGTGTGCTTTGGTGTTAAGATAGCTGAGAAGATGAACTGAGTAGTGTTAGATTATCTTCTTCGTATGTTGTGTTTTCTGTTGGATTATTCTCTTTATTCCTCTTTAGGTCGGGGATTTTGGTTGTTCCGTGGATGTACTGGATTTCTAAAATTGAATCCTCGATTATTCGAGGTTGTTGAATCAACTGTGCAAGTTCCCTGTTGGTGACGGAAGCAGTTAGGCTATTCATTGGCCGTGGAAATGAGTATCGGAGTTATGGCTGTGTTACCAATAAAAGAAGGGGAATGAAAATGAAATTGATTTTAAAAAGAAAAGAAAAAATTATGATTGTATTATCTACTTAAAACTCATTATATTTAGTAATTATACTTTCAGATGTATTTAATTATACTTTTCAGATGCAAAGTAAAGTGAAATATAGTAATTAGAAATGGAATGTTTTGGAATTGATTACACAATCATGTTAGAAAATTATTACAAAAACTTCCATTTTAGTATTGATTTGATTTGATTTGATTTCCCTTGCACAAACTAGTCTATCGAATGTTCGACTTGGAATTTGGAAACACCTTCTAGGAATTTTAATTCTACTACGTATTTTAATTTATTGCTTGTCTAGAACTATATTCACGTTTTCTGCTTAAAATTTATATGCTTCAGCTCTGTGAAGTAAGAATGTACACCCTGTCTTTTCTTTGTCCTGGTGCAGGAGCCTTTCAATGCAGAGCCACCACGTTCAGTCTTAATTTCGTCCTATGTGACTCCAGTGGAGTTCTTCTACAAGAGAAACCATGGCCCAGCCCCAATAGTTGATGACATTGAGAGGTCGTACTCTATTGTACTTTCATTTCTACAGTTTTTTTGGTAACCTTTTCCCCCAACTCTTTTAAAGGTTGTGATGCTTGGAAAGCTTACATTGACTACCACCACCTGTTGGGCAGAACAGATATCGTGTTTGTATATTTGGATTGGTGGAAAATCCCAAGGAGCTATCCTTGGACGATATCAGGTGAGCTACAAGTGTAGGATAGTAGTTTGTTCCCCCCTCCCCTTTTTTTTTTCAGTTGGCTGCACCTTGTAAGATGAATTGGGATTCAGAGCACTAAGTTTGATCTTCCATCTTTTCATCTTGTATAGACAAGTTTCAATGAGATACTTAATTGTGTGAATTTCAGGAAGCTACCAAGGTACGATGTGACCGCTACTTTACAGGTATGTTCATTGCAGTTTGAGATGTACTACAAGCACAGATCTTTGTTGGGTGACAGAATCAGTTGCTTCAAAGTTCTAATCGTTAATGTATTCATGTTCTGTGACCTCAAGCATCTGATGCATTACAAGTTACAGTGTGCAGGCAACAGGAGGACAGCAATGAGCAAAGTAAAAACAGTGAAGGGTGTTGGTTGGGATGTTGCTGCTATTGGAAATGGTTTGTCTGCCTATTTTCTGTCATCTGCAATTTATTGATGTAATTCTTGCATCTAAACATTGATGGTTTTTCCTTTTCTCTTTTATTTATTTATTTATTATTTTTTGGTGTTGTGGGTTGGGGTTGGGTAGGAATACGTTCATCTGCTACTTTGGTTCCTTTGGTAGAGGACCTCTGGTTGGCCATGTGAATTGTGATTCATCTTACTAGCATAAGTTGTCTGATGGAAAATTGGGATTTTCCTGAGTTGTACATAGCTCCATGTCAATGGGCTGGAATTGGCTTCATCCTTGTGGCTGGTGTAATGGAGGGTGGGCCTGGGTTGGTATAAACCTGTTGGCTGAGCTTGGCTGGAACTTTGAGTGCAGCACTAATTTTGCCTGCCTGGTTCAAGTATCTGGAACCAATGCCTAACTGAGATGTAGATTCCTGCGAATTATAGACATGTCAATGTGAGGGTATAATTTGACTGTCATTGTAGAAACCTATGTATTGATTTCTAAATTAGCCACACATTTTTTAAATTCTGTTCTGAAATATCCTGTTTTGTACTATCCTGAAGACTCTGGAAACAGCCTCTCTGCAAAAGCAGGGGTAAGGCTGCGTATATTATGACCTTCCCCAGACTCCACGGTGGCGGGAGCCTTGTGCACTGGGTATGCCCTTTTTTTACTATCCTGAAGACTTGTAGGCCTTATTTTAGCCAGAACCTGGCCTGATACCCAAAAAAGTGAGCTTGATGTTTCTCAAACGTCTAGTGTTACTTATCCAAAAAAAAAAAAAAAAAAAAAAAAAAAAAAAAAACCCGTCTAGTGTTGGAGTACGAGATTTACTTCATTAGTTAGCTAACTAGTTTTTTATTTAATTTAAGTTGTTTAGGTGTTTTCCTTTAAAGGTTATGTTTCCTATTTCACTTAAACTTCTTTTAGTCAGATTAGGAGTTTGGTTTAGTTAGCAATATGTAGCTTGTAAGAGCCATTGGCTCACAGACAATTTATGATGAATAAAATAAGTTCTCTTCATGAGTGTTCATGTTGAAAAGCCTTGGATAATGAGATTCTGATCCTGTTGGTGAGAAGCCTTGGACAGTGGGATTCTGATCCAATTGGTCGGAAGCCATTATTATCCTCCTCTTTTTCTTATACTCTTTTTTTCCTGCAATTAAGGTACTGTTTATTCAGTTATTTTCTCTGCTAATCTGGCCAATAAAGTTCCCTGCGGTTCCCATTCCTATCATCACTAAGACTTCGGTTTGAAGGTGAGTTTCATGCTTGATTTACATTCTGATCACAGAAATCCTTAATCGATATTTTTAGCTTTCAAGTTCTGTTTTCAGTTTTCAGATCTATTGGCTAATTACAGCAGTCCTACTCTTACTAGGATTATCAGATTCTGATGGTTTTATGATGCTGATTTCAAATCTGTTTACAGAATTCTTCAATTAAAAAATTTCTCTATCACATTCTGTCTTCGATTTCAGATTCCGTTAAGTACTTGATACAGTCTTATTTCAAGTAGAATTGGTTCTATGCTCTTAATTGCTGAAATTGATACTTGTTTCTGTTGATCTGATTCTTCTGATTTTAATAGCACAACATCAATTTAGAGTTGGGTTTAATGTTCTGCAATCTGATCATTCACCAGAATTTTAGTTTGCCAGTTTTGACGCTTTCTAATTGCAGTAGGAATCCTACATAAAGTCAGATCCACCCATTGGATCAAATTTAAATTTTCAGCATTGATTCTACCCCATAAAAGAGCACTTGACCAGCTTTATGCTGATCTGATTTACTGAGCCGATTTGAAATTCTCTTTTCTGAATTTGTATGTCAGATTTAACTGTTCTTCAAATTAGTTTTAATCTGACCATAGATCATTACTCCATTTGAAGAGCATCTATCCTATTTATTTGTGATTGTTTGTCGGAGTTTAACCTTCATCTGAGAAGGTTGACTTTTTGTTGACTTTTTGGGTTAGGGCTTGCTTGGAATCCTGTCTGAGGGGTGTTTAGCCTGAACCTATGGTTCATCCTACCTACCCCCCCCCCCCCCCCCCCCCCCACCCCCACCCCCACCATGGTGTTTGAACAAGTAATGTCTATGTAATCAATTAGAGAGTAGATTTGATGAATTTCAGTCTTATATTTTGCTTGAGAAAACTGCCTTTTAGGTTCTCTTCTTTCACAGGATTACTTTATAGCTTCTGATTTCTTTCTCACAGGCTCTGTTTCTGTAAGGAAAAGAGGCATCAGTTGGCTTTAGCAATATGACCACTTGGACTTAATAACCATAATTTATCTGTCCCTTGAGCGGAACGTCCATTTACTCTCTCTCTCTACTCACCTTAGTACATTTCCTTTTCAGCGGTTTGGGGTGGGGCCAGATTGGCAGATGTCCTTGAACTCGTGGGGATACCTAAGCTGGCAGCAACCACACCATCAGGAGGAAAGCATGTTGAATTTACTAGTGTCGATAGGTGTAAGGTGAGTTCTGTTCTAATTTGGTAGTTCATATTCTTTGGCGGAATTAGTTTTCCTGATTATTCTCTGTTTCAAATTTGGAAATTTTTAGGAAGAGAATGGGGGTCCATATAAGGCATCCATCCCTTTAAAGCGGGCAACCAGTCCAGAAGCTGATGTTTTACTTGCATATGAGATGAATGGAGAGGTACATAGACTGAACATGATACTTGTCTGCTGGGAGTATCTGTATCATGGCTACAGGCAAGCCTGGGAAATTTTGCAATTTATTTCACTTGTATTTTTGAATTCTTTCTTGGGTGGGTTCTCTACACTGGCAATGAGGAGGGTATCTCTACACCAGCACCCCAAGTTATGCCATGTGGCACATTGGATAAAGCTGGAATTTTGTATCAGCTAGATCCGAAGGTCTCTGCTCACATATCAAGTTCCAACCCAAAATGGAGTTTGCCAAGTGTCCCTTTGCCATCTTGGTTCTGTCTCCTTGTGCTTGATCTGTTTCCCTCATTTTTCCCCTTAATGCTTGATTAGTAGTCAGATTCCCTTTTTCTTCTTTACTTCTATCTTGCTCCTATGATTTCTTTTCAGTTTTTTGCAAGAATACTCCTGGCGTTGTTGTAATTGGAGTTTATTTCATTTTGCCATGCAAAAGCCTCTCAATAGGGATCACGGGTATCCGTTGCGTGTAATTGTCCCTGGGGTTATTGGTGCCCGATCTGTGAAATGGTTGGATTCCATCGAAATAACTGCAGAAGAATGCCAGGTTCAAAAATTAAGCAAATGTAGTTAATCTTTTATATTTTTTGGGTGGTTGAATCTCTATGTTATTTTAACCTTTTTCTAATTCACAACTTTGATCTTACATTGCTATAAAGCAGGGTTTCTTTATGCAAAGGGACTACAAGATGTTTGCACCTTCTGTTAACTGGGACAATATTAGTTGGCCTACTCGGAGACCTCTAATGGATTTTCCTGTTCAGGTATTTATTGCCTGTTGACGCAACTTCTTTTATGTTGTCTTGCTGCCACTTCATGCTGCTTCCTTGCAAGTCTGGTTTGTCGGCTACGCTTGTCTAAAGAATGTTCTGAATTATTTGTGCTGAGAAGAAATATAAGTGGACCTTGTGGCATAACAATGTCTTTTCTGACTAAACTTTGGTGGATTTTACAGAGTGCTATTTGTTCCTTGGAGGATGTGAACGTGGTAAATGATGGAAAGGTTAGTAATCTCTTCAGCAATTACAACTTGTACAAAATGTTATGTCAATCATTTGCACCATAGGAACAGCTTTGCAGGTGTTTGCGGAACTGTCTACAAATCTCCTAACAGTTTTGACTTAGGAAGATACTTTTCGTTATTGTTATTCTCCTATGCAGATAGTGGTTGCTGGATATGCAGTATCTGGAGGTGGGCGTGGGATTGAGAGAGTGGATGTATCAGTTGACGGAGGGAAGACATGGGTGGAAGCATCCAGGTACCAGAAGCCTGATGTCCCATACACTGCTGATGATGATGTATGCTGTGACAAATGGGCATGGATATTATTTAAGGTCGAGGTCGACATACCACAAAATGCTGAGATAGTTGCTAAAGCGGTACGCAGTTGTTCTGTGAGCTCTATGTGGCAATTTTTAGCAATTTTTAGTATATAAGGGAACTTCAAATTTGATACATAGTTGTTATTATGACCTTTCTACTTACTATCAGAAAGAGTAGAAATGTGATAGAGATTTCGTTAGTAGATGAATGAGGTATTGGAAGCTATCTGACCTTTAGACTCTAAATAGTCACACTATTCATTGTTGCCATCCCCAAGCTTCATGGCATCACCCCTGCCAGACTCTTGAATTCTGCATCCCTGTTTTTATTCCATATATGTGAACTCTTCTCCTCATCTTGATGGGCAGGTTGATATGGCAGCAAATGTGCAACCAGAAGACGTGACTGTCATCTGGAACTTACGGGGAGTACTCAATACATCATGGCATAAGGTCGAAGTTCAGGTCGGGCGATCCAATCTGTAGATCAGGGGCCATAAAGAGACTTCTCAAGCACATAGGTTATGTTTGGTATGCAATTGCAGATTTGCAGATTGGGTTGTCTACAATGCATTTTGGAGCAACAGAAAGGTTGTTTGGTACACATTCCCCGTCCTGAATTCCTAGAATGGATTAAGAATGGACCTAGTTCTAACATGCTTATTATCACAAAATGCATGTACTTAACTAGTATATATAAGTGAATTCTTCTCTTATACTTACAATAAAAATCCTTCAAAATCAGCTTGAGGGGTTGACGGAGAAGAAAGAAAAGGGTTTAACACAAGGGTTCACACCTGAGTTTTCATCTCCCTCTCACTCATTGTGCAGGACCGTCGACCGTCCATATCGATTGTCCAAGGAGGCATTCTAATACTTTTGCCTTGGCATCTGATTAGACAGGAAATACCTCTATATGAGTCACATGTCAAGTTTAATCAATCATATAGTACACAACATATGGGGCTACATCTTATTTCTTTACATTCCTCAAATAAATGTGTTTTTCAAGCACATAACAATGTTAAATTAATCTTAAAATCAACACATGAGACCATTATTAGATCCCTAGATTTTAATATAGATAACACGTCCACAAAATTTAGAGGCTGATTCACTTTCAAAGCAAATAACACTTTCAAGTTTCAATAATGAATTGAAGATTACAAGATTTTTGCATGATTGTGAAGCTGGGTGATCTCCCCGTGTGGTTATTCCCCATTCAAAAGGGCTGTTAATTTGAAGAATTATGAATGTAAATGAGTCACAAAATTAGGCCCATGATCATCTTCTACCCCCACCAATCCGGGATTTTTAACCTCCTGCTTCTGTGCTCTGCAAGCTTTGCCCGAGAAAGTTTGTGACTGACCTGTCTCCATAACATATTGACAGCATCTTCCTTCTTTGGGGGGTACTGGAACTCATAGTGATGAGAGATGTTCTTAAGCCTCTCCCACATTTTCATCCATCTCTCTTTTGGGATTTGGCGAAGCTGCTGAACCATGTAACCGGGTTTTAGTGCCTCTTGGACAGAGAAAAAGATTGAGAACTCATTGTAATCAAGCTCATCCTCATAGGGGAGCTCAATCCGGTCACTCACAATGACAGGGACACAATGGCTGACAATAGCATCAAAGAGACGGCACGATGAAGGGGTATCTCCCGCAGGATTCAAACAAAATTTTGATGATCGCATTCCTTGCGAGGACTGATATAAAAGAAAGGAAATTAGACAGGCAGCAAATATGTGCTAAAGGCCCAAAAAATAGAGGAATATTTATAACAACTACCATACATGTGAGTGTGCGCGCATAAGAGAGAGCCTTAAACCTACCATAAAAACTTTCAGATCGACTAAAGCTTAACTGAACAAATGTACTGATGAAAGAAAAAAGATTTTAAAGAATATCTTATAAACATCTTAACTCAAAGGAGTCCTGGGATCACAAATGTATCCATCTGAGATTTTTTAAGACAGTAGATCTAGATGTCATGAAAAATATAGCTTAAGGTGCACTCTTCCCAATCCATCTACACTTGGGACAAGTCATGATATTGTTTTTCTCTCCACTTTTTTTTTTAATTAGTTGGGTGTGCAACATCCTGGTACTATATTAAATGAAATATATCCTACAAGTCTCAACACACATATATATATATTTTTTGGTTTATCAACACACATATTTACACAAACCAGTGAGTTGTGAATCATTAACAAATAGTAATGAGTTACAAAATAAATCAGAATATGTTGGACACAGAGAGAATAACATGGCCACTACAAATGAACTACCTTACACAACGGAAAACTAGTATCAATTCACCAATTCAACACTAACCATTTTTATGCCTTCTCCTGTTGCAATGCTTTCCTCATAGTGGACATCATCATAACCAGCTAATATCTTGCCCAGTTTAGCACGAATGATTCCTTCCTGCAACATGAACAAGGCCTACACTAATTATTTCTGATTTCCAAAAAATGAATGAACACAAATATCAATAAAAGAGAAAATTTTAACATACATCTTTTCTGACTGTCCTTCCACGGAAAAAAAGAAGTGTGGTGCGAGATTCAAATGGGTAAGGAGGATCATCATCTACAAAGGAATCCACAACATGAACATATGGTGCGACCACATCTTTGCTTAGATAAGACATGCTTTTTGGGTAGCGTCCAAAATCTGCAACAACAAGAATAGATGCATTCACCTGATCCCGAAGAAACCTGAAAGCATTCGGGTGCTGCATGGGAATTACATGGTCACGGCCTCTAGACCTCTGCCAGTGCTTGGATTTCCTCAGAAACTCCAACACGTCAATCTACAATCAGAAGCAAGAGAAATAAAATCTCAAAATAAGTACTTCATCTTGGAATCTCCATTAATGAGACATCAAAAACAGTTCAAACAGTAAAAATGACAAATAAAATCAAGCAGAATTAGAAAAAGAGAGAAATCCATAGCAAAAAAAAAAAATAGACAGACTGTATCTCCACATGCACAATTATTATCGAAACTAGGATCAATTCTACTCAATCAGTCATGATGCCCACCTAAATTAGCTCACGATTTATTGGACGGTTCAAAGTAGCCACTCGAGGGCGGCCTTCGTGCAAAAGTTAAGGTTGTTCCATTGTGATCAAGAGAGTTCGAGTCTGAAAACAGTCTCTCTGCAAAAACAGGGTAGGCTGCGTATATTATGACCCTCCCCAGACCCCCACAGTGGCGGGAGCCTCGTGCACTGGGTACGCCCTTTAAGTGATTTGAACTTTTCCACTCTGCCCGAGTCCGTGCTAATTTCCACTATAATTCATATATAGTAGTAGGAGTCTATGATCCAGAAACTCGTTAGAAAACCAATAAAATGGAAAAGCCCAAAAATTCTCCAAAAGCAAGTAAACATCACCAATTACAAATTCAAATAAATTCAAGTATAATGAAATAAATTAAAAGGAAAATTTTCAGGTAAAGTTTAAATACTGAAAACAAACAGAGCCAAAAAAGAAAGGATAACAAAAACACCTGCAATTGGCGATCGATCTCGGTATCTGGATCCTTCATGTTAATGCCGTGGGAATTGAAACTCATTGACGAGAAAAAAGGGACGAAGAAGACATCCGCCGTCTCCGGATCCAAAACCCTAACCGCCTCTCTTGTTTCATCCGCATCTCCATCTCCTTCGTAGAGAAGCGACGCCATCATCCAGTACTCCACACTGTGCTGGTTCTTGAGGCCAGAATTGGAAGGCCAGTGAGGCAAATTCCGAGCATTGACGGGTGTCTCGTCGGAACTCCGGTGGTCGAGCATGCCAATATTGAACCGAGGTGGGAGATCATACATGAAGACTCGGAGAGGTGAACGAGTACGGCAGAGGGAGAGCTGATGTTGTTGAGGTAATTGAGAAAAAGAGAAGTGTGATCTGAGATCGAGGGTTCCAGTAAATACAAAGAAGGAAATGAGGAGAATAAGGAAGAAGAAGATAGAAAAAAGAGCTTTCCCCACCATTTTCTAATCAGTTTCTCTAACGTCTCGCTGTCTTTCGTTCTCCTAGCTTTCATCCCATCCCATCCCCTCCTCCCTCCCTCTCTCTCTCTCTGATCCGTAATCGCCTCTGTGACCTTGCGTATCTCTCCATCTTTTATTCCTTATGATGATACGACGTGGGTTACTGTGAAAGGCCATACCTCAATGGAAGTGTTCTCCAGATTTTCAAATCAAATCGTGTTTGAATTGAAATCGTGAAAGATTAAATAAATGGAATACTGTAGATCCAAGTCCAGAGACTCAGGAGCATGGTCGGACCGTTTTACCCCTAAAAAATCCTGATACTGGTTTGGTTTTTTTTTTGAGCATTTTGTTTCAAGTTTTGATACCATTGATACGATATTGATGAGATATCGGTATCGACCCATTGAGCCGATTCTAATACCTAAAACCGTGTTTCCAGAGCTTTAATTGCGAGAAACATGTGCATCAACAGAGCAGCAATGTAGATCTATTAGTATATCTGAACCCTAATTCTATTATAATCATGGTTGTAAGAACTGGTATCAAAAGGATGTATCGGCCAACATGTTTGAGTTTCGCCCGAACCCAAAAATGATACGATACCAATATGGATCCAATTTTATAGACCAAACAATGGATCATTTTTTGAAAAATTACACCCAACACGACCCGATTTCAATCAATATGTATCAATATTGGTTGAGACTGCCATGGACAATGATACATAACCTTGATTATAACCGCTAGTTATATAAATATAATAAGGACAAGAGATCTTTGCTTGGTTGTGTAGCCCCTACAGGCTGCAAGAGCACGGGGGCTAATGAGTGCTCACAAGGGTATGATGGGATTTTTAATTTAAAGAGGGGTTCGGCTGTAATTTTACATGCTCCTATGTCTTGGTGCATGAGCTACGTGACCAAATGGCGTTCTAAGGGAAAGAGATCACTATCTGGTGGCGAGGCCCCTGCACTAGCACGGGGCCAATGAGAACGCATGTGGAGGCATCAACATGGATAGGGTTTTTTTATGTCAAAGGGGGTGGATGGTAATTTTGCATACTCTTGTAGTCCTATGTTTGGATGCAGGATTTCTTCGACCAGGCAGCATTCCTTTTTTTCACTTAATCAGAATTAAATCAATGAATTGTCCCCATTAAAATAGCTAAAAATCCCAAAATATAATACGTGCAATTGGGAATGCTTAGGTCTTGCAAAGCTTCCAACCATGGTTCAAGTAATCAGAAAAATCGGCAACAAAATCAATCTCCATGGATTTCAACTTTGATTTAGCCAGAATCGGCTGAAAATAGGTCGAAATTAGACAAACCCCTAAAAATCAAGTATGAATCGACGGATTCAAATTGGCAAGAATTCCAATCCAATTCAGCCAAAATTGATTCTCCAATTCCGATTCCGGGAACCATGCTTCTGACCAATGTTTTAAAATCGGGTTGACATCTACAGAATCAACTACTTTGATTAAGAATTGAACAACCCATTTCTGATTAATCTCATTTCTTCAAAACCAAGTCTATTCAAGTACAGTTGATTCATGAGAGAGTAGATCAAGATGAATGTTGACGAGGACTGGTGCAGCGTATATTTTTCGAGGTCATGAGGGTCTTCTTGTTGGTACATTTAATCATCATTTGAGAGTTGCAGAATTTTCAGCTCTCCAAATTGGTTTTCAAAAGGGGTTTTTTTTCTTGTTTTTGATATAAAGGTTAAATAAAAGACATAGCAATGGCAAATTTGTGGGTATAATGTGACTCATCATCAGTGATTGGGTCAGTTGTGTCTAAATTGGTTCCTTGGTTCTGTCGTAAAAAATATTTACCTCTTTTGCATGAACAAAAATCTCACTATTACAGGCTAATCAGGTAGCAAACATCCTTGCTAAAGAGACCCACTCATGGAACCTCTGAAGCCTTTTTTGATCTCCCTTCTCATGTGTGTTATGAGTTGATTTGGGACTCAATCTCGTCCCATGTTTTTTTTTAATTATTAGTTCTTGTTAATTTGTTTTTGAGATCTGGTTTCCTGCTAATGGCAATGCTGAAGATGGAATCCCATATTTCTTTGGAATACTTTTAGCAGGTTCATGGAAATTTCCGATCTTTTCTGTGCCAATTCAAATCAAATATAAAATCTTCAGAGAGTAAGAAGACTTGGAGTCTTGGCCTTCAGCCCCTCTGATTATGAAGCTCTCGTTTAGGCTATGAAAGGCAATGCCCTTCAACCTACGAAGCGCAAGATGAATTGATTGTTTAAGCCAAAGCTTTTTCAGCGATACTTAGAGAAGTTAGAATAATATAGAATTTGAAACATGACAAAGACATAACAAGGATACATCCACTAAGTTTGGCAGCTAAAATAGTTTGCCACTTTATTATATTGGGTGTCTAACAAGCCTAATCACTGAGTCCCCAAACCCCAAAAATAATAATAACATAATTGTCAAAATACCTAGGCGAGCCAAGGTGTTGTAAGGGGGCTGAAAACAAAATGACCAAAATGCCCACCTAGGCGACCAAAGCAGCACTAGTTGTCAAGATGCTTGGACGTCAATGCAGTCACCTAGGAGATTGATCGCTAGTTGCATGATAGGATGGATACTTAGTCAAGTTCAATGATGCTGAAATTTTATGGATATATATAGACCCCAAGATCATTTGCTCACTTGTCTTAACTGTTAGTTGATCAAGTGGCAAACTAAACCATTGAAAAATCAGGCAGTACCAAAAGGATGCATAGAAGAAGCAAGAGATAAGCAAGAGATAGTGCTGCATGGACATACGATGTGTTACTGAAAGATGATTCATACTAGAGCCTCTTCATAAAATTACTGAAAGAAAACAATTGAGATCACAACCATGTAGAGTTTAACCAAAGTACAATTGGCATCAGGATTCAGAACCGATTTGTTTCTGTTTTTTCAGAAACAAACATAAAAATGAGGAAATATTTGGGAGGATCCTCCTCTCACCTTCCAAATGAAGCCCTCCACTTCCTTTTCAGAAGGAAGTTGAATTGTTAAAACAATATCAGGATATAACTTGCATTTAACAAATCTGGAGATGTGAGGTCTACCAGGGATGCCTGTACTTGAATCAATGAATCATTTACCTCTTTACAGCAGGGATGCCTGGTTAATATCTTCCCACTTCACCAAGGATACTGCACATAGGAAAATGTAGCAAACCCGACATAAGCGATTAGAATAAGCTAACTTTAGCTCATAGCCAGTTTTTATTGAGGAAAAAAATTGAACAATTTTACTCGACGGATTGTTCAGGTTCCATCGGAAGATGAAATAGGAAAGTTTTCTCATGCTCCCCGTTCCCTTCCATTCACTCATACAATTCCAGAGACACATGTTTGCATTTTTGCATCTTATTTACTCTAGGAGGCTCAAAAATATTGATCTCCTCTAGTCCAAACGTCTGAATATATTACCATCTACATTTTCAAATTTCTGTCCTACATGGAAATAAAGCCTCCAAAGCTGTTATAGCTGGCAACAATATCAAACCCACCCGTCTGGTCTAACTCACCTCAAGGATTTCCAGATTTCCCTCTTGAAGAATGGTACCACTTTGCCAACGATAGAACACACTTCATATTGGTGGGAGACCAACTGTTGAATTATTTATCCACCCGTGTCCCCCTTTGGATAGTCCGCCGTGTTAGAGCTCCTGTATGATATACATATTGTTTCCTCCCTTTCCTACAAGGTCGGCCTTTTAGAGGAAGCGGTTCCATCAAGGTATCAGAGCAGGCGGGGGTCACGGTATCGAGTCTCCCTGGGAGCGGGCAGGTGTTGAATTATTTATCCACCCGTGTCCCCCTTTGGATAGTCCGTCGTGTTAGAGTTCCTGTATGATATACATATTGTTTCCTCCCTTTCCTACAAGGTCGGCCCTTTAGAGAAAGCGGTTCCATCACCAACTTATCCTGTTACTGTTTCAGTTTTTCTTCATCATCTAGTGTGGCCGTTCAACCTTCGAATCTGTCCTCACCAATTGGTCAGTTATAACTCGACTAACTTTTGTTTTTCTATTTCCAGACCTTAGTTTCTCATCACTGTATTCTGTCAACTCACTTCTGAGACTTCTGTTTTGTTGAGTTGAATCAAGTCTTCAAGCTTATTTGGCCTGCGTATGGCACTATTGGACCAGAGAATATCAGTTGCTACTTTCAGTCACTCTCCCAAAAAAATAGAAACCGCTGTTTCCTTACCATCTAACCTGTTTCCCAGCATTACTTCTTTAGAGATTCAGTTGTATTGTCCAGGTTAATATTCACAGATCATATTCTGTTTTCACTGGCTTTCTAACTCTGATTTGAATACTTTTTAATTCTGTGTCAGTCACATAACCTTCTATCCAACCATTGGATCTAGCCCAGGTATTGAGGCTTTATTGGACACATTAACAGGTAATCTCGACCAGAGTTTTGTCACCGTCTGATTAGTCTACTGTCGGTTACAGAGAACTCTCTCTGTTCCTGGTTTAACAATAGCCCTGCGATTCTGGTTATTTTGGTTTCCTAGTCATTAGAAGTTTGGTGATTAGGATCCCATCACCATGTCTCTAAAAATTAAACAGCAATGTATATAAAGGGCAGAAGGTAATGATTGTTTGGGTGAATTCCACCAGATTCTGGTTACTTCTGGATTGATCTATATTTTAAATAGACATCACCAAGCTTGTCCAAATGCTAACCTCTCTTCCTTCCAGGTATAACCACATGCCTTGATTCTTCTCTTTGTAATTTTGTATTGCTCTTGCAACACATATCCACTCCTTCCATCCAATATCCTCTCAACCAATAAAACATCCCAAGCCATACTTCAATTTGACAAACTAAAATCTGACCACAAATATCACTAACATCCACATCATATTTAGTTTACTAATTATAGGATCAGCTATCTCAGCCCATCATCCTCTCACCCAGGGCTTCTCACCTACAGTATCTCACCGTTGACGCATCTCACAGCTTCATCAATAGCTCTTTTTCTCTTTAATCTCTGTCTCTTTTTCTGTTGAGCCGCATATTTATTTATAATAACCCAATTACAAAAGCAATTAAGTATAATTGGGTTATTTATAATAACCCAATTACAAAAGCAACTAAGTAAGAAACTAAAACCTATAAAATAGAAACTACCCATTACATAAAAGCAATCCTATAAAATAGGAACTTCCTAGTCTAATAAAACTAATTATAACAGCTGTAGGAGTCCTCCACTACTAGGCAATTGAGTCTTCGAGTTGCATTCAATCTCCACATCAGACCCCCCCCCCAAATCACTGTTCACGTGAACAGCCCGTGATACTGTTCACATGAGCAGTAACTTTTTTTTTTTTTTTTTTTTTGGGTCTTCTTCATTCTTTGATCTACATCAGAGAGAGGAAGGGGGGGAGAGAGAGAGAGAGAGAACTGTGGTTCCATTTTGCCATTTTTCTCGTAACCACCAAGCACAGGGAAATTATTCTTAGACACTAGACATACCTAATCCCCACTACTTCTTCCTTTGGATCTGCAAAACACAACTAATCCAAAAAGCAATTGATCTTCATAGTTAAAAGCACCAAGGAAATGTTCCATCCATGTCTTAACAAAAAATGTGTTATGAATACTGGGTGGTTTCTTACTTTCTTAATGTCCCTTTTGTTCTTAAATAACATAAACAGAAAATTTAAGTCAGCATTAGTTTCTTTTTCTTTTCCCAATATGCCAATGCCATTAATTTCTAACATAAATATGATTATCCTAAGTAACCAATAGAATGTCATCTTGCTTTTCCCTTTTACTGAATTACTGAATAAGCAAATATCATTAAATTAGAATCGATGGAAGAATAATACTCAAAGGAAATCTTCCAGCAACACAAATTCCACTCTTGATAGGCCCTAAATTCTTTCACAAAACAATCTATCCTTCTCCGGTTTATTGGTTTTGTAATGAATTGCTGTTGCACATTCACTAAGGCATGTTCCTCCACTGCCGTATTTGAATTGCCTCGTCTCCTCTTCGGCAGGTGGCTCTGCAGCTCCAATGACTCCTTCCAGACAACAGATTCAGATGTACTACATAATCCTAGGGGCTGCCTATGTTCCTGGGTTTACATGCAGGCCATAGGTGCGAGTAATTGGCTTGCTTACACATGCAGGATCTATGACAAATCCTACCATACCTGGACTAAGACAGGAAATGCTTCAGGTACACCATTTTCAAATTAAAACTGAAGTCAAAGGGTTAGGTACGTCTCCTCCTTTCCAGGGAGTCAGTGACCACATAATAAACCGACAAGCAGCCGTTTTAATAAAATATATAAGGAGCTAGTGACTCTATTCCAAGTTTCCCAGCAAGCCACATATCAAAAGATATGCAAAATATAACATTTTTTTGCTGGGTTTTTCGAAAGTGGTAATGCAGTCATTAATTTCTCCAAAAAAAAAAGAGGCTATTTTGAGCAAACCAAGTGCACAGTTTTCCTAATTCAATATGCCTTGGACGAATTTACAATAGCTGGAAGCTTCTATGCGATAACAACTTTATCACCTAAGAGTTTACAACATTTTGTCAAGGTAGAATAATGAAATCATGTTTTTTCATGATGAAGATTCGGCAGGGGAAAAATGAAGCTCAGATTGGCAAGTTGTAAATTTTTTTTTCCCAAAAATGTCCAACATTCCTCAACTGATGAAGCAGCAATCATCTTTCCCACAATGGAGGCAAAAGTATCAACAATAGGATGTCAGAATAAGCAGTGATTCCAATTTGCAATTAAACAATACCAATTCAAGTGCTTCCAGGAGCATCACTTCCGGCAGCTGGCTTTCTGTTCAGATAACGAATAACAGCATCTTCAACCCTGTAGAGTTCATCAAAAGGAACATTTCATCATAACTGTATCAATTAACTGACGTAGAACTGTTTCTTGTGCACCGAATAGTTTTTTAACCGCAAGGTTCCAGAATAAATATGACAACAAATTGGGTGTCCCTCTACAGCTGGCATGTTGTACTCATGCAAGCAAATTGGATTTTTTAGGAATACATAAGAAGGAATCATAATTATCCAGTAACAGCAGTTTGATTCTGGACCATCCTAAAAACACATCTAACTTCCCAAAGAGCACCATATGTTGGTTGGCAGGACCATCATTGTAGGATTTTGTGGAGAAAAATCTCCAACAGAGCTCCATCAGAGCTCCATCTGATAAATTACTGCATGTCCATGTTGCAGCTACAGACCCAGTTTAAAATCTTTTTGAAAACTTCAACTTGGAATACATATAACGACACAGTAAAATGAAACAATTGGAATAAAAAGCTTACCATGGTTGGTTGTAGAAGTCAGACCGACGCTCCTTTTCAGCATTACGACTAGCTTCCCCAGCAACAAGCTTCAAGTCTCTGCTTTGTGAGGCAATTAACGCATTAATGAACTCCACAGGAGATTGACTAAACCCAAGAAAGAATGCTCGCCTCTTACGATGCTCATGGATCTTCTTAATAGCAGCACAAATAGCTTCATCACAAGCATCAACCTCTTTGTGCTTCTCTATGTTGGCCAAGAATGCAGACATCTCTTTCTGTAATGGAAAGGGAACATCGACCAATACATCAAAGCAAGCATTCCCAGCTGGGCTGGGACCAGATAGCCTGATCTTATGCTCGAGATGAATAGGCTGAGGGGAGGAAAGATGATGAGATATCTTCTGTGAAACCATGGAAAATTTCATCTTCTCCTCCCCAAAAACTTTTCGAAGAGGTGGGTCACAAGCAAAGAAAGAAGGGTCATTTGGGTTCTGCAGCTTTCTAGCCTTCACATAATGCCAAATTGCGCCTATAATTCTCGGGCGTGTATCAACCTCAATGCCCAGAAGTTCCATCAAAGCAGGTGAAAGCTTAAATTTCTCAGGAACATAATTCATTTCTAGCCGTATATTCACAGTAAATTCCTTGTCCCCTTTCCTTCTCACCTCAAAGCCTTCATGTGGTGCAGGAGATCGAGCATTCTCCCATATAATGGTTGGGTTCTCCGGATATAGGCTTGGGTCCAAGTTGATGGTAATTCTCTTGAAAAAGGAAGAGAACTTGGGGTACGATGCGCTTGGTTTCTGGATCACACCAGAAGGGTCTGGATCAACACCGTCTTCCAATATCCTCCCAATTATCTTAAGCGACCAAGAAGGCAGCTCAGAGTTCTGCTTCTCAGGGATTGTGCGGCTCTGATTGGCATATGTGTTGAAAACATAAATCCGAAGAGTCTTCTGAATACACGGAGGATTTTTAAGAGATTCCTGGATATCAATCTTCTTTCTTGTGAGAGCAGCGTCCACCCTTGCCTCAAACTCAAGTAGCTGGGTGTATAGAGAAGACTCAGGTAGAAGGGCCGCCACTCGATCAGGTATCTGCTTCTCAGGAAGTTTTCGCTTTTTTCTACGAGCAGCAGGGGTTAGCTCCATGGTTTTGAATGGGGAAACAGTATTAGTAGTAGCAGTACCAGGTGGACGCGCTGGAGGTTTCTGCAATACCCGCTTCGCATTTGCTGTGCTGGGTGTTGAAAGGGATGGAGATGACGCACTCATATGCCCAATTCCAGTGGTTTGGGGTTGGGTAAGGGACTGAGCTTGAGCTTGAGCTTGAGCTTGTAACTGGGCTTGAAATTGGGCATGAGCTGCTTGAGCTTGAGCTGCATGAGCTTGTGCTTGTGCTTGTGCTTGTGCTTGTGCTTGTGCCTGAGCTTGTGCCTGAGCTTGTGACTGAACCTGCACAAAAGCTTGGACTTGAGCCTGCGCCAAGGCTTGGGCTTGGGCTTGGGACTGGAGAGGAGACTGGAACTGACCCTGGAAGTGTGAGCCTCCATGTGTTTGAGCTTGTGACTGAGAGTGAAGCTGAGCTGGGTGATTCATCTGCATGGGTGACGAGACCATCCCCGCATTACCAAAAGGGGAAAGAGTACCCCCAACATTCTTCGTTGGGTTATTATTGTTCGTAGACATTCTTAGCTAGGAGACTAACATCCACGGTTTCTTAAGGAGGCCACCGAATTCCAGCACAGATTAAAAACCCTGAATCGTAAGGCCTCTGGAATCCCTAATTCGGATGAATCCAACGAAGCCCTGAATTTTGTAAGCATATGTAAATCACTCATGAAATAAACCGTTTCAAATTTCATAAAACCCTAATTCCATCAGAGAGTCAATATTCCTGAAAAAGCTAGGCACTTCGAAATATCAAAGCCAGCTAAAGCTTCGAGAAAAGATACCAAATATTAACTCAAATGAATAACTGTTACAGAAAAGATACCAGTGCAATATCAGATGAGCAAGATTACGAAATGGAAATAAACACTTCTTAGCTTGAAAGTTCGTCAAACAAGGGGTGGAAGTGGAATTGGATCTGGAAACCTAATCTCGATTCAACTTGGATGACCTAACCCGAAAGCTCCTATATACAACGAATCACATGGGGAGGGTGGGGGGGAGGGAGGGGGGGGGGGGACTATTTCCCGGTGTTTTCACGGAGAAAAATACGATAAGAGAGTTTTCAGCAAGAAATCACGAAATCAAGTAAGGCTAGGGACCAAAGACAAACCTGGTTGCAAGTTGGGGAACCGGGATTTTTTATTATTCTTGTTCGAACTTGGAAGGAGTGGGGGTGGGAAAATTATCGCCCCCAGGGTCATGTGCGCATCATGTGGCGCAGCACGATCTATGTGTGCACGGTGGGGCCGCACAGCACCCCCAGTATTGGGGGCAATAAAGATCGGCGGTGGTGGTGTTGGTCTCTTTTTTTTTTTTTTTTTTTTGGTGCAAAGGGGTGGTGGTAGGGGTGCAAGTTTGGCCCTGTCGGCCCGAACCCGCCCTGGCCCGCCCTGAGCCCGAACAGGGTTTGGGCTGAGATATTTGGCCCTGAGGGCTGGCCGTGTTGGAAACTTCTCGCCCCCCGAGCTGCTGCTCGGCCCAAGCTGTGGCTGAGCCTCGAGGGCTGCCTCTGTACCCGACCCCCGATTTAAGTTATACTCATAAAATATATATTGATATAAATTATACATTATGAACTTTAAATTTCACCCATATTTTTTTATATAATATACTATATATGAAGACAATAAGTGTTATAATATAATTTAGAGTAAATTACTCCCCCCTCCCCTTGATTATGCTCTAATGACAAACCCCTCCCCTGGGTTTTGGGTAATGACTCTCCCTCCCCTGCATTCCTTAGATTCTATCAACTGTACCCATTAGTTAAAAAGGGCTGTTAAGTGTTATAGAAAGACTATATTACCTCTCGACCCCCTTCTTCTTCTTCCTCCTGCAACTCTGTCGCAACTTTGCCCCCAATCGGTTGATTCAAAAATAGAAGATATAAAATCAATTTTCATTATAAATTGATCATCCCTACCCATTTAAAAGGAACACTACCGATCCATAACTCATCGTCTCTCCTCTTCCTACTTTCGAGATGTCCATTGAGGATTTTATGTTATCGATCTCTGTTTCTTGTCAAATCTTTACTAATCTCAACAAATCCTATCTAATTCGAACAAACCCGATTAGATTCTTTATAGGGTCTTTTTTTTTTCTTATTTATTCCTCAATTGCGAGATCACTCTGTAGTCTTTATAGATGGAATTCTCTTTCATAGGGCAGCATAGAAGAATTCCAGAACCACGGGGTTAGGAATTAGAAGCAGTTAGAGAAAGTTGATAGTCGGAACAAATCGGTTGGGGCTGAACTGGTCGATACGGTCTAATTAACGGGGATAATATGAGAGTAAAATTTGATTACAATGCGTGGCTGATTTGAGACATATTGAGGTTTCTGTTGGAGTTAGGAAACTTGAAAACCCGGATGGAAAACAGAAATTGGTAGCGATGATTTAAGGGCTCAAAACAATGATCTAGTGATTAAACAATAATATGTGCAATTAAAGCAATGACGAAACCAGATTCGAAAAATCAGAATTGAAGAAGTAGCCTTGAAGTAGACTTGTGGAATATCAAACGAAACACGAAGATTATACGAAACGGAATCCTTAATTAAAGAGGCAATTCAATAGTGGTTGCGAAGGAAGAGAGAGAGAGAGTTATGATATTGGAGTAACATAAAGTAGGGCTTAGCTTCCAGTTGTGATTGGAGTGACCTAAACTATCTTCCTCACTTCACCTCATCACCGTGACCCACTCCCTTTCCAAGACTCCCAAAAATGAAACCCATCTTCCTCACTTCATTTCACCTCCACTCAGACGATCTTAATCCTTTCTTCTTTCTTATCTTTTCGGGTCTCTTCTGTTTGTCCAAATTCACCATAATTCTTCTTCGTTGGGAACACCCGGATCAAGAATGTGGTGGTTTATTTCTCCGGTGACCTTCCGAGGAGATACGTCGATTCGAGGAAGCCATTGAAGGTCGGATGTTGGCATTCTCATTAACAACGTCGACGTTTCCTAACCCTATGCAAGGTTCTTTCATGGTGGCGCGGTGGCTACGGAGTGAAAGTGGTGGTGGATACCCGTGGTGGCGGCGGCGTTTCCTAGAGATGTTTTTAGGGTTTTGATATGGTTAGAGGGAATTATTGGAATATCACAAATATATGGGCATTTTGGGGTTTTATTGAATATATTTAAGATGATGTCATCACTTAACAGTCCTTTTTAACGGAATGGGTACGGTTGATAGAATCTTGGGAATGCAGGGGAGGGGAGAGTCATTACTCAAAACCCAGGGGAGGGGTTTGTCATTAGAGCATAATCGAGGGGAGGGGGAGTAATTTACTCTATAATTTATTATATTGTTATTTTATGTAAAAGTAATAAGTTCTTCCTGCCCCATTCCAACCCATGCATTTCCCCATGATCGGGGCCAATTAGGGTCGGCCGGCCCGACCACGAGGGCGGGTCGGGTTGAATTTTTCTCGGCCCCGAGTCGGGGTCGGGTCGGGCTTGGGCCCACTAAGGGGACTTAGGGTTGGGCTAGGGTTCTATAAAGCCCGACCCAACCCGACCCTATTGCAGCCCTAGGTGGTGGACCTCACAGTAATGGTTCAAGAATCTGGAGAGGAAATTGTGCAAAGCGAACCAAATCATCCGGTCTAACCTGTTAGACGAATTGATGTCAGATCGTAATAATATCCATTCGCCTAAAACGTTGAACCCGATTCACTGAATTAGGGCTATAATGTAGGACAATGTGGCTCATTTGCCATGGTTTAAGGGTGTTAACAATCTGGTTTTGATTAAGATGTTTAATTAAACGGCCTCAATTTTGAAACTATAGTCGAACCATTTATTAAATAGTTTCTCGGTTTTATTTAAATGGTTTGGTTCAATTTTGGTAAACGGTTTCTTTTTTATTTTAGCACATTTATGTACATCTAAGCGTATTAAAATGGTCTATTTTGGTTAAATGGTCCGACTTGCATTAAATTGTTTAATTAAACGGTTTCAATTTTTAAACTATAGCCGAACCATTTATTAAATGGTACATCTAAGCGTATTAAAATGGTCTATTTTGGTTAAATGGTCTGGCTCGCATTAAATTGTTTAATTAAACGATTTCAATTTTTAAACTATAGCCAAACCATTTATTAAACGACTTCACGGTTTTGGTTCTCAAAGATCAAGCTCAAGAAAGTTTGCTTTTGACACCCTTACATGGTTAGACCTAGGTCGATTTTGGAAACTTCCAACTAAGGGCTGATTTGGTATGATTTCGATTTCAATTTCAAATTGATTTTTTAAAATAAACAACAAATAGATTTTTGGTCAAGAAATTAAAATTGTTTTGATTGCATCAATTTGAAATTAGGGAAATTATCAGCACCACTCCCTGAGTTATCCCGTTAGTTTAATTCAACCCCACTAAGTACCAAAATATCAAATTTGGCCCAAAACTAACGGGGTTAACTGTGTATAATACAAATGACTAAACTATCCTCTACACTAAAACATTAAATGTAGATATCCAATACCACCGCCACCCACCATTACCACCATCACCGCCGTGCAACCCCATCCCACACCATCCTCTGTAGTGATCCATGGAGGGAAAAGAAAGCAGAGATCGTTTGATCCAATCTAAAAAAGTAGAAGTTGTAGGGATAATCTGAACCCAGTATCGTTCACTATTCTTGAAACCCTACCCTATTCTTATTCGTTTCAGGTTTCCTACTTGGCTTTTGGGGATTTTTTCTATGCGGAAAAGAGGATTTTCCTCTTTGGCTTTCACTTTGTTTAGGGTTTTCAATTGGTTAGGGGGGGGGGGGGTGGGGATTATTTAGGGATTTGAAAAAAAAGAAAGAAAGAAGGAAACAGAGAGCGAGAACCGGAATTAAAACCCCTAGTCTCTTTGAATCTAAATCTGAATCTGAATCGGTATGTAAATGGAAACCTCAATCTGAGAAGATCTGGAACTAGAAATGGCTTGAATCGCAGCATGCTAAAGATGGCTTGAATCACAGTGGTGTGAGGATGGACGAGTGCCACCGCGTAAGTTGAAGAATACAAGACCTAATAATCCGCACGCCAATAGCTATCCAATCAGGGCCATATGGCGACTAGGAAATAGGGTTTAGGGTTTAGGATTTAGAAACCATATATCCTATACCCTAAACCCTATATGCTATACATACCCTACATCCGAAACCATATATCCAATACCCTATACCCTATACCCTGAACCCTAAACCCTAAATCCTATACCCTAAACCCTGAACCATGAACCCTATATCCCATACCCTATGCCCTATATCCTATACACTAAGCCCTATACCGTAAACCCTATACCCTAAGTCCTATACCCAAAACCCTATACTCTATACCCTAGACCCTAAACCCTAAACCCTAATCCCTAAACCTATACCTTAAATGCTATACCCTAAACCCTTAATGGTAAACACTATATCATATACGCTAAACCTTAAACCCTAAATCCTATACCCAATAACCAAAACCCTATGCCCATAAAATTTAAACCCTAATTCCTATACCTTAAACCCTAACTCCTAAACCTTATACCCAATACTCTTACCCTATACCCTAAACCATTAACCCTAAACAGTACCCCAAACTCTAAACCCTAGACCCTAGACCCAAACTCTATACCATATACCTTAAACCCAAAACACGAAGTCTTAAACCCTAACTCCTAAATCCTTAATCTTAAATCTTAAATTCTAGACCCTAAAACCTAAACCCTAAATCCTAATCCCTAAACCTTATACCCTACATCCTAAACCTGAAACCCGAAACCCTAAACCCTAAACCTGAAACCCTAAATACTTTCCCCATGTATATCCATTCACCCCATAAGCATTCATGCACACTTGCAGTGCTTTGACCAATGTTGTTCTCGTTATCATGGTCCTTATTTTCAAAACCTCTATTTGAGAGAAAATTTTACATGTAAGTAGGGGATCTGGGGTATACTTGTCTACAAAATTTGAATCTTATCAAAATTAAATATTTAGGTCACATCAAGACTGAACATCCTAATGAGTTTTAACCCTTAAAAAATAATTATAATAAATTGTTAGGTGGGAATTATACGTGTAGAAATGTGAGGGGGTTGATCGTGAGGTTAGCCAATCATAAAAAAGAACAAATAAATAAATAAAAAGTATTAGGCAACAGGGATGCACCACCTTTTTGTGTGGTCAAAATCACCTCTTGGTTCAATGGTTAGCCAACCTTGGATTCCAAGTTATGGATGGAAAACATAGGCTTAATGTATGACTTTTTTAATATCATATTCATTAGGATGATATATAATCCTTGTCTGGTTGCGTGGTTCCAATGCTTAAACACAAGAGCATGCAAAATTACTTTACCACCCCCGTGAAATAAAAAATCCAATCTATATTGATGTCTATGCACACTCTCATTGGCCTCCACACTGGTGCACAATTAGGCTATGATCTCTTGTCTAGTTTTTATTTTTTTTTCAAGGAAAACTCGTTTTAATGGCCGTTTTGAAGTATACCAAAGAGACTTATCCTCATTTGCCATGCGGAGTGATAACATGGCAATTTTGATTGTTGGATATATAGTACATTGTTTGGTTTAATCATGTGGCAATTTCATAGCCAAATCCATTTTATACCCTTTAATGTATTGACACGTATATCCATGAGTCCATTTTACATTTATGATACACAAACCATAAGTATTCTCACATTGTTGAAATTTCAAACTTATCAATTGCCAAACTCTATTCTATGTGAAATTTTACAAGAGCATGAGACCTTGAGATTTAAATGGCCACAAAATTTCTTCAATTTACGACGTGTCAGATTTAATGATCCTAAAAGGTTTTGCCCTATTTATTATTATTATTATTATTTGTTTTCTGTCGGTGTGGTGTGCATATGTTCATTAAGAAATCAACATAGTAACAACGATTACCAAGTTATCCTTAATCAATGGTGAATGAGGCGGATACCTTACCAAAAAAAAAACCAGGATACAAAAAAGATGCTGGAATTCAAATCAACCCAACTCTGTTCAATCAGATTGGGTATCCTTTACTTTCAAAACTAATAAGGTATCAACATGGATTGGCCCTATTGGATAAAATTGCCCCTGATTTTTCATAAAGAAGGGTTTCTTAACTATTATACCCTTTGTCCGTACTATTTTACTGATATGGTATTGATATTAGTATCAATCACCTTCAAAATCATTGTAGCATCAATTTATCGGACAATCCAATATCAATACCGATATCGATACTGAAAACCATGATCCCAACACATGGGGTAACTTCTATTGTTAAACTTTTTACCAAAATCTGGTTTAAAAAATAGACATGGCAAATCCAAATCGGCTTACCGACGGGAATCTTCTGGATTAATAACTAATTTCAAGAGGAAACCATCGATACTTTGGTAGTTGGTAGTCTTTGAATTTTTTTTACTACTCCCTTAAAGAGTATAAAATAGTTCAAATCATCCTAAAAGTACCTTAAAGTAAAATAAAGAAAAAGATTCTTAATTTTTGATGCGGTTATATTATTTTGAACATAATTATAAATTATAGTTTTTTTTTTATAAAGTGTTTTTGGTTCACTTTATTTTTTCCCCCACTTGCTTTGCACCTGCAACATATACAAAAGAATAGAGTATATGGGAACAAACAGAAATAGCTCCTTTGTACATATGATTTTTATTATTTTTCTGAATTGACACCCACTATCATAATGTAATTTATTATTTATTATGAAGAAACAAAAAACTATGATGGATGGGTGGAAATCTCTCAACCAATGGCAATTCAGAAAACAGTATATTTTAACATAAGCCCACATAGTCAAGGCAATAAAAAAGACAATGTCAGAGGGCGGCAGGATCATTTATTTATTTATTTAAAAAAAAAATTTCAATAGGCTTTCGAAATCCAAAGTTTCAATAAATTCGTGAGTATTTTATAAGGAGAATGTTCTCTGTGCCGCAGCGCAGACAGACACATGGGCAGTCTGTTCAAAGCGTGTGTGCCTTGGCACAGCGCTGCGGCACACAGAACAGCGCCCCCATTTTTACATGTTACAAGACGCGTCACTTAAACATAAGCGCATCACTTTAACATAAGCGTGACGCATCCTTTTGGATGTCAGGTCAGCTGCCGCCTGCCATGTACCAAATACATTCCCAAGAACCAATGCTTTATTTTGCTCCACTACAACAGCAGATCTACCCCTTAACGTACAACTAAGACTTGGCCGGTAAAAGATATATTGATCAAGACTCCGAAAGCCATCGACGGAAATCACAACGCTATATCGATAGGCACTAAGTGGGACCGGTTGATCACAAATTGGTTTTTACCAAAAAAAAAAATAATTTTTAAAATCATAAATTGCTTATTACTTGTGAAAATGGGACGCGTGGAAGCCGAGAGGGACTAACATTGCAGGCGGGAGTCGAACAGACAAAATTCGACGTCATCGTCGTCTTTGATTCCCATTTTCGAATTCAAGGTTTAATTGTTTAAACGGGGAATACACTGACGATACATGAACTGAGTTGGATTTTGGAAATTTTAACTTTGAAAAGTTCAGAATATTCGAATTGCTCAATTTACTTCTCCTTCTACAATTCCACTAACGGAACTAAGGATTTTCTGCGTCTGTGCCTCAGTGAATTGATTGCTTGAGGCTGTTGCAATAAACGTTCGTTCGAGTTTCTGCAATTCAAAAGTTTTGATCAGACTCAGAGATCGAAATTCGAAAATGGTGTTCCGGTTAAGCTCCGGAGATGTTACGGCGTTTAAATTACTGGTTTCTTTGGGGATTTTATACGGACTCATGTCGATCTTAGCATACTCGATCATTCACATGAAACACATAAAGCCGCTGGGTTTTGACGCCCCTCCCGATCGGTTTTCAGAAGCTAGAGCCGTCGAACACATACGAGTGTTGTCCAAAGAAATCGATGGTCGTCAAGTCAGCAGATACTTACCATTTCACTTGTTTTACAGTTAGATATCCCTTTTAGTATTGAAAATTTTCGATTCCTTGAATCCTCAAAGTTAACATTAGAATTTTTTTCTGTAAACTGTGTTGACAGGAAGGGCGTCCAGGTTTGATGGAAGCTGCTCGGTACATAAAAATGCAGCTAGAGATGATAGCCGAGCGAGCTGGACCTAGTATCCGGTAGATGTTGTTACATTCTGTTTTTTTTTTCGTGCAGTTATACAAGTTAATGGAGTTTGCAGATGCGTTGTAAATTGGTATTATTATTTGATTGTTTTTGAGTTATTGTCTGCTCTTCTGAGATAACCACAGAATTGAGATTGAGGATTCAAAGATAGCCGGCTCTTTCAACATGCTTTTCTTGGGTCGTGGCATATCTCTGGCATACAGGAATCACACTAATATCATTATGAGGTACTCCCATTGATTCACTGTCATAATTGATTTCTATCTCAAGCTTTATTTCAATGATATTTGTCGTGACTTTCTCAGGTTGGACATCCCCCTTTGAGAAGAATTTAATGTTTGGTCCTGCTCTCTGACATGTATACTACATGCATGATTTACTTGACATTAAAATAACTACTTTGATGGATGAAATGAAATTTATTTATGAATTTCTTTTCAAGCAAAGCATTTTTTTATAAGAAAACATAATCTAGCTTGCATCCATACGTATTGGGTCAAATCAACATAATACAGTAAAAAATCAATTAAGCTAATATGTCCTATGGTAGTCAGTATAGGTTAACTGAAGTTTTGCACAGTTGGTCTGGCAAACTAATTAAAGTTTTGCAAACAACTCTATGTTCAGCTAATTGCCAGTGCCGAAGTTACATCTTGGGTCCAATTTAGTTTCTTTGCATTGATGCTTTCAATGATGACACAGGGATAAATGTTTGGAAAAGATATTGTATCCACTCCCTACTACCTAATCTTTGATTTTGTTAATGTTGTTATCTTTTGCATGGCAAAAAATAATTCGTTTATGATTGTCATAAGAAGGTTATGGTCACCGGGTTTAGCATTTCCAGAATTGTTTGGATAACCATTAGAATGGCCTTCTTAATAAGTCCCAACTATATTTCAGGATATCATCAACAGATTCACAAGACACTGATCCATCATTTTTAGTGAATGGCCACTTTGATAGCACCGTTGGCTCTCCTGGTGCTAGTGACTGTGCTTCATGTGTGGGTAGGTTCAATGATATCACTCACTATGCTTGGTTATATTGTGTTGTTTATTTTTCCTTGATTATATTAACTGTTCTTGTTTATCTTTGGTCAGCATCAATGATTGAAGTAGCAAGACTCATTGTTGATTCTGGCTGGGTTCCTCCTCGGCCTATTATATTTCTTTTCAATGGTGGAGAAGAGCTTTTTCTCTTGGTAATTTTTTTTATGACATTATTCTAGTAATTTTAAAAAAAGAAATTAAGGTTCCTCTTATTCTTATGTTTTAATGTTTTCTGTTTATAATTTTACTTTTACTTTCTACTTTTCTTATCATTTTAGCTTCATAGCATTTTTTTTCTTACTTATTGTTTATGTGTCAAATATGTATTTTTCTTTTAAAAGAAAAAATTTGTATTATGTTATCCTAAGATTTATGAAACATTGGTGCAACGGTAAGATTGCTCCATTGTGACCAAGTAGCCACGGGCAAGGTTTTAAGTCTCGGTTTCGCCTTTGGTTTGGCCAGGCCACGAACCCGAGTTCTGTCGAGGGCGAGATCATAGTTATCAAGGCGGGAAAGCGACCATGGCGTTTTAGAGGGGCAAAATTCAAGGCAACACCGAAAGGAGCCTAGACGCCATAGCGTCGCCATGGCGACGCCTTGATTACTATGGGCGAAATCTCGGCAAGTTGGTGTATTTTTTTCCATCTTGACTTGGTGATGGGTTTTGGTGGCCATATGGCCAAGATAGGTCCTGAAACTTGACATCCACCCTATTTTAGGCCTTCTAAACACAATGAAACTTTAGTTTTTACAAATTCAAACTGAAAATATTACTTTGACTTCGGACCCTAGGCTGGTAGTCTACGGCGTATGTGATTTCTACCCTAGGCTATTCCACACAATATTTAAAACACATATAATTAAAATAGAGGTGTAAAACAACTTAATTAAGCATTAGGAATTAAAAAACATCAAATCGTAAACCATTTAAGCTTTTGTCATCATATTCATAATGATACCTGGTGATGGTTTGGCGGTTTGTTAATAATTGTTACAAACTTAGAAAGAGACAGATTAAACAAATACAAGTGTAAGTGTGTAACAAGTCCTATCATTTGAGAGTAGCTAGTACTCAAACGAGTATCGGGCCGGATCATCAAAACAACTATGTTGTTGTTATTGTTGTCGAATCAAGCTCTGCTCTGATTGAATCATTAACGCTGGCCATGACATATTATGTTGTTCTTGAGATGCAATGCATCTCCCTCTCTTGATGTTGAAGCTTCAATCTTGAATCTCCAAGCTTTAATCTTTAGTTGAAGTGAAATTTGCCAAAAAAAAAAGCACCAAAACCCTCACCTCCAAGTGTTTTTCCTTCACAACAGATCGAGAGAGGTGAGTTTTCAAGTTAAGGTCGAAATCTTGCTGAGAGGGTGCCTTTTATATAGTTTGGTCTGGTCGAGATTGAGATATACCACGTGATCTCGACCGAGATCTTGTACACGTCCTTTATCGCCTACCGTCTTACGAGACCGAGATATTTTTGAGATCTTGTACTATGGTCATGGGTTTTGAGTCTGGAGACAGCCTCTCTGTGAAAGCAGGGGTAAGGTTGAGCTACTATGTTCACAGAGGCAATAACAGTAAATGGACCAGAACAATTGGGAAACATTCAAGTACCTAAAAGAGCTAGCTATATCAAAGCTATTATGCTGGAACTAAGTCCTATAGCTTCTCATTTGTTATGGCTTGGTCGTACATTATGACCCTCCCCAGACCCCACAGTGGCGGGAGTCTTTGGCACTGGGTACGAGACTCAAAACAAATCCAAGATTGCTTAAATCTGATTTATATTGAAGGAGTTATGTTCCGGTCAAAGTTAATTGGATGTGCGCAAATGTTGTCAAAATTGCTCTAAATGAAAAATAATTTTTTAGACATCAAAACAAATTAATATTTTACCGCACATTTGATTTTTAGCAATGTTTTACCATATTAAGATTTATGGAATTTATAGATTTGAGAAAAACCTCAGCTTTAGAAAGTTGAAAATTTCACCTATCGTAAAAAATCCAGTTTTTGTTTTTGAATTAGGGGGTTGACTTTTTATCCTTCTGGAATTTTATTTTTTAACTATTTTTAATGGATTCAAATAGGAGGGTACTTGGTTATTTATGAATAATATCTTAAGTAAATGAAACATTTACTTAAATGATATTTGGCATAAATAAGTGTCTGTCTTGACAACTATGATTCTCAGTACACTGTGCGTACACTAAACTTGGGTAAAAAACCACAAGTACCATTTTCAGTTTTTTTTTTTCTTTTTTCCCCTCTGTTTTTTGGTTTTTGTGAAAATAGTTCATGCATTGTGTTTAGAATGTAAAAACAAAAAATAGATCAAAAAAAGCATTTATGGGCCTCGAAAACACCAGCTCGAGTTGCTTGGGAAAAAATCACAGGTTTCCTCCAGTTTCGGCCATATCTCGGTTTCTGGCTGGTCGAAACCGAGTTTTAGAACCTTGCCTCTGAAAAAACTGGTCAAATAGATGATAGACAATAAGTATGCTTTCTTAACTCAAGAAAAAAATTTGTTGTAGCTAATATCAGGTTCTCTTAGTAACTCCTCTTTTTTTTGGGGGGGCGGGGGGTTGAAGAAGGGAGAAGAAAGAAAAAAAAAAAAGTTTCAGAATGATTTTCTGAAAGGCTTGAGTTGCTTGAATTCTAGTCTGCCTGTAGCAGCAGATTGTCAGATATCCGGTTAGGCTCTGTTTAGTTTAGTCTGTTCTTAGTCTTCATGTAAGAGTATATTTTTGTTCTTCAGCCACATAGTTTTCACGCATATGGATGCAAACACATGCGCACACTCTTGAGAAGATTGTTTATTATGAACTGTATGGTAGGTATTGAGTTGGTTCTTAAGAACTTCGTAAGAGTTCTTGTTATGTCCTTCCTTCAGAATACATATTCTTCTTAACCTTTTGATTGATGAATGTGTTAATACTTTAGGGTGCACATGGCTTCGTGACGACACACAAATGGAGTAATACAGTTGGGGCTTTTATAAATGTTGAAGCATCTGGGTCAGGGGGCCCTGGTACGATTCTTCTAAAAACCTTGTATATTGTTTCTTAAACTATGATATAATCTGCATTAATGAACATAAATTAGTTGAGCGCCACCCCTCCCCCCCCCCCCCAAAAAAAAAAAAAGAGTTCTAAGTAAAATCACTGTTTAGGATTATGGGGTAAACCTAAATTTATGATACGAATATATGTGAAGGTTTGTTATTGTGTCAAGAAATGTTTGGACGTGTAGTCTTTTTGAAGCAACCTCCTTGAAGGATATTTCAGCATTTTACCCTAATTCACACTTGAATACTCATACACACCTACACATACACATTTATCTGCACTACTAATCTTTATTCTTAGTGGCGGCAGCCTCGTGCACTGGGTACGCCCAAGGAATTAAGTATCGGAGCGTATCGTATCGTCTCGGCCGATACGTCTCGGTATCGGTCATGGCCGAGACGAGACAGGTCGAGACATATCTTTTTTTTTTTAAATGCAAATGTCTCGAATGTATCGGTATGTATCGACCGATACATATCGATACAATACGATACGATCGATACGTATCGATATAGACGAGACATGATTTAAACCATTATTTTATTATTTTTGAAATAACGATACATACCGAGACGTCTCGATACGTATCAGCAGCTTAAAAACCACATGGGCCCAAGTCTTCTCAAAACAGAAAACTCGAGCAGGAGCAGGCTGGCAGAAAAAAAACAGTTCCAGCTTTGAGAAACCATAAAAAAACATCTTTAAACTTGGTTTTTGCCAAAGATTTGTTGAGGGCTTTGATTCCTTTGCCAAAAACGATCCTAAAGGAGGTGAAATCTCATCATTTGCTGCATCTAACAGCCCACATTCGAAATCAAAAGGTGTTCTTGAAGGGCAAGGTAGGTTTTTTGAAAAAAACTTGATTCTTTTGTTTAAATCTTTGATTTTTGGTATTTTTTTTGTTATGATTCAAAGGGAATATGTTAAACTAACTTAGTATTGCATTCTTTGTATACATTTATAAAGATTTGAGTTCAAAATCCATGTTTCTTTGCATTTTTTACCCAAAACCGAAAATTGCTTCTTTAAAATGATATTTTTTTTAATTTATTTTCTTCTAAAATTTAAAACAAATGCTAATGTATATAATATATGTACTATATTATGTATAGATCTATCACATTCCAAGAAGATTATATATTTACCCTAAAATCTATCACAATAGTCACTCCTATTGTTGAAGACCCTTACAGACATGACTTTGATCCACCCCGACATTCTTCATGGCAATTGAGTGACTTTATATGTAAGAAATTTCATCTTTTAATCTTTTATAACAATTTCAATGTGCCGCACTTGTCTGGTTATTGATTATTCACAATTCTTAGTATATATGCATGATATATGACACAAATTGCTTGTTTATATTGTTTTTATTGTCCAAAAGTGTATTTCCATGTGTATTTTGATCATTTTCATGCGTTTCTACACCGATCGATACGTATCTCCGATACGATACGATATGATACGATACGTCTCTTAAAATCGCCCGACCGATACGATACCCGATACCGATACTTAAATCCTTGGGTACGCCCTTTTTTTTTACTAATCTTTATTCTTAGTAGGAAACTTTGGTATTTGCATCTCTCTTACCATCTATGCATTCAGTGATCCAACACTGTCGATTGGTAGTTATATTGCTTTTGCTTGCCCGTAATGTTGGGTTCTTATTTCACTTATGGTGCATCATGTGTGGACTGCAGGACTGAAATAGTTGATAGAAACATGATCATGGTGAAATTTTTTACTGTCAAACAAAAAGGATTCAAGCTTTTTTTTTTTGGGGTTGTGTTAGAAGTTATGTAATAAGGGTAGCATAGAAACTAGACTTATTTCTAGTTGCCTTATAATGTATTTTCTCTTCTTTATCCTTTTTTACCTGTTACCTCCCTAGGGAGGTGGATGTAATACTTTTCATTATTATCATTGAAGTAATATAGATGTGTGGAGTGCTCTCTCCAACACACACACATTACAACCGAAATATCTTTCTTCCCTTCCTCTTGTCTCCTTCTTCTCTTCCTCTCTTCTTCTTCCTCCTCCAACTTCTCCTTCTCTTATTTGTTTATTTAATCTAAAATCCAACTTGGCATCAGAGCACTAGGGTTTGAGAGTCGTATTTGGCCTCTTTCTCTTATTCTTTTCTTCTCTTTGAAACCCTAGGACACTAAGGGGTTCAAGGAGAAGATCTCTATGTAAAGAGTTGTTGAAGGAGCATGGAATATGTTCGGTATAACCTATTTATGTAGTTGAAGCTCCCTTGATGTTTTGAAGCCCTTCCAGCCACTGCAGGAAATTCCACCAGGCTCACCTTGCAGTTCTTGTTTCTCCTGTCCTTGGCATGGGTTTCAGCCTTAGAATGGGTCTTTAGAATCACCCAAGGATGTTTATTAAGCCCCATAAATCCCTTTTTGCTGCTTGAAGGATCTATTGGAGCTTTTTCAGTCTTTTATGGTACCTCTGTTTCTGCCCAGGTAAAGCCGAGACTACATTTTTTCTGTGCTTCTTGTATTTGGACTGCAATTTGCTGCTATCTTGGTGAGAAATGAATGGAACACCATTTGTGAAGTCTTTAAGCTTGTTTCAGCTTGTGTTCCTCCTTGGAGAATGTTAGGGTGAAGTCTTGTTGAGATTATATGGTCTTTCTTCCCTGCTGAAATTTGATTCTTGTGTTGGATTCCACATTTTGTTGGTACACTTGTTTATGGTCAAGTGCTTTTTTCCCTACACTATGAGTGATTCCGAAACATCTGGACTTGGTTCGCCTGACTCACCGCCCACTCCAACAGTTCCTCCGTTTGTTTATGAGACTTCACACCCACATATTTGTATTGTATAGCTTGATAGTACTAATTACTTGGACTGGTCACACTCAGTGAAGCTTTCCCTTAGGGGTAAAGGGAAACTTGGATACATTACAGGTGCTATTAAAGCACCAGAGCAACGTTCTCCTAGCTATGATAAATGGGAGACCGAAAATTCCGCAGTCATGACATGGCTAATCTTCTCCATGAAGCCTGAGATTGGGAGAAGATTTATGCAAAAGGACACTGCCAAGGCAATATAGGATAGTGTCTCTCAGACTTATGATAGGGTAGGTGACTCTACCAAGGTTTATCAGCATCACCAAAAGATTAATTCAATGAAGCAGGGTGATAGGACCCTTTCTGAGTACTACAGTGCTTATATTAGTCTCTTGGAGGAGTATGATCACTACAGGGACCTCCAATTGATCAATCCAGAGGATGAAGCAAAGGCATACCGCACTCTTGAAAAGGAGCGTGTCTTTACCTTACTTGGTGGCCTGAACGGCTGAACCCTGATTATGAGCCAATCAGGCTCCAGATTTTAGGTCGGTCCCCTCTTCCATCTCTTGATGAGGTTTGTAGCTATTTACAGAGTGAGGAGACTCGGCGTGTTGCTATGACACCAGCTCCAGCATCATCTCTTGAGAGATCAGCTCTCAATTCTTCCTCTTTCCGGGACACCCTGGTGGTGGTAGAGGCCAAGGGCCTAACCATGGGGAAGACAAAGTAGTAGAGATAGGTGGTGCTAGTGGAGGTGGCAAAGACAGGTTTAAATGTGATCATTGTGGGAGATCTGGGCACATCGAGGATAGATGTTGGACTCTTCATGGCTGTCCTCTTGGTACACGAGGTGGTGTTCGTGGTGGCCGTAGAGGGGGAGCTCGAGGTGTACACTCTGTTATGACTGAGATAGATGCTTCATAGGATGACTCTACTTTGGCAGTGTTTCGTAGGGTCATGACAGGTGAGCACATCTTCTACACCCACAGTGGCTAGCTCCTCTTCATCCTCAGCTTTGCAGGTTTCTACCTCAGCTTTTATTACCGCCCAGTCTTGGGTCATTGACTCTGGTGCCACTAACCACATGACTGGTACGTCCCATCATTATGATTCCTATACCATTTGCTCTGGTAAGGATAAGGTTCGGGTAGCCGATGGCTCCCTTTCCTTCATCTCTGATAAGGGTAGTATCCCTGTTACATCATCTATTTCTCTTACATTTGTTCTTCATGTCCTTAACCTTACCCTTAATCTTCTCTTTATGAGTCATTTGACAAAATCTTTAAATTGTTGTGTCATTTTTTTTTCCTTCTCATTGTCTTTTTTAGGATTTGGTGACGAAGAGGATTATTGGTAGTGGACGTGAGGAGCATGTTCATCTCTTGGTGGTGGTGTTGAGGGTGAAGAAGTTCCCGAGTTTGTTTAATTTCCTTTCTCCTCTCTTATTCCTATTTCCCCTTTTCAGATTGACAAGGGAAAGAAAAGTTCTGTGGATACTGTTGTTGAGGGGGAGCCTCCTAGTGCACAGGTGAACAGAGAACAGGGGGAGCTATTGGTGTATACGGAGAACAGGAGAAATCCTTCTTCATGCTCCAAACTTCCTTTGAACATTTGCAAACAGCAGGATCAATGCTCTAATACCATGTTAGCTTTTAGAGTGGAAGAAGAAGAAGAGACGAAACTCCAAGAGAGCAGCCACGATTTTGGTTTGGTGTGTTATGTCTCAAAACAAGAGACTAACATGCTTATATTGAAAAGAATATATAATTACACACAGGTCCTTGGCCTTATACAAATGACACAAAGAATACATAAAAGAGGGGTTATGTACATATATACCCCTGATACAACTATTCTTAACAGAGCAAGGCCTTTACGTTTTTTAGCCTTTTCTGCCCACAGCTAAGTCCTATATGTGTGGACGTAATGATAGTAGTTCTGTGGAGTCTATTATGTTATGGCATCGTCTTCTTGGCCATCCATCTTTTGTTGTAATGAGGAAACAATTACCTCACTTATTTTCTTCTATTGCTTCTTCTCATGTTTTTAAGTGTGAGCCATGTATGTTTGCCAAACACTCTTGTTCTTCTTATCCATATCATGGTAATAGAACTTTTGCGCCTTTCCATATTGTGCATATTGATGTTTGGGGACCTTCCCCTACTCCTTTATTCGACCATCGTTACTTTGTGTCCTTTGTTGATGACTTTTCTCGAGCTACTTTGACTATTCTTATGAAACATAAAAGTGATGTTTGTGATGCATTTAAGAATTATTATCAAATGATTCTTACTCAGTTTGATACTCGAATTAAAGTTGTTCGGTCTGATAAAGGGGGAGATTACATGTTTGGTGGCCTCCAAACCTTCTTTACTAATAATGGCATTATGCATCAGCTAGCATGTGTTGACACACCCCAACACAATGGGATTGCTGAGAGGGAAAATTGCCATTTATTGAAGGTCACCCGTAGTCTCTTGTTTGGCATGCATGTTCCCTAGACCTTCTGGCCTGCTGCTCTTCTCACTGCTTCCTTTCTCATCAATCGCATGCCTACCAAACTTCTTGATTTTAGATCTCCCTTAGACATCTTATCTCCACAGGCTTCTACTTTCTCTCTTCCTCCTAAAGTCTTTGGCTGTGTTTGTTATGTACATGTTAACAAATCTACTCGCACTAAACTTGATCCCAAAGCTCTCAAGTGCCTCTTTCTTGGGTACTCTTCTACTTCCTAGGGTTACAAGTGCTATCATCCCTCTTCTCGAAGGTGCATTATCTCCAAAGATGTCAACTTCCTTGAATCTGTCCCTTTCTTTGCCCCTTCTCAGCATCCTCTTCAGGGGGAGAATTGTGGTGGAAGTGAACAGGCTGCTGAGGATTTTCTTCATTTCCTTCATTCTCCTCTACCTATCTCTCCTTTTATGCTTGATATTGGCAAACACAGGACTGTGGATGTGGTTGAACCTGATGATCAATCAGGTGGTGAAACAGAATTGGTTGTTGAAAGTGTTTTTGGTAATGAGAATGGTAAGGAGAAGGATTACCACATTGGGTACAAAACAGGTGAAAGCTTGAAAAGTAGTAAGAAGACCTACCAAGAATCCTCTTTGGATCCACATCCTGAGATTCATTCTCCTCCATCAGGTGACATCCCTTCTACTCCATCTGATTTAGACCTTCCTATTGCTGTTAGAAAAGGGAAAAAAACTTATACTAATCCTATAGCCCAGTTTGTCTCCTATGATGCTCTTTCTCCTACAGATCTTGCCTTAATTGCTGTTCTTTTACTGCTTCTATTCCTAAGAATGTTACAAATGCTATGTCTGACCCAAAGTGGAGACAAGCTATGACTGAGGAGATGATTGGACTTGAGAATAATGGTACTTGGTAATTGGTGGACCTTCCCAGGGGACGTGTCCCAATTAGATGCAGATGGGTCTACACAATCAAGTATAAATTTGATGGTACTGTTGATATAAAGCAAGGTTGGTGGCCAAGGGGTACAGTCAAGTCTATGGAATTGACTATCAGGAGACATTTACTCCTGTGGCTAAGCACAACTCTATAAGAATTCTTTTATCATTGGTTGCCAATAAAGATTGGCCATTATATCTGTTAGATGTGAAGAATGCCTTTCTTCATGGCGACTGAAAGAGGAAGTATACATGCAAACCCCACCAGGCTTCAAAATACCTTCAGCTGAAGGAAAGTGTGCCTCCTTAAAAAGGCATTATATGGCCTCAAACAGTCACTAGAGGCATGGTTTGAACGCTTCCGGCAGGCCATTCTGAAGAATGGATATTCCCAGAGTCAAGTTGATCACACTCTCTTTACCAAGTGGGGCAATGGTATCATCACAACCCTCATTATCTATGTTGATGATATTGTGGTCACTGGGGATGATACTACTGAGATAGATAAACTGAAAATCTACTTGGCTCAACAGTTTGAAATCAAAGACCTGGGTCCCTTGAAGTACTTCTTAGAAATTGAAGTATCAAGGACTAAGAGAGGAATCAATATATGTCAACGGGAGTTTGTTCTTGATCTGCTGACAGAAACAAGGATGTTAGGCTGCAAACCAGCAAATTCTCCTATTGAGCAGAATCACAAATTAGGAGAAGATTGTGGTCCTACTCTTGTTGATGCAGGAAAGTACCAAAGGCTAGTGGGGAAGCTTATCTACCTCTCTATGACATACCCAGATATCTCTTATGCCATGGGAGTAGTGAGCCAATTCATGCATGCCCCCAAGAGTGGCCACTTGGATGCTGTGTATCGCATTCTCAGATATTTGAAGTCTTCTCCAGGGAAAGGACTTTTGTATGCAAAGCACAATCACTTGAGAGTGGAAGGTTTCACTGATGCCGATTGGGCTGGATCCATTACAGACAAGAGATCTACCTCAGGCTATTGTACCTTTGTGGGAGGTAATTTAGTTACATGGAGAAGCAAAAAACAGCATGTTGTGGCTAGACCCAGTGCAGAGGCAGAATTTAGAGCTATGGCTCATGGAGTGTGTGAACTCATTTGGCTAAAGGACTAGTTCAAGAATCGGGGTTTGACATTGAAGGGCCTATGAGACTCTATTGTAATAACAAGGCAGCCATCAGTATTGCTCACAATCCAGTGCAACAGGATAGAACAAAGCATATTGAAGTAGATCGACACTTTATCTAGGAGAAGATTGAATCTGGTTGCATTTATACTCCTTTCGTGAAGACTGGTGATCAACTAGCAGACATCTTCACCAAAGGGCTTACCTCAATTCAGTTTAGTACTCTCTTATGCAAGTTGGGAATGCACGACATTTATTCTCCAGCTTGAGGGGGAGTGTTAGAAGTTATGTAATAAGGGTAGTATAGGAACTAGAATTATTTCTAGTTGCCTTATTATGTATTTTCTCTTCTTCATCCTTTTTTACCTATTGCCTCCATAGGGAGGTGGATGTAATACTTTTCATTAATATCATTGAAGTAATATAGATGTGTGGAGTGCTCTCTCCAACACACACATTACAACCGAAATATCCTTCTTCCCTTCCTCTTGTCTCCTTCTTCTCTTCCTCTCTTCTTCTTCCTCCTCCAACTTCTCCTTCTTCTCTTATTTGTTTATTTAATCTAAAATCCAACTGGTTGTGTGCATGGGGAGGGTGTTCTTACACTAATATGTGTTGAATGAATTTTTATGTGGGTACATCTGCTTCAAAATGTTTTAGAGTCTGACTCCAACACTTAACGCAAGTTTTAGTATGACAGTTTTAACTGGCTTTTGGTATGCTAATATGTTGAGGTATGTGTTAATTTCTGTTGCATGGGAAGTGACACGAGATACCTTGGGAAGAGTCTGGATATCTGGATTTGGGAATGGTAGGCGGATTTAATTTCCTCTTTTGCCTTTTAAGTTTGAGGGAAAAGATAAGGAGAAGGGAGGAGGGGTTTCTCATCTCAACAAGACAAGATAAAATTATCTGCAACTTTTATTTTCACATGCAACCTAACTGAAGTTCATTCTCAGTTCAGTTAGTTGTTTTCCCCCTATTTTCCTTCTCCATTATCTTCTATTTAATTTCTTCAACTGAATGAACACTATCACTTTTACTTTGCACTGATAATTGTTTTTTAATGTAAAAAAAGATAGCATCCATATATGTAATCCCAGTACTAGATATGTGACAGAACCCATCACATGTCCCATTATATTATATGTGACAATGCATTTTATTGTTTTGAATGTTATTCATATTCCATGAGTCCCAGTTTTTTCCGGTATCATGTAAGATCCTAGTATACACTCTCCTTTCAGCATAGCACTTCTTCCTCTTAATAGAATGCTAGAGGTAACTTTCTTTATTCATATTTTATTTATTGACAGATTTGGTCTGCCAATCTGGACCTGGGTCTTGGCCTTCTCTTGTCTATGCACAATCTGCAATATACCCGATGGCACATAGTACAGCACAGGTTTTTCATTTACTATTCACATCTTTTTCTCCAAAAACTGTACAACTTGAATTGATCTTCATAATAAATATATGCTTCATTTTATATATTTGTTGTAATGAGATATCTTTCTTGAACTATTGAATTGCTGATGAACTGACAATGTTATGGATAGGATATATGCGAACTGGGACAGCAGAAAGTTCCGGCTATAGTACTAGCCCTTTCTCTGCAAGGTTATACTGACAATCATACAAATCAAATGGAAATCATTTGAAGATGTGAAGCTAACTAGACACAAATAGTGAGAAGCACATGTTTGATGTCCCAGATCCAATTGTTTTTAAGAGCATCAATTTTGTGGAGCTTTTTATTTAATCATAGTCAATAAAGTTAAAATAGTTAAAATAATACTTCTCTGTCTAATGGTTGGTTGCTGAAATACAACTCAAGTTAACAAAGCCTTGTTCCAATTTTATTTTACCATTGAACTGGTTGAGGAATGAAATGTATGAAGGCATTAATTGGTGCTTTTATTTTTTCGAAACAGAAAATTAGCTTAAATTTGACCAACAATGTTAAAGCCAATTTCTATCTCTGCAAATGATTGAGAGTAAATGCTTAGGTATGAAAACCCATTGGGGTCACTGGAATTTGAAGTTGTGAAATGGTTGGCAAGGATTCTAAAATTATAGTTAGTTGAGAAACTTCGTCCTACCCCTTGCTGTGTGATAACTCATAAACATATTATATAAAATAAAAAGTAAGAACTAAGACAAAAGTTTTCCATGACAAGTGCACCAGCTCTTCCATCAAGGCCGAAGATAGGCAGTGTTTTTGGAAACCTCTGTACCTTTTTCTCTTTGAGCATTCTCTGGAATCTAGCATAACTTTGTTGTTAACGTCTCATCATAGTTCTCAAATTCTGCAGCATCGAGTGTATAACCAGGTGCTTTGGTTTACTCGATTTTGATTATTGAGGCACTCTTTATGGTTATAGATATGATATTGTTACACTTAACTTTATTCCAGGTGATACTTATATATTTTCTTAGTCACTTCTAAATCTATTTCTTACTGCCCCAAGCTCTTAAGAGTTGACCATTATGTCTTTTGTGTTTTGTTACATGAGGAAACAAATATTTTAGTTCCACCATTTATACTCTCTCTTCAGCATTGTTCAAGTGTTTTTATCTTTTGTATGAGTTTTCCTTTGGTGGTTATATGACATTTGTATTCTCATTCTGGGTGTTGAGAAGACTGCCATTGATTTTTGCTTATATATGCAGGATATTTTTCATATCATTCCAGGAGATACTGATTACAGAATTTTTGCTGAAGATTATGGCAAAATTCCTGGGCTAGATATCATCTTTCTCATTGATGGTTATTTCTACCACACATCCCAGGATACAGTGGAAAGAATATTGTATGAATTACTAGTACCATTTTGGTACAGATTTCTTTTTTTTTTTTTTTTGTTAAGTTTTAATATCAGTTTAATAATTGGTTATATTCTTTAACATGTTGAAAGTTTTGTGAAGCAGACCTGGTAGTATGCAAGCACGTGGAGAGAATTTATTCAGCTTAATTAATGCCTTCTCGAGCTCTTCTAAACTGCAAAAAACCTATGAAAGAGTACCTCTATTGGAAACAAATGGAATTGAGGATCAACGTGCTGTTTTCTTTGACTATCTTACATGGTTTCTGGTAGTCTTTATTATTCATTTTTTATGCTTCATTTGTTGGCCAACTTTACATCTTGTATTCCATTTCTTCTTTCATTTTCATGTTAGAATGATGCTACAAGATATGATTACCATCTATGCTTATTTTTTAATTGTAAAATCAAGTGATAATTGATAAATAACACTGTTCTTATTCTTTCTATTTCTTTCAGATATTTTATTCAAGAAGGGCCTCTTTGGTGCTGCATAGTCTCCCCATTATCGTTTTCTTTCTTGTGCCATTCTTTTTGCGTTCACCGATTATTGGTTTGCGTTCTTGGTGCATGACATTTTGTGACTTCATGAAAGGTATAATGTTTTTATTGAAAGTGTATTGAAAGCGCAACTCTGTTCTGGACTTCTGATTACCTCTAGACTTTTATATAGGCCCTGTTTCTGAAATATTTAGTTCTTTATACTTTTAACCCCAATGATTTTTACTGAAATACTTTAGAGGTTTTCAAAAGTATCTAAGGAATACAACTGTGTATTTTGGTTCTTGGCCTTTTCGTTTGCAGGAATGCTGTTCCACACCATTGGTATTATTCTGGCAATTATTCTTCCGATTGTCTTTGCCATCATGAGATTACTTTTCTCTAGTTATGCCATGAGCTGGTAAGGGTTTATTTCTTTGTGAAGTACTCGTCTCTATTGAATATTGCAGTTACCATATGCAATTTTTGTTATTTCTAATTTTTTTTCCCTGTAGATTGACTGTATTCTGAATTATAGGGTTTAACTTTGAACTGTTCCTTCTCTGTTGAAAATAGTTAAATAATACTTAATCCTATTCAGAGACAAGCTCTCCCAGTTATTAGTAGATTCCCTCTAACGTCTACAACAATTGGAGTATTACATCAAATTACAAGAAAACTCAACTAAGCCTTATCCTGCTTTTTTTGGGGGGGGGGGGGGAGTTGGTTGGAATAAGTCATGAAACGAAATTTATTAGAGGAATTACGCGGCCTTCTCTGTTGAAAATAGTTAAATAATACTTAATCCTATTCAGAGACGAGCTCTCCCAGTTATTAGTAGATTCCCTCTAACATCTACAACAATTGGAGTATTACATCAAATTACAAGAAAACTCAACTAAGCCTTATCCTGCTTTTTTTTTTTTTTGGGGGGGGGGGGAGGTTGGTTGGAATAAGTCATGAAACGAAATTTATTAGAGGAATAACGCGGCCTTTCACTGACCACTGGAGGTCAGCTGCATGAATCTTTTTTGCCCATGGTTATGTCTGTTTTATTTTTTAAGCACTCATCTCTCACCTCTTCAATCTTGGTCATATTTGCACACTGTTGCTCTTTTTAACACCTTCAATTTACACTTATAGCTCATCCCAGTGTATTCTTTGGTTTTAATTCATGGCTGAACCGTCTTAATCAACTTCCCCTCATGTTGTTACCTAATGGGATAACTTCCAAGTTCCCTTATATGCATTTGTTTCTGAAGCTAACCTTCCTAACCTTGACACTCATCCTAAAATCCTCATCCTAGCCATATGCGTCTTATTTTTATTTTATTTCTTTGCAGCCCAACACTTAGATCTGCACAACAGCGTTGATCTTATAGCCATCATATATATTCAGCCTTTTAGTTTTCTGGAATGTGTTGATCATGCACGCTTCAGCTCCTGTTTTGCTTCGTCTGCTCCACTATAATCCTGTTAGTGACACTGCAATTTTTGCGTCCTCATTTCTAATTGAATGAAGAAAAAAGTGTTGATCATCTCGAATTATCTCTTGATAGTTAATCTTAAAGAACCCCTCATTGCTGCTCTTTTTTTAACTAAAATTACATTCCATAACCATATATTCTTCTTTGTCCCATGTTTTTTGTCAATGATATGAAATATGTTGCTAAATGAAATTGTTGTTTCAGCATAATTCAAGTAAACCATCAACTTTCTTTTCATGTTTTAAGCATGGTATTGTAAAGCCTCCCATGTACTTCCCTTTAATGCTTGGAATTATCTCAGTTTAGTTATCCAATCAAGAACAATAATATAAGGTCTTACCTATAGCCAAAAGGGCTAGGGAAGTTAGTATGGGGGGGCCACATATGTGTTGATACTTTTGCTTGGACTTAAACTATACCATGGATTATGATTGTATTAAATTTGTGACTCCTGGTGAGGTGACAGACTATTCATTGCAGGTTTGCTCACCCACATTTGGCTTTTTTGATGTTTGCCCCCTGCTCACTGGCTGGTTTGTTGATCCCGGGAATTGTATGGAGACGCTTTTCCCTTTCTCAAAAATCTTCTGTTCTCAAAATACCAGAAGAGGTACATTTTTCAACATGAACTGCTTAGGTTCTCATTATTCATTTCAAATTTATAGAATGTCATTTTTAAAATAATTAACAACATTTACTTTTGGTTCTTGTGGATCATTTTGTTGATATACATTGTTGATGCCTTTGCATAATAACTTAAATAAAGTGAGAAAGCCCATAAAAAATCACTTGGGGATCCAACCCAAAACCTTAAGGCATTAGGTGGAGATGGCCCGAAGGTATATTAAGACACATCCAAGGTCCCAAATAACTGATGTGGGACTATACCTCTATACCTCCCAAGTCCCTTTATCTCAACACATTTCCGATCAGCTGTGAGCTGTATATTGACTGAGCTGGAATCATGAAACAGTTTAGCTGATAGGCTCTTGTTGAAGTTGACATTTGTTGACTGTTCTTGCATATGCATGGCAGAGAAAACCCTAAACAATGGGATGTGCCATTCTTGTGTGGGCAGGTGGGCTTGGCTTAGAAGTTCGGCCCATTTTTTTGGTGTCATAGGGTAGGGATTGACCTTAAATACATGAATTGAATCTGGGGATGGATCAGGGGCTAGAATGTTTGTTGGCAGAGACCTTGCATGCATGCAATTCTAAAGGGATTGAAGCAGCCTCTTGATCTTTGGCATGGCCGAAAATTCATGTCATGGTGAATCCTCTTCCCCTGGCCAAAAAGCCGCGCCAGCGCTCAAGCACCCTTACTAGATAAGGGGCTCGAAAGCCGGCCTTGCACAGATGAACAAAACTACAGGGGTGGTTCTAGACCACCTCGACTGTAGGAGCAGCTACGCGATGAACAATAGGTACCCCCACCCTAGGCAGAGTTAGTGAGCTGTATAATAGGCGACCATTTCGCGGGGTTTGGGGGCACTTGAGTCATCCACCGGCGCCCGGCTGTGGGCCTAGGAACTGGATATGCATCTATAACTTGCTATAGATCTCAAACTGAAGCATCCACTCTTGAAACCTCAATATTTTGTTCTCCTATCACACCTATGCTGCCCAGCCAGACATTCATAAGGTGCGATGTATACCAGGAAGATCAATCCAAACAATTCAAGGATGGGATGTAAATTGGTAAACCCTAGACCAAGGATCAATTACAAAAGAAATAGAGAAGCTAACAAGTTTTCCTACCTAGGCCTGACAAGGAGGTTGCGTTTGCAAGGTTGCTCGCCATTTGTGATTCAGGTAATGTGAGGTGTATCACCAAAATCTTCACCATCATCTGTTCCAAACTTCTGGTGTGGATCCATAGGAGTATCAACTAGTTTAGATGCAAGCCTACCACTTTCAGACAAAAGATCCAATACATATTTCCATTGTGATAGACTAATTCCTTTCTTACTCCGTAGTACTTCAATACCAAGGAAATAGTTGGGGGGGGGGGGGCAAGTCTTTCATCTGAAAATGCTGATGGAGAAAAGATTTTACCTCTGCAATACTAAATGCATCATCACCACATACAATAATGTCATGAATATATATAACTAACATAACCATCTTAGAACCCCACCGGCGAACAAAGAGTGAGTGATTAAAATAACATTGTGAAAAACCACACTTAGTAACAATCACGTTGAATTTGTCAAACTAGGCTCTAGGTGACAATTTCAATCCATAAATAGCCCTGTGTCGTTTAGATACTCTCTGTGAATTCTCCCCCTGAGCAACATACCCTGGAGATTGCTCCCAATACGCTTCCTCTTGTAGATCACAATACAAAATGCATTCTTGATGTCCAACTGATAGAAAGGCCAGTCAAGACTCAAGATTGACAGCTAATGAAATAAGAACATGGACCAAATTAAGAGGCGAGCAATTGGTGAAAAAGTCTCGAAATAATCCACACCATACATTTGAGTGTAATCCTTCACAACCAGGCGGGCCTTAAGCTAATGATGTGTTGTCACTACGTGGATTGGAGGAGTTATTAAACGCTCTGATTTCATTATTTATTAAATCAATCAAGCTTATTTTCTGGTGAAATTCAATTTCACCACTCTTCAGTCAGATTTCTGGAGATCCAAGTTTATTTTTCAGTCCGCTCAATCAATGATGTTCAGATCTTGTTAGCTTCAACTCAAAACCCTCTGTGACTTCCTAGATGGTCCAACTGTTTCTATGCTGTCTTGAATAGTCATATTTGACTATTTGAGAGGCACTTCATGTTCCTGTAATACCTATATCCTTCACAACAGATTTAATTTGTCTGAATTGGTGGTAGTGAGTTCTTTAAATTTTATATTTGTATTCATATCTGAGAAAATCCAGTTACCTATAAATGTGGATTTGATATTATAAACTCTGGGTTTATTCCTCTGCACCCTTTTCTAGGTATTGTTGTTTCCTTGTAATTATGTATCAATGTTAGAGGCAATAAATAAGGGAAATTATCCATTTATGTTTTGGACTACAAATCTCTCTCTTTATACCTAATTTCAATCTTAAAAGTTAAAACTTTGTAATAAGTCCCAAATTTTCCAATATCTAGGGCCCAACCCACTGCTCATATGACACAATTTCCTGCTCCTTTGACAAGTCCAGTGTTTTTTCCTCTGTTTCGTAACTTAAGTTAAATTTACCCATAGTGCTTCTAATTCTGTATCACTCCTTTTTTTTGGGAGGGGCGTTTGGGGTTGCAGTTATTGATAGAAATGTTAGTTTGAGTAATAAAGACATTAATTAACATCCACCTGCTCCCCATTTGTTGGCCTCATCTTATCTTGTTGATAGTTCTTTTTGTCTCCTACTTCTTGACTAACCTGCACATGCTTGTCCAGCTAAAATTTGCATCTTCTTTTCATGATAATTCTGATGTCTACATTTGTTTTTCGACATGTAGAAAAATTGGTTTCTTTTTTATATTTTCTCCTGCATTTCAATTTTGATGCCTTAATACAAGTTTTGAGTGTGTTAGAATTCAGACATTACATGTAATGCTAAATTGCTTTGAAACCACCCACTATCTATCGATCTTTTATTTCCCAGTGAATGTAGTCTGGCTAACTTTACTTATAGTTAGTGAATGTTTTGAGTGGTTTATTTGCCTATGAGCTTTACAGGCATTATATGATGAAGCGAGGTTCTGGGGAGCTTTCGGATTATATGCTTTTATTGCTTTGGTATGTTTACTGATTACAGTTTTCCTTTTCAATTAATTACCTTACAAAGTGAAAATGTTTCCCTTCGAAGTGAATATCTTTGTAGTGTAGATGTAATGCCCTTGCTTTCTGTTTATGCCAGTTGATGGGAGCTTTGCAGTCATTGTAGAAGTTCTTTTTATTTTTTCTTGGTTTACCTGTTCCTCTTTTACAAAAGACTAATAAGAGTGGAAAAGTGGTACTGTCAATCAATACAGCAGTCTGAATCTTTACTTGGTAGTGTAATTGCATTTGTACAGTTATTGGCCCTATATTAGCTGTCAATAATGGAAAAGAAATTATCAAAATGTTCAGCTTCTACAGCAGTATTGTATAGGATTAATATTGGATCTAGGTTAGGTATATCCCAGTTCAATTTAGTTTATACATCTTACAGATCCAAATGCTATTTGAGAGGGGGGGAAAAGCAGAAGTATAATGGTTTTTAATCTACAATCTTTGAGCTTCTAATGAACTACACTAATTGTTTTTTTTTTTTTGGGGGGGGGGGGTTGGGTGGGTGGGTGAGGAAAATGTGGGATTGTTAATTACCATGCGCTTTTTTGGTATGAAATGGTGCCTCTACTCAAGGGTTTTATACAACTTGTAGAGGATTAACAACGTAAAATGCAACATGTCAGTAACAAAGTATGACTTAATTGGATGTTACTGGCTGGATACATAATATGATCTGACTAACAGAACTGAATATTAAGATCTGTGTCTGTACCAACGGATCTGTACTGATATTCAGAATGTTTAAAATGAGCCACTGATAGTCCATTCTGTGCTTCTTCTAAGTTTATTAGCGATGAATATAATATTTGCATCAATTGTGCAGGCATATCTTGTAGCTGGCCTGAGTGGAGGCTTCTTGTCTTTTTTCTTATCAGTTCTTATGCTTATTGCATGGATCTTCTTTTGCTTATCAACCAAGTTTTTTGGTCCCCAGTCACTCAAGTATGGTTGCAGACATTCCTTTGTTCTATCTTGTACCTTTGTGTTACTGCTCATAATCAAATTTCTTGAACTGTTTAAATTGTTTAACTTTTATCCCTGTGTCACTGTGAATTTGTATGAGTGTACTGTCCTCATTTAAGTACGGAAGATTAGGTTTATCTTTCCCATTTATTGCGAATCTCGTGCAGATGTGTTTTTTTTTTTCCTTTTTCCTTTAATAGATATAATCAAATTTTATCACTGAATGCTTGGATACAAAGCATAAGGTACCACAACTGCAAAAGCCCTAAGAATACATTTCATCAATAGCACTACTCAATAGAGTAGTGCCCAAGTACTACGAATCGCTGCTCACCCCCTTCCCTTACCCCCGTTCGCGGAGAGGCTGTTTCACAAATCGAACGTGCGACTGTGGAAACCTTACCATTGTGCCGAGAGGGCTTGCATCCAATCAATCACCAACTTGGTGTCTCCTTCCACAATTGCATTCCTGAAACCACTAGTAAGAGAGAGTTCCAACCGTAAAGCCTTTTGTTTTGCAGTAATGGAATCAGCTCTTTCAATACTAATGGAAAAAAGAATAATGATACCACACCCTCCACACCTCATGATCCCTAAATGCTACCCCAACACTAGCAGGCCCCAGATTACCAAGGGAGATCCCATACGCGTTGAGCTTAATGGTATTTGTTTGTTGGGGGACCCAAGAATGATGAATCTGATACACACGTCATTAGAAGATAACGTAAGGTCCCTCCCTCTCAAGAAATAGTTTGATAGAGATGCTATGAAAAGCTTCCAAGGTGGTTGCCCATCTAGCAGACCTCAACATAATCAACTTACTCACCTCCTGAGATTATCTCTGCCATCTACAGAACATTCTGTATTTCGTTTCTTCCCATATTGTCCAAATGGTGACTAGAAAAACAAATCCCCACATGCTTGCTTTAATTTGCATAGATATTAAAAATAGATGGTATGATACATAGAACCTTCAATATCCTGAAATAATTCTTTTGAGAAACAGAGTGGTGACTGGGATGGTCAGGGTGCCTGCCAGGCATCCAGCATCCCAAATGTCCCAGAAATTTCCGGCCAGAAAGGAGATGGTGCGGTGGCATGATTTGCCAACAATATTTTCTGTTAAATTCTTTGCTTGTAGTCTCATACAGAAGCTGTACTGTTCTGAAATGGTTGGATGGGAAGTTGTACTCTCTGTCAAGAGACTGTAAAAAAGCAAACCAGTTTTGGTTAACTGATTCTCCGCACCACAATGCACTAGATTGTAGCAGAGAGACAGAGAGAGAGAGAGACAGAGAGAGAGGGAAGGAGAGAAATTGAGACAGAATCACCAGATCTGCAATCAATATCTCCAAAACAGGGCGGAATCCTCACGAGAAGACTCACCAGATCTGCAATCAAGATCTCTTAAAACAGGAGGGAGGGGGAATCCTTGCAACCAAGATCTTCCAAACGGGGCAGAATCCTTGCAACCAATATCTAACCAAAATCTCCAAAACCAAGTTTCAAGAAGACGGAAGGAGGGTGTCCAGAATCTTTTTAAGTTGATTTTTATAGTAAAAATTCTATTAACCGTACGAACATTTTTAACCAGTTGGGCCATTCTGCAGTCCCAGATGGAATAAAAAGGTCATCAGGTTGAAAAGTATGCCCTGCACCAATCAGTTTAAGGCATGGATGGTTGCCAGGCATTCCGGGTGTACCAGATGTCTCTTTAAAACACTGTTCTGAAGTACCCTTGTCTAAACATGACACAACATGGGAATAGGTGTTGGTTCAGATATGTTTCAGATAAGGTAGACGCTCACTTGGACATGCACCCAAAAATAAACTCTGAACTGGTATTTATGCAAGTCCTTGCCTTATGAAGTTTTTACTAATTGTGGATTTGTCTACAATTCTCAGATGAGAAATGTTACCATACTGGAGAATTACTGAGCTTGCAATATGTAGAAACCGCTTCCTCTAAAAGGCCGACCTTGTAGGAAAGGGAGGAAACAATATGTATATCATACAGGAGCTCTAACACGGCGGACTATCCAAAGGGGGACACGGGTGGATAAATAATTTTTTAACACCTGCCCGCTCCCAGGGGGACTCGATACCGTGACCCCTGCCTGCTCCGATACCATGTAGAAACTGGTTCCTCTAAAAGGCCGACCTTGTAAGAAAGGGAGGAAACAATATGTGTATCATACAGGAGCTCTAACACGGCGGACTATCCAAAGGGGGACACGGGTGGATAAATAATTTTTTAACACAATATCTCACTTTCACCTGGCCTGTGTATTGGTTACAGCCCCATTTGCAATTAGTGAGGAACTTAACAATCTAGGCATATCCAAATTCTTGTAATACAGTTATGTCTTGTATTATTGTTAATTGTTTCTATGGTATTTTACTCTTGTTTAATTGTTTCTATGGTAGTTTACTCTTATTAGCATTCCACAATATTTTCCTCATTAATACATTTATGTTGATGGGCTTTGTAATATTATATTCCAATGTTCACAAACCCAATTTCTTAGGTATATTAAAGATAATTAGCATTTGATGAGCTGAAATTGTGATGTGGTTACTAAATGTCTCAGGTCGGTGGTGGCTTATGTGACACCTTTAGTACCATACCTTACGTACTGTGTCTGCTTTTTTGGGTTTATTATTCAATTCTTAATTGAGAAGATGGGTATGATGGGTTCCCTACCGCATCCTTATGGTTAGTATTGGCAAACTATATCCTTTTTATTGATACTTGAATTACTTATCATTTTTTATTTCATAATTTTCTTTTGAAATATTGGGGGTGGTTTGGTTCTGGCCCTGTGAATTTAAATGGATGGTCAGGACTCTGTTGCATGGAGTTCAGTCTTGAGTCAGCTCTTTTCAATCCGAAAGTATTAAGAGTCCAGTGCATGTTACGGTATCGTGCTTGTAGAAAGCAAGAATTGTTTTTTATTGATTCAAAATTGGTTGGCATCAGCAGCAAACAGGATCAGAATATGCCCATGGAGAAAACATGTGATGAAATTTGGTTCAGCATCATTAATGCATTGCCATCGTCCATGTGATATGTGTAGTTCGCTAACACAGTTGCTGTGTCAATCAAGTGGTGAGATCTTAGAAGGGGCATCGCTCAAAAATCAGACAGGACTGATAATCTCTACTGCTAATCCCAAGGGGGTAGCTCAGTTGGCAAAGGCCAACACCTCACAATTAAGAAGCCATGAGTTCAACTCTCCTCGGGGCCTACCTATAAAAAATTCTAGTGACTTGATGTTCAAATTTTGCTTACCATTAGCTAATTTTTCACCCCTCCTTCCTTTCAAACTAGACTCAAAAGATTAAATTTACTCCAGTCAGTTTGATATTTGGGTGCTTGCCCCTTTTTATGTGGTGTAATTGCATGTCTCACGCAACAACATGGCCTGAAGTATTGATCATAATAGATCTGCTGTACATTATAAAGTTCTCCATCTTGTCATAAGGCTTCCTGATTTTCTAGAAACATCCAAATGTGGCTTCTGAAAGGTTTGGTATAGATCTACATATTTTACTGGGCTGTAGCCTGTAGGGCCATTGCCCAGTGCTGGTCCCAGCTATCTATGGTCCTGGGAGTGGTGAGTTTGGACTTTGGAGTCAATCCTAATCATTGGCATTTTTGCGCAAAGCGGCCATCCTCAAGACTCGAACATGGGCATTTGCCCTGGCAGCCCAAACCTTTTTTTACTATTGCTCAAAGCAATGGCCCCTCTGTAGCCTGTAGGGAATATTGTTATTTAATTAGTTTTGGAATCTGCAAATCTCCAAGATCTATATTATAGAAATTGAATTTGCTTTCAGGATACTTCGTTCCTGATGTTATTGTGGCAGCAGTAGTGGGAGTTTCCACTGGTCTGTGCATGGGCCCAGTAGTACCTGTTGCTGGTCGATGGTTAGCCAGATCATCCATCATCCAATTCTTGCTGCATCTTAGTTTGCTTGCCTTGGCAATCTCATCCCAGTTCTTCCCATACAGCATGGCTGCACCAAAAAGAGTTGTTCTTCAGCATACAATCTGGACTGCAGGTATTTTAAAATCTTGAATGTTTCATACTTCAATCCAATTAGGCTTTATGCACATAGACACTTTTTTCTGGCCAAGTATTGAGTCCAACATTTAAGGCTCTGTATGGTAACGCTTCTGTTTTTTTTTAGTGTTTTTGGGTCCGGCACAGTTTTATGTGTATCTGTGTTTTTTGAGCGTTTTTGGGTCCTGAAATGCTGTATGGTAACACTGAAAAAAAAAACCGTTTCTGAAACTTAGAAGAAATAGAAATCTGTATGGGTCGCACTTAACAGAATCGTTTCTGTTGTTTACCAAAAATTACATAATTGCCACCTACACCATGGCTTTTATACATATGGTTTTTGAAGCAAAAAATAAATGCAAACTTCACAATTAAAAACTACTGGAATCCATGTGTTTCCTCCATCTTTTGTCTCCAAAATAGTTTGCCTTGTCCCCAAAAGAAAACCTGACTCAAGCCAACCAAGTGCGAAATCTTTTGTAATCAGTTTGTGAAACAAGTCACTTTATTGGGTCTGTTGTTTAAATCACAAGTAACATTAAAGGTGGATAATGATTGCTCAAATTGTTGGATTCTGCTACAAGTATCCTGCTTTTCCATTCTCCTCTAGAGAAATCAAATTAACTTCTTATTGAAATCATATTCCATCTATATAATGCACAGTTGAGCATTTTTGTATAAGGAGTGCCGTTAAACAGGACAGAGTGAGAGAGAAATCAAAGAGGAATAACTCATAAGCAGAAGCAGAAAAGGAAAGACTTTTGTCATAGTTTGGAGAATGAATGCATCCCCATTCAGATAACTAAAGTTATAAACCGACAATATCAATTATGAAGGATTAAAAACTGAGAAATCACAAACCTGGTGTTCAAGATTGAACCACAATAATACAAAGAAACAGAACAATAGAAATTAGTAAAAGTATTTAGAACCAAAGAAACTACCACAAGGATTTAACAGAAATTTCTCCAACAACTGAAACCAAAGAATCCAAACTAATCCTTAGACACATCGTCTTTCTTGTACTTAAAATTAGGAAATTAAAAAAATGAAAACATAAAAAGATATGAAGAATAATCTTACAAAAACCAAAACCAAAAGGGAATTGTAAGCTAACCGTGATTTGAGTCGTCGGGCACAAACGCAATGTCAAGAAGAACAACACCAGGATCAATGGGGAGATAGACTCTTACCCACTCAGAAAGTGCTTCTTTGGACTTAGCTAGTTGTCCGAAACCAATCAGAGGTGTAAGTGATAGAGAAACTGCAGGTATTTCAGCTATGAACTGCCTTCTATTAGAAGGCTGCTAAAGAGAAGCTCTGGTGACGAACCAAGCTTGAGAATTTCCGTAATGATGACTTGCTCTCATAAACAGAGAGGTCACCGAAGGTCTTCCGAGTACAATTATTGGGTTCGAAAAGTCGGTTAGTTGTAGAGTTGCCATTACTGTACTTTTTCTCTCTCTCTCTCTCTCTTATCCAAAAGCCTTTATTGAATACTCCTCACAGCTTCGCGGGTGTTTTGAAGCTTCTCAAATGCCAGTAATTTGATTAACTTCGTTGGAGAAGACTGTCGCTGGAGCTTGAGAGGGTATCGACTGAGTAGGTTTTAGGGCAGAGACTTCGATCGAGTGAAGATAGAATGTGAAATTTAGGGCTTTGCTAGCCTTATGTTATGTTTTTCATGAAAAATCCCAAAATACCCTCGTTAACTTAAGTGTGCATCATGTTTCTCTGAAATTTTGCAAAAGTGTTTCTCTATTATGAGAAACATGATTTTTGTGTTTTGCAAATGTGCGCTAAAAGTGTGCCAAGTGCCCGGTTCGTTTCAAAAAATTAAAAAATCAAACCAGACATACCATACAGTTTTTAGCATGTTTCTGTTCCCAAAAAGCGGAAAAACATTAAAAACGCTTAAAAAGAACGTTGCCATACAGAGCCTAAGACTACAAAATGTAATTTCATTTCTTTGTTGATCTTTTCCCCATTGCTTTGAATTTTAAATTTGGATGGAGGAAAGGACCTATTTACATGGTCATTATTGAGGCATGCTTCCCATTTATGCCCTTGCTTTAATCGTCTAGAAAATAACAGCGTAGGACACTGTCTAACCTCTTTAAAAAAAATAATATATATATATATATCTTTGTGTGTGTGTGTGTGTGTGTGTGTGTGTGTTTGTGTAAGTAAGGTTAACAATTTACTTGGGTTCATATTTTACAAAGGCTCTCCACCTTTGTTTTCTTTAAGATGGGATATGTGGCACAACAATTTGTTACTAAATATATTAATGGGATGTCTAATATTCATAACCATACTCCATATGTTAATTTCATCAATTATTTCTATTGGTTCTTATAAGTCTTGATAGCTTAAATATCAATTTTTTTCTTCTAATTCTTTCTAACATCATAGTTTTAATAGTTTGTTAGATATTGGTAATAGCACATGTGTGTAACAGAGGGGAGTGGGCCTTGCATGTGTATAAATGTGTTAATGACTTTCTGGGTGCTATTCTAATCTTCAGTTTGAAAGTAACTTACCAAGTGAGAGGTTAGATGGTTTTTCTATAGGTTGAGTGGAGGCTTTACTATTTTATGGGGATTTGGTCTCAATGAGTGGGTGCAAGCTGAGGCTTTAAATCTCCTTGTAATCTCTGATTTTTCTCTCATATAGGGAAATAATAATGACGCCCCATGAACCTAGGCCAAAGTTCTAAACCACCTAAAATCTTTTTGTTTGTATTGTTTAAAGTTTTAGTTTCTGTTTCTGTCTAATTCTGTTGGACAAGTACTGAAAAAATCAAATTTGAGATTACATTGACTTTATGAATTGCTATATCTTATGTCTTCTGTTTTGCATGACAGATGCAAGCCAGATTGTGGAATCCAGTTTTGAATTTTCTGTTGTGGATTCCAATGCTTTACCTTTTCTTTTCAAATATGCACCTGAAGCAGCAAAGGAACTGCAGATTGGTTCAGAAATATCTTTTGAAAACACTAGACACTCTCTGCAAAGCTCATGGTTGGTAAGTCTTGAAATACTCTAAGCTTATAAAATAAATATTTTATTTGTGACAGATGTCATGCCATGACATAGTAATATGGATTTTCTGTTTAATTAATTTTTCAACCACTTCTGCTTTGTTGTTCTGGGATGATTAGCACTTCGGTATGATAATATGACAGAAACCTTGTGTAAGGACTAAAGAGTCACCAATGCAGCTTAGCTTTTAAATTCTGTTCACATGTAGTAGAACCCACCGTCGGGTGCCACTAAACTGATATGGTGTATGCAATGTTCGTTCTTTGATATTCTTGCTGTGAGAAAGAATGACCCAGATGTAATAGTTCATGGATTATATGCAACTTCTATGATGCAGAAGCATGCCAGCCCAATTGATCAACTATGCATGTAGTAGCCAGCACACTACCCATTATCTCTTTGACGTCCCATCTGACAATCTCTTTGGAGTTTTCAACAATTTAGCATTTAATCATAGTTATATAGGACATTTTATTTGAATGTTTGACCCATGGGAGTTGTAGGTGGTTACAGTTTGCATGCTACAGAACCTATTTATTTAATTTGATACCCACTAAGTAATCGTCCATATATGCATTTTGAATAATCAAGAGAGGTTCTTCCTGTTGCCTCCACCTCTGAGTAAGGGAAGGTGGGAGATATAGATATTTCTCCTAATTTTTGGAACTTTTGGACTGGGATTTCTCCGTTGGAGCTTTGATGTCCCTCCAGAGCTGTGACTGGTGCTTCTTTTTTTTTTTTATCAACTTTCTCTGTCAGCTTATCCACTGGCAATGATTCCTTGTTATCTTTGCCTATCATTCATTGATTTGGTTGTCTTTGACCCTTGGTGAGCTCCCAATCTTTCAACGAATTCTTTTTTTTTACCAGCTCTCCGGTTGGGCCATATCACTCACATGCACAAACTCTCTCTCTTACCAGTTCTCCGGTTGGGCCATATCACTCACATGCATAAACTCTCTCTCTCTCTCATGCATACCATACTTTGGGGGTTTGTGTTAGAAGTCATACTAAACAGAAGTTTCATTGAACAAATGACCTCACTATTGCAGTTCATGGGTCATGTTAAACCCTTAGCTGCATGTGTTCATACCTTAACTTTCTGTCCACCTCAAAGTTTGTTGGCTTTCTGTTGAGAGGTTTATTGTAAAAAGCTTGGCTGCTAGTATGGGAGGTGTCAAATCCTGAGAGCAGCGTCAATTGCAAAAATGCTGAATGTTGGGACTGTTTCCAATCCACCTTCCTGGAACTCTGCAAAAGCTGGACTTGCACCCGGTTAAGGCCCTTTTTTCCAAAGAGGTTGATTGTTGTTTCATACGGGTCAGGTTATACTCATGAGAGAACTCTTGTGGGGAATCCTGAACTTTCATCTTGTGGATGTCGTAAATCATTAAATTTTTGTGCAAATTCAAGGATTTTTTTATTCATAAAAAATAGTATTTTTCTAGAAATGAATTCATTATATTTTTTGAGAAATATTTAATTTACTCCAAGTCATTTCCCCCTGGAACTCACAATCTAATTAACAGTGTCATCTCAGTAAATTCTGTAAGTCTAGTCAGATAATGCTTCTCTTTGACTTAGAATCCCTGAATCTGTTCTTAATGTTTCTTTGTTTGCAGGCATCTTTCCCAGTATCTTTGTTGTTTACAGGAAGCTTAAAATTCCCAGCTAGAAGTGATGATATCTTGAAGCAATATAGATATTTCCCTCAATTGTCTTCTTATAATCAACCTACATTTTCTAGCACGGGATCTCGGAAAGTATACTTGGAGCTTTTTTTAGGGTGAGCATCTAAAAAGTACACATGAAACTTTGTAGACGAGTAAAATAGTAAGATATGTTTACATATTATCTACTTCTCTACTGATTTTTATCAATGCATGACGCCCATATACCGGGTGTCAGATATGGATTCAGCGAGTGGTCTGTATATGTACACATCTATACAATAGGATTATCAGATTAATAGAACATGGGGTTGTACTAACCATATAATAGTAATCACACCAATGATTAAGGGACCAAGAAATTAGTTCTTTTGAAATTCCAAATTTGAATCAATATATGATTAAATAGAGGCAAAATATTATAATCACAAGGGTCTGTTACTTTTCTAAATCTTACATGACACCTATTCGGCCACGTGATCAGATGATGTATCCATTCCGACTATTAGATAGAGAGGACATGGTCTAGATTATCCATGTGTTGAATTTCAAAGTTAATGCAATCAAATATCCCCATGTATTGGCATACATCCTGTGTATGTCCATGCATGTGTTGCAGTAATCTAGCCATTACTGTGCACTCTCCCAACTATGAGCAGGAACAGACGGTTTAGGCAGGAAAAACCATGATAATGGATGGCCCAGATCATTGTGACTTCCAGAAACGTCATAAATGGTTGTGAACCTATAACTGCCCCTAAATGTTATATTGTATCTTTTTCTTGTTCTTGTAGTTTTCCTAAATTTATTATTCCACTAATTAACCTCAAATTTTCTGAGTCTAGTAAAATAGATGAATCAATTACTCGTTAGGACAGAAATCAATGTACATCTTATTAACATGTACTGTGTTTTTAATAGAGGGTAAGGTTCGCAAATTAGAAACTTATGTCGTAAGTGAGATGCTTTCTTTTCTTGTCTCTCCATTCCAGAAGCAAAGTGAAACCACTTTGACGAGTAGACACAAATCAATTGTGTCGAACTAAAAGGATTTTATTCCTCTCTGAGATGAGAAAAAGATACTCTGCATTTATATTTATAACTAATAAAAAATATTGTAAGTAAGTTCAAACGTGAGAACATCTGCATTTATATTTATAACTAATAAAAAATATTATAAGTACATTCAAACGTGAGAACATTTATAGCTCAAAACGTTAGAACATTAATAATTTTAATAAAATATTATAAGTACATTAAAATTATTAATGTTCTAACGTTTTGAACTATAAATGTTCTCACGTTTTGAACGTACTTACAATATTTTTATTAAAATTATTAATGTTCTAACGTTTTGAACTATAAATGTTCTCACGTTTTGAACGTACTAATAAAATTTTTAAACATTAATAATTTTAATAAATTATTAATGTTTTAACGTTTTGCACTATAAATGTTCTCACGTTTTGAACGTACTTACAATATTTTTATAAATTATTAATGTTTTAACGTTTTGAACTATAAATGTTCTCACGTTTTGAACTTACTTATAATAAATATTGAAAGTACGTTCAAAACGTGAGAACATTTATAGTTTAAAACGTTAGAACATTAATAATTTTAATATGGGTAAGAATCAACGAGAAATCCAGGGAATCGCGAAGGAAAAAAAAGCGTGACGAGAAAACTAAGAAAAAGATGTTAGAAACTACATACTGCGATGCCTGTTGCACACATGACACAGTTCTCAGCATGGAAAGCTTAATATAAGAAGTGTCATAGATATATAGATGAATAGATTCTCACCACCCAACCACCCCTCTCCCCCCCAAAAAAAAAAAAAAAAAAAAAAAAAAAGAACTGACCAATGGTATTCTTGTGTTGCTTCAGCTATATTATAGACAGGTCTCATTTTCTTTTCCTTTTTCAGTTCTTTGGAGGAGGTTTGGGTTACAGTTCTCAACATTACCGGTCCTTTGTCCAATTGGTCATTTGCTGACAATTTGCTTCCAGGTGATCTCAAATTTGTTGATTCTGCTTTTGAGTTCTTGTGTATGTTCTTTCCGCAAAACATAATTTTTTACTTGCACAAATGTTATAGCTCCTGTAATTATCCCTGGCGGTGCACCATCATACATCTGTAGACTCAGTGGAAGTAGCTCTGACAACTGGACCTTCTGGCTAGAGGTATAGTACATTCTCTAATTACACATAACAACCCATTTGTTAAATGGACAATTTATGAACTTTTTTCCCTCCATTTTTAAATGTTTCAGATGATTGCGATGTAGGAAATGTTATATGTAGTGCATGATTCCATATTTTCCCTGCTGCTCATCTTTCGGAAGGCATGAAATGTCTCTCCCCATGCAGGGGGTTGGCTTGTAACATATGGAAATCACTGTTCCAAACCTGCTCCTTGTGGATGCATTTTCCCACCTTTTGAGTGCATTAGCAAGCACAAGCAGGGTTCAGAATCCTCCAGACTCTTTAACTCATGGAAATGTGCAGAAAGCACTTCCATGTTTTGTCAACTTGGCTACACCTGCACGTGCACCCAATATAAATGTTGTGTGGACATTTTATGAGTTTGTGATCCATCAAGGGTCTGCCCCATATGAGCAGAGAGACATGAGCAAATGATCTTCTGTGCTGCTAAAATATACTGCCTAGGTTTATATAGGGTGAAGTGTTATGGGGATGTATAGCATACAAATCCTGAAGCTCATTAATGGTTTAAGACCAAGAAATATGCAATAGGATGGCTCCAGTTATGTTCTTCAGGATTATCCTTTCCTATGTGGGTTTCTGAGATGCTGTTTCCAACTTCTTTAATGAATGTGGTGCCTATGTGTAGGATAATTATCAAGGAACATGATTTTAGTTGCTGTAAGTCTTTGTTCCTGCTAGGCTGAGTTCGACACATACCTACTTAATCTCTATGGTTAAGCGTAATTTGTTTAGATCGCTCTCAGTCCTTATAAGAGGTTGAGATCATCAAGGACTATTGTTCAGATCACCCTACATGGTTTTATCTCTTTGCTTTGTGTTCTGCTTTCATATCGGAGCACAAGTCTCTGATCTCAATTTTTGGGCTTCTTTTCTGCTTTCCTACATTTTATCTTTTTTGCTTTGAGTTCTGTTTCTAATATTGTTAGCTTACTCCAAATAGTGGAAAACCTTCCTCTTTCATTTAACTCATTCTGTAAGTGGAAATGACAGGCAAACAGCTCTGAACCTTTAAGGGTGGAAGTAGCTGTCTTAGAACAGCATTTGGTTGAAGCGTCAAGGAAATTGATAAGCCTTTTTCCAACCTGGGTGGATGTCATTGCTTATTCAAGCTTTCTGTCTAGCTATGTTTTCTGATTCTATGATGGTTTGGTTTTACCCATTCTTGCTCTTTCCTTGTAATGATAAATAGATACTGTGCATAATTCTGTAGTTCTTTCTGCCGGCAGTCATGTTTTCAACAAGCTTAGATCTAGGTTTGAAATCTACAATTACTTATCCATTTGGTAGACCTAAGGTTCTGTCTGGTTGCAAGTAAAGGGAAATAAAGGGTAGTGATATTAATTTTAATAACACGAAAACTTTTGTAATCTTGATTATGTAACTAATTTAAAACAATACCAAATATGCCAACTAAATTTTCAAGTGGAATCTTTATTTTCCTGTTTGTATCCAAGAAATTTGGTTGGAAAGGAAGTAAAATTTAATTGTAATAGATTTAGAAAAATTTTAGTTATTTATTGTTTAAGTTTGCACTTTTTTATTTTAAATATTTTTTTTGTTTTAATTTTATTTCAGTTCACTTCACTTGCAACCAAGCGGGGTCTATAGTGTGGAATATCTGTTTGGTCACTTGGTGGGTTCAACAGAACCAGCAGGGGTTCGAACAAGCAAACCAACACCTCAGAGAGAGAGACAGAGAGGGGGTTGGGCCTAATGCCCTATGCACCTTTCTCTCTGCCACGCGGCACAATTCAAATGGACCAAATTATAAAAGACGATATTAGATTTTAGGGAAAATGCTCTCTAAGCCTATAAGGTGTTCACTCTCGCCAATTCCTAAAGAACAAGATTTTTTTTCGAATAAGCCAATTCATTTGGGATCCTGCACATCCATTCTTTTTTCTATTCAAAGATCAGCCCTTTGTCTCTGTGTTTTCACGTCGAGAATTCTTTGCAGATGAAGAGATGTCAAAGGGGCTTCTTACTTTCCAAACAAATCCTCCTACAGTGGTAGTGCTAAGTGGAGATGATGACACCTGGCACCTGCCGCATCCAACGGTCTGAGCTCATTGATACGTCCTGTTAGATGTGGCATTTTCCAGGTGTCTACTTCTCCACCTAGCACTACCGTATTGCCACACTTTAAGGAATTGAAGAGGATAATTTTCCTCACTTCCCCCTCCTCAGAGTCCTTGTATGGATTATTATATTATTTTTATTTTTTTTTTAAAAAAAAATAATAATTAAAATAATCAATATGAGAGGATGTAGAGCCCTATTTGCGTAGAACCCTCTCCCTAGATTTTATTAAAGCAAAAGTTCATTAGGACAGTACAACTTGATATGCTTATCATTACAGCTCATTTTTTTTGGCCATGTGGACGACTGGGCCAACCGAACATAGTTTTAAAAACATGTGTTTAGCTGGGACAGAGCCATAGGGGAAGAGGTATAGGAGAATATAGGTCAAAGGTAAAACTGAGATGCATCTTCTGATCTATGTGTCGTTGCTTGCATTTTAAAAAATGAGCAGAGGAATAAGTGTTGTAAGAATTTAGCATACGGGTACTGCCAGCTGTTGGGCTGTGCTGCACACATCTCTAAGTGTGCACTGAGATGTGTGTAGCATAGCTCAACCGTTGGATGCCCCCTGGTAGCACCTTGGGCACTGGGTTCCTTGGAGACGATCTTGATCCGGGTAAGTCTACTTAAACATTCATCCACCGACTTTGAAGATGCAGAAAGCTCTACTTGTGCCTTTCAAAGGATTAAAGCATCTACCACGAATTCCTCCCCCCTTTAGAACTTGGTGGAAACAAGCTCTCTCCAACTATCATGGCCGAGTTTGGGCCAATCTGATCAAGTCGTGGCTTATTGACACAGATCATAACCAGATCCGAGTGAGATGGATCCAATCCCTGGATCGTTGATCTATCTATATGAGTAGGCCTATACAAAATTTACATAAGCATGGCCTTAGAAAAACATCAATAAGGTGACAAGGTTATACTTTTGATTCTAACATTTAAGATTTTTTTTTGTGAATTTTTATTGTCACCATGGTCTGTTATTTTTAACATCACCATTTTTTTGGTTAAATTGCATGTACCTCCCCTGAGGTATAACTTAATTACACTTTTACCCATGAGTTTTGGGAAATTACATGTTCTCCCCTGAGGTATGACCTAAGTAACAAAACCACCCACTCCTTAACTGTACACGTTAATTGCTAACAGTAGGAATTTTTAAGTCCTGTTTTTATGACAAATATATCCTTAATGGGGTAAAATGACACTAATGCCCTCTTCTTCTTCTTCTTCTTCTTTTACAAATATAAATATCATTACAGAAAAATTAAATTAAGAAAGGAAGACGATGAAAGAGATGTGCCACGTGAAAATGGGAGAAAATGGGAAGCTATAGAAGTGAGCAAAAACCAAGAAACACATTTGCTAATGAATCACCACTTGACTTTCTTCCTTCTGCAAATATTTTACTTTCAGATTCTAAGTTTTAGTGGTAGATGCATCAGTACATCATATCAGACTGGAGAAATTTTTTTCCCTGAAAACATAGAATAAAACTTAAAGCTAAACACCGAGAAACAAAAGCATACTAATACATTCACAGTAAAATGCATTATGATATGAAAGCAAGGATGGCATGACAACAAAGAGAGGAAGACCTACCTCTTTCAAGTGATTCCTGCAACGAAAGAATTGAATCAACCAAAGTATCCCAATCTGTTGTGGGCTGATGGTAATCATTTTCTTTTTCCCTCACTTCCGACGACATATCAGCAACATCCTGTGAAACATCTTCGACTACCCCCCCATTTTCTTTGCCATAATCTTCATTAGACCGCATCTCACGTACATGGGCTTCATCACCGTTCCCTCCATCATAATTACATGACTTCTCATTCTGTGTACCATTACTAATGCCACAAAAGCTTTTCATCTGCGCAAAGAGGACATTGGAGCTTCTGGAGTCAGATTCCAAGTTGGAATACGAATTTTCCTTCTCAATTTTAATCCTTTCTGCTCTAGAGTTCTTACTGGTCTCAATCCTACTTTTCCCCTGTTGAACCTTTTGAGCAACACTAGCTGAAATCTTCCCACTCAAATTCTTGATCTTGCATTTGTCTCGCGAGGAGGAAGCTCCCATGAATACAGGCACATCGTACCTAAATGTAGGCGGCAGTCTGGTTTCATAACCCTAAAATGGATTCTCCCTTGATTCATGGTCGCCGTCCACTTTCACGGGCATCTGACGCCGGCATCGTAATCGTCGGAGCACGGGAATCCTTCGCCAGAAACATCCAAACCGTCGCGAAAGGCGGCAGTGTGATTTTGAAACCCTAAAATGGGTTTAGGGTTTCAAGTATTGGGGAAACGATTTGAGGAAGATGAGGGGCAATTTGGTTCATTAAATAAAAAATTTAACGTTTAACGTGTATAGTTGACAAAGTGGGTGTTTTGGTTATTTAAGTCATATTTCAGGGGAGAAACGTATAATTTCCCAAAACTCATGGGTGAAAGTGTAATTAAGTTATACCTCAGGGGAGGTACATGCAATTTACCTTTTTTTTTTGAATTTTTATTGTCACCGAATTTTGTCATGTGCACGGTGCACCCGTCTTGCAATCCCAAATCCACAACCCAATACCCAATTTTGGTAAGGTTTATACTTTATAGTGACCAACAAAGTAGGTGCTAGGGACTCCTAAACGTCACCAAAGTTGGTGAAATGTTGTTTTCTTGCCAATGTTTGCTCTTGGCTAAACGTCACATGCAGCTGTCAGGTGTCGATTTCTCTTCTGTCCAGGCCCAAGTACTGTAAATTTGTACCGCGTTTCATATAAATGGGCTCTCTTAATTAAGCACCCTGTGGGCTGTGGGCCTTTGAAGTCCATGTCCATCTTCGTACTAGAATTTTGGAAGTTGGAATAAAAACCCGAGTAGGGGGGAGGGGTTAGGGTTTCTCGTGCTTAAAGAGGGTGACCTAGCGCATTTGTTAATCGGTCGCCCGCGAGAGAGGAGAGAGAGAGAGGGAGAAACAGAGTTTAAGCAGAGGCGGCAGCAGCAGCCATGGTATCTAAGCACTTTCGTCGTATAATCTTCTCTGTTTTCCTTCTTTGGTTGTTCTTCTACTGATGTAAGCTTTGATTCTCTTTTATTTGTTCTTCAGGTGAAGTATTCAAGGGAGCCGGAAAATCCCACCAAGTGTAAGCGTAACAAGCTAGATTTTCCTTGATATGCCCGTTTCATAAGTTTTTTTCGCTTTTCCTTGTGTTGCCTCCTATAGAACTTTCAGTGTTTTTTATAATTTAGGGTTTAGATCGCATTGTCATCATCTATTGTTTGTTTTTCTTTTATACGTCACTTCATTCACGAGAAACTGTACTTAGGTTTTTTTTCTTTTTAATTCTTTCAAACGTTTGGTAAGTTTTCATTTTCACTGGATGAGCAAAATAACGGGGTTTGAAATAGGTACTCAATTTCTTCGTATTTGATTGGTTTCATATGATCCTCATTTTGCAGCATGCAAGGCGAGGGGCTCGGATCTGAGGGTCCATTTTAAGGTTTGTTACGATCTGAACTCTTTCTTTTTTTTTTTTTTCTCTCGGGGTTTTGTTATTGCACTATGTTTATTGGAAAAAGAAACACTCTGGGTTTTCATGCTAGCATGTGTGTACAGTTTTTATTTGAATCTAGCTTTGCCTCTTCGAATCGATTATTGGATTTTAAATTAAATAGAGCTGTATTCGTTGATCCTTTTGGCATTTTATATGGACAACCAGGGAATTAATGATTATCTACTTTGTGGCTGAGAAGATAGTTTTTCGTTCAACTACTTTAGCTAGACATGTTTAAAGGTCCATCGAACTTGTTGAATTTCCTTTATCCTTTGTACTAGTAACATGACCAATAGCTGTATCTTTGGTTTTAATCAACAACCATGCTCTGATGAGATGGGATGCCTTTTGCTCCCGAGTTAAGGGGTTTCGTATGCCAATGAGTTAAGGTTAGATGAGCCTCGATTCAAGTGGAATGGCAGAACTGGGTGTATGTTGTTACACTGAGTAATTCAGTTAAGGCTTAGTGAGCTGGTTGAAGTGTATCACGATTCCAAATTAAAAGGATATAATGGTTGGGTAAAAGCAATAATTGGAAAAAACAGACATGCATTGGAGGATTGCTTTAGTTTAATTTAATTTCTAGTTCATCCCTTGTTTATGAAGATCAATTTAGTTAACTGGATCGATGAATTTGTTGACTGGGTGCAGTGCTAAATAATATTATGGGTGGTTTATTATGCCCATAAGTTATCTTTTAATGCCAAATAAATTGTTTTTATTGGAAATACTCTTAATTGGAAGTTCTTCAATCGATTTCTCCATTATGAGATGCTCACTCTGAATAATTTTGTTTGTTGTTGTTTATTGAACCTGATGAAAAAAGCAGAGGCTCGTTGCCTTCATGAGCGGGCCTCTCGTAAACATCAGGGAAACCACTTACATTGTTATTGGGTGAACCTCTGTTATTTTGGTGACAGAAGGTTCAGTAAATGATGGTACATCATAACCATTCTGCCACTTCTTTTTTAAAAAAAAAAAAAAAAACATTCTGTCATTTCAATTGTGTTGTATGAATGCAAAGTCCTATTAGTATAGAGAATCTAGCAATCCTAGTGCTGCCTGTGATCCTTCTCCTGAGGTAAAAAAGCAGGGACTTGAGGAAATTTGCTGTACCATCGTTATTGAGTAAATCCCTATAGACTGTATCTGAGATTAGTGGTTCAATCGATGATGCGACATCTTTAAAAAACTGCTCTTCCATGAAATTCTGCATTGCCATCAGTTCTCAAATAAAGCAATTCTTAGCTATGTGGCTATTCCACCTAGGATTTGTTAAATGTGTCCACTTCATTGTCACATTTGCAAGTTATAAATAGTAAGCTTTTGATTTATAGCATTTAAAAAACTCTCCGTCCATGCTAATTTTTAAGTTTTAAATAGATTCAACCGGTGTTTTAAAATTTTGTAATCATATGCAGAACACCAGGGAGACTGCCTTTGCCATTAGAAAGTTGCCTTTGGTCAAGGCAAAACGGTATTTGGAGGATGTTCTGGCCCATAAACAAGCCATTCCATTCCGAAGATTTTGTCGTGGTGTTGGTCGAACAGCTCAGGCCAAGAACCGTCATTCAAATGGGCAAGGACGCTGGCCAGTGAAATCAGCAAAGTTCATTCTGGATTTGCTCAAGAATGCTGAGAGCAATGCTGATGTAAGTCTCATTTTAGTGTTTGTCTACTTCTCACTCCAGCTTCAGTCTTTATGTGCTCTTTGTACCAATTTCAATTTATGATGCAGGTGAAAGGTTTGGATGTGGATTCTCTTTACATATCCCATGTCCAGGTGAACCAAGCACAAAAGCAGAGGAGACGCACATACCGTGCTCATGGGAGGATCAACCGTAAGTTTGTTAATTTGTCAATATGAATGTGGTCGCACTTTAGTACTTGTGTTAGTGTTCCTTATTATTTACATAAACCTTTGGCAGCATATATGTCATCTCCATGTCACATTGAGCTGATCTTGTCCGAGAAAGAGGAGCCAGTGAAGAAGGAGGTAATACTAAAGCATGAATACTGTGTGTTTGTGTTTGTGTTTGTGTGTTTTGTCTGCATCTTCTGAGCCTTTACTCTCTATCTGCAGCCTGAGACTCAGCTGGCCCCTAGGACATCCAAGAAGGCTCATGCTTTGCGAAGTGGTGCGTCTTCTTGAATTGGTATTTGAGATGATGAGCAATTTTTGTCTCCTGCCATTTAACGTCTCTTCCTCTTTAAAGACGATGATGTTGCTTGTCATTTGGTGTCTTGTTATTCATTGATGCCAGGACATGTTTCTTACTGTTGGTTTATGTTTCATGGAGTTTTTATTATTAGTTATAACTTATGTAAACTCGTATGGAGAAGTTCTTAGACATTTTAATGATAGCATTGGAGAAATTTTGTCTTCAGCATTGAGTAGTTCAACTTCGTATTAGTGGTGCAACATGTAATAGAGATGCTCTGGATTGAGTTTATACTTCTAGGTTGTAACAACCAGATTCCACGTTAAGTTAGGCAGTGATGAGTAAAAGCGGCAAACTGACTGACTACCTACTGGTATGGCTTATTAGCCTGTTATCTCCATTTCTACTCCCTTTGTACACTGATTGGGACTTTAGCGAACTTCGGCTCTTGACTTATCACCTCCAGTTTGGACTGGCCCAGTTCCCCAGTTCCTCTAATAGGGGGATGGTGGACCCTCTACCCATGGGCAGGATATTTGGGCATGGGTAGAGGGTCACCAGCCCCCTTGTTAGAGGAACTGGGAACTGGGCTGGTCAACAAACTGGAGGTGATAAAGAAGATCCACCACCACAACCAAGTTCAGACAGATCCTTGGCTGGACGAAGTGGACAGTGGTCCCACTTTGGGAAACTTTACTACTACGGTCAATGACCTGCGGCTAATCTGAAAACTATAGAGTAATGACTAGTGGCACATTGTAGAACATCCACTTTCAGTAATGCGGCGTACCTGGGTTTGTTATCTTCATTTGTTTGGCTTTGTAGGTACCTTTAACAAAGTTATTCGATCTGTTGGTATGTCAAGGGTCTGAAAACAAGGAATGGGCAGTGTTTAAATTCCAGAAATCAAGATCCTGGTATGTAAGAATCGGCTCAAATATGCCCTAACCCTAGTTTTTGAAGGGGGGAAACTGCTGAGCTGGAATGCTGGATCGTCAGAATATTCCCCCCAACCCTCCCCAAGAATTACATTAAGTCTGATTCATCAAAGTCTGGTTTTAATCCTGCAGGTCTGAACAAGGTTTTTGTTACAACATTAAATCTTCTAGGATATCTCGATTCATGTAATGTATTTGATACTTATATCTCGGGTGTCTTGTGATTTTTGTTTTTGAGTGCTGCCACAAGATTGTGCATATCTTGGTAGAGTTATAGTGGTAAGTTTTTGGTTTTGCAATTCTTTTGAGTTATGCACACTCTGTTTGGTTGCAAGTAAAAGGGAATGAAGGATTTGTTTCCAGAGAATCCGAATGAAAAGGGTGATTTTGTAAGGCAATATTTTCAACAATTTTTATTCTGATGGAGAGATTTCCTACAATTAACCATTTTACAATGGCATTTACAAAACCAGAGATTTTCGACATTTACAATGGCATTTTTTTTAATTTTTAGATAATACATATTAGCATATGTATTATCTAAAAATACATCAATAGAGATAGGATTTTCGACATTTACAGTCCTATCTCTATTGATGTATTTTTAGGTAATGTATATGCTAATATAGTTCTGTTTTCCTTCTTACCATAGAAAAAAAAATAAGAGGAGATAGAGGGGGCGAAGTTGGATAACTTAAATATAGTTCTTTGTGTGAACTCTTCTCGGGTGAAGTTGGTGCAAGGAGGGATTGGCTCCTTCGCTCAACAATCTCAGGCAATGTGTTCCAACAATTTCAAAATTCAGATTTATATATGGTCTCATCTCCCTATCTTCTCAAGATTCTTTTTTCGTTTAGTAGAAACTTGGTTCCAAGTATTGGTATCGTACCAGTGTATCAGTTGATACCTATCGGTATTGGCAGCGCCTGATTCTTAAAAGCCAATAAGTGAATCAATTTTCAAATTGCTCCCAATATCGGCCGCAACTACAGTTCACAATAGGACAAGGATGGTCAGTAACGTGTTACGAATCTCCATTCTCCTCATTAAACACATTGATTTGTTGCCTGTCATTAGCTTGGTGTTTAAACAAGGTTTTAAAGCACGGGACTTGGGAACGGACTTGGCCGGAATTGGTCCCAAGAACCCTAGAATCGGCCTTAGACTTGAAAACTTTGATTCTAGGATTTCTTAGCGTGAATCAGCTGTATTGATGAATTGGCCGATTCTAGGGTTTCTTGGTATGAATCAGCCATATTGGATCCTTTGGAATCAGGAATCCAAAATCGGTCACGGCTGATCCTGTTTTGAATCAGCCGAATCATCCAATTATGTATTCTTGAAACCTTTGCATGTAGGATGCCAATATAAACGGGCAGCGTAAAGATCCCTTTCCCATAAAAAATAAAATGGGAAAAGGAATCCTACCTGATCGTGTGGCTCCTTTGACCAGACACAAGACCATGTAAAAGTATCACCCTACCCCCCATGAAGTCAAAATTGACATTCAAAAAGGTGGACCAAGTACCGCTAACCTGAACGAATCGATGACCACTATCAACGATGGCTATTCTCACTAACCGGATACGCTAACGAAACTGTTGACTTCAATGCCTTAGTGCTTTGCTTCTTCTTTTGTGTGTTAACCTTTGCTTTGCTCCGTCTTTCCATACTTTCATTCCTTATTTCCTTCTCCATCCCTCTCAACTAATTATCCATGTTGATGCTATCAATGGCCTCCATGCTGCTGCAGGCAATACATGACCAAACATCGATCTCTTGTCGAAATAAAAAAAAATTAATGATTTTTATACTTCCATTTTGATTAGAACCCAATAGTTTTCCCTATATCCCACAGGAAGTCAAGACTCAAGAAAACCCCACACTGTTGATAAATTCGGCTATCATTTGATATCTGCCGAAAATTGGCACAGCACGAAGGAAAAGAATAGTGCTTGAAACACCAGAAGTCGACCCAAAACAAATGATTTTGCTGAAAAACAAGCGTCATCAAGAATCTTGATGACTAGTGCAAGAAAGAAGGACTAGTACAAGAGGTAACGAAAAAAATTATAGAATGGATTGCAACTATGTGTAGATCATGGATAAATAAAATTGAGATATAGTCACAGTAGGAAGATGGGAGCAGTACAGTCGGGCAAAAGGAGTAGTCTGATTGGCCTGGGCTGAGGTATAGATATGTAAGAGGCTTTTTTTAGCGTCCACCTCCCCGAATTTTTATTGTATGTGGTTCCCTAATCGGTGCGATTCCCTACTGCCTCTCACAAGAGGGTGAACCCCACCCGGGTAGAGTGTTTGGTCAGGTGCCCCAGGTGGGTCCCAACCCCCTTTTGTGAGAGGCACTAGGAAACCGCACCGGTCAGTGAACCGTAGACGATAATGATTCCCACCTCCCCCGGGTTTTATTGTATGTGGTTCCCTAATCGGTGCGATTCCCTAGTGCCTCTCACAAGAGGGTGAACCCCACCCGGGTAGAGTGTTCGGTCAGGTGCCCCAGGTGGGTCCCAACCCCCTTTTGTGAGAGGCACTAGGAAACCGCACCGGTCAGTGAACCGTAGACGATAATGATTCCCACCTCCCCCCCCCCCACCCCCCACCCCTCACCCCTTTCCCCTTCGCCCTCTAAAGTCGGCAGGAGTGGGAGGTAGTAAATAATGACCGGGCCGGTTGAACTGACCGACCAAGTTAACTTACTCGGTCACTTATCGGTACGATATTAGTTTTCATTTTTAGAAACCATTGAAAGATCGGAACCAACCAGACAGGCCAATAAGATAGACTGAAACCAACTGTTTGAATTTTAAAAACCTGATAACACTGATAAAGATCATGTTTTACATTGTTTCTTTTTTATATATAAAAAACCAAGACTTGATTAACCATAGACTGATTCAGGAACCCTTAAAAGAACCAAACACACTGGACTGATATTAGGCCAAACCAAAACTGACTGCACACCTTATTGGTTCGATTGGGTCTGGAACAACATATGCATAAAACCAATCTAAACTGATCAAAATCGGACCAAACCGACCATTGGACACCCCTAGCTCGATCATAGGTGGAAATAAAGTACACGTACCCCCCTATAATGCACCCAATATTTCTCGTACCCCCCTAAGGTTCTGAAAAGTCCATGTACCACTCCTACTTTACCCCCCTAATTCCAGATAAGTCCAAACCGTTAAGTTTAGCCGTTAAGTGCTAAAAACTTGACCATTTTACCCTTTCTTCTAAATTTATAAATTTGAAAAGACCTAATTGCCTTGATCTATTTGTTTATAATATGAAAAGATCTTTTTGCCCTAATCTAATTTAATAAGACCCTTTTACCCTTACTATTTGTTCTTAAGAACCTAACCCAACTTAATTACTAAAATACCCTTACTATGGCATAATTACCAAAATACCCTCATCTTCCCCAAATCTCAAAATCCATCTCCGTCGTCGTCATCGTCGTCCTTGTCCGCCTAATTAACTCTTATACCGTCCCCCTCAGTAGCCGCAGTAAGAAAGAATGGCGGCTAAGAGGCTTCTTGATGAGTCCCGTCGTGAACCCAACGAGCCAGATCCCAAAAAGATTAGAACTACACCTTCTTTCGCAGCGTTCGTATCGATCGAACTTTATCGGAAAAGTCTATTTGATCCCCTTCTCTTTTCTCCTTATATCTACTTTTGTTTTTCTTAAAATATATCTTCCCCAACTTTTCCAGATTTTAGTTTTAAGGGAAGTTGATTTTTGTTGTTTCCTACTGATTTCATGCATTATCTTGTACTATTTACTCATTTCTCCTACAAATGATAGACTCGTACTGTGTTTAATTAACTTAATTGTTGGCAATCTAAACAAACCCTTGGTGCAATCTGTTTTTGGAATCTTAATTTTTTTGAAATGACTTAAAACGAAGGATTAATTACTTACTTCGTTTTTTTATTTCTTCTAATCTCTTAACAGTGTAATTGGAGAAGTTGTGATGCTGAAATCGTTCCACAAATTTATTTCAACCTTGGAGCCATTGGTTCGAAGAGCGGTATGATGAAGAAGAAACCCTCTCCATCAAATCATGTTTTATTATGACTAATTACAGTTTTGGTTTAAAAACTTGGACTCTGGAAGAAACCCTCTCCTCTCTAAGTGTTCTTAACATAATCTTTATCAATCTGTGATCATAATTAATTATTATTAGGTGAATGAAGAGGTGGAAGTGTGCTTCGACGCACTATTTTTGTTTGCTTGCTTCGTTTGTAGGTGTGATGGCTTTCCTTGCTCCCTTTTGATGACTTGATCTCCGTTCTCCATTACCGAATTTAACAGATCCCTTTTGATGATTTGATTGAAGTTTGAGAGAAGTTTCAGAAATGGAAGATGGATTTTGGGGAAGATGAGGGTATTTTGGTAATTATGCCCTAGTAAGGACATTTTAGTAATTAGGTTGGGTTAGGTTCTTAAGAACAAATAGTAGGAGTAAAAAGGTCTTATCAAATTAGGTTAGGGCAAAAAGGTATTTTCATATTATGAACAAATACGTCAAGGCAATTAAGTCTTTTCAAATTTATAAACATAGAAGAAAGGGTAAAATGGTCAAGTTTTTTACACTTAACGGCTAAACTTAACGGTTTGGACTTATTTGGAATTAGGGGGGTAAAGTAGGGGTGGTGCGTGGACTTTTCAGAACCTTAGGAGGGTACGAGGAATACTGGGTGCATTTAGGGGTGTCATTGGGTCAGATTGGGCCGGGCCTGCCTAAACCCTGACTCTGACCCTAGAGGCCTTAACCTAAACCCTGACCCTGACCCAACCCTGGCAAGGCCAAGAAACCCTCAACCCTGACCCGACCCTGGCAAGGTCGGGTTGGCCCTGATTGACCCTGACCCTGACTTTATTTTTTAAATTTTTGGGGTTTTTAGTGCGGAGAGAGTATAAAAACAATTCCTCAACTATGCATCTGTCACTAAAACCATCACTAGATTCTCATGAAACTATAGGTAAATCTAAAAATGCACCCACAATTGATCCACTCATTAATTAAGTAGAGTGGCATCTCTGAGCGACCTTAACAGAAATCCACCATTATTGCTTCATAAAACAAATTGAGAATAACAGAATTGACAACAATAATCTATTGTTTTGGGGCCATAATCTACAACAATTTAATCTCATATACACCTGTATATTAAAACAGAATTACAATAGCCAATCATGACCTGCGGCCATAGATAAACCATGGATACAGTTACAATGTGGTAAATAATACTAATCCCAAGAAGATAGATAAACCACAGGTACAGCTACAGCATGGTAAATATTTCTCAGCCCAAGAATGAGAGTTTGAAGCCTGTTCTTGAAGAAAATAGAAACAGAAAATACCGACAAAAGGTAAGGATATGCACCCACCAATCCATTGGCAAGATAACACCAGCAAACTTTTGCCTCAGGCCTGATTTAACGCTTGCCACCATGATGTCTAGGGCCAGATCTTGGACCAGGATACCAAGCAAACTGCATCTGCAGGAAGGATGGGTATTGGGACTCGTGTGGGGAAGAAATGACTAAAGGAGGGTTTTGAAGGAAGAACGATAGACGCTCGTAGTTGAGGCTAGGGCCCAGGAGCTTCCAAAGTTCCAGTGACCTTCTCCTCCAAACGAGAACGATACACATAGGTAAGCCTAGGGCTCAGTATCTTCCAGTGACCTCCTCCAAACGAGAACAATACAAGGAGGCTAGGGCTCATGATCTTCCAACGACCTTCTCCTCCGAACGAGAACGATACACGCAGTCACAAACGTGAGCCTAGGGCTCAGGATCTTCGATCTTCGACTCCAAAAGAGCACGATCTTCTCCTCCAAAAGAGCACGATAGATGAGGCTAATCCAAACACTCAGGTGGGAGAGAAAACGAAATGTTGGGACTTAAGCAATTAGGGTTTCTTGTTTTCTAAAGCAACAACTTAAATCCTACGGTTCTAACAAAAACAAAAACAAAAAACCTTAAATCCTACGATACAAAATGGACACCCAAAAGCCCAACCTATATTGTATATAATTATAATTAGTACAGGGTCGGGTCGGGCCGGGCCGGGGCTAAGACCGGGGCTTAAACCCGACCCGACCCTGCCAGGGCCATGGTATTCCTAAACCCAAACCCGCCCTTCGGGTTGAAAAATCTGGGTCGGGTCCGGGTCGAGCTCAGGGCAGGTTCGGGCTAGCCGGGCTTTTTTGACAGGCCTAGGTGCATTATAGGGGGGTACGTGTACTTTACCCAAATAAGTAAGCCTCCAGGCGTTCGGGTCATAGCTTCCATCGTTCGGATCAGGTGACCTTTGGGTCGCCCGCCCCAGCTCATGCAAAACCATAAGCAAGCAAGCAGGGACTAAACCATGAACCCTGAACCACAACTGGCCAACTGGAGTGTGATGAGAAATCCCAAATAAGGGGTAGCAACTAGCAATCTAGAAAACTGCTTCACCTCTCTCTCTCTCTCCCTCCCTCAAACACAAAGCAGAGACTAACCCTCGAGGATTAGGGTAAGGGGAAGGTTGGGGCATCACAATCCTCAATAAAAAGCAGAAACAGAGGATCAGGCCCTATGGTACACCATAATTGTTGTT